>NC_071668.1:61883218-63083218 GCF_028554725.1 Zeugodacus cucurbitae | reverse complement strand
ATATACAACATTCGGTATTAAATCATCATCAAAAAATGCAGTGAAAATGCATTTTCATTACGATTATGAAATTCGTAGAAAAATTACAAAAATACTTGACAATTTAATCATTTTAATGCAACCGACAGTTGACAAATCTGAGTTCATAAAAAATGCAAAAAAAATATATATAAATATAATATTTCTGCAAAAATGTAGTTAAGTGAAGTGGCTTTAAATGAGAATTAAATAATAAATAAAAAGCGGAAGAGTTGTGCAATGATTACGAGCTTTTGTGTACTGCGATACCAGCGAAATTGAAACTAAGAATTTCCAGTGTTTTTGAGCCAAAACTCGACTCAGTTATTTAATGTAAATAAGGTACAGTGCCAATATATTTAGTTGGCAAATATTTCCCTTTCGCTTCTTTGCCCTTTATTCAATGCTTTAAAAAAAGTGTTACAGTTATCGGATTTAGTTCAAATATGCGCCATTTCGTTCGATAATCGGTTTCCCTATAGATGGCAATTTCATAGTACCCTCGTAGAAGCCCCTCTCTTTATTTGCAAAGAACTCGGACAGCCACTTTTCACAAGCCTCTTTTGAGTTCAACTTTACACCATCAATGGCGTTCGACATGTACAGGAACAGGTGGCAATCACTTGGCGCTAAGTCCGGGCTATATGGTGGATGCGATTAAACCTCCCATTCGAATTCCCGTAGTTTCTGACGAGTCATCAACGAAGTGTGTGGCCTGGCGTTGTCCTGGTGGAACACTACAACCTTCCTGTTGGCCAATTCTGGACGCTTCAGATCGATCGCCTGCTTCAAGCGGTCCAGTTGTTCGCAGTAGATGGTAAAATTAAGCGTCTGGTCATATGGGAGCAGCTCTTAATGGATGATTCCCTTCCAATCCCACCAAACACACAGCAAAACCTTCCTGGCCGTCAATACCGGCTTGGCCCCTGTTTGAGACGATTCATCGGCCTTCGGCCACAATCATTTTCGCTTGATATTGTCGTATGTGATCCGCTTCAAAAATGGGTCGAGTTCGTTCCGCTTCAGCAGCATATAGCAGGCGTTGATTTGGTCCAGAAGGTTTTTTTGCGTTAAATCATGCGTCACCCAAACATCAAGCTTTTTTGTGTATCCAGCCTTCTGCCGATAATTTAAAATAGTTTGGTGATTAACTCCCATCTCCTAGGCGATGTCAAGAGATGCCCGATGTCCGACTATCTCGATGGTTTCCATGATTTGACTGGTATTCGTCGTCACAGGTCTTCCGCCGCTGGCTTATCCGTGGTGTCGTTTTCACCCGTTCTGATTCGTCGAAACCATTCCTCCACAGTTCGAATTGATAGAACCATCCCCTAAAACACAATTAATCTCACGGAACGCTTTTCTAGCGGATTTGTCTTTAACGAAGGAAGACTTTAAAATAGCGCCAATTACGGCGTTAGTGAACTCCATGTTTACATGTGTACAACTATTGAACGTAATATCCAAACTTATCATGCATAGCGTGGCTCTGTAGCGCTTTATACATAGCCGCTAAATTCAAAAGACAAAAAGGCGGAAGGGAGATATTTACCAACCTAATTCAAAATATCTCGAGCAATATTCTTTCAATGTGTTTTAAACCTTTAATGCCCACACATTCTATAGAAAATTTCGGTTCTTATCCTATTTATAGCCGACCAAGAACTGTTAAATCGAAAGTAGTCTCAAAATTTACAAAAATAAAAAGCCAACAAATATTTTATTTCTTTTTGGAACGAAATAGCACGTTAACTGTTTATAAATATGTTGGAGCTGGTAGATATGGACCTTATCGGGAGATTATAATATATGAGGTAAAAAAAGGGATCACTGGTTCATATGTAGTTGCAAATGACAGCAGCGTGGGTGAGTGCCATTGCTTCCGTTGCCCACCCATGGGTCTCGATTCGAAGCAGCTTTTCACTAGAGCATCGTCTTCCATCCGTATGATATGGCCCAACCAGCGCATTCGTTGGATTTGTCGTCATAGATCTAATACCGTTCATGGATCTTCTTCGGTACTCCTCGCTTAAACTGTCGACTCTACAGATATTGCTGGGAACAGTTCTCTCGAATGCACCAAGTACATTCTCATCTCGGGTTCCCATCAACCATTTTTCTGTGCCATATAATAGGGGGGAAATTATGAAAGACGTAGATAGGGTTATTTCGAATTTGCCTCTCAATTGCCTACCGATCCCAGAGTAACACCAGTTGACAAGTGTTACTCTGCCCTTGATCGCTAAGCTTAGATTGTTGGTGGTATTTTAGCTGGTTCGACAACAACGACAACAGAGTCCTTGTCGTTTTCAAAAATATAGCTGTCAACAGTGAACTAGTTTCCAAGATACTAGGAATCTTTGTATTTGGCCTACAGGTACTTTAGACCAACCTCTTTCGCTTCTCCTTCTTAGTTAGAAAAAGCTACGCTGATTATCCGCTTCTTATAAACACTAAAAAAATAATTTGTAACGCCCAAATAGTCAAATACTCCCGATCAGTTGTGTTAAAAGAAAGATGTTATCAAAAATATAATTTATCTCAAATTATAATGCTCAATTTATCTCAAATTTGATTTCTTCTCCACAGCGCCAATTTGGTAGCAGTCGCCACCCTTCGACCCGGCGCACCCGATCATATGCGTAAAGAGTTTCGCAGCAAGGCGAAACAACTCGCGCGCCTCAACGATCCGAATGTGGCGCATTTGCTTGGCGCCTGTCTGCGTGATGAGCCCATTTGCATGGTGTTCGATTACTCGGAATGTCTGGGTGACTTAAATCAATTTCTGCAGGAGCATGTAGCCGAAACGACGCATAGTCTACAAGCGGGTATCATGACGAATAAGAGCTTAAGGTGAGTGAGTAATGTTGTTGAGCAAGTTACATTTATGAGAAACACTAAGTTTAAAGTAAGTCACATATGTGTTAACATTGATAAGACGCAACTAACATTGGACTATATAAAGAAAATCGGAATTTTAATTAGCATGCCTTGCATTACCATGAACAGTACAGAGTTCTCACAGGAGCCTAAATTCCCAATAGAACATTTTATATTTTCATAAATACCGATGAGATTATACCGAAAGGGAGGTTATGAAAACAAATGGAAAAATCCATGATAATCCAGGACCTTGATGGACAAGTCGTTTGTAATTTAGGGAAAATTGAAAAAATCCTCATGTAACAACCAAGAATCTAGAGCCCATCAGAATTATGCTTAAGTACGCGCTTCAAAATAGTTCGCCTGTAAATGTAATATATAAATCTCTAGAATTATCAATCTTAGCTTAGCAATAATGGCACAGTCAAAATGGAACTCTCTTCCAGACAACTTTGACAATAGATATTGGGCAAAGTATTTAGCCTTATCGTACTGCATCCATTCGACAAATGTCATTGTATGAATAGTTAACACTAAAATGGGAAATTTTAATTTTATGTAAATAGAAATGACTTGTATAAAACATTTACACTGCCTTGGAATTTTCATAACTAAAAAATATCAATATATAAAATAATATTACCCAGTACTCTAGTGTCCGACTTCCCTTCTTGACACCGAAGAACATATGTACATCTAATCAATTATAGATGATATGCTCTTATATGGAACAAGGCAGTATTTTCTTGTCTTCAGACTCTGTGAAATTTGGTCCTACTTATCCACTAAGTATTTATCTGTGATGACCTGTTACGTCTGCCAGCCAGCTGGATCAGTCAGTATAGGTCTGCTGAAGTACATATCCAACTTAAGACTTATTGGATGCGAATTTAATCACTACATTAAGAGTTGTTTCTACAAGCAAAACTATTTATAGAAATAATATATACTAAGAAATTTTTTATTAGGAAATAGACAATTCCCATGCTTATTTTGTAAAAATCTGTGGATAGAACAATTACTAATAAACATTTGAAATAAGTCGCATACGCATATAAAAGCTTAAAAACTGGAATGACTTTTGTATTTAGGTATAGCAAATCGTTGACGAAATATAGATCCAATACAGCGCATCAGGAACCAAGAAGCGATTTCAAGTAATTGATTAACAATGAAGACGATCGGCAGGATATCAAAATAATGTTTAAGACTACAAGATCTTTGGTACATATTCACAACCAATTACTAGAAAACGATTTCTCACATAACCTTAACGCTAAAAGCTTTACTTGGTATTCTGTATTAAGAACCCTGTATGAAATAAATTTTTCGTCAAAATATTTTTTTTTCGTGGTCTGGAATACAAAATATTGCCGACTATACTGTAAATGTCGCCACACACACGTGCTATTTAAACATAACCTCAACAAATATTTAACAAACTTTTCATTTCATTTCTCTTCCTACATCCTTTGCGCTTTATCTTGTTTCCGACTTCCGTTTGGCTGATGATGACGACGATGGCGACGACGACTACAACAATAACAACATTGGTATATTCAACAAACGGTACACCGTGTGGCGTCTGCAAAATAACAACACTGCCCACCGAAAAAAACACAACAACAAACATCATAACTACCAACAAACGTCGGCAAACGCAATAATGATCATACACACTATTATTAATTTTCCTGACTTGGTTCTACCACGCTTCCGGTCTCCTGTCGATAATTTTCACCCAACCAATGTATGTGGCCAAACGAACGACAACAACTACAACAACATCGTCATTATCGCAAACTCCACCGTCACCGTTGTCGGTGTTTTTCTGCTGCTTCTTCTCAACTTTGTTGCTTTTCGCTTATGTGGTTGTTGTTTTCGCATTGCCTTATCTGGTGCCTGTATGTGTGTTGGATTGATGGCGCAAAACTTTTTACATTGCCGGCTAAAAACATAAACTTATACACAAACGAACAACAACAACCAAAATGTCTTCGCCTTTCTCTACCATGCACTTCCTTGGAATGGTGAAATTCAACCAAAAATTGGGGGATAATAATGCCGTTGATTATTGCAATACATATGAACGTGTATATATGTATATATATATACAGCTACGGCAGCTTGGTGTACATAGCTACACAAATTGCATCGGGCATGAAGCATTTGGAGCAAATGAATTTCGTGCATCGTGATCTGGCAACAAGGTAAGTGACAATAATTATATATAAACACTTCTATATAAAATTCTATATTTCTATATAATGTATAAGTCTACTCGACCGCCACTTTTCCAGCAAAAGTGTGCACTCACACCAAAAAAAAAAAACCAAAAAAAACGAAACAAACAAGCGCGCTCCACAAAGCTCTCCACCCCAATCTCCAAGCCAATGAAGCTGAAAGGAAAATGTTGAAGTTGCCAACTCTCGATTCCATTCAACAAAAACCATTTTGTGGTTGAATGTTTTGAGTTTCAACATTTCAAAATCGCACTTACATTGAAAACTTTTCAAATTTGCAATTTCACAAAAAAAAAACCAACAACAAAAACACCAACAAACACATACCGCATGCAAGTGTATGGCTTTAAAATAGAGACAGAGGAAATGCTGTCATCAGCGGCGGCGTCGACGGCTTCCAAAAACTTTGTGTGAAAACTTAATTTTTGTGGTGTAAAATCGTTTGGCGCCAACTACAAGCCAAAGTATTTGCACTTTGTGAATCTCAAACGCCAAACCGATATATCTATATATAGATACATACAGCATTGCATTAATGCGTTGCGTGCATAGCTGTGAGTTTGTCGGTGTGCCTGCTCACCGGTGTTTGTGCGGAAATTAAATTCGTACTAAACGCGCTGATAACTGAGATGATGAAGCAAATGTGCTCTTTTTTTTTGGTTCATGTCATTTAACTTTTTGTTGTTGTTGTTGGTTTCTTTTTCAAAAAACATTAGCAGATTTGGCGTGTGGAATTTCGAAGTATTCGCACAACTTTAAGAATATCAGCAATTCCATTAATTTGTCACATTTTGTGGCTCGAAATGATTTCTTAATATAATAGTGTGACTTTTTTTATAATTAAAGATTGCAAAATATAACTTTCTTCGATATTCTTAAATATATCAAATAACAAATATTTAAAAAAATATTGAAAAATGTTTTCGAATTACAAGTTTAAAAGTTTAGAACTTAGAAAATTTATTGGAAATTTAATCAATTTACGATATACAGCTGAATATCCATAACTCGTAGTTATGCATAAATCGAACTCTTCACTTAGCAATAGAAGTAAAATTTCATACAAATTACCTTCCATAACTCGAAGTCTCTCTAACTTAAAGTTCTTTATGGATTATGGTGATTCGATTTAGGGAAGTTCAGCTGTATTCGTATAAATTTCAAAAAAGTTATTATCTAAAATACTATTATATATGAAAAAGTCTCCAAAAAGGATACAGAGCACAACATAGTACCTATATAGCATGATACTTAAAAATTCTTCAAAATTATTATTCCATAATTTTTAAATCATGGTAACCCATTACTAGATAATCGCCACTTTCAGTTACACCCAAATCGTTAAAGATAATAGGCTTTGAATTGTTTTACTTACAAAGCACTGAAACAACGAAATTATATTCTACATTATGTTCTCGTTTTTTTTTTTTCATTTCCATAAATTACTTTCTTTTTAAGTTGAGTTGAGTTCACTCAAATACTGGAATACCTTTCAACACTTCATATTTTACCTTTTTGCAATCTTTAAGAGAAATCGAGAAAATTTTATTCTGTTCAGATAAAAAATAAGTTCGCTATAAAACTCATCGCTCGATTATTCTGACGAAATATTTATATAAAATTCATGTGTTAACTCAGTTCAAATAATTAATTAATCCACGATATCTCACACCCACACTCTTCAACCATCCAATACCATTCCTTAAGTTTGTGGTCTTGTTAACGCTGGTTCGTTGAGCCAATGTTTATATCAAATTTTCTTGCAAATTATATTATAATATATTGGTTTATCAATATTAAATGAAATTACCTTCTCAAATCCCATTCCGTTTCCTTTGATTGCAATTTATCTTTGACTATATCTAAACCAACTAAAAGATTCCTGAATTATAATTATTATTGTTCTCACTATATAATAGAGTAGCTGATATACATATGTATATCTAAACATCATACTCAGTTGAAATGATTTTTGAAAACTTTAGGGGCTTGGTCGGTTTCAAAATTTTAAAATTTGAAAAAAAATTGTTTTATTAAATAGTGCATCCATCATCATTTGGCTCTACAGCTCTCTGTGGGCTTTGGGCTGCTGAACAATACGCCTCCAAGCTACGCTGTCTTTTGCGGCCTCTCTCCAGTTTCGGTCAATCGGAGCTTTTTCAAATCATCGTTTAATTCGTCCCCCATCTTGTTCTTGGCCTTCCTCTTGCTTTGCCGATGTATGCTTCGCGTTCAATACCTTCTTTTGGGCTTTTGAATCATCCATTCTTGTAATATGTCCTAGCCATATTATTTGTTGCGTTCTGATAAATCGCATCACATTTTCGCCTTGAATAAGCTGGTCAAGTTCGCTATTCCATCTTATCCTCCATTCGACACGTCCGATTCTGACTGCGCCGAAAATTTCGGAGAAAATTTCTTTCAAAGGTCAATTTTGTTTTGTCTTTTTCGCATATTGTCCATGTTTCAACTCCATAGCACAAGGTTACATGCAGAGTGGACGCTCAAAACTGAGCCGAGCACAACGCCGAAGAATGCTAGAAATAATCGTCAAAGTTGTGCGCATACATTTTCATACAAAATCACACAGGCAGCGCAGAGTGGAAGCTGACCGTAGCCGAGTGTAACGCTGATCAACGCGAGAAAAGCAGACTTGAAGTGTTTTTCGGCGCTGAAACGTATTTATTCACTTCATTTTTGCAATTTTAAGAGCAAATATGTATGTGGTTATCTTGATATTTTTAATTTAAATTTGAATTAAATAAGTTAAGTTAGAAAATTTGTTTAATATAATAATATTATAATATTAAAAAAAAATAAAATATAATTATAGATTAAAATCAAGAGTGTAATAGAATATAAATTGGTTTATATTTAAAAAGCTTTTGCGAATATCGTATTAATTCAGTATACAAATATTAAAAGATTAAAGACCATATGTACACATGTACATACGTGTATAATAACAAATTATTAGTGGAATTCAGCGCTAAAATCTCGCAACCACTCTGTGGTACCTAGAATTGATCAGCGCTGATAAAAATCAGCCCTGCGCTCGGCTTTGAGCGTCCACACTGCAGGCACCCCAAGACTGGTTGTACTACGGTTTTATACAAGGTTAGTTTGCATGGTCTGTTGATTAGTTTGGACTTAAAGAGTTTTATAAGAGATGCGAACGATCTATTTGCTGCTTGTATCCTGTCATCGATTGTAACGCTCATAACGTTGTCTGCTGTTAGCTTGTAGCCAATGTATTGTATGTGAATGTGCCTACAGCTTCAAACTCATATTTTCCAAGTTTAATTCTTGTTAGCGTTTGTGCGTTTTTTGCTCTGGACATAAGCATATATTTTGTTTTCTCTTCATTGAGCAATATTATTCAAAAATATCAAATCAATCCGAGTAATATTCTAAGAGATATACCCTTTTGAAGTACCGCCCATCAGACCATGTCAGTATGAATGTAAAGCTTTAAACGCGTTTATCTCAAAACTCGAATTTGCAAGTCTGTGTACACGACTTCTCGAAAGTTATGAAGCGATTATGTTCAAAATTTACACACACATTTGGCATAATGTTATCTAGTTAATGAACGAAGGATTTTATGTTTATTACAATTAAATTGTTTAAATGAAATATATGATTGTGTATATTAAAACAAGAATTGTAAAAATACCCCTATTTTTAGCCTCTGAAACCCACGTAACCCCTTAAAGCACATCGCTCGATTATTCCGGATTATTAGGTAAAATTCTTACCTAAATAGAATATAAAAAAATAGAATTTACCAAAACTCTGCTATCTATTTTAGTCCGAGTTTTAATAACTTTTGATGAGTTTGAACATGATTTCCAATTATTATTGTTCTCATTATATAAAGAATTGCTGATATGTTTCTATACCTCACACACAGTTTTACAGGATTTTGAAGGCCTAATGTCCTTCTAAAGTGTTTCTGTATTCCGATAGATGGCTCTAGAACCAGTGATTGATTGAAGATCCTGACATTCCTTACTTTTTGAATCAGTAATAAAAGGAGCTTCATTCACATATCTATTCTTAGAAGTTTATGCTCACAGTCTCTGATTCTCTATCATAGTTTGTGTCGGTCAAAAGTTGGGAAAATATTTAAATAAACCCTATAAATATAGAAATATACGATAGACATAGCTCCGACTTAACTAACATGTTAAACGCTCACACTTTATAGCTTGTTCTTGAATTGGCAAAAAAACAGCCAATGTAAGTTTTTCATATTTTCTAAAATAAAGAGAAATTTAATTGGCCGTTGTTTTATAAGAATACGAGAATTTGCTGAAAGAGTCAAACGATATTTCAAAACCGAGTTTGAGAAGTGTTTCACGATTTTAAGAAGCGCTTTCATATGTTAAAGACAATATGAATATATATATAGATTTTTTTAACAGTTATTTTTTAATGTTCTCGTATATGGTATTCGTTTTTAGTACGAAATGTTGCTTGTTAAGTTCTAAAAAGATAAACAAACAATATATATACAGTGAAACTTCCATTACTCTAACTTCTAAACTCGGAACTTCTATAACTAATTGGCAATAGCGTTCAGGAATCAAATTCCATACAAATTTCCTTCCATAACTCAAACTTCCTTAATTCGAAGTTCTCCATAACTCGAACTCTTGAATGGGAAAAAGAAGTCAAATTTCATACAAATTTCCTTCTATAATCGAGGCGGAAGAGCCTCTCTATATCGTAAGGAGGCGAATAAAAATATTACATTACACTTATGGATTGCCTAAATCATATAACAAATGCATAGGATACAGACGTCAAGAGTCAAACAATAGTGAAATGCAACAAACAAAATTACAGAATACACGTTTTAAGCTATGGGCATAAAACTTTATGCGAAGTAAATAATTAAAACTAGATATTATATAAATCTATATTTTACAGCTTTTTGAAAAATTATATTTTTTAATGAAAATTCTATAACTCGAAGTCTCTCTAACTTGAAGTTCGAGTTAGAGAAGTACCACTGTATTTCAGAATCTATTGGTATACTCATAATCGGGATATTACATATCTGAGATCTAGTGAACTAATTTTTCGACTAATCGTTCTGATATTACTTTAAGGTGTATGGTCAAATCTGACATGAATAAAAATCTGATATCAATAGAAGTCCAAAAAATAAATTAATTAATATAGTTCAATTCAATTCAATTTCATTTATTTATTCGTATATCTAAGTTTTGATTTTATTTAATTTTTAATTTAAATTATATAAATATTAAATTTTGTCTATAAATTGCCAGCCCCTTTTTCACCACAACAACACATACTTCGTATATAAAAAGTATAAAAAAAAGTTAAATTGTCGCTGATAAAACACAAATAAACCCAATTTGAAGAGCCAACCATACACTCGCATATATGTATGTACATACTACTTATATACGCATCAATGAAGATGAAAATCAATTTATAGCAGCATCATTATTTCACAAAACACATCATTCATATTTCACTGCCAACACACGCACACAGCGTTACAAATACACCACACACACACACATGCTATTGCTATACAAATTATTTCCGCTTAAAAAAGTTCATAACCCACTTCAAGCGAAATAAAAAATAAAACTCGAAAAAGCCGAAACAGCGCCTAACTTCTCAAAGGCAATACACAACAACAACAACAAAAAAATCTCATAAGTTCAATTTCATACACTTCATTTGCATGTCTGCTTTACACTGCCACCCTTCGGTGTAAAATGAAAAGCTCTGTAAATTTGCGCAAAAATCAATGAACTGTAAATTTAACGCAGCCGTCTTTTAGGCGCACAAGCACACTTCCCCTCGAAGTATTGGTTTTTGGCACAAACTTTGTTTTTCTTTTTTTTGGGTTGAATGCGGAGAAAAGGTAGCGGAAAAAATAACAATCTGTAGCAAACGGAGTATAACAAAAGGCAAGCAAAAGTAAAAATAATAAAATAATAAGTTGCAATAATAAAGCGAGCGGGGCGAAAATTCGTAAGAAAAACACATTAAGTTTAAGGCATTTGTGCAGCTGTGTGTAGCAGGTGTTGTGCTAGCAAACTGTTGCCACAAAGAATTTCACGCAAAATTAATGTCCGTCTGCGCACATATGAGTAGACAAATTTGGTTAAATGAAAATTAAAATTATAAGGAAGAAGTTTAAAAGAAAACAGGAGTCAGATGTCATAGGCAAAACAATGCAACTTTTAGGAAAAATTGATGGGGAATTAATAAACGTTAAACTTTGAATGGTTTTTAAAGGCACATTTTGTTATATACATATATGAACTATATACTTTTTAATCCAGCAAATTTGATTTATACTACAATTAACCCACAGTTAAAATATGTATATCGATCACATTTTCCTTATTTTGATAAATGCGAACTTAACATATTCAGAGCGAGGATACTCTACAAAAATAGTCTACTTTAACAAGGAATATTGTATATATATCAAATTTTTTTGGGTGATATGGAATAGAATCGCTTAATTGCTTTGATTTTTCCACTTTGCAGCCTGTATTTATAGTAATACTCATTTAGATGCATTTTTTTTTTACTATTTAAGGCAGTAGTCTGCTTTAGAAGCCGAAAAAAAGCGTTTTTTTAGGAATTTTTTTTTGAAAGGGAAAGAAATGATTGCGGTGAACGTAATTTTAAGACGATATTGTACTATATTTAAGGCTTAAAAAACAATATTTATTATTAAAAAATATTGAAATTTTTTCAAAGTTGTAAGTTTTTTTTGGAGCGCCTGGAGTCTGCACTTGTAAATCGGTGCAGATGATGGAGGTCGTGCGATGCATCTGAAACAGTCGAACCAATTTTTTTTTTTTAATTTTTATAAGTTTCTTTTCTTTATGAACTAAGAAAATACCGAAGAATTTATAGAATTCCAAATTTTTTCTAAGTTTGAAAAAAAAATTCACTTTTTTAAGAAAAAAATTGACTTTAAGTTGCAAAACAAGTAGTTTAAATAATACTTTAATAATTTAATACTGAAGCTACATTACTTTGTTTTTTTTCGATTGGACATATATTCTTTTTGCCATCGCCATCACCGTTTTCTAACACTTGTGAAAATGAAAACTCGAGAAAACGCGCTTTAAAGGTCAGCCTGAGCATTCGCAGCTGCTCGACGCTCGATCACTAAAACTGCTCTAGCTTCGAAAATATGTCGAATTGGCCTCTGGAATTTTAAAGACATATTCTTGACTGCCTTAATCACCACTGTGGATTATATTTTCATAGGTCCATTGCTTCAAATTAGAGCACATTCTCCTCGATCTATTTCCAGCTATCATTTACTTGATGTCTGATGGGAAGAATATTTCTACTGAGACCAAATACGAAAAATATTGTAAACGTAGATATTATTCGCTGTGAAATTAGCGCACTTTTTAGGTCTTGCTCAGTGGAGATCGACATTTACACAGGACTTTCCCATATCCAGAATTAGAGAACGATATATCCAACAAATTCTTTAGAGTATCAGTTATTACAAATAATCAAATTATATGATCATTCAAAATCCCTTTGTGAATTTATTTTTTCTCATAAAATGATCTGTCGACGAAGTTTGCCAAATTATGTAAAATTTGTTGCTGAGCCTAGTGCATATCATTCCACCTTTCACTATTTCCTCAAAAGATTTCAGATGTCGTGAAATAAACTGCTAAAAATTATGGCATTAATTAAAAACTTAAAAAAGTTATATGAGTTTAGGCTTTATTATAGAAAATTTTCGCATCCACACATACAACTAAACTCTCGTTTAACAATTTACAAGAAAATGAAGTGAAAGTATTTTATAATTTGATGAGAAAAACAGGTGAAATCGGTCCACGAATACCCCAGCTTCCATATATTATGTTCGTTAATTTAGTAGAATTGAGTGCCGAATGTCAAATTCTGAGCGATCTAGTAAAGAAATGATCTGGAAAACTGTTCTCGATCATAATTTTGTTTCAAGTAAACGAAATCAGCACAGTCCTTCCCCTAGTCCTGATATAATGATTTTGGATCAACCACTTTTTTCGCAATATATTTATATAATTCAATGTCATAATGGATAGTTAAAGGTGCCGGGCCTTTGTGATATCAAAAGTCTCCAGAGTATGAATCTCGAAGAAGATTTTTACATTCGCATGGCGCGCCATAAGTGTAGCTACGGAGATGTTTCAACCTCAGTATTGCGAACACTTGACAGTAGAGGAAGAACTGACTTGGTGTTTCTACATTCAGCTGTGGCAGTTTGCGTCCAGCAAGATTCCTGGACTCATTGTATGTGTGCCTATTCCACACTGTCCAGTGGGTACTCACAGTATTGCGGCAATGTGAACATTTTTAAGAGCAAATAGTTCAGCTTATCTCTTGAGTTCTACTCTGGCGGAGAAAAATCTTGCAACCGAGCAGCTGTTTAGTTGTTGGTTGGCTGGTTCATGGTACTAGGTTCACAATTTCGCTTTCTAAGGTCCATGTAACAGTTATTGTTATAAGGCTTGGATGACATCTGAAAATATTTCCACACATTTGCTCTATGAAAGCTCTAGATCAACAATATCTAAAAATCTACATAATTTTCCGCTAAATACGAATTTTGCTCACTCAACTATTTATATATTTTGGAATTATTTATTAATATATTTCTATCAGAAATATAGATTTAGCTATTTTATATGATAATCAATTGTATCTTGTTTGTTTAGAGAAGATATTAAATCACGATAACTCCAGTTGGTATTTAATTAATTATAAAATTATATAGGAAAGTTGTTGTCTGTTCTCATGACATAAATGTGTTATGGATGACTTCTGGGTATACTGATAGTGGTGTTTTTCAAACCCATTTGCTAATGAAAGAAACTGTTGAAAATTAACTGTTAACACAAGCAATTGTTCCTATTGAAATTCAGTAGCCTAAAGAAACCGAAGCAGTGCTTTGCTGATCTTTTTTTTTTTCAAAAATTGTTTGAGATTTTTATGATTTTAACTTAAGGGGCTATACCAGTGTAACCTATGAAAAATTAGACGATTTTCGGGAATTTTTTAAAAGAGAGTACTCGATCAATTGTTTCGAAATTAGTTGCACATAATAAGGTATATTTTCAGCTATATTTCAATTTCTTTTTACAAAAATATTGAAAAATATCGGAGTTATATGTTCTCTTCGGAGGTGCCAAAAAAAAAGTTCTCCAACTGCTGACATGGTTCCGGCTGAATGAGTTGCTAACACAAAAAAAATCAAAAAGGGTATTAAAGTTAAATATTTCCTATGCAATGACCTACGATTTTTGAAAAATATCAAAAATTGACAAAATGTGTAGTACTGAAAAAAAAATCGTTTTTTAGGTAAAAAAATGGTATTTTTTTAAATGCCAAATTGACAAATTTCACCCAATCAAAAAGATCGTAGGTCATTATATAGTAAATATATTCAAGAATATTCAGTTTAAATTTGAAGTCGATTGGTCAATGTATCGGTGAGTTATGATGTCAGCAGTTTTGAGAAATGTCGTTTCGAGAAAAACACGTTTATATACTCGTAGGATTATACCTGCGTACGGTCGCTCTTTAGAACGCTGCCATTCACCATTAGCGCTTTCACAGGCTATTTTTGAAAGTATAAACTATCGAATAAGCAAAAAAAAAAAAAACGATTTTATGAAAATTTCACACTGGCCCCTTAGCCCCTTAAGGTAGCTAAGTATTGAAGTCCCTTTGCCAGCCAATATTGAGTAAAATTGATAATTTTAACCCTTAAATGCATGGGGTACCTTATATGGTACATGTGATTTATGGCATTTAAGACTTCGTAATACGATAAAATTAATCAGTATCGTAGTTTTGTTTACCCACAGTAGGTGTCATAAATGCTAACGGTTAGTTAAAAATGACCACAACTTTCAGAAGTTTTTACTCAGTTGACAGTGACCCAACCAAGTGGTCGAAAGTCTCCAAATTGTAGCTGAGCTCATGCATTTAAGGGCTAAACGTATAAAAATTATTATTTAATATAAACACTTTTGAAGAATTGACAAAAGTTTAACATGCCCGCGAGCTTAAAGAGTACACATTTTTTCGCTTATTTCATGCTTCTCATATCCAAACTTTCAAACTCGCCACCACTACTACGAATACGTCACATGGCTACACACCATATATCCCAGAGCTTTTTGCGCAATTTTCACGTTACATTATTTATTATTATTAGTTTTTGTTTGAAATGAAATAGACGTCGCGAAATGCGCTGCAAATGCATTTTCAAAATGTATTTTACTTCATTTGTCTTGCGGCTGTGACGCGGCAGCAGCAACAGTGCAACAGCCAGCCATTTGGAGTGCAGCAACATAAGCGCAGCCAGCGCTGACAGACACAACAACTAACACACTGTTGCAACAACTGAAACAGTAACAACAACAACAACTATTTTGAAACAATTCTAACGCGCTTTCCACACAACACTTGACATTGTTTCTGCCACCGCAACACTTCTACCAAACACGCTGATATTTATTTCAAACCATTTATTTCTTGCGTTTTTTCTGCTTGCTTTATTGTTATTGCTATTGTTGCGTTGTCGTCGCATTTGCGCTATTGCCGTTTTGTCACGCAATTTTGTAAGAAAATAAAATTTATTTTTGCTACCAATTTCACTTGGTTGCTCTTGCCGCTGCCGGTGTTGATAGAGTGTATTTGGAGTTGTTGTTGCTCTCACTTTTGTTTTTGTTTTTCTGCTTCTCTCAGCTGCCTGCCTGACAATTTCTGTTGACAGTGTTTGCAAAAAACAGGCAGCAATAAAATAAAATGAAAGCAAACGCGCTGACAATGCGAATAGACTTGAGTTAGATAACATATATATCAACTCCTCTGTATATAGTATATATAAATATATATATATATATATGTATGAGTATTTGTGTGTATGTGTGCATTGCAGCTGTTTTGTTTATAGACTTCTAAATTGTCCCGCCGCAAGCGCTGCGTTGCTACTTCAATGCCATTACGCTCGCGCACGCAACCCACACACCCACAACTTTTCTTGCCACAGTCTACATTCTGGTCCATAGTCTGTTTCTTCTTCTACTTCAATTTTACTTTTTGAATTCTACATTTTGTTCTAGACACGCATTCTTAGTAGCGCTACTCACAGCGGCACCGCGCCACCTAATAAACTATGCGGTAGTCACCAAACACACACACTCAACCGCCACCAGTCCAGAGTGAGAGCGAAGTCGACTAGACCGCATGCTTTCGTAATACTCAATGCGCCTTCTTCTACTGCTGGTTGGTCTTCGCAGCATTTCGTTGTGTCGAAATTGTGTCCTTTGGGTGAATTTATTTTAGTTTCTTCTTCATAGTTTCCCGTGGTAAGTAGTTTTAGTTGCTGGCTCTGACTCTGGCTCAGCCGCCGCGTGTGCGTTCGCCTTTTGTGCCCTTAGGGAAATTAAAATATTGCAATAGCTGTTTCTTTCATTTTTCGGTTGAGTCTAACTTCGTTTTAAAGTATTGGTTGGAGGCAACTACTTGGTTGTGTGTGTGGAAAGCCATAACTTACACGCGTTAACCTTTAACTTGACGCTATTAGCTGGCATATTCATGTGTGCAGTTAAAATGTAAAAAATATTGCTGATCAGCAGAAATTTAAAGTGAGAGGAGCTTAAATTTTGATGAATTTTATAGCTAGAAAAAGTCAGTATTTCTTTTTAACATATTCCAGTGCGAGAAACAGGAATAAGATTACTTATAGTGACCGAATCTTATATCGATGCATTCAAAGTATTATTAACTTAACGCAGAAATATCTTTGAAGAAATACATCTTCTACCGACTACGTTAAACCATAGGCGCCACAGAATTTCCTTTTGACTTTAAGTGACTCCAAGTAACGTGCATGGTAACTTTGATGCGTCATGGTCTGAGTATTTCACTTTAATCGACAAATGAAGGTTCAGTTTTACAGACTAAACAGACTATAACCGAATTCTTCTTCATATCATAATAGGTATTGACATTACGCCGACCGTATTTAGAAAACTTTTTTCAATAGTTTAAATTTTGGTTCAGTCAAATTTGGCCTCACTCCATACTATTTCTAGCCATTTAGCCAAACCGCTCGGCTACAAACAACAATATCAATTAGCGAGGCTTTGGTCGATCTACTGCATACAGCCTTTCCTTATTGCCCCGACTTAACATGATTCATTTACCAAAGGGATTTCCAAAATGGTCCTACCTTACTAAACGGTTACTCTGCCTGCAATTTCGACAAAGAAATGGTTGAACGAAAAAGCTTTACTTTCCGAAAATGAAAATGCTGTTCTGAAAAAAATTAAACTCTTGCAATTACAATTACATACCATATGAAAAATCAAAATCAACCGAATGGCCGCCGCGACCCGTTCCTCTCATCGTGGGAGATGGCTCCATCATCCCTGTTCCGGTCGCATACTCCAAATTCAAAAGACCCTGCGAGTTTGGCGATTTCGCTAAGGTTTCTGCTCAGCATGATCGCCTCCGTAGCGTTCCAAGATCTTGGCTGCCATGCGACGATCCGACTTCAACTTTTTGGACGCCCACACCTGTTTCTTAGCATTTGTTACGGGCCTAGGGACCCCTGTGAGCTTAACATTGGCTCATTTACTAGGTCTGGCGATTTCGCCTCGCACCACCGTCTCGCTAACCTCTGTTTTCGGAAGGCTTCCGCGGACAGCACTTGACTTATTATCCTTTCCGGGGGTACCTCAACTGCGAAGGTTTTGTCTTTCCACCGCCTTTCGCGGCAGACGGTTCCGTCGCCGCCGGCAGTGACCCTCCCAGGACACTGTCCGTTTTAAAAGTCCAACTTTCCTTCTCCCTCTTCCGTTTTCGTTTTAGTAGATTTACAGCCACTATCCATCTGTCGGAAGGTTGTCGTTTTTAAATAGTCCCAAGGTTATCTCGGTTAAGAGATTGACGCACGCCCTTATGGGGCAAAGCGTTCAGAGCCGATCAGCGTAAAGGGTGAGTCTTCTCAACCTACACCTACCACATCAACTTAATGATGACGGTAGAGGAACGCACTCCGAGGCCTGCCAAGGTTTTAATGGGACGGGAAAAGCGGAAGACAACGGAAACGGATTTGACAACCAAATATTTGAGTATAAAATGTTCGGTTATACCCGAACTAAACCATACCTAAATGTTTTGTTTATTTGTAGTTGCAGCAGCAAAAACTTTCCCCAAATATTTTTCGAGTAATTCTAACGAGTTTAGAGAATCCGAGTCCATAGCGGTTACATAGACCCAACTGACGTGGGAAGAGATTAAAGATAAAACCTCATAGCCACTTCTAACGCATAATTCCACACTAGCAGCCGCATTAACTCACAATGCCAAGTCGAAAAATAAAATAAAATGTTCAATATTTTCTTCTTGGCTTCTGTATGGTGACTGAAGAGTGTATGACGTGTATCTGTAGTTCATTGAAATTATTTTTAATGATGTTTAAGCATATACCTTTCATTATAAAAGATTTCTTCTATATATAGTCTCCACATTTCTATTTGCATTTCCTTGACTTAATATCGACGCTAACTCAATTAATTAAGCACTCAAATGAAGCGAATAGAGCATAGAGCTGCTGTGCAATAAATCAAATCAGGCATTAAGCGCATTACGAAGACAATTTCATAAGCGCACACTTGCACTTGCGATGATGTTGTGTATGTAAGGATAGCGAGTACTGCATATAAATGCAATAACAATTTCCACTAAATATAGATGTGTGCATGTGTGTATGTAAATTGCAGTTATAAAACATGTGAGCGCAGAAATATTTTCCCAATGACAACGAAATCAAAATCTGTAACAAATCAAAATCAAGATTTGCAACATAAAACAAATCAGTGAGAAATGCAGTTACACTAACACATGTATACATGCATGCATTTATAGTGATTTCTATAGGGTCCCCATTGCGTGCAAGCAACATTTATTTACAAGCACAACACACACTTACTTATATACAAAAAAAAGTTGTGAATCAAGGAATTGCAAATACATTTACTTGAACACACACACACACATGCTCAAATTTGCATGCATTTATTTATTTGTATGTCTGTATGTATGTGTATGCCTGTGATTGCTGCAATTCGCTTGTCAATTCACTCATCAATAGCGCACTACTACGTAGGACACTTCAACTGAATACCGTTACGCTTCGATGAGCACAACTTTGATTACTTCAACTGTTTCTAGATTTTGCCAAAAGCGAAAAAACGAGAATGTAAAACAGTAACAGCACCTTGTAGTCACTGCTGTCACTGTATTTCACCGTGCAATATTGTTGCTTGTTGAAGCGAACATTTGCTTACATGTAAATGCAAGTGTGTGTGTACTCACTGTCATGCAATAAATCGCAAATAAATACTTCGAAACAAATCATGCACATGCACGACGACGTCGCCACTCCTATAAATATGCAATAAAAATTTCGAAAACTTCAATTGCAGAAATAAATATAAAAACTTTATGCATATTTTTCGCGTCAGTTATGAATGCGGTTGAAAGGTAGATGAGATATTACACACAAGTGAATATAAACACTTTTAATAGGAGGTATGGATAAATATTTAAGGGGCTATACCTGTGTAGCCCATGAAAAAATAGCCGATTTTCGTAATTTTTTTTAAAGAAAGTACATTTGACTGTTTCGAAATTTTTTGGACATAATAAGGTAAACTTTCAGCTATATTTTAATTTTTATACTCTCGCAACAAAGTTGCTAAGAGAGTATAACAGTTTTGTTCACATAATGGTTGTTTATAACACCTAAAACTAAACGAGTTAAATTTAGGGTTATATATACCAAAGTGATTAGGATGAAGAGCGGAGTTCAAATCCGAATGTATGGCTGTCCGTAGACCGTCCGTCTAGAAACCTTAAATTTCATTATAAATATGGTACAGAAATGCTGCACTCAAAATAATACACAACGTATACACAATTTTAAATGGACGTGGTTCCGCCCACTTATGGGTCAAAAACTATATCTCCGAAACTACTCGACCAATTTCAATGAAATTCGGATCATAATATTTTCCTTGCATCCAAATGATATGTTGTGAAAATAAGCCAAATTGGTTCACAACCACGCCTACTTCCTATATACCAGAACTTTGAAGTCGATCTGAAGCGTTTACTTTACAATATATAAAGTAAGCACTAGTGAAGATATCGGTGCAGAACTTTGCACAAATACTATGTTTACAGTGTGGCAGCCCCTTTCTAAAAATCGCCGAAATCGGAACATAGGATTTCAAGTCCCCTATATATCGTACATGAGAACCCCGGTGCTTCTAACCTAATATTAGGGTTTCCAACTTTAAATGGACTTTATACCATATACACGAATATGTGGGTCAAATTGTGTATTATATAATATTATTAAAATTAAATTAAACAAGTAAGGTAGGGCTAAGTTCGGGTGTAACCGAACATTTTATACTCTCGCAATTTATTTATTTAACTTTATTTATACTATATAATACACAATTTGACCCACATATTCGTCATGTATATTGTATAAAGCCTATTAAAAGTTGGAAACCCTAATATTATATTAGAAGCACCGAGGTCCTCATGTTCGATATATGGGGTCTTGAAAACCTATGGACCGACTTCGGCGCTTTTTAGAAAGGGGCTGCCACACTATAAATGTAGAATTTATGCAAAGTTCTGCACCGATATCTTCACTAGTGCTTACTTTACATATGTATATATTGTAATGTAAACGATTCAGATCGTCTTCAAAGTTCTGGTATATAGGAAGTAGGCGTGGTTGTGAAGCGATTTTGCCTATTTTCACAACATATCATTGGGATGTGAGGAAACTATTACAAACCAAGTTTCATTGAAATCGGTCGAGTATTTACTGAGATATGGTTTTTGACCCATAAGTGGGCGACGCCACGCCCATTTTCCATTTTGTAAAAAAAACTGAGTGTAGATTCCATCTGCCATTTCTTATGTGAAATTTAGTGTGTCTAACGTTTTTCGTTAGTGAGTTAACCCACTTTTAGTAAACTTCAACCTAACCTTTGTATGGGAGGTGGGCGTGGTTATTACCCGATTGCTTTCATTTTTGGACTGTATTAAGAAGAGGCTAAAAAACACGACTGCAGAAAGTTTGGTTTATATAGCTCTCTTGGTTTCCGAGGTATGTACAAAAAATCTATTTGGGGGCGGGGCCATGCCCACCTCCCCAAAAAAATTACATCTAAATATGCCCCTTCATAGTGCGATCCTTCATATCAAATTTTATTTCGATAGCTCTATTTATGACTTAGTTATGACACTTTATGTGTTTTTTGCCATATGCCATTTTGTGGGCGTGGCAGTGGTCCGATTTTGCTCATTTTCCTTCAACCTTCCTATGGTGCCAAGGAATAAGTGTGCCAAGTTTCATCAAGATATCTTAATTTTTACTCAAGTTACAGCTTGCACAGACGGACGGTCGGACGGACCGGCAGACAGACATTCGGATTTGAACTCCACTCTTCACCCTGATCACTTTGGTATATATAACCCTATATCTAACAAGTTTAGTTTTGGGTGTTACAAACAACCGTTATGTAAACAAAACTATAATACTCTCTAGCAACTTTGTTGCGAGAGTATAAAAAAAATGCGACAGTATAAAATGTTCGGTCACAACCGAACTTAGCACTTCCTTACTTGTTTTTATACTAATTTCAGTTCTGAAACAGCGCAAATAACATCGCTAACCATATCCTTAATGAATTTGTTGGAAGATTGCTTTATGAAGAGAAGAATCCGCCAGCCAATGGTGCTATATATAACATTGAATAAGCTAGAACAATGGCTAAATTAAAGCGACACCAAGCACTTTTTTGGACTTATTTGATTTGTAGGTATTTTAGATAAACTTGCAAGACATAACCACCAATAGAACGTCTCGTACTGCAAAGGAATAAACGACTTACTCATGAAAAAATCTTTCTCGGTTCGACTGTTTAAAGAATGTTTAATTTTATTAATTTCACCATTTCAATTTTAATTTTTAGAAAGAACCAAAGGTAACTCTTATCGATTAAAGTTTCCTCACTCACTCGATGTGTATACAGGTAAACTGCTCAGTTAGAGATGAGACAAACTCACCAGAATACCAAAAAGTCACTAAATTTCAATACAGATGAGTGTTTATTAGAGACTGCTCGAGCATTACTGGAACCTTAATCTATGGCTACCTTACCTTAATCTATGGCACTATTATATAATTTATAAATAAGCGTAGTTTAGAGGTAAAAAGCAGACTAATTACCATCGAGATCATCTAATGGTAGGCATATGTTGTTTCAGAGGGGTGGACGATACGGAGTAGTGTTAGATGCGTATTCCTTTCACTGCGAGAGAGTCTATGTAGACTTAAATAGTCCCGCTGTGAATAGTGTTTCATGATTTTATTGGTACGATGTCGTCGTGGAAAAAATTACCTCTTTATGTTTCTGACAGGGAGTTCTGCTCCAAGAATATTAGTGCAAGAATGATTTTCACGAAAAATTAACATCGTAAACTATTTTGAACGAATTTCATTATGCTAGAACTTCTTCTAGATCTGATCTATCTTAACTAGAAGCACAGATAGAGTATTCATTGTTTCAAGAGTCGTCAGAAAATATCCAAAAACATACAGGAAATACAGTGTTTTAACAGATATGGAGCTTCCTCTTGTTATGTGGCAAACCTTCCACAGGAAGAAAATAATATTAATATTTCTATGTGTTTAACTATATACATATTCAGCTCATGAAAGGCATTCTATTGCATATTCTTTCTTTTCGTATAAGTATCATCGGTGATTTCAGCAGAGCGGAAAAGTCAATGGACTCACGGGACATAAGCACGCATTTATTTTCAAATGACAATATGTACTCAGGGGATCGAAAGAAAGAAATAATATGAATTGCAATGAAAAATATAAATAAGACAACTATTAAAAATATATTGTGAGCACCTGCCTCGGTCTTGTGAAATGGATTTAAACTTATTGTGAATTGATAGTCAGTGTAAATACATATACACATTCTCCCTTATATGCAACACAATAAATACATATTTTTTATTTATAAATATTTATGTGCTTATGTAGCAACAGTGCTCCGGCAAAGTGCTTTGAAAGTTCTGTTTTCACAATTTTTTTGTTTTTTATTTCAAGCAAGCTCTCCTCATGTCAGCAACGGACCCACCATTACTCATATTCATACACATTTAACTGTCGCAATGTGGCAAATCAACGTTATGCAAGTGTGTAATAAATTTTTATATTTCGTGTAGGTATCTAGTTCTCATTTCATTTCATTTTGCATGACAAACGATGATTTTCGATGTGAAAAGTTCAAACAGTTCAACACATTCGTTGTTGCTACAACAAACTGCATTGGTTTTGTACATTCATGCATGTGCACATATATAAATATGGGCGTCTATCGCTGCAGTTCAAATGTTTATTGACAGCTATTTGACTTATTGGCATAAATGGTGTCACTCTGGTTTACTCACCTGCTGTAGCTTTTGATATTGTTAGAAAAAACTTATGAAAAAATATTTCTAAAATGAGTTAAAGCTTTAAATAATATGAACTATTTATTAGTTGGAAATTGAATGCAGTTCAAACATGTTATTGATTCATATTAGGCTCTTCTAATGCTTAAACTTTAAATTTCATTGAGCTGAATTGTCGTATTATAGCTTGTCGTACCGGAAGAGAATATAAACTCTTCCTATTTACTTCACAATCTATAACAAAGCAAGCAAAATTAGTATTGCATGGGAGCGCAAAGAAGTACTAAAATCTTCAGTATGGCTGAACTCAATACACATTTTTGGCCTCAAAGTTTAGTAAAGCACACTGAAGACTTTCTTCGCTTTGACAGCTAATGAAAAAAGAACAAATATTAACTGCCTATATATTCAATGTTAAGTAGCAGTATTTATCCCTAAAATTTGTCTCCATCAACCTTTTGGTACCAATAGCAGGTACACCCAAGGCGCTTCCTGGATCTAGCGTTAGAGTATGTCGAAGATTTGCCAACATACAAGGTTTAGATAATTCTAATAACAACAGAATACTATTAGGGTATTGTGGTATGATATAATGGTTATAAATCATTCAAATGCTTCCATTATATTAGCACATGGTTGCACTTGTACTCAAATAGAAGGGCTGTGTTCAATAAAACCGTTCAGTTAAATACACAAACTGACTCTATGTTATGCTCCGAAGATCTAATACCATAACTTCACTTCCCCTAATTCAACCACATCTACATTAATCCATTTTTACCTCAAATTTATTTATTCAGAGCCATTTTTTGCAAAAACCTTACGAAGTAAAAAATGGTGAAGATTCGCGAGTCAACGCAGTTTCTTTTAAAGTACCTCTTGTACTCAATTATGTATGTTTAAAGTATTATAAACGAAGGAAACAAAGAGGAATCTGGAAGTTATGACAATAGTATCCTCATAATATGCAATAATTCAAGAATATATGCTTGGAAGTTCCATAGAGATGGTTAAGTCGTTAAATCATACATATTTGTATGGTCACATGGTGCGTAAAAACTGATACACTTTTTTAACAAATCACGAGCAAAAATTTCTAGTTCATTTCTTCTGCATCACTTTATATCACTGAATGTATGAGTAATCATTACATTTTCAGGATTTTTAAGACGCTTGGAAGGTACAGTAGATGTCTGTCGAAGCACATAAGTATTTAGGAGTCTCAACTTTCCTAAGCTCTGCGGCTTCACTAGTCTGTGGTTGTGTGCAGCCAGTTCATTCTTACTTGAAACAAACACTGAGGAGATCCCCCCAATATTTCTTTCTACATCTTACTACAGACACTCATACATCGACAGCGTGTTTATGTATACAACCTGACTTTCCGTTACTCACAAGCCACCTTTAATGTATGCACACATCCTTCTACAGGGTTTTTATAATCTCTGCTCTATTACCTCGTTCCCAATGTACTAATCACACAGTGATAGAAGCGGCGACCCTTGAGACAAATGTACATAAAGAGCGCCACAACTAACACATATATTGTCGAACCACACCCCACTGACACAAGAGTGTACACAACTACAAACACACAGATGCATGCAGAACGCATTTGCAGGAGGAACCACTGACTGACTGCAGTCAATATACTATGAAATATGCAATGATTGCATATTTTGCATATTACACAATGGTCGGTACAGTAAATAAACATGCTAAGCAAGCGCACATGCAACACACCGTTATATATATGTTTGTATGTATGCATGTATATACCCACACACACACACTTTAATAAAATGCAGTGAAACCTCAATCAACGACAACTTGTCTGCCACGTTGGCGCTGAAGTGATTGAGGCTGGGGAATGATGATTGTCTGTGTTGTGTTTGTTGCTTTATTGGTACTGTTGTTGTTGTGTCTACCTTCAGTCAAGAGCTGTCAGCTGACTTGTAAATTCATTGAAAATCTTACATTGACAAGGGTTCATAGGTGTTTGACGCCCCCAAAGGAAATTAGCCTGACAGGAAATAACAAATGCAACTACAACAACAATAGCAAACAAGAACAACAAGCAATAGTTGCAGCAAAAGTCAGCAACTCACCAACAGACTTCAAATCAAACTAGCAGCGTATATATGCCTGTATAAGGAAGCAAGTTAATTTTCGTTTTGAGACGTGTGGGCAAAATGAAAAGGGCGTTCATTGACATTTAACACTTTGCGAGGCGCAAACAATATTTAACGGCATTTTATGTGCAGCTCGTATGGGTGTGCACGTGTGTGTATAGTAAATATTTGCTTGTGCGCCTGCAAGTATGCAACATTGGAGTTTATCACCGAAATAAAATACTACTCGAGGCAAGGCTGTGACAGCAAGTGTGCCAAAAATAACGGTTTATTGCATATACATGCAGATAGGGAGTGCAAAATATACTGTTATATGTATACACGCGCATATTTTTGTTAACCCACACATGGCTGTTATCGCCTGTAGCTATGTAACAGCATTAGATGCATGTCAACAGTCGACAAATTTGGCGCATATACACATAGCAATATGCATACAATAACAACATTTCGTGTCAACACGCACACATGCCCGTCTTTGCTGCTGTTGCTGTGCGTTTTTCATCATATTTGCTGGTTTACCGGCAAAAACTAAGCCCAGCCATCAAATTTGTGCAACACTATGCAAATCTAACATAACGGTGTCGAAAGCTTGCAGCCAGGCTCAAGTTGTGTTAATGTGGAAATATTTGTTGGTTGCATATACATAACTATGAATGTGAACATACATATGTATATCAAGAGCTGAGAATGACATCGATTTGCATTGTGAATCTAAACTCAAGAACCCCTTTCCCAATCATGTTTCTCATTTAGACAAATTTTACCAATATACTTGCATATAGGATATTATATATTTGTAGTATATGTGTGCAACATCTTTTAAAATAGTTGGAGATTACTAGACTCCGAAACTTATTAAACTTCCTTAAGGAACTACAGCAAATATTTACCGATATATACATATATACAGTTGAACTTCCCTAACACGAATCACCATATTCTCCATAGACACTTCGAGAGTTTAGAGAGAGACGCGTATCAGGGATATGGGGGTAAGAAGAAGGTTTGACCCAATTTTTCCTATTTTCAATACAGAAACACAATGTTTTAAGGAAATTATCCCCTCTGAATTTCTTTACAATATCTGTGAGATATTCCTATATTTTCAGTAAAACATTAGCCACAAGTACTGAGGTCCTCATGTTTGATATCAGTGCCCTCAATTTTTAGACGTGAGGTGCTACGCTATACTTGCAGTATTTATGCAAAGTTCTGTTCCGATTTCTTCACTAGAGCTTAATTTATAGATTGCAAAGTAAACGATTCAAATAGACTTCAAATTTGAGGTATATAGAAAGTAATGAAATGTTGTCAACCAAATTTTGTTGAAATGTATAGAGTAGTTCTTATGGTATGGTTTTTGACCAATGAGTGGACGGCGCCAAATTCAATTTAAATTATTTATAGCAATAAAAGTGCCAGCTTTATCATAAAATTTATATTTTACGAGAATAATATATAATGGGAAAGAAAAGTTTATTTAAAAAGTTAGTTATTTACTTAAAAGTTTGTGGAGTTTGTAGTGGAGATGAGGAGATTTATCACAGAACAAAGCCGTATCGAATTTATTCAATCCAAAAGATAGACATTTTTTCTGTTACAATTAAAACTAGTTAGATAAATATTAGAGCCGTGCTTGTGGAGCGAAAACATATGAATGATTCATTGATCATCCATCAAAAAGATGAAGAATATGTAGCTTTATATGCTGCAACTTTTTATTATAATACTCTTATCTATCCTGTAAAAATATTTGTTATATCACAAAATCCTATGTGTTCCGTCAGTGAAATTTACTCGTAAGTAACTCATACGCCCCGTTGCTGCATTACGATCTGCAAAAAATCTGAAAAAGTCTTTATATATATGTGGCAACACTATAAATCATAATAGTTTTTCATTGCTAATGCAACCATGCATTTTGACATTTTGTCTTGCATTGTATTTACTCATTTGTTCAATGTCAATAAATTAACCTTTTGATTTCAACCTTCAGAGAGATAGCACGTGCATTCTTACACATACATATGTTACATATATATATATACTTATTAAATAACCTATGAATAGTATTTTCTCCTTTATCAAATTTAAAATAATTTTCTGAAAACAACATTTTGCATAACGTAAGATGCATCTACTACTGAAACTAAAACAAGAAATAGCGTTAACTTCGGCTGTACCGAAGCTAATATACCCTTCACAGGTGCATTTCTTTTAGTAACTATGTGTTTAAGCAAATAGCAAATCTAAATACGTAAGGAAAAGGAAGTAAAAAAAAAGAAAACATTTTACTAATTCTTTTTAGCCGGGTTGTTTGCTAGAACATTAAGGTTATATAGTTAACCGATCTGAACAATTTCTTCGGAGATTATATTTTTACCTTAAGCAGTAATCCATGTCAAATTTCGTGAAGATACCACGTCAAATGCGAAAATTTTCTATACAAGCCATTGATTCCGATTGTTTAGTTTGTATGGAACTATATGCTATAGTGAACCGATCTGAACAATTTTTTTTATTTCTATGAACAATAACTCACACCAAATTTCGTGAAGATATAGTGGTCCGATATCGGCAGTTCCGACAAATGAGCAGCTTCTTGAACAGAAAATAACATCTGAAAAATTTCAAAACGATATCTTAAAAACTGAAGGACTAGTTCGTATATATACAGACAGACGGACGGACGGACAGACGTCTGTCTAGGCGGACATGGCGAAATCGACTGAGTTCAACATACTGATCATTTATATATATACTTTATAGGGCCTCCGACGATTCCTTCTGGGTGTTACAAACTTCGTGACAAACTTAATATACTCTGTTCAGGGTATACAAATCTTAAAGAACAGAATGACTGGAAACTGGAATCACAGGTGTAAGCTTTATATAGAAAGCAACTTCAACTGAAATATATTTTAACAGGTATCTAAAGCGCAAGTTATCGGAGATTAAAATAATAATATTAGGTATTCGAAAAAAAAATCCTTATTGCACTACTAGCTAGCGCCGAAGTCACTCATACGCCCTGTTGCACATATTGTATTAGTGTACCTATTCCCAAATTTGGGCGATAGCGAAGCCGGTCCCGTGAACAAATTTATTTAGTAAAACAAAAAAAAAGTAAAAACTCAGTCACTCGAGCCACTCTAGGTATACGTATTATTTCAATTTTATCAATATTCCCTTAATTTAATTGATATTCAAAATTAAATAGTATAAATTCGTTATTTTCCAAAGAACTAACTTTAGTTATTTGTGACTAGCGTTGAAGAAGTTCGTTCGGTATTTTTTGAAATCAAGCTCGAAGGAAGTCTGTCACACGAGTTAATGAAAAACTTCATCGCCCAGATTTCCATCTGAGAATCGCTGTTGAAGCGAAACAAAACTCTGGATCGTAATCAAAATAATCAAACCCAAACATAATTCGAACCCGTAGTGTCACAATGTGACCGTCTAAATTAAGCAATTGGCCAATAGGGGAAGAATTGTGTTCCAACAGGAACAACTGATAATGGCTCGATAGAAGCTTCGGGAAAGTGTTGGGTTCTTTTGCAACCACCTTATATTCCAGGACAAGCACAAGTGGTTATAACCTGTTCCTTTCTATGGCGGTTGATGTTGATTATGAAAATACTTTTCAAGAAAAACTTTTAAAAATAGACTCCCCCAGTTTTTTGGCAATAACAACAAGGGTTTTTATAAGAGTGGCATTATGAAATTACCTTCAAAATCTCAAAAAGTTATTAAACGAAACTCTGTATATTTGACAAAAATCAATGCGGAAAAGACAGACCTTCTGGTGTTTACTAGGAGGTACAAAATACCTGCATGGAGGCCCCCTTCGCTAAATGGGACTGAGCTCCCGCTTAAGGACCATACCAAATGCCTAGGGGTAGTCTTGGACACCAAACTTCTGTGGAAGTACAATGTGGAGGAGAGAGTAAGGAAAGCCAGTAATGCTCTGTATGCATGCAGGAAGATGCTTGGCACTACCTGGGGGTTTTCTCCCACTCTCATGATACAGAATGCTACATGTGCTACACAGCAATATTGAGACCAATTATGCTCTACGGTGTTGTGGTGTGGTGAACGGGTACTAGGAAATCTACGTATCGGAAGCCGATGAAAAAGGTTCAGCGACTTGCAACGTTATGTATAACGTTGGCCCTAAGAACCACCGCAACGGCTGCTCTAGAACGAATATTAAACCTGCCACCTATAGATCTCTTTGCCGAAAACTTTGCGGCGAAATCGGCGTGTCGACTGATGGCAACATGGTAAATTTACATACAGATCCTTCGGACACATCTCGGTTGTTAAGGGCAATCTGACAGGCACCGACTATTTGGTCCCATTCTATAACTGGAAAAGAAAGTTCACGGTAAACATGGAAAATGATGGTTGGCGCAAGGGCACTGCAACTACGCGCAACACCTTAAATATCTATACGGATGGCTCTAAAATGGATGAGGGAGTAGGTGCAGGGATATACTGTCCGGAATTAGGCATAAAAAAAACCGTTCAAACTGCCGAACCACTGCAGTATATTTCAAGCAGAGGTCTTTGCTATTGGGAAGGCAGCAAAGCTAGCCTCCAGCGCACAAGGCCAATACTCTAAAATTAATATCTACGTAGACAGCCAAGCAGCAATCAGGCAGTAACCTCTTGTCGAATATCGGCCAAAAGTGTCTTGGACAGCAGGGCAGCGGTGGAGAGCGTCGCCTGGAGTATGAGGCTACGCTTCTACTGGGTGCCAGGCCATAAAGGCATCGAGGGCAACGAAATCGTAGACGGGATTGCCAAGCGTGATGTACAGCTGTCAGCCGGAAACATGATCAACATTGGTAAACCCATGTACATTCTGTACGACGCCATAGACAAGTGCATGGCAAGAAGAATCATATCTCGCTGGAAGGATCTACCGGGGTGTAAAACTGCAAAGGTTATGTACAAAGCGGTAGATAAAAAATATACAAGGTTCCTACTGGAGCTCGATAGAAAGGATTGTAGGACCATGGTTGGCATTCTTACCGGTCACAGCCTAGTATCGGCACATGCCTATAAGATAGGGTTGTCAGATCGGGAGGAATGCAGAAAATGTCAAGAGCGAGGCACCAAGGAAATAGTGGAGCATTTCTTGTGCGTTTGTCCGTCAGTGAAGCCTCATAAACAAATAAATTTCACGACAGGCGCAGGCATCCTGAACGATGACTACTACTCAGGGAACACGTAAAGACACTCCATTCTGGTATCGCAAAGGACCATAACTGATCTATGCGTGGCCTGCAGGCCTACCAGACCAACCTAACCTAACCTATCCTAATAGTAGTATGAAGTAATATTCTTCCCTATAATCCTTAGTAACTTATGAATAAATTCTTCATAACAACCATTTCCATATACCATTAATTTAGCTTCCAAATAATTAACAACAATTTTTTTTTTTTTTTCAATTTTCTGGCTTTCTGTATGTCACTACTGACTTCCTATATTTTTTATTGGCATTATTCAAGGATTTTACAAAATCATTGATATATCAAGCAATTTATTGAATTAACTCTGCTTATAAAAATGCTAATACTTCCTTGAAAAATCCCAAAAAAAGATTATTTTTCGATTATCAACTTCCACATATTTTCACAGTAATCTGTGCTCCTACTAAAATTACAATTTGTATACAAAATTTCACTCAAATTAACTTCCAAGCTAATCGCTACTCTTCTAAACGAGCAACCTAAGTAACCTAAGCCATGTGAAGTTATCCTAGCTGAAGCTATACTTTTACAAATCTGCTCCTGTTAAGCCACATTATTTACTTTGCTCCAAAGCTCTTTTACTCCAGCACACTTCATGCAGTGACGCGCAACTTCAACACAACACATCGCACTGTACTATATGCCTCGGTTAGCTATAGCGACCAGCTTGTATCTTTGTATATGTATGTATTTGTATGCCTGAACCACACATGTTCACATATTTATGATTATTAATTTTCATTGTGAGTGACATGTTGACACTTGAGTCATACTGACACTAACTACTACGACCACTTGTGCATACTTGCTGTACATGGTAGCAGTGAGATGGGCGGTGGCTGTATGGCAGCATAGGCGAAAATATGGCAAAAGCCAAAAATTACAAATTTCTGTTGTTGTTGTGTTTGCATGCACGAGTGTACTGCTACTTTTGCTTGCTTAGCTGGAAATTTTGAAAAATTCCTATACTTCGTAATATTTGTTGCTTTTGTCAAAGCATAGTGACAGCTGAATTTATAAACCCAACTCGGTTTACTTTGCCTCTGCACTCATTTATGTGGAACGAGAGAGTGTGTGTGTGTGTTTTTAGGTGTATATACACTCTTGCAAACATGCACTTTTAACTCATCAACAGTGGCCTACACATGTGCAACAGCAGTGGCATTAAAAATAATGACAACGCCAACAAGTTGAAAATAACAACACAAACAAACATGCTTGTTATAACCACAGCTCGGGTTAGCAGCAAACGAAAATGTAAACAACAAAAATGGCAACGAAATCCTGTCACCTTCATGCATACATATCTGTAATAATGTCCTGCGGAGAAATTTCAAACTGTTGTTAAAGGAATGCTAGAATGAAAATTTGGTAGAGGTTGCATGAAAAATGTCATAACAAGATATGGTATAGTTTTAGTATGAAATTCAATTTTATGCAAGAACAAAGGTTTCTATATTTTTAGGCAAATGAAATAGAACACCAAAACAGGCATTTAAATAAGATTATAACAATCCTCATGACAACTAAGTATCAAAAAAGCCAGGCTTTCTTCAGTTTAGTTAGACTTTCCACCCAGAAGAGGATAAATAAAAGCGACAAGATACGAAGCGTCCAGGCTTTTGGTGAATCCTAAGCGAATGTGAAACAATATTAACCAGGAATAATTACAAAGGAAATTCATCCACGCAAATTTCGTTTTCGATACTCTAATTAGAAACTCTTACTCATTCAGACTAGATTCTGACATACTAAACATATGGCCTGCGATCAGTGAGTTCCCGAAACCCAATGAAACCCATCTAGCTAGCAACATTCTACCAATGACCCGGCCTTCGATGGGGCTTCCCTTTCTGCACCTCCCGTTAGATGACTCCGATGAAAATGAATTTTATCAAGCAGGGATTAGATAACCATTACAACAACAAAAAAATATATAATTTTTTTCTAAACAAGAACAACACTCTCAACAGTCTTCCTTTTGTAAAAAAGGAAATAATTTTTCATTAAGTAAGATATTATAAGTGAGATCAGAGGACCACCTTTATATGTATACAAATCCCAAAAGAGTATATAAAGCCATAGCCCAACAAATAAAACACAAGAACTTTGAAACCTTACGAAACCTAATAGAATAAAGCTTGTCATGGAACTATCATTACGGGCATCGTAATTGCGGAAAGAGATAACGGATCTGCATTTTCATTAACAGCGTCTAATTTGTCGAGGAATTTAATTTTCACGAGCATTTATGAGCTGTAACATCAGATGGTTTCATAATAATTGACGAAAAGCTCGTACCTCTGACACCATTTACAAACAATGACGTAACTGACAGGGAAACAATTACAATATGAATAAGTAGGCATATAGGCTTTGTAGGATACATGATTAAAAGAAATAACAATTGTTTGCATCCTTTATTACTTTTGTTTGGACTAGATCTTCCATATTTTGGAGAACTTTTTAATCACTATTTGCCCCATATGAAGTCATTGTTATATAATGATACTCCAGTACATATTTTGAAAGATTATTCTCAATATTATTCAGATCTCAAAACAATTACTGATCGTTTAATTGTAATGATCGTTCTAAAATAATAGGTTAAAGTGAGATCACAGAGATATGTGATCTGGAAAATTCATTTATTTTAAAGTGTCTCCTTGCATCTTGGCACGAAATATATAAATATTGGTCTTACTGATTAAATCTTTTTGTATTCATTTACCTCTTTTACTTTTGAGGGAAATGTTCGCCATTGAGGTTATGATGGAAATTTCCCGAATAAAAGTTCGACTCTTTCAGTCATATATCCGGATATGGCAGAGACTTGACCGCTACTATCACATATTTGAAGTTCTTGAGAACGCTTAAGATGTGTGCTTACCAGGAACTACAATAATCAGCTATCTCAAGGGATATCAAAATGAAACTCCACCAAAACACACCTTTTCTCACTTGAAACTATATTTAGTCCAATACCCCTATATACTAATTACGAGCTTCTGGAATTTAAAGCTCCACTTAATACTATTCACTATACCGAGCGGGATCCTACTGGGCGGTAAGCAAATGCAAAGCTACTCTAGTCTCTACTCCACTTTATGGCGCTCGAAAACTCACCGCTTAGGCACATTGAGCACTTAAGCATTGAGCTCGTTTGCTGTTAATACGTTTCATAAAATACAACAACAACAAGTACTCTATACGCCCACAAACTAACTAGCTTTAGAGGCCCGACCGAGCCACCAAAGCACTGATGAGCTGACGAACTAACAAAGTGACGAGCTAAAGCTGTCACTGCATTTCCAAAACTTCAAAACACATACACACGCACACATTATAATTCGCAGACATACATACATACGAGGATATAGGTACACAGTATATATGTGTACTATATGCAAATCTAAGTGAGTAGCAGTAAAGTGCGGCAAGTGCTGTTGGTTGACGTTTAATAGCTTTCGGCTTAGTATTTGTGCCTGAGCCGTTAGCTTGTCAGTCTGCATTTTGCTGATAAGCTGCCGAGTTACTACTCATCAAGCAGTGTTTGATGCACTCGCTTATTCTGCATTTACATATATAGTATACTCGTACAAGTATTTGTTTGGTTTATATTTAGCGCTTTTGGAAATATTTGAGTATGAAAAATGTTTAGTTTTTATTTTAATATTTTTTGCCATGCCAAATTTTTTGTAATTATGTGCCTGTTTATTTGTCTATTTGCATGTATTTTGTGAGATTTTGTTTTCTAACCACAGCTTAATTGAAAATATGAATATTTTTGTTGGTTTTGCTTGCAGTTGGGAATTTGGAATTCTTTTTGAGTTCTGATAACATATTATTGATATTTAAGAAATTATTTCTTATTATTTTTAGTTTAGAGTCCAGCAATGATTTTAATTAATTTGGGAATCATATTTGTTCAATATTTAAAGTCTCTTCGACTTTATTTTAATCTTGTAGTATTATTATCAATTATATTAAATCTAATATTATATTCATCTCAAACTTAAAGAACCGAACAATAAGGTACCGTGAGTGATCATACCGCTATATCTTGGTCGGCAATTTTTAGTATCACTGCCAGATGGAACCCCTATATGCTCCAGTTGTTCCAAAGAATCTCAAATTTAATAAAAACCAATTTATTCTATCTTTTCTAAAAAACCGTTGTAATTTCAGTACTAACCGCTGAAGGTGGTAGAATGACGATTTCTCCGAAATTGTTTACAAATTCAGCTCAATTTACCGGCGATATTAAAACCGAGTTCCAATCTAGAATATTTCCTAATGTTCTAAAGCCTAATGATTCTTATCATACCTTAATAAATTTAAATTATCCAAGCAAGCTTCTGTCTGAATGTTTTCAATTGATCATATAGTTTCTCACTCCGATCCTAGATACTCAGTTCTTCAAACTGTAGACTTCCAAATATTAAGTTGCTCACTCCTCAAATGTAAAATGTACTCATCTCGTACCCTCCAGTACTCCTTCAATAAAGTGGTGTTGCTGACTGTTTACCAAATCGACATTCCAGATTTTGGTCGGCTCAAATGTTATAGTTTCGGAACAACCCAGTGCATTCGGACTATACTTTAACGAAAGAAGACTGAAAAAAATAAAATTTTATGTCTTAGAGTTCAGTAATGTTTGCATAAATTTTAGGTACACGATGAAAGAATTGAAGAAGTCTACGAATGTTCCGACAAAACACCCCAAGAACTTACATTTATTTTAGAAATAGTTCTTGTTGTTGTAGTGGTAGTAAACTTTTTCAAAAAAATATTGACGGTAGCTGCTGAGTTGATTGGCCTTGGACGAATAAAAATCCAAATCAGTTTCGGCTACATAATCCCAACTGTCGTGGGAACGATTAGTCAATGGCTGTAGAGCAGCGTTTCCCAAATGCTAGGTCGCGACCCGGTACCGGGCCATCATAATAAAAACTGGGCTGCATTGCCACAAGCCACAGAGCTGGAAAGGAATCTTCAAGAATATTTTCATCCAATCGATGTCAACAAAGCTTGGATAAGAAACCCATTTACATTCAAGTTAGATTCCGAAACAAATTTGCCAGATTCAGTTGTCGATTCGTTGATTGAACTGTCAACTAATACAGCACTCAAGGATACATTTGACACAAGACCATTGATTGATTTTTGGTTATTTTGTCGTCAAGAATACACTATACTAGCTCATCAAGCCATGATTTTTTTAATGCTTTTTGTGACCACTTACAAATGTGTGTGGGTTTTCAACACTAGTTTACCTTAAAAATAAATATCGAAACAGACTGGAAGTGGAACCCGATTTATAATATAATAATTCGCATTAAAAATTGAGTACCAAAGATACCAAAATATTATAATTTAATATTAATAAAACATTTCTCATACTATTTTTAAACGTGTATTATTTAATCTCATGTAACCGTCTTGAGTTGAGACATTGTGAAAATTACCGGGTCATGGCAAAACTAAGTTTGGGAAGCACTGCTGTAGAGGATGGTTCATGGCAAGAATTGTTTCAAGAAATTGTCTCTAGGTCGCCGTCATTCTCTTAAAAATTTATAATCAACAGAGATTCTTGTCATTCTTGTTACTATTCTTTCAAGATATGTATGTAAAGGTTAATCCATTTCGAGGTTCCCTACTTTTTTAATGAAAAACAGAAAAGATTCTAATTTAATGGGGAAACTTTATTATCATTCGAAGGAACAGTGTTCAACATTTAATTATTAGAGATTATGTCTTTTAAATGTTGGCCGCGGCTACGTCTCAGGTTGTCCATTCATTGAAGCCAGTTCTCGATGATTCGTTCGAGCGTGATGTTTTTCTCCAAGGCCTAAATCGAAGCGGGATTATCCCCATAGACTTGAGACTTTACACATCCCCTGAGAAAAAAGTCTAATGGTGTAAGCCGATTATGTTGCCCATAAGTTGAGCAAAGCGCGATAAAATGCCAAACAATACTGAACAAAAATAACATGACAGTTTGACACGACTCACGCCGGATATGTCAGAAAAACGTTATTGAAAAAAGTCACTCGACTTGGAGCACCCTATATATGACCATTGACTGTGAGTCTAAGTTGACTCTGAAAACACATACGAATACCTAAGACCATTTCACCAATCTTAATTTCCCACAAAGAGATCTCTGACACCAAATTCCTCAGGGGCTTCAGGGTCTAAAACTAGATCTCAACATAATTTAAGGAAATTATGAAAAAAAAAAATTTTAAATAGTTTGTTTAATTAGTTTAAAAATAACCACAGAACTCAGAAGTTCTTATGCTAAAAATGGTGAGTAATATACATAGTCCAGGAACCATATATAGATACTATTTTGGCGTCTAAAACCTTTCAATGTGTTCCTTACAAGTTGGTGATAAAGCGACTGTAATATCTTTATGTTTCCTTTACTTCAACTAATCCTTCTTCATATTCTCCACCTGTCTTCGATCCAACAAAATAAGTAATTTAGCGGACTACTTCACAATTCACCAGGTGCACATTCGCGTCACATACCCAAACACACCCGATTTATGATGACACAGTAAATATAACGAATAATTTAGCAAAGCAAACTAAGCCAACTTAGCTTAGTTGTCATCAACTACAAATGACATTTCTGCTGCACACAAGTCTATGAGTCCCTGGAGGGCAGTTCAACCGCACGAATTCCAAGTCAACTTCAGTTGAACATGCACAATACAAATACAAGAGACACTCACATACAAATGTGTGTGTGTGTGTGTTTGTCCGCTCAGCAATTTACATTTGCGGTTGCATGCAAAGCAATGTTCCAGCAAAAAAAACATAGGAAAAATAGCAATAATAATAACTAACAAATCGTTAGGTGCAGTCAACGACAGGTAAAATAAAAATTAAGAAAGTCAACTAAATTTGTTATTTCTAAACATAATGACTTTTTGTCATGACATAGTTCATGTTCATAATTTTTGCTATTGACATGAACGTTGTTGACGTTGTCGATGACGATAATAAATGGTTTTAAATTGTAAATTGTAAACGTTTTTATTTTTTTGCTTTTAGAAAAATACTAAATTACAGAGAGTTTAGTGAAGGCATGTATTATTAATGTAATGCAATGCTTACGCGAGAGTTCATTGAACTTGTGGGACACTTTTACATGTCGAGGAATGTTATTTTGGACTTTGTAAAATCATCAAAATTGTAATAAAATAATTTATGTGCATTTCAAAATATAATTTTATTTTATAATAAGTTTTAATTACTATCATATATAAATGAAAAAATAATCACAGCGAACCATTGTTATCATACGCGTCACAAAGCAGTGACTATGTCATGTAAAGAACTTATATTTTCCTTCCGTGCGTCAACTCAACTAATGATGTTTTAAATATAATATCATTGACCCTTTTCTTTAATATTAGTGAATTTACGAACCAATTTCGAGAAGATGTTAAGATCTTTATTCCAATATATTCTAATATTAGGGCTACAACTTTGCTTCCGCCGTTTTTTTGTAAATTTTAGTTTTTTTGTATAAAAATGGTTACAAATGTCGATGTGCCTCAGCCGCACTTTTCTTGGAATTAAAAAAGAAAAGCAAAATTTCCCGCAAATGTCGAGAATTCGGCTCAAAAAGTGACATTTTCAATTGAGAATAAGTTTGGGATGCAAACAGATCTCTACAAATATTTTGTTGGGTTAATGTTGAGACAAATGTCCAAGATCGATGTAAAAAAAAATCGCTTTAATCGACCAGTGATTGACCCCAGAGACATCTTTTGGAAAACGGTGGAAGCATCGAAAGAGCTATTGATAGCATGCTATGTAAAAATAAAAATATAAAATATATAGATTTTTTAAAAGCTTGCAACGTGTATATTTGTAAGTACCTCCGATTATCTTTATTTTTTTCCTTTTCTGACAATTTAAAATACATATCTCCTTTTTCATACTTAAAATACTTCTCCCCACATGTGCCCTAATAAAAAATAGGTCTTTTGTAACTCCAGATTTTTTCTTTTTTCCTCAGTAGTTGAACACAGATTTGTTTTGTCTTATCTCTGGTTAATACTCAATTTTTATAGTTTTCTTCCACAACCATTGTTTATTTTTACACCATCATATTTACAATACAATAAATTTTATGGAAACCATTTCAGAAGACTATAAATCATCTAGAATATACCGAAAGTGTCTATAAATTTTTAACAGTAACTTGTCAAACATGTTTCATCATCCCTGGAAACAGTGATCTATCGTCTACAATGAAATTCTGTTGAAAGACTAGATAAAAGAAAAGTTTCAAATGTTTGAAGAAACTAAACCGTGAACTTAACAGTAAAATCGGATATCTTTAGCCAACTGGGCACTTTGCTTGGAAGGAATTTAGAGTATCAAAAATTTATTTTTCGAATATTTCTACATTACCCCGAAACAGATGATTCTTTCGTGACAAATACATAAAAAACCCTGACTTCTATCAAGTGTAGCTAAGACCCAAATTACACATTTCTTTGGCGATATTCACTATTTAACAAACCAAATCAACTTACGAGTCTTTTAGAGTTTCAATAAGTGCAACCTCTTCTATCTGCATATCGGCCAAATGCGTCTTGTGTGACAAGGCAGCAGTGGAGGATGTCGCCAGAAACACAGAACAAGGCGACTTCATTTCTACTGGGTGGCAGGACACAAGGGCATCGAGGGTAACGAAGTAGTGGACAAGATTGCCAAACGAGGCGTAAAACGGTCATCTGAAAGCATGATCGACGATGATAAAAAAGTTCAAAGCGCGCTGGAAGAAAATCCCGGCTTGCAAAAACGTAAAATTATGTGTAAATCGGATCAGAAGTACAGGAGATCTACTGACACTGTATAGAAGGAAATGTAGCAAAAAAACAATGGAACATCTCTTGTGTGCTTGTCCTGCATTATCCAGGCAACTGCTGCAGCATTTGGGGACTTCTCAGTACAATAATCTGAAAGAGATGACGTTAGTGAAATCACATAAACTTTAAAAATTCGTGCCAAGCGCAGACATTCTAAGGGATGACTATTTCTCATTAACTACGTGACGGTATCACAAAGAACCAAAACTACTCTATGTGTGACTTTTTGGCGTACAAGACTAACCTAATCTAACCTGAACAGTATCAAATTAGCTAAGGATAAATACATATTATAGTCAGGGGTCGCTAAGGTCGGTAACTCAAGATATGTAAGTTGGGATAGTAATCTTAACATAGGTTTATGAGAATGCGCAAGCTTTAAAAAATATTGTTTAAAGACACAATACATAATGAGTTCCAGAGCTTGAATATTTTAACGAATGAAAATTCAAATAAAATTTTAAAACCAGAAATTCTGTTCAACACATTCTTAAAGTCGAAATGAGAACTTTTCCGTCAGCACACATGCCTTCAATGACACTCCACGCAAACTTCCCGATTACTTGCACTTATTGTGTTCTTGTTGTTCTAGGCATGCTATTTTTCCTACACCAAAGTGGCTTGTTAAACACTTGAGAATCTTAAGAAATGTTAGAACATGAAATTTGGCAAAACCAGATGTGGGTGAATGCGCATGCTATGGAAAAGAGCACAATAAAAACAAAAAACAAAAAACAGAAAACAAAGCAACAACAGCAACAATGCAAATGTATACGAGTGTATGCCGCAAAGTCATACAAAATGTGGCATTGTTGTTGCTGTTGTTGGCTTATACTCGTAGCACTGTTGTTTTCATTGTTATTATTTGTTATTGCATTTGACTTTCTATTGTTGTTGTGTACAATTGAAAGTGAAGAAAAAATGCAAAATGCTTGAAAACTGCATGAAGTGTTGCAGGAGCCTGTGCAACAAAAACAACAACAAGCAGAAATAAAAAATGCAATGTAGCCGCAGCAGTGGCGAATGCAAGATAAAAAAATAAAAATAAAAAAACACGAAAACAACAACTGAAACAAACAGAAAAAACAAAAACACCAACAATAGCAGCAACAGCAGCAACAGCAAAGTGGCCGCAGGCAATTTCGTGCGTCTACAATTTTCTTCTCTTTGACTAGCTGCATGTGTTGTTCTGGTTGCCGTTGAGCGCTAGTTGAGTTGTTGTTGTTTCAAGTGCCTGAATTGCTGCTGTTAAGTTCTTTGTCGAGTTGTGCCGAGTGAGTTTCGCATGCATACAAACCGTTCTAACTGCGTTTGTATGCGTGTTCTGTGTTTCTTTTTGCGGATCTAGCGATGGATAAGTGAACTGCGACAACGCGCTGAAGCCCGTACAATAAGAAAAACAAAAACAATGCCAACAAAAGCACAGAGAGAGCAACGGCTTAAGCCAAGGTAGGCAAATATACGCAATAAGAATGTTGCAACGCGAACAACTTTAAGTCAAATAACGGTGAAAATGATGACAACTAAAAATAACAACTGGCTCAAAAACACAAGAACAACAACATTTGAGATGCTGTCCAAGTTACTGTTGCGACAGTAGTAATGTTGACAGCCAAAAAGTGGGTGAAGGAAATTTTACTTGACATTTTAAGCATTTTAAACACGTCGAAATGCGCAGAAATAGTAACCTCAAAATATTTGTAACAACTTGAGAGTAGCACAAATATGTCCATATATAAATGGATGCTCTTAAACTGATTTTTGCTTGCCTCAATTCGATCGCCAACGGAAAGGTAAACACTTGTCCTCAATATCTGGTGTTTCAGAGTGGGATTGCTGAAAATTTTACTTCTCAAGTTTATTAAGATTTTGTGGTCTAGCATTCACAGAGAGTAAATCAAGTGCTTTGCTTGTAGGCAAACGAAATAAAATAGATTTTAACGAAGGTGGTCTTTATTGGGTCAAAGGCGTTTTTTGATATACATTGTTTTTTAATTGAAGCATGTTCTACGGCATTATGTATTCGTATTTGGTACAAAAATTTTAGATAAGGATACCTTGATTAAAAAAATAATTTAATTTAAAACTTCCAAAAAATTGTATTTCAATAGAAAATTTTTAATATTTCTAGACAGTACTGAAACACATCGATTTTTAATTTTTAAGGAATTGAGTAATAAACAAAGAATGTTATGTATTTCTTTAATAATATCTAAAGTCATGCATGAAGCAAATAAAATCTTGAAGTCATCAAGAGGTTCATTAAGGGGTTTTGTATTTTCAAAATTCAATTTTTTGCTTATGCATTTTCGTTTACTAATGAGTTTGCTTACCTGAGTACCTGCCGGCGACGGCCTAACTTCATAACAAAACACAAGCGTATCAATACGATGCGTTGATCAGCGCCCTGAAATTGCTATGCACCTTCAGTACCAATTGGCGTGTGGTATGGACACACTTTATGCCATCTAGGTAGGGCCGAGGCCTTCTAAAACCTTTGCCGTACTTTGGGGCCGGCACCCGGTTGCAATTCCACACCGAGTAACCAAAGGCCATCTGCCTGCATTTAGGTTTTAAAACCACAGCCACCACGAAACTCCCCGAAGGTCCATTGAGTAGGTTAGAAGCGAAGCTCCCTGGGCTCCTGCTCCCCGTGACCTTGCTACTACCAGTTGAGCCTTTCCATACTGCTCTCTACTGGTGGACAATTGTGGCTTGATCACAAACAAAGCCATCAAAAAGGTAATATAATTCAGTTCAAGCCATGAAATATATCATCTAACATGCATAGATAACAAACTGATTATCAGCCGTTAGCATCAGTCTAATTATCTATTCGCGCATGTTTGGATTTTAGTCGCCTCTTACGACAGGCATACCTTACCACGGGCTTATTCTGCACCCACACCCGCAGGGTGACATTTTCGTTAAGTATAATATCTTAAGAACATTTTATGAAAATTTGAAGTTGATCCGACAATTACTTTTCGAGTTATTCGACAAATAACAAAGAGCACTCGGACATTCCAACATGCTGGTATGCAATATTAAATGCATTTTTCTCAAAACTATTTTTTTTGAACTGGTGACAACAGTCTCGAAAACCGCTCAGTAGATTTTAATGACATTTATACACCTTTTCTAATGAGCCTGATAGAAGCTTTTTGTTATTTTTTTCAATTTTTTAAGGCCAATTAACTGTTGCTTCTTTCCCGAAAACTACTCACTTATGCTATAGATTCACATAAAATATTTGCCAGAGCGTATACGCAACATTTTATATATCATATTTTTTCACACAAATAAAAACAAAGTTAATTTAATAAGACAATTCAACCTACTTCGCCAGCTGTTTAGTCAATATTATATTATTTTTATTTGTATCACCACTCAAATCCCCCTATATATGGCTAATGAATTCTTAAGGAAAACTCCTTTCCATACCAAAACTATATACCAGAAATCACTGGTATTCAAAAATGGCGAATTTTTCCCTTAATTTCACAATAGCTACTCACAAATAATAGTTTCTTACCTAATTATGACTGCCGTTGACTTTTAGTTTGGTTATCCACGTCGTATACATAACATTTGTTCCAGAGGTATCAAAAATAACCTTCCAAATAAAAATGTGGACTACATAACATATAATATGTATGTATGTATGTGATTGGCGTTGCAACCGTTTAGCCGGTTATAGCCGAATCGACGATAATGCGCCACCTGTCTCTCTCCTTCGCAGTTCGGCGCCAGTTGGAGATCCCAAGTGTAACCAGGTCGCTCTCCACCTGGTCCCTCCAACGGAGTGGAGGCCTTCCCCTTCCTCGGCTTCCTCCGGCGGGTACTGCATCGAACACTTTCAGGGCTGGAGTGTTTTCGTCCATTCGGACAACATGACCTAGCCAGCGTAGCCGCTGTCTTTTTATTCGCTGAACTATGTCAATGTCGTCGTATAACTCGTACAGCTCATCGTTCCATCGTCTGCGGTATTCGCCGTTGCCAATGTTCTGAGGACCATAAATCTTGCGCAAAATTTTCCTCTCGAAAACTCCTAGTGTCGTCTCATCTGATGTTGACATCGTCCAAGCTTCTGCACCGTAAAGCAGGACGGGAATGATAAGCGACTTGTAGAGCTTGATTTTGGTTCGTCGAGAGAGGACTTTACTGTTCAATTGCCTACTCAGTCCAAAGTAGCACCTGTTGGCAAGAGTTATTCTGCGCTGGATTTCGAGGCTGACATTGTTCGTGTTGTTGATGCTGGTTCCCAGGTATACGAAATTATCTACGACCTCGAAGTTATGACTGTCAACAGTGACGTGGGAGCCAAGACGCGAATGCGCCGACTGTTTGTTTGATGACAGGAGATATTTCATCTTGTCCTCATTCACCTCCAGACCCATTCGCTTCGCCTCCTTATCCATGCGGGAAAAAGCAGAACAAACGGCGCGGTTGTTGCTTCCGATGATATCAATATCATCGGCGTACGCCAGGAGCTGTACACTCTTGTAGAAGATTGTAATATAATTATATAAATATTAACAAAGTCAGAGACATCTTACAAACAATTTTATATTTACTAGGGAAATGGTTTATCATACCCTCATCTCTCTTTGGAATTTATCATTTTATTTCAATCAAAATTTCTTAAATTTTCCAGATCTAATGAATTTGCATTGTATAATTATTTATTATTTATTATTTATTATTTATTATTTATATTATTTATTATTCATCTCGGTATCTATAATATATGATATGATTTGAAGATTGATATCAAAACTTATATTTAACTCGTTTTAATAATATAATTCAAAAATTAATTATTTTTTTTTTAACAAAATAAAACTCCCAAAATGCACTTTATGCTGCGATTCTCTTATAGAATCATTTGCCATTGTCATTGTCGTTGTATACTAAATATATTCATGAATACTCAGTTTCAATTTGAAGTCGATCAGTCAATTGAATTATTGGGTCTACAACTTTGCTTCCGCCGTTTTCCAATAGATGTCTCTAGGGTCAAGAACTGGACGATTAAATCGATTTTTTATATCGATCTTGGGCATTTGTGTCAACATTAACCCATATTTGTAGAGAACTGAAAATGTTACTTTTTGAGCAGAATTCTTGACATTTGTGGGAAATTTTGCTTTTCTTCTTTTAATTCCAAGAAAAGTGCGGCTGAGGCTCATCGACATTTGTAACCGTTTTTATACAAAAAACATTTAATTTTACAAAAAAACAGCGGAAGTCTAGTTGTAGATCTAATATGATGTCAGCAATTTTGAAAAATTTCGTTTCGAGAAAAACACGTTTAAAATTGAGAGTGTAGCGGCTTATACCTACAAGCGGTCGCTCTTTGGAACGTTGTCATTTAAAACCTATTCAAGATACGACCTTACCACAGGAAAGGTTTGAAAGTATAAACTATCGAATAAGCAAAAACTAAAAATAATGGGCCCTTAAGTGACAGATCAGAAGCTCAAAAATCAAAGTAAACAGTAATATTAATTTTATATGAATTGGTTTCACAACATCTCTGCACACTATGGGCTATACACCTCCACTTCTTAACATAAATTTTAGTTGCTAATGCTTCTAAAATAATGTTCAACCAATACTGATGAATTCGCTACATAAAAATTTGAATCCGCAGGCACAGTACAAAATGTTCCCGTGCCAGTGAGACAAAGAAGTGCCCATAGTGTCAAAATATTACTGCCGCTCGCACATCGATTGAGCAAGACCAAAATCAGTCTCTCACATGTCGTTGAGCATCTCTGTCACGTCGTAGTGGCGAATTTTGCGAAAAAAAATTTTACCTACATACTTACAAGCTCAAATTTACACAAGAACTGAAGCCTCTTAACCAACAGAAACGTCGTATGTTCGTGAATTGGTCTGAACAACAACTTGAAAATGATACGAATTTTCATTGAAACTTCATTTTATGCCATGAGGCTCATTTCTGGCTGAATGGCTTCGTCAATAACCAAAATATGCGTTATTGGTCAGGCTGCAATCCACTCCACTACTCCATGAGTCATCATTGCATTCCAAAAAAAAATACGGTTTGGTGCGGTTTATGGGTCGTCTTATTATCTCACGGAATGGTCCAGTCAATTGTCTGCCTCGGTCGTGCGATTTGACACCGTAAAACTATTCCCTGTGGGGCTACGTCAAGTCTATGGTCTATGCCAACAAACTAGCGACGATTAATGAACTTCGTACGACCTGAAATTGCAGCAGTATCGGCCTATTTATGCTTGAAAACCGGCGAAAATTGGGTTCAGCGTCTGGACGTTCAAAAGAAATTGAGTTCCATACATAATGACATCGAATTTACTTATACAAAAATAAAGAATTTCCTTTTGTAGCGCTCTTATTGGAAAACATTTTATATGCTATTATACCAGTTTATGTGATTTATATCACTTGTTTGTTTGTTTCGATCTTTCGAAAATTTGGAAAGTAAGATATTTTCAGTACATGCCAATGTAACAGCTACTCAAATACTTTCTCAAATCAAGAAAAATACCAAAAAGTATGTGAACTGATTGTTCTTTTCATTAACCAATTTCTGTATTTCATTACAAAATAAAATTAATTTTTGAATTTGTCTCAAACCACACAAAACGACACCTGCTTAATTTGAAAATAAGTGCCAAAATTCAATATTTATTCTAGAAATACAGCAAATAAATGATGTGTGTGATTATAATAAAGCATATACCAACAAAAGATACACACTACCTTCCAAAATAACAGCGCAAGGTATGCCTTACTTGGCATATTTCGCCTGCCGCACCAATACATCCAAGCATGCTGGTAAGAAAGAAAATTGCCATAACCAAATGTAAACAAACGTAAACGAGCTCTTGTAGGTAAATGAGATACAGCGACGTGCAGAGCAATTTCATAAGTAAATATGTAAAAAAGTGTACATTTTTGTAAGTGTAATGCTGCTGAGAGGACACATTTGCTGCGGCAAAGCAAAATAAATGAGACAAAAAACGCTATGCTGCTCATATTTTGTCACACACATGTTTATAGCTCCAACACACACATTGAAAAAGTAGTGAGGGAGCGGTAAATGTTGAGGGTATGCTACGCTGTGGTGGCAAAACGAGATGCAAACAAAATTTTACACTTTGCAAATATTTTTATAACGAGCCACAATTTTCAAATAAAAATGATTAGAAACGTGACTAAGTGCGCAAAAGTGCTCAAACGACTGTTTATACACATATACATACACAGGAGAGCTAGTGTACATTGTGGCACAATGTATGTATGTGACACAGTGGCGCTATTTGCTTTATCATCTTTTGCCAGTGTTGCCAACTCGACGATACTTTACGAGTAGTGGGTAGTGAGCGTTTATTTCTTTACACTCATAAATATGTATATATATATATGTATGTGTGTGTTGTTGTTGCTACGCTTGTTTGCACCATGCAGCATTAACATTTTTGTCAACTCAGTGCAGGCCATGGCAAAAAACCGTGTGGCGCATGTAATTTTCGGCTGCATATTTCACTTTTACTATGTTTTCACACAATAAATACGCCGCTCGCTCCCTCTTCTTGCACACTTTAGCGCACCGGCAGCCGTTTTAGTGGCAACAAATTCATATGAATACCTTGTGGCAAGTGCAACAGCGTGTATGGTATGTGTGTTAATGGCGTTTTCATGCAGTGCAGGTGAGGGAGAGTGGAGGTGTGACACTAACACATATAAATATCCGTAGGGATGTATTTATTTTTGCGGAAGAGTTTAGCAAAAAGTTGCACCTTTTCATACTCCACACACACACAGAGTTCAGTAAAGTGTTTTTTATAGTATTTTCAGTTTTTTGCCCTCTCTCTTGAAAGCTTGCAATCACGTTACAAATAATCGCTAACAGCGACAATTTTATAAAAATATTTGCAAAGCGACAATTTGACTATTAGTATGCTGTGAGCTGCCAGTTGTGTTTTGCTCCAGTGCAATTGTATAGTTTTAGGCGCTCTGGCTTCATTCGTTTATGGCCTCTCAACTCCATGTGTGCACTTTTAATATGCTGCTAAAGTGCTATTTAATATAGTGTCAAACTAGTATGATCATCTGCATCTCAGTCCTAATGACGGTTATAAAAGTTAAGTTGCCCATAAAAGGTGACTGCGATTTTAATGTTGCACTTAACACATTTTTACACCGAATACGTTAAGGGGGGAACTTTTTACTGCTTTCTGCTGTCAAAAATGTTCAATTGCAAAAGGTGCAATTATTTGGGAAAATGCAATTTTAGCATGAAAATAATATATGTGAAAGTTAGTTACTTTGAAAAACATTAAGGCGATTTTCGTGAATTTTTTTTTTTCAGAAAGTACGCGATCGAATGTTTTGAAGTTTTTTGAACATTATTAGGTATATTTTAAGTTTTTTCTTTTTCACAAAATTATTGAAAAATAACGGAGTTATTTGCTGTCTTAGGAGATGCCAGAAAAAAGTTTCCCAACTCCTCATGATTCCGGCCAAACGAGTAGCTGAATCAAAAAAAATCGAAAATGTTATTAAAGTTGAATATATTTCCTATACAATGACCTATGATTATTGAAAAATGTCACAAATAAACAAAATGGCGTAGTTCTAAAAACAATTTCGTTTTTTTAGGTAAAAAAATGGTATTTTTTTAAATGCCAAATAGACAATTTTCAACAAATCAAAAACAAATAAATATATTCTCAATACTCAGTTTGAATTTGATGTCGATCGGTCAATTTCTTGTTGAGTTATGATGTCAGCAGTTTTGAGAAATGTCGTTTAAAGTTTCGGCTGTTGTGGCTTATACAAAAACTATTCAAGATACAACTTTACCGCTTTCATAGGATAATTTTGAAAGTCTAAAATATTGAATAAGAAAAAAATAAAAAAAATCGATTTTTTGAGAATGGCACACTGGTACAGCCCCTTAACTCTGCTGTCCTTAAGTAGATATATTTGGTGCAGTAGTTCATCTTTTAAGAACTTGACTAGAACCTTGTCAGAATCTGTAAACATCTCAATGACAATCTCAATGTATATCTTTAAAAAAAATCTCTTAAAAAAGATGTTCGTTCAAAAATTAATTTTCATTTGTCTACAGTAATTTTGTCAAAATAGTCCCAAGCAGCGCTTCTTTTAATCGTCGAAATACTCCTCAAACTCGATTTTTGGGGTTCAGGCATTGAAACCCCTAAGAAGCAATTTATTGGACTCTATCACTTGAATACCTAGAGATGTCAATGAAGCCTATTTGTATGATAACGGGTATCTTTTTGTCAGATGACAAAAACTAAATAAATAATGCTTTAAACACCTATGTTGGCAGTTAGGTTAGATCTTATTTCTATTCACCAGAGAGCTCTTCATTTACTTCTTGTAACCAGTTTAGCCAATTTAGAAAGTCATTTTAATCAAATTCTAAAAGCAACAGACTATGGAAAACCTCCGAAAACAGAACTGTCATGAAAAAGCGTCATAGCAGTCATACGGTGGACGGTGTAAGTGATAACCCATCGACATGGACTTCCTTCGACATTTTTCCAACAACCCACCTAAGGATTGTATCCCAGATAATTAAGCTATAATATTTATGTGGGAAGGTAGGTACATTGGTTCATTGGTTGTCTAAAGACGCACCAACGCCTTTAGAAGGCCCACTGTGAGACCACCGGTACTGAAATTCACACCGTCACGCCGTCTCTGAACCACTCTGTGGCAACTACAAAGCTAAACAATTCAAAAAGCTTTATGTGTGCAACTTCCCAGACATATTCAAGGAATCCGTGCCCGATAGTTGCCAATCATTTCCTAGATTACCCTTGCAATCGCATAGAAGATGTACGGTAGTCTTTTCCGCTTCTACTTCTTGACGGCTTCTACAGTAATCATTGTAAGCTATCTGCAATCTGCTAGCGTTTCTTCCAATCAGACAGTGACCTATTGGCACTTCTACGAGAATTCTTATGTCATTTCTTTTACATTTTAATTGTCGGCAGGTACGTCCCTAATTTCATTCAGGCCACGTTTATCTACTTGTTGCGCAAATCAATGATGTCCACCGTGACTCAGCCAAATCTATAAAATATTTGTCAATTAAGCGTCTACATGTGGTCAGGGGCATGTATATTCCCTCTTTATTGCGATCTACTTTAACTAATTCATCTCCTTCAACGGTTGCCTGAAATGAAACCGTGTCCAGGAACTCATTGCACGTTAATCTTGAAATAGTAAGCTAGTTCCACTAATAGCTCGAGCAATGATTTCATTATCTTAGAGGAAATACTTAAAGATTTTAGTGTTTCTTGACTATCTGTATATAAAAATATATTTTCAATTTTAAGCACCCTCTTTACCAAGACGAGATTAACAGCAGTGATCTTCGCTTGAAAGAAACTGCGGTGCTCAGGTAGTTGGAAAGATATTTTGATATCTAATTTTGCTGAAAAGTCACCAACTCAGCCCTATCCCAATCCTCTGCAGACGTGAAGATAATATTGAGGGCCAATTTTAGATTTACATAATTCAGCTGGATTACAAAAGTCCGTAAAATTGTGCACAAATTATTTAGGCACCTAAACAAGAAGAAGCATGTTAGAAGATTTTAATTTTTCCTAATTGTTTATTTCACTTAACCTCACAAGCAGATTCGATCTAGCATTCAATGCTTTCAAACAAGGTTATGTTGAATTAAACCGACACAACACAGCGCAACACTACACAAATACGAGTAAATACGAGTGTAAACTGGCAGAACAGTACTTTGGCATAAACGAATTTACAAGTAAATCAGCCTTTAGCGGTGAGCAATGCGGGCAAGCAAATATGCACAATCAAGGAACAAAGCAGACAACTCTAAAGAAGAGTTTAACCAAACGAAGTGAAGGCTAAAGGACAATTGCACACAAGCACACACATCCAAGTGCATGTAGCAATTGCACAGGACACTTAGCAACTGAGTTGCATTTTTCGTGCATTTTTCATACATTTTTCATGTTTCTCTGTTTTTGGACATTTTTGTGTGCACAACTTAACATGTAAATAACAAAATGCTGGCGGGCACAAAACAATGCAATTTGTAGAAGGAACTGTAACACACGAAGTATCCACTAACTGGTAGTTGGCAAGTTAGCATGTGTGCCAACTATTATACGTTTATCTGTTGGCATGTGTGTATGTGTGTGTGTTTATGCGTGGGATAAGCTGTTTCATGGTTTAATGTGGTTGTGTGCATCCTTTCACCCAAAAACTGTAGATTTACACATGTGTGCATAGCATTGGAAAGTTCTGTGTGGAACTTTTAGCAAGCTTTGTTGTGTTGCGGTTTCAATTTAAGCTGTAAAGTTGCTGGTAAATAGCCATACATGGGCCTTGACATGAATGATAGAAATTTTTAAATCAATAAACTTGTGGTGTCGCTGCAAGGAGTAAGGAAATTATCAAAGGATTGCTGTAGTTAGACTGAGCTACTAGAAGTACTTTGGGTAATGAAGTTACTCCTCAGCTGGCTCACACATAAATCTGAAAAACTTTCAAAGGAATGAAAAAATTCTGAAAAATCTTAATCTAAATCTTGACACCTGGGAGTGTTCCATCACATTACATAGATAAATTTATTCTAAAATAATGGTGAAACAATAATACAGAGACCAAACGAGAATGCAATCATCAAGAAAGGTAATTTATTTTTCCTCCATTATATTTGGTTAAATTCTAGGACCGACCTTTAAAACAGGGATCATGCTTGAACTGCTGAAAGCAAGTGCTTTTTGCTGCCAGAAAACTTCTGAATATCGAGAAATTGCTTTCAACTCATCTCAAATCTGCTATGACAACTTATTTCGACTACTGTTGCTTCACTTCTTTGTCTCAAGATGAAAGATTCAAGATGTTTCAGCGGTAAAATCACTAAAGTAAGATAGTCAAGAAAGAAATGTAGATCTGGGTTATTTTCTTCCTTACATCTAAACTGTTTTGACGACGTTCCGAGAATAATCAGTTAAGTCGACTATACCTGAGTAAATTTAACTTTTCTGGAACCGAGAAGATCGCTAGACTTCGGTCAAAATACCTCTTTTTCAGTCGTGGTTGACCGATCTAATATTGAAACTCGATTTTTTTTTTAATAGTAATAATAATAGAGATGTCTCCATTTAATATTTCGATTTGCCTCGATGGCATGGTGCAGAATCATCCTAAAAAATTACGTTGTCCATGTAGGAAAAGTGCTCTTTAATTGATGGGGACATGTTCTCCAGTAAGAGCTGTTGGTATTTAATTGAGTTAACATTTTCAACAATTAAGGGCAACTTTTCAGCACCATGATAAGAAAAACACCACCCAGGGCCCCCCTTGCCTAACGGTACTTCTGACACATGAATTATAGAAACGTTCACCAACTTTTCTGCGAACGTGCGACATATTGTATGAACCGAAGTGGTTAATTTCGGATTTATCTGAAAATATGACATTTCTCCAATACTCCTTGGTCCAAATTTTGTGCAATTTAGCGCACTGGAGGCGTTTTTGTCGCATTTTTACCGAAAAAAGTGTTTTTTTGGAGGCGTCCTAGTACAATCCGTGTTCTGATTTCGGTTCCATTCAGTTTCCGAACTTCGATTCTAATGTCTTCAACGGTTTTGAGTTTGTTCCGAATTCTAATCCGCTTAATATGGCGGTCATCTTTGACAGTAGACCTCCTCGGGCACCCGGAGCCAGTTTTGCGTTTTATAGACCCAGTCTTTGGATATTTTTGAAGGAAAACACTGATAGTAGTCTAAACAAACTTTATTTGTTCCCAAAATTTGTAAACAGTATACTCAAGTTCAAAGATCACTCAATCTTCGCATTTTTGCATTTTCCATTTTATTTGCAATGACGTGTACACTCAGAAAATAATTACAAGCGTTTTCTTGTATCTGAATATGTATCTGAATATGTAAGAAATTATATATTATACTACTTTCTTGTATATGAGAGTTTGATTTGTTAATACTACATCGATTTAAAGTCACTCCAGGTAAGTGTCCCTTTTTATTGTCCGCTACTGTATAGAAAATATGTGTCTTTATATACGTAAAATTTTAAAATATTAACGCTATTAAAGGGAAGATTTATGAGAAGCAATGGAGAGTTTAGAGAATTTATTTTATATTTTATTAGCTTGAGTGAAGATCAGGATTTATGTGAGGATGAAGATAGCCACTTTTTCCTCGAAAAAAGGAATTTTTTTCATGGACAAAATTACTTATTTTATCTTAAAAGGTAGTTAGAAATTATAGGGCATCTGAAAATATTTTTATGAGTGATTTCCAGAGGTCCAAATGCATCATATGCAGCGAAAGCAATATCTTATCTACTTGAGCGAAATATCTGACTGAAGAGAAAATTTACAAATATGCCCCGGGAAATTTTTTAGTTGTAATATATAGTAGGCACTGAAGTACTTTAATATTAACGTGTTTTTTTTTTTTGCTCTATCAATTTGAATTTCCTTTCCTACCAACAGCTGTGTCACCGCACCACAAATTTTGCATAATTATTCTTTGCCAATCTCGTTACATAGTACTTTTCACTACCTGCACACAGTTAGCAACCGAATGGAGAAATGAAAAATTGCTTTTCCACCGAAATTTGCTACAAGATTTTTAATATGCTCATCACCAACATAAGCCTTTAAGGGGCTGCATGCTGAGGCACCTATCACCGAAATAGAATTTCGCATGGTACTTACACAACCAGTTTCGGCCGCAAAACACTCAACCAGTTTTGTGGTTGACGACAAACGAAAATGTGCAAAAGCTTTCTACTTTGCTAGGCCGACAGGATTTTTCTGTGGTTTGTTGCCTACGAATACATATAAATGCAACTGTATATGTATATAATATGCCTGTCTGTTAGTATTCTCTAAACCTGTCGCCCACATATAAGGCACTTTCTCTCTACTCGAGCAGGATAATGTGTCAAAGATGCACTACACTAACAGCAGCAAACATTACAGTTGAGTGCCAAGTCAAACATTTGAAATGTATGTATAGTAAGTGTGGACTGATATTCTACCAGTAGTACCTTATAGCTATATGAGCATTTTCCAGCAGTTATCTGTTGATATGTATGTGTATGTGTGTGGATATTTGCTTTGGTATTTGTGCTCATGTAAACACTACATTGTAACAAATGCCACTTAAGTGAATTCGTGCTGAAGTCTTCACTTAATTTTTTGGACAAATAACTGTATGCAGTTTTTTGCTGGTCACTTTCACACATTTCAAGCGACAAGGTGATGCCGGAAAAGTAGTAAAATTGGAAATAATACCTTGAATTCTATTATTTCTTTTTGCTACCCAATGAATTGGAAAATAGGCTTATTTGGTTAAGTTTTCTCGCAGATTATTTGAGAGTAATTATTTTTTAATCTTCAGGTGAAAACATTTTATAGCTTGGATATCATAAGTTCAAATAAAATATGTTTAATACAAGCAAGATTGTGAAATATACATAGATTAGATGACAAACAACAAATAAATATTATCAAACAGTTGGTAAACTCCGAACATCTTCCATTAAAATTAAATTATATTAAGTTCTGATGTGACAAATAACCAGAAAGGTTGTCCGACATGGCGTATGAGTAACATTTTTGTTATTTTGATTGCTGTAAAATGGTACAACCGTTGGAGAATTACAAAAATAAAGTCAATGTTTCTTTTAAAACTTTGGAAGTTTATAAAAAATTTTGTACTTTTGCTTATAATTATTATAATAATTATTATAATATTAATATAGGGCCATCAACGGCCTATTTTTTAGGGATTTGATAAAAAATGTTTTGACCCGTAAATAGATAGAGCTTTAATTTTATTATCATAAAATTTAAGCTAAAATCATATAAAAACAAGTAAGGAAGGGGTAAGTTCGGGTGTAACCGAACATTTCATACTCTTATTTAACTTTATTTATATTATATAATACACAATTTGACCCACATATTCGTCATATATATTTTATAAAGTCCATTGAAAGTTGAAAACCATAATATTAGGTAAGAAGCACCGAGGTCCTCGTGTTCGATATATGGGGCCTTAAAAACCTATGTTCCGATTTCGGCGATTTTTAGAATGGGACTGGCACACTATTAACTTACTATTTGTGCAAAGTTCTGCACCGATATCTTCACTAGTACTTACTTTATATATTGTAAAGTAAATGATTCAGATTATCTTCAAAGTTCTGGTATATAGGAAGTAGGCGTGGTTGTGAAGCGATTTGGCCTATTTTCACAACATATCATTTTAAGGATGTAAGGAAACTATTACAAATCAAGTTTCATTGAAATCGGTGGAGTAGTTCCTGAGATATGGTTTTTGACCCATAAGTGGGCGACACCACGCCCATTTTCTATTTTGTAAAAAAATCTGAGTGCAGATTTCATCTGCCATTTCTTATGTGAAATTTAGTGTTTCTGACGTTTTTCGTTAGAAAGTTAACCCACTTTTAGTAATTTTCAACCTAACTTTTGTATGGGAGGTGGGCGTGGTTATGATCAGATTTCTTTCATTTTTGGACTGTATTAGGAAGTGGCTAAACAAACGACTGCAGAAAGTTTGGTTTATATAGCTCTATTGGTTTGCGAGATATGTACAAACAACTTAGTAGGGGGCGGGGCCATGCCAACTTCCCCAAAAAAATTACAACCAAAAATGCCCCTTCATAGTGCGATCCTTCATATTAAATTTTATTTCCATAGCTTTATTTATGGCTTAGTTGAAAATTACTAAAAATGGGTTATCTCACTAAAGAAAAACGTCAGAAATACTAAATTTTACGGAAGAAATTGCAGAAGGATGCTGCACTCAGATTTTTTTACAAAAAGGAAAATGGGCGTGACATCGCCCACTTATGGGACAAAAACCATATATCAGGAACTACTCGACCGATTCGAATGAAATTCGGTATATGATATTTTCTTAACACCCTGATGACACGTGTGGAAAATAGATGAAATCGGTTCACAACCACGACAACTTCCCATGTAACTCAATTTTAAACTCCATCTTACTCCTTTCTTTACAATATATACATAAGGAACCAATGAAGATAGCGAAATAAAACTTTACACAAATACTGTATATGATCTGTGGCATCACTTTTGAAAAAATTGTCGAAATCGGACTATAACTTTTCAAAGCCCCGAATATCGAATATGAAGAATTCAGTGCCTTATGGTAATTTTTCACCGAAAATTTCGGTAAATCTCTGAGGTATCTTAATTTAATTTAGAGGAAATATTTTTCTTCTAATAGTATAACTTCCCCTAGCTCTCATATACCTAATTATAGGATTTTCAAATTGGGTCAAATTGTGTGTTATCTCAATAAAAATATATCAATAAATTGCGAGAATATAAAATTATCGGTTGCACCCGAACTTAGCCTTTCCTTACTTGTTTTGTGCTGACTTTGATGGCATTCAATATTGTTTGGATCTATCAAAAGAAAATTTTTAACCGTTTTTTCTGCATTAATTTTTTACATTAAATACAATTTAAAGCTGAGAATTTAATTTACATTAAATTAAATTTTAAAGATAACAGGGACAGTTATGATTCGTATTGGAAATATTTTCAAACAGGTATAACTAGTTATGAAGTTTTCCGGAGAAGTATTTGAAGGTATTGGTAACTCTGAAGAAAAATAAACCAGAAAATAGTTCCCGAGATGATGTTGGAGCTCTATCAAGTTGGTACTTCACCCAAAAAAAAATTCTCATAATTAACAACAAAAAATATTCCAAAATATTTTTTTCTTTATTAATAAGAAACTGAAACTCAAAGATTTATCAGTGCAGATTTTAAAATTACTATTATACTACAAGGACGAAAGCAGTAAGAATTATTTATTTTAAAATTCTAACATCTTAATCAAGCATTCCTTTATCCGCTTCGAAGCTGCTCTATACAAATTTCTTACTAGAAATGCACTATGCAAACAGCTTACAAGATACATATTCATACTTAGATGCATATGCATGCAGCGCTGCATATTTTGTATTTTCCACTTTCTCGCAACTTTCCTGTCCCAGCACATTTATTACGCTCCAACACCCACTAGCGAGCTAGCGAACGCCTGCCATTTGCCTATTTTCAGGCTAATGTGCTCATTTACAAGTAAAGACAAAGGCCAGCAGCTGTAGAATGTGCGGGAAAATAAGCTAAAGAAGGAAGAAAGCAAAATCTGTTGTAAGAAAATTTGCCATTATTGTTGTCAATGTACATGTAGTTGTTGTTGTTTGTGCGCTTGCAACCTGCCAACTTGCAGAAAGCTATTTGTTTACTCACACACGGGCGCACAGGCTGTACAGCTGTTTGCTTACTTACATTTTTCAACGTCGCGCTGTTGTGCTTTTTCGCTTCTTTGCACTGTTACTTATTAAGCTCTTTGTCATTGTTGGCATTTGGTTTTTTTTCTTTTCTTCTTGTTGTTGTATTTTATTTATTCATTCAACATTTGCACAACTGCAACAGCTTGTCTTTATAATGGAAATAATTGTAAAGCAGACATAATTATGTATGTATGTGTATAGCTTATAATCAGGCTGTGAGGCAGGCAGGGCCAGTCAAGGAGCTGCACAGCACTTCATACATACATATAAACACACACATACTCATATATATATATTAATTTGTATAAATTGTATATGCGCCTAACAGCCAACACTAAAAACAATAACAACAACAGCTTGGTATGAAGCTATGGCGGCTAGCTTTAACTACTTAACAGCATACGCCTTTTATGGCTTGCGTTCAACAACGGTGCTTTTTGTATATATTCACTTCTTTGTTCCCGCTCTCCACTCCAATGTAATTTAGTGTAACTGTTATTTTGTGCATACTTTTAGGCGTCCAGCACATGTTTGCCGCCTTTGCGTGCGCCGCTCGATGATTTGGGCGTGTGCCTCGCTTATGCTTGTGGCAGCCTTTAGCTTAGCATTAATGTTATAATTTTCTTGCTTTTGTTTTTGCTGTCGCACACGCACACAGCTTGATGAAGTTGACCCGTGCTGTGACTTTAAAGTGCACATGAAATTATAGATATTATAGTTGCCAGAGATTTGCGTTGCAGATTTTTAGGCGCACAAAGTGGAAAATTAAATTTTCGCTTGACTTTTGGTTTGACGGCAAGTGGCGTAGGCTAATGCGGCGTATATTAAAAAGTTGATATCTGTTGGGTAAGCAAATAAATATTTAGTGGTCTTGAAAATTCGTTGCATACACCAAGGGGTTAAGTTCATTTCAATAAATTAAAAGTGGAATCATATATGAAATTTGTGGAGATGTGTGATTATGTCAAATTTTGTGAGACTTATTTAGGTGTACCATATAGTATGAGCAATAACATGGGGAAATCTCGCAAATTACAGTGAAATTTTGATAATAAGCTTCCAAATGGTCTCTGATGTTCACGGTGTTATAATCATAAGTTATATGAGATCAGTTCTTCAGCAACTTCACATGAATTCGAAGAAATTGGTTCAAGATTTCTTAAGGCTGAAGCTAAAATATAAGCTTAGTAATAGACTTTGCGGAAAACTATCAAGCTGTAATTCAAGATGCTATTCAGAGTGAGTATTGGATAAAAGAACAAATCACTATTCATCCTTTTGTTGTTTATTATAAAAAAGGAGAAACCCTAAAACATGACTCGTTTGCAATAATTTTTGAAGATCTAAATCACGATTCAAATGCTTTGAATTTATTCGTTAAGAAATTAATTGCAGAACTGCAGAAAAAGCACACTTTGAAAAAAATGATTTACATTACTGATGGATGTGCAGCTCAGTACAAAAACAGAAAAAATTTTATTAATTTAACACATCATTATTCTGATTTTAAGATCCTCGCTGAATGGCATTTCTATGCAACGTCGCATGGAAAGGGCCCTTGTGATGGCATTGGTGCAATTTTGAAACGCATGGCCACTATTGCAAGTCTCCAACGAGTCAATAAAGAAGCAATTCAAACACCGAAGCAGTTGTATGACTGGGCCTCAAAAACCTTTAACAACGTAAACATGATTTTTTGCACGAAAGAAGAACACACTCTAAATGAAAAGCGTCTTCAAACAAGATTTTCAAAAGCAAAAACAATCTTAGGCTCCAGATGATTTCCTTGCTTTATCCCTAAGGATGAAACAACAATAATTTGCAAAGAATATTCTGCATCCAAAGATTCAAAGATACTTAAAATTCAATGATTTCAAAACCATATTATGGAAGTTATAAGTTACTAATTTTTTTATAAGTCAAAAACGATCTTTCTACCTATTAAAAATTCAGATAAAGAAAAAGTCTAACAAATTAGTATACTGACAAACAAACTTTCGGAATATTAAATATTCTGTTAAAAGATATTTCTGTCTATTAAATATTCGGATAGATACGAATTCTGTTAAAAACATTGTCAGAAATATTGAATATCTCCGTTAGTTTTAGACCATCCATCAATTTTTTTTTAAATACGCAGAAAATTATAAGGAATTGAAAAAAAAATTATGCCATGAATATGGCACGTGGCCAAATCAGTGTAAATCTAGTTTCAAAAATTTTTTTTTTGTTTTTTTTTTGGTCAAATTTTTTAAAAATTTCTGAGAAATTTTGACCCTAATACACCTTAAAGGTTAAAAAAGAAATGCTATTATTTTAAAATTAATTTTATTTTGATAATATAATACAAAAGGTATTTTTTCTCAAAAGCAATACAAAAGTCTATTTTAATTCCATATTCTCAGTGTCGACTGGCAGTAGATAAACGACTACTGAATGATTATCGACTACCGGTGCTATTGTAAGTGTCGATCAATCGCTCAACCATTGACTGTACATTTTTGAATTTTGTCGATCAAGTTACACAAATAATATAATATAATCGACGCAATCGACAGGAGTCTATTCTACTGCCAGTCTACACTCGCATTAAAGGTGTGAACCGATAATTTTCCATTTCAAATTTGGATTCCATAATTCATGATTTGGTGTTTACAAATATCGATATCCATGCCTCGGTACTAACTATTTTCAGTGGGGTGATACAATAAGCCTTATAAAGCCCAAAAATATATATTCCAATTGGAACAAAATGTAGGCGAACTATTTTAATCAAGACCCATTTTCTATATAAACTATCTATTTGGATACCCTTGGACAACTTTTTGTGTGGGTACCTTAAGTACAGGGTCCATCAAGATAACACACAATTCGTCCATAAAATTCGTCCAATCCTGCATAAAGAGCAGTAACAACATAACTGTATTATATCCAAGACTATACCCTCACTTAACTTTGCTAAGACATTTCACACACATTACATACAATTAGGTATATGGTAGCCAGGAGAAGTTGAGATCCGATTTTACCCATTTCTGGAATTTCTTCAAACTATCTAAGAGAATTACCGGTATTTTCGCTAAAGAGTATTTCATTGACAATTAAAGGGGTCATCCCATGTGATGGGCTCTAAAATTTTTATTTTTTAATCATTAAATGCTTTCTTAAACCGTCTACAATGCGGTAGTAAAGTGATATTTGGAAATTCGAGATCGTTCTAAAGATACAACAGTAAGAAGAAGCAGCTGTCCAAAGCGCTCAGTTGAGTGCTGGAAACTTTGAACGCGTTTTCCTCAAAATTCTGTTTTTCAAACATTTATGCATCGTATATCAAAAACAAGCCAATCTGTTGACTTGACTTGAAACTTGTTGAGTGCACTCATATAAAGACATGGAACGCTCTATTATTATTCAAAAATTCCACAAATTTCGATATTTATAGCAAAAAACTAAAAAATAACTATTTACTAGTCGTAGACAAAAAATCTAAAAAATTAATAAAAAGCAGGCCTCCTTAAGATTTCATGTTCGATATTTGGTGCTTTAAAAATTTAGAATCTGATTTCGACAATTTTTCCTCAAGTGATACCACACCTCAAATAAAGTATTTGTGTACAGTTTTGTTCCGATATCTTCCTTGGTTCTTCATTTATATATACCAGAGTGAATGAATCAGATTGAAATCTTAGCAATATACCAAATTTCATTGAAATCGGTAGAGTAGTTTTGAAATATGATTTTTAACCGAAAAGTGAGCGCCCCCAGGCATTGAAATTTGGTATATAACTTAGTTTGGGAGATGTGTACCAAAACATAACATCAATCACTTTGTAGTAAAATACCACAACTTTAAGAAAAATTAACAAAAATTAAAGCATTATCCTCTATGAGCTACTGCTTATACACCTTGCTTTCTTGGGCAACTAGTGCTTTTCTGCCAACGCTATTGAACAACAAAGGCATTGAATTAGTGGAAGCCCTACCAGGCACAAAACGAAAATATATAAAATAGAAAAGGAAATATCGAAAGAGCATAAAACGCTTTACATTCAATGGGCAAAATGTGCCAGCTGCTCTAACAAAAGGCAAACAATTCGAAATAGTTGCTTGCACAAAAGAAAACATATTTATAAGATTATGTTGTAGACGAGACGACGACCGTCTCCTCCAACTAGTGTTATTGTTATAATGGCTTGCTTTAATACCAGCTACGGCATTGTGGCGTTGGCTGAAACCACATTATGCTGTTATGCGCCAAGAAGTATGCTACGCTTAGGCAACAATCTACAGAGGTAGGTTGTTACAGTTGCTAAGGAATGCAGTTATTTTGGGCACAGAATAGACCTAAAATTAGGTAAACAAATTGTAAAGAAGTAACAAGCCTGCGTATAGCTATTGTTAGACACCTTTGTATGTATATATTTATACTCAAAGTGCGGTATACCTTCCACCACAGTCGCAAACCCTTCTGCAACTCTTAAGCAATACGGCCTTTCTAGTTCGCTTAAAATAACTCCCCGCTTCACCACCCGTCCCCTCCTCCAATTGCTTAATTTTTTTGTGTTCACTTGTATTGTCAGCTGCACTGACGTTTTGCATGCTCGTTAAACTAATTTTCAATTTTCATTCTTTCATTTTCATACTTTGCTCGCTTTTATTTTCTTTTATGCGCTTTCAAATTATTGTATTTTTTTTGTAGTACTTTTGTTGTTTTTAAAGCAAAGCACGCATACTTGTCGGCTACAAGTTATTTTGTTGTTGCTGCTTTAGAAAAGTTTCAGCTACAAACTTGTTTAGCATGCTTTTCGGCGTATTTTTCTAAGATTTTCATGTAATTGTAAATTTAATTTTCAACAATAATAGTGTGCGAAAAGAAAGGATTTCTACGCATTGCTAACTTTGCCGCACAAGGAGATGACAATCAGGAGAAGGACAGTGTAAGATAGGAAAGTACGTGGTGGTTGCTTTGCAGAGAAATACTCGTAAGAATTCATTAGTTTGCATACTTTCAGGCAGAGCATGCATTTCTTTTTAAATCTCGGTAGAAAAATCTCAATATTCACATATTTGAATGCAGATAATTTCAAACCGAAGCAATTCTAGAATTTGGTATATGCTAAGTGATGAGAGGTCGTCAAAAACCTTGATTAGCAGAACAACCAATGAAAGAGACTTCGATAGGAAGGTTTATAATATATATATATATGAACTTCTCTGTCTCAAAATATTTATTTTTGGGTAAGAAAAGTACAGACAACATGAGAGAATACATTTCAATAATGTTTCTCAAATAAAAATAAAGAAGGCTTAAGCTCGAACCATTCAAGAACTTAAATTTAAATAATTACTCTGCGAAAATCAAGCACGAAAATGGTTGGCTAAAAAAAAATAAAATTTCCTCAAAAAAAGGTGACGGTTGAAGCCTGGTGCCGAAGTATTCAGAACCAACTGTAGGAATATTGCTCACAAGCTGCTTTATTTTCAAATAAAGTTGAATTGCAAGATTTTTAGATTTTTTTAGATATCCAAAACATGTTTAATCTACAGGAGCTCAGTTGGTGACACTGTAGAAAAATTCGAGAATTTAAATTGTCGATCGATATATGCGATCTTTTGGGATCCTTTCAATAGCAATAATAATAATTATTATTATTAATTATGCTGAATTATCTTATTTTCACTACAACGCATCTTAAAAAAGTAACAAATCGGTCGAAATTATTCGAATTCAGTGCCATCTAGCGGGTAAAATATAATTTTTATACTCTCGCAAGAAAAGTTGCTAAGAAAGTTTATAGTTTTGTGCACATAACGGTTGTTTGTAAGTCATAAAACTAAACGAGTTAGATATAGAGTTATATACATCAAAATGATCAGGATGACGAGACGAGTTGAAAGCAAAAATTAAGATATCTTGATATCAAAGGATCGCACTAAGAAGGAACATATCTGGATGTAATTTTTTTAAGTGGACGTGGCCCCTCCCCTAATTAAGTTTTATGTGTATATCTAGCAAACCAATAAAGCTACATTAACCAAACTTCATGCAAGCGTTTCTCTTACGTACCCCATTACACACCATAAAAATTCATATAATGGGATAATAGCCACGCCCACAATTGCCATACAAAAGTTAGGTTGAAAATTACTAAACGTCGAGTCAAACTTATGAGTCAAAAACCATATCTCAGAAAATACTCGACTGATTACAATGAAATTCGGTACATAATACTTTCTTGTCATCTTGATAACACAGATGGAAAACGGGCGAAATCGATTTACAATCACGACTACTTTACATATAACTCACTTTTGAATTCCATCTGATTCCTTTACTTTAATATGTATACATAAGGCACTAATGAAGATAGCGGAATAAAACTTTACACAAATGAATCATCTGTCATCATATCATCTGTGAACATGATGAACTCCGCGCCTAAGGGTAATTTTTAACCGAAAATATGGGTAAGTCTCTCAGATAATTTAATGTAATTCAGAGGAATAGTGTGTCCCAAAAATTTTTAAAATCGGTTCATAACTCTCCTATCTCCCATATACCAAATTAAAGATTTTTCAAAAATACGGTGGGCTTTATTCCGCATATATTGATTAATATGTGAGATATCTTTGCAAAATTAAGTGAACGTATAGTCCTGGATATCGTGTACCATGGTGGTGAAAATAAGTGAAATCGGTTCAGATATTACCACAGCCCTCATACACTATATATGATGACTTTAGTTATTCTATTGGACATTATGCCGAATATATGGGTCAAATTGTGTTTTATCTTAATAAAACTATATCAATAAATTGCGAAAGTATAAAATGTTCGGTTGCACCCGAACTTAGCCTTTCCATACTTGTTTAATATATATTCAAGATGAAAATGCAATATTTGTTTGTCTTGATTTTATACTCTTTAAATTTCATTTCACATTATTTTTCGTATTTTATCACAAACAATTTCCTAGGGGGTCTCTGGCAACCACGCACATTACTTAACCCCTTTCGGCCGCACAACTTACACTTCAAAATTGTATAATGTCGTTCATTTGGGTTTTGTAAATTTCTTATTTGATTTTGTATTATGAAATTAGGCTGCTAATAGGGTTTGAAATGGGTTGTCGGACCGACGCTATACATAGAACCCAAAATAGGCAACTTTACTGTACACATTAAGTAGTATTTGGGCACAGCAGCGATTTTGTGTGGTATTATTATTAGAGCGGCACACGACGTAAGCACGAAGAGAGCAAGAGAAAAAAATTCAAAATGAAGTGTAAAGCAAATTTCGCTAATGGCGTGAAAATGTACAAACAAGAGCTGTAGCTGTTACACAATAGCAATGCAATTACAAGGCAACTAATTCGTAGTGGTAAAGTAGTAGCTGAGGGTACTCCCTTATATTATATGCGTATTATGTATTGCAATTGTTGAAACTCATTTTTGTAATTTTTTTTATTCTAATGTTTTCTGCATTTTATTTTACATATTTTATGCTGTAGCAAGCAATCAACAGCTTAAATATGACGCTACTTGATGTTCCTTTCCAGCGCACTTGGCGTATACGTAATTTTTTCACTCACATACATATGTATATATGGTATAAGTATGCTCTCCATATCGCAAAAAATATTAAAAGCGTCTCGAGTGCCTTTTAGTGGTCGGCATCTTAAGTAATTTAAAATTCTCAGCGCACTCACTGTCCGTAGCCTGTAGTCGGATTAACGGCACTTAAAAAGGTACAACGTAATTCACACCAACCAACCGCTTGTCTGCAGCACATAACCTTCATTCGCAAGTAAATCAATACCTTTTAATTTCAATGTAACTTCTTTATTTCAGCTCTTACCTTCTCTTATTTTACTTCATAAGACACTCATAAGGCTCCCACCACACAGCAGCAGCAGTCAGTTGCACGTGTTGCCGCTGTCATTTGCTTTTGATTTTGCTGGATTTCTTTAATGCATATATACACTTACATATGTATATGTGTGTATGTGCTGTCTTATGACGAAAAATGTATTACATACGCTTACAAAGTTGCAAAAAAGTTACCGCATATTTTCACCTGTCGCAACAGCCGTTAACTTTATTTCTCTCTTTTATAATCAACACATAAAACATACACAGACACATACATACGCGTCACCCTGAAATCTCCAACAGCTACCGACTGCTTGCGCCATATTTAACTGCCAGCGTTAATATAACAGTGTTGCCACACAACTTCATTTTGCATTACGGCACTCACTTTAGCTTGTTCCTGCTCTCTCTCTATATATATGTATATATATATATCACAGTCACTTCACTACCTACTCCACACGCCTGCATATTGACTGACCTCCGCGTAATAAATTTAATCTGCCGCATTTCCTTGCCGGCGTAACTCAAAAATTGTTGTTTTTTTTCTGTTTTAGTTTTTGGTTCTTCTTTTCATCCATCTTGCCATCGGCATGTAATATTTAATAAACCGCAATGTATTCAATTTGCCACTGCGCTGATTCACCTTTCTTCGTTTCATGCTGGCACGGGAAAGAATTTCATTTTTTTCAGCAATTTTTTTTTCGTGTGTGCTGTGTTTTTGGCGCGAGGGTTGTAAAAATATCCGCAAGCGAATTTATTAAAAATTTCCATCAAATTCGAAGGTCGTGTTACAGTTTTTAGACGCTATACATATATATGAGAAGGTGTGTATGTGTGTATATTTGAGTATGTATAAGCCTGTATATGCGGCATTTTATTTCATTACGCCGTGAATTGCGTTTTCCTTTAGCTTGTGTTTTACTTTCACCGCTGGCAAGCATACAAATATGCCAAAAAAATTGGTTGCAATATAAAACAGTGATTTTTTCGCTACACACCTGCTTTAGCTTAAGCAATGAGCCACTCTGCAAGGTTCATATGTAGCAAACATTGTAAAGTTATTTTAATTTTCATGTGAGGTATACATAAATATACATTAATAATTATCCAATTATCCAAATTTGTACTTACATAACGAGACACCACGATTTATTAATTAGTAGAACCTAGTTACCACTTTAGTAGCCCGAAATGAATCAAAAATGTTAAACGTTATACGGCCCATTTCTGGCCCAATGGGTATGTAAACAAGCAAAATTGCCGTATCTGGGACAAAGGGCAACCTGAAGAGATTCAAGAGCTTCCATTTCATTTAGAAAACTATGGTTTTCATTTGTGGATCGGTGTAAGCATCGGTCCATATTTCTTCAAACATAACTCCGGTGAGAACGTAACAGTCAGTGGCGACCGTTATCGCGTCATGATAACCGATTTAATTTGGTTTCAATACTTCCAACACATCGCTTCAGTCAATGGAGTTATTGAGAGAACACTTCGGTGAGCACTTTGTGGCCGGTTGATTTGTGGGGATATGTAAAGTCTAAAGTTTATGCAGATAATCCTGTTTCGATTCAGGCCTTGGAGCAAAACATTACATGTGCCATTCGCCAAGCTATTAGTCAAAATGCTCGAACGGAAGGATCAAACAATTTTCTCTCTTTCTAAATCAACAACTATATGGCCACTTTCTTGAACTTCAAACCATTATACTGATTTTCGCTAACTTAGCACTTATTACCGTTATGCGCATTCATTGAAAACAACATCAGCAACAGAAACAGTTATGCGAATAACAGCAACACTTTCAATCCCTTTGCCAATACGGCGAAACTCATAAAATGCAAGCAAAAAACAAAACACTTGCAACATCTAAGCAGCGCTTGTGAGTATTGGTGGGCAAAACGCATAATAACTGCAACATTGTCGCCGATGAAGTGGCAACAGAAATTTGTAGGAGTCATAAAAATCACAGCGCACGATTACGCAATTTGTGGCGTGTGTGAAAGCAGAAAAAAGTGCAGTTTAAAGTTTATTGTGCGAATGAGAAAATGTATTGTGAAATATGTACTTTTACGGGGTTTTTCAGTATAGGGAAAATGATTTTTTCATTATTAATTTTTTTAAATTTTTCTGAAGTAGTTTATGGTATAGTGGAACTAGATATGGGTTCTTTAATAACTTTACGTCAATATTAGTTACTTTCAGCGAAGATCTTTTTCAATTTCTATATATTCATAACCTCACTTTCACTATTTACATAGTTCAACGTACCGATTGATACATCCTTATATAAATTAATATGTTTACATGAAATATTATTTATAAAATCATACAATACTATTACTCAGTACATGTTTATTTTTTTCTTTCCAGGTACGTATCTATTGATTTTTAAATTGAAAAATATTCCAACTAATTACAAAATCGGTAAGTACATACTTGTCACAATGGGTCTGCCAAAGTACTAGATGTGTCGGAAGACAACCGCTGACTTTTTAACACTAATATTAACAAGTAAAGAAGGGCTAAGCTCAGGTGTCACCTAACATTTTATACTCTCGCAATTTGTTTATTTAATTTTATTAATATAACAAACAATTTGACCCACATATTCGCCATATATATGGTATAAAGTCCATTGAAAGTTGAAAACCAATATTAGGTGTATGGGTACTAGGGGAAGTTATGACCCGATTTCACTAATTTTTGGCACGGAGACATATTATTAGAAGAAACATATTCCCTCTGAATTTCTTCAAAATATCTGTGAGACCTACCAATATTTTCGGTAAAAAATTAATTCGAAGCTTTGAGGTCCTCATGATCGATATATGGGACCTTGAAAACTTATGGACCGATGTCGGCAATTTTTAGATGTGATGTCACTCTTTAAATGCAGTATTTTTGCAATCTTCATTAGTGCTCACTTTATATATTGTAAAGTAAACGATTCAGATCGACGGCAAAGTTCTGGTATATGGGAAGTATGCGTGGTTTTGAACCGATTTGGGCTATTTTCACAACATGCCATTGGGAAGATATTATGAACCGAATTTCATTGAAATTAGTCGAGTTGTTTCGACATATAGGTGGGTGTCACCACGCCAATTTTCTAATTTTAGACCAACCCCTCAGCACTTTTCTACCATCCCTTCTACGAGTATAATGTTAGTATTCTACCATCACCTTTGTATTGTGATTGGGCGTGGTTATAATCCATTTCACCCATTTTCGTTGTGCATGATGGAATACTTAAGGGGAATCTGTCTGTGCAATGGTCCGATTTAATCCATCTGCAAACCCTTTTTGGCCGACTTCCGGATTAAAACTCATATCGTTAACTCGTTAAGTTTTAAAACAAATCAAATGCCCGAAACTCGTAAACTCTGCAACATAAAGTTATATTCAACTTAAGCTTAAACGTGAACTTCAATTTCCTTTGTTTTGTTTTTATTCTAAAAAATCATTTCCACATTATAACATATATATGTGTACATCTGCTTACAACACCTTAATACTGAAATAAGTAACTAAAAATACTCACACATACATATATATATAGTCGCAAGCCTATAAACCCGTTTCCAAGAAAAAACATAAAAGATTTCCCTTATAATCTGCAACATTTTGTTGTCGCTTAAGATGCATATAAACCGCTTAGGACTACTTTTGCCAAATTCAAACACACCTCAAACCATAAATACTTACAAATTCAACCAATGATAGGTGCATATTCGGTGATTTGGCAATACATCTTCACACATATACACAGATATTTTTATATTTTTGTAACCATTTGCCAAAATGCTGACAGCGTCTTAATACAAACAGACAAAGCGACAGAGCAGCATCAGAGTTTAAAAGCAAACAGCAAAAGTAACAAATAACTGTAAGTAAATGTTGCAACAATTTGCCAGCAACTGTCTTTGCTTGTGTATGTATGTAATTGTATGCGACAGTGTGTAGTATGTGTAAGTATTGCGTTGCGGTAAAGTCGCTGGACAATGAAATAAGCTCATTACGATGCTTAACTACGCAACCGCACACACACACACAATGTGGCAACCGATAGACAGATAAAGCGCTTAGTGTGCAAAAATTGCTGCGCACAGTGTGTGGGGGGAATCGTTGTAGTGTCTGGCAGTCAGCAATGACGGCAAATATCAAAATCTGCACCAACAACTACACCAACAGCTAGCAACAACAAATTTTAACGTTACCGACAGCATTGCCACTACCAATGACATCATTAATGTCACCATTATTGCGCTTCAATCAGCTTCTTGCACTTCATTATGATTATGTTTTCATACCAACACTCCAGCGTCTGCATCATAATCATCATAATGATGATGACCATCATTTCTGTTGCTGGCAGGTGTTTTTGCAACATTTGATGACGAAGGAAAATGGCGCTATCAATACCTTTGCAATGCAATGCTATTTTTGTATGAGTGTTCATGTGTATTCATTTCTCTCCGTCATGGTAACTAAATTGATTGATTGAGCTTTTAGGTAAATTGCAAAGAAATAATGTTCGACAGAAATGTGTAAAAGAGTGAATTTGTCTAGCGAAAATAATTTCGTATTAATTAGCACAGATTTACCATTATCAGTCCGCAACAGTTTCACCAGAGAATATTTTATCATATTTATTTTTTTTTAAATCCTTCGAAGTAATACTAAAGTTCTGATTGAACTTGGTAATATAGGTCTACAACTTTGCTTCCGCCGTTTTTTAATAGATGTCTCTAGGGTCAAGCACTGTTCGATTAAATCGATTTTTTTTATATCGATCTTGGACATTTGTGTCAACATTTACCCAACAAAATATTTGTAAAGATCTGTTTGCATCCCAAACTTATTCTCAACTGGAAATGTCACTTTTTGAGCCGAATTCTCGACATTTGCGGAAAATTTTGCTTTTCTTTTTTAATTCCAAGAAAAGTGCGGCTGAGGCTCATCGAATGCTTTCGGATACGTACGGCGAGGCTGTCCTAAGTGGAAAAAAGCCTAAAATTAAAAAAAAACGGCGGAAGCAAAGTTGTAGACCTAATATATTTTTCCAAAATTAGTTCAACAAATAATATCTATTTCTAAAGATTTTTTTAACATTTAGAGAACTTCTCTACTTCACGTAATTATCTAACCAAGAATATTGCCTTTTAATCGTGCTCTTTACTGTCGTATTTGTTTCAAAATCAAAAAACAGTGCTTAATTAATGCATGCTGATTATTTTCAAGACATACATTATACATATAAGATAGTAAAGAGGAGGTGGTTAGACGACAGAAAACTATGCATAATATCTATAAGAAACCCACCAGCATCGTTAGATGAATTACTGAAACTCCAAAAGTAATATAAAGTGTTTTCCAATAAGAGCGCTACAAAAACGGTTTGGGATATCGATTAAATTTATTCCTGTGATAGTACATTCGATGACAGTATATATGGAACTCGATTTCTTTTGCATGGCCATCACCGGCACGCTTGTGAAAGTCCAGACCCTGAACCCAATTTTCCCCCGTTTTTTTACGTTCAATATAGGAATGAACTTCATCAATCGTCGCTGTCTTGTTGGCATAGACCATAGGCTTAATGTAGCCCATCAAGAGATAGTCTAACGGCATCAAATCGCACGACCAAAACGGCCAACTAAGATATCCTGAGATAACATATTCACCAAACTAAGTTTTCTATAAATCGATTGTGACATTCGTTGTGTGGCTAGTGGCGCCGTTTTGTTGGAACCACATATTGTCTAAGTCCATGTCATCCAATTCGGACCCAAAATACTCGGTTATCATTAAGCGGCAGCGATTCCCATTCACTGTAACGTGACAGTCTTGACCGTAAATTTTTCGGGATGCAATGACGACTCATGAAGTACGTGTGTATTGCTGCCTGACCAATAACAATATTTTGCCTAATGACGAAGCCATTCAGCCAGAAATGAGCTTCGTCGCTGATGATGATATTTTGATGAAAATCCGGTTCATTTTCAAATTGTAGATCAGCCCAATTAACGAACATACAACAATTCTGGTGGTAAAGCGGCTTCAGTTCATGCGTCAATTTGATATTGTAAGGATGTTGGCCAAGATTTTTTAGCAGATTTCGTCATAACGACGTCACAGAGAAGCCCAACTCTTGAAAAAGACATGTGAGAGAGAGACTGATTTGGGTTCTCGACACTATGGGCACTTCTTTGTCTCACTGTCACGAGAACATTTTGTACTGTGCCTGTGGATTCGAAATTTGTCCACTAGACGCTCAATTGCTGATCTGACAGAACGATTATGACGACCACAAATTGGACGTAGCGCTCTTAAAGCTGAGGCCACTGCCTCCGAATTTCAGTAGTAAATTTTAATAATTTCGATTCGTTGTTGGATCATATATCTTTACAAGATTAAATGACAAACCTTACTTACCTTAAAAAAAACTTTACTTAATTCATTAGATACCCCATTGCTTCCGAATTTTCTACCGGTCCTCTAAGCCTGCCTGAACGAGCTGATTGTTTTTTACTGTCGAAGATTGAAGGTCTATTAGTTATACGTAAAATGATCCTATACTGTACCTATGCAACAGTTAAATTAGTTGTCAGCCGTTTCCTGGAAAAACATATATCTGGTTTTGAAAACCTCTCGATAGCAGTACAAACTGAAATATGGTACTTTTCGCCATAGAGCAACAGAAAATACTCCTTCTCTAACTCAAAACAATCTTAACCCTCTTCTAAAAAAACATATTACGAATTGGTAGCTATTGGTAGCTGATTTTCTGAGTATAACCTTATCCCGTTTTTAGGAAACTTTTCTTAGCAAAAGTAAAAGATGATAGCCAGAAAGATAGATCGAACCCAGGTGTGTCCAATGTGTCAATATCCTCCGAAACAATCATTTGGGAGCTTCGACATATTGAAGGGTTCAGACTGCTTGATAAGGAGCAACTTTGGACTATTGGGTAATGATTATATATATAATGATACGAACCTCGTTTATTAGTTGTGTCGAATTCAACACGCTAAATTTGACTTTAACTTTGTCAAGATAAATATAATATCACAAAAAAGTCGAATCAATGATGATTATTCTTGAAGATAATACAACCGCTTCAACCCTACAATACTTAACAAGACATGACAGCTCATTCTCAGTGGAAAAATTTATTTTTATACTTTTCTAAGTGATTAATTATTAAGTACATTACTTTTCGGATATTTCTGACAAACAAACACAAAAGTGGAAACGAAGAAAAACAACACTTTTCAGCTTTATTGAAAAATCTCATTAATTTAAGTAACCAATAAACACCTTTGTCACTTTGGAGCGCGACAAGCGCTTCCACGTCTAGTGAAAAACTGTCATATCACGCTTATCTGACGCGCGTACAATCAACATTTCTGACAGTGACATTTTAAACTGTCACTGATGACCGCACCAAAATGACAGTCAGAAGAGAATAAACACATCGCGGTAATAAGATGTGTAAGCGAAAGAGATTTTCGGCCACTGAAATTCGCAAATATAATTAACAACAATAACAACAACAATGACAACAAAAAAGGGCAACAACATTAATAACATTTACTTAATGCAACACTGTGGCTGACAAACAAACAAAATAGCCAAACAAACAAACCGTTGATGACTACTTTGCGGCCTTTAGCCAAACGAATGACTGATAATATTATTAAAAAAAATCCCACAGCAGTGTAAAGAAATTAAAAACACACACAGTGGCAAAAATGAAAATATATGAAGGATCAAAAAGTGAGTGGGACTAAAAGCATTGGCAAGTGTGTACAAAGTGGAAAAAGCATGATAAACGAAAGGCCCGAAACACTCAAAAGCGCTGAACTGTAGCGCTACAAATAATGCTGTCTCATCAGGCACATCATTAAGAACCCTTTCAGTTGTGGCACAATGACGCGACAAGTGAAAAAGATGGCGGCTGATAGAATACAAAAGTGACATAACTTGACAATTATGTACTTTGACTTTAAAGTGGCTAGGTGGGCGACTGAACTCAATAGAATTGAATAGAGGTGGCAATTATTAATGGAGGCGCTCAAGTATGAGACGACTATGTGTCTATATAGAAATTATATAGTGACCAAATATATAAGTACCGCTTTGTTTTATGCGCCCCCAACTCACCTGTGTGAGAGGTGGCTTAATATTTTAACTAATACCGCGCACAGCAGCACCAGACTATTAAGGCTTCACATTTTATAGTCGTTTTATAGTCGCACTCAAGCTGCCTGCTCTGCAGGTATCTTTTGTTCATAAATTCTTCATCTTTTATTTTTAGAGTAATGATGAGAAGTTGCAGTGCTGTGTTGTGGACGAGCGACAAAGCAAAATAGCAACAGACAAATGAGTCGTCAAGCAGCAGTTTGTTGGTTGTAAGATGAATGATGCCGCAGACTACTTTACTTACTTCTACGAAAAAGGTAGCCTTTCATAAGTACGATGTCTGCATAAGGCTTTCATTAGTCAAAAACAAAAGTTATGTTTCGTCTTTATAATTATTAAGTACCTTTTATTTTATACCTTTATATAAATGTATGTGTTGAAGAAATTTGAAGGCACGAAAAGGAGTAGAAAGTGGCGCAGTTAACTCCATCATTCAGCACTTGAAGGTGTTTAATTATATTTATTTGAAAAAAAAGGTAATTAAGGTAAAATCTTAATTTTTTTCAGTCTATATTATAACAAGGCGGTTAAATTTTTTCAAAATTAATTACCACCACTGACCTAACCTAAAATAAACATATCATTATGATATTGCTATTCAACTTGAAGATTATGATCCTTTGAACATTGCCAAAGGGAATACAGCAGATGATGGAACGAGCTATACGACGAAACTGACATAGTTCAGCGAATAAAAAGACAGAGGATACGTTAGCTAGGTCATGTTGTTCGAATGAACGAAAGCGCTTCAGCTTGTTCGATGCAGTACCCGTTGGTGGAAGAAGAAGGAACAGTGGGCCCTCCATTCCGTTGGAAAAATCAGGAAAAAGCTGACCTGGTTTCTATTGGTATTTCCAATTGGCGCCAAACAGCAAAAAGGAGCGATGACTAGCGCGCTCTTATGTCTTATTCTATAGTCTATCTATTATTTAGTCTATTCATCTAGGAAAGAGAGTACCTTTAATTTGTAATACTATTTTAAATTAATTGTTTGCTTTTGGTAAAATAATTATCTACCATAAACTTTACATCTCTCCCCTGTCCGATGTCGTCGAAAAAGTAATAAAATATGTATTAAGTGACTTGCGCTTACATGAGAAGATAAATAAAAGGGACAAAAATCATATTATAGAGATTTCATGAAAAAAACTCCAAAGTTTTTCTTTGGCCGTTTTTTCTATGCAATTGAAACCTCTTATCGTAGAATCACCCATATAATATAACAAACATTTTATAGATACTAAGAAGAACTGCTGGATTTTCCTATAGGCGCATCACAGTGTCGTATAATATATGGGGCATTCTCTGGAAAAAAAGCCACTTGAAAAAAAAGTTCTTTATTTTCTTTGGCAATTATATATCTTATAGTACATGTAAAAACTAAAATAAAACATATGGTTTTAGGTCTGTGTAACGCGGGGTTGCCATATTATAAGGGGCCAAAGTTTTTTGTAAAAAAATTTTCGAACCGCCATAACTTTGAATCTAATGAACAGATTTTAAAACACCATGTGACTTTTTTGTACAGAATTTCTCAAACTTTAAAACTGTGTATCGTAAAAATTTTTAAAATTAATATTTCATAGCAAAAAAAGAAAAAAAAATTTTTTTGGAATTTTTAACAACTTATGCCCCCTTCGATTTTTTTTCGAAAATATCTTAAAATGTTCCTTATTTCATCACCTTTATACCCCCAAAGGGAATTTTGGGACAGCAATATTTGTATGATCTACAAATAAAAAACCAACTCAGAACATGATGAAAAATCATTGATTTACGCACTATTATTATCGGAATTTAGCGTAACCCAGGATTAACGACGTGGACGTAGCAGACATTTAATTCCTTTTTGTTTTTTTTTTTATTTTTTAATATTTTTTTTAATTTTTTTTTGTATTTTTCAAATTTTTAATTTTTTTTGTTTGTTTTTTTTTTGGTTTTTGCTTTTTTTTTTAAATTATTAAGTAGATTAGATTCAATTACGTGATAATTTTAAATAAAAAACAAAAACAAAAAAAAAATTAAAAATTTGAAAAATACAAAAAAATTAAAAAAATATTAAAAAATAAAAAAAAACAAAAAGGGATTAAATGTCTGCTACGTCCACGTCGTTAATCCTGGGTTACGCTAAATTCTGATAATAATAGTGCATAAATCAATGATTTTTCATCATGTTCTGAGTTGGTTTTTTATTTGTAGCTCATACAAATATTGCTGTCCCAAAATTCCCTTTGGGGGTATAAAGGTGATGAAATAAGGAACATTTTAAGATATTTTAGAAAAAAATCGAAGGGGGCATAAGTTGTTAAAAATTCCAAAAAAAACAATTTTTTTCATTTTTTGCTATGAAATATTAATTTTAAAAATTTTTACGATACACAGTTTTAAAGTTTGAGAAATTCTGTACAAAAAAGTCACATGGTGTTTTAAAATCTGTTCATTAGTTTTAAAGTTATGGCGGTTCGAAAATTTTTTTACAAAAAACTTTGGCCCCCTATAATATGGCAACCCCGCGTTACACAGACCTAAAACCATATGTTTTATTTTAGGTTTTAGATGTACTATAAGATATATAATTTCCAAAGAAAATAAAGAACTTTTTTTTTCAAGTGGCTTTTTTTCCAGAGAATGCCCCATATGTACTGTGTCAAGAACTGACATGGTTTTAAAAATGTACAGAGTTAGTAACAGAGACTACAGATCTTAGAATATTGTACCTTCTTGTCTTACACAATTATATCACTTCGAGATTCTATAACAGCTTCAATTTGAATTTAAAGCGAAGGTTTCTCAGACAGTTATAAGCTTAATAGAACTTCTTCCATCATTTATTGTATGCTTTTTGATATTATTTGACAAATATAAAAAATGTTTTCTAAGAGCAGTGTTTAGGGACAAAAACAGACTCAGATAATAATCACAATTTTCCGATCTAACACTCCTGTCTATAATAGGCCGAGTATACTCGCCTACAGACAATCATAGATGAAAGGTTTGTCCTACTGGTATATGCTAGATAGAGCGTCTCTCAGCATTTATTGTATTTAATATTAAAATTCAAATGATCATCAGAAGATCATCAATATCTTCCCTTAGTTTTTGATATTTATTGAAAAAAGTTTAATCAACACTTTTTTTTTTTTTTTTTGCTCTAACTCTTCAATATATAGTAGACCGAGTATACTAGTCGGCAGTCAACCGCAGAACACAAAATACATTACACATAAAACTAAAAAAAAAAAAAATCATAAACCCCCTTGCCAAAAATGTACACTCAGAGTTGTTATCTGTGTATTCTAGTATACAGGGAAAATAACCTATTGTAATATGGTATCATGTTTCAGTAGCAAGGGCAATTAAATTGACGACTAAACTTGTGTAGCCTTATAAAATTGGTATGTAAGATAGCCATTTTAAATGTCACCGAATCTATCAATCCTCCGCTTAGAACATGATAGTTATATAGAGTTTGGTAGAAATATGGAGAGATGTCATCGACCTGTATTAAATACTAAAAGACCTTGTTTTGACTACATAAGTATGTAACTTATCTTCAGTCCAATTCTTAAAAATAACAAAACTGAAATTCATATAGATATAGATGCGGTATTCCTTCTCTTATTCCCGTTTCTGTACTCCAAGATAGCCGTTTTATTAAAAATCTAAAAATCTCTCAACCGTTAACATTTCCACTTAGAGGAGTATAAATAGAGTTCGGTAGATATACCGAAAGTTGTCATCGAGCTCTTTCAGATGAGTTAAGGGGTTTTTGTGATCAAACAAATGCCCTTCTTTTCGGCGGCGCATGTGATATCCGCTCACTGGAACATTAACAAAATGGCGGGCCTTTGAAAATGGCCACAAATCTAGTTGAAAAGTAAAGAAAATTTTCACCGATTTGATTTATCCTAGTTCATACCATAGCTACATATATATGTATAGAATATCGTATTAAAATTTGGAATTAATAGGTTTGGATTAATAGGTTTTGAGTGACCTCATGCGCCAGTTGTAAAACGCAATTTCGAGAAAAACGCGTTTAATGTTTTGAGAAGCAAATTCTACGTTCGATCTGCAATCGGCTATATCTTCAAAAGTTTTTGAAATTTTCACATGAAATTTTAAAGAACATTCTTGAATAGCTATAGATCCGAACTAAACTAAAAAAAAATCGATTTTTTGAAACCGAGAATTTTTTGAACCGCTTAATGCAATAGAAGACCTGATTAGAAATACCTTGTGCTGAAAAGTGCATATCGTTTCGATCAGAGCCGGCTAAAAGACAGTTCAAATATTTGGCAAATAGATATATTCTTCAAAAGACACGTGTATAACATAGATACATAAAAAAATATTTTTCAGGACCTGGTGCTCTTACTATATGTATCGTATCTTTTTGGGGCTCGCTGAATCCGTCCATTTAACCCCATCAGATCCGGGTTTTGGGTTAACCCCCAGAAACCCAATATGGCAAACAGCGATTTTTCAACTTGCCTGGGGGTTAACCCCCAGAAACCCAATATGGCAAACAGCGATTTTTCAACTTTATCGGATTCGCTTGAAACTCGTTATTCGTGGGTTTTCGGAATCGCTGATTGCGAATCCGCTGTCGTTTTTTTAAATTCAAAATAGCGGATCCAATATGGCGGACGGTTTTTGGAAAAATTCCTCGGAATCGCTACAAACTCGTTACTCGATGGTTCTTGGGGTCGCTGATTATTGAATTATTGAACATACCTCATATGCATAATTTAATTTTGATAAAAAAGTGTCTCTCTTTATTAAACGTTATGAAATTTTCGTTGACAATATACTGAATATCAGTACCTGTTATACCCGAGACACATACATATGTAGTAACAATACTATTGTTCGTATGAATACCAGATGTGTGTTTGCTGGTTTTTTTGTGGTATTGAAAATTGGTTTGAAACCTAGGAGAGAGCTCATAAACAAAAGCTTTTCAAAATATTTTGTGAAAATGACTTTTCAAAAATAAATAAAAATAAGAAGTTTTTCGGAATTCATTTTTTCAAAAAACGCCAATGTACCGCTTTGGTTTGTTACACGATTCGGAGAAATAATTTAACGACTTCTGTGTTTTGTGGAGAAAATACGTGTTTTTATATTATTTTGCAATAATAAATCATGTGTGCCTCGGCTATTAGTGTCGATTTGAAAAACCCTACCTTAGTAACTGATCGATAAACCAAATTTTGGTCGTATGCATAAATTATTTCAGAAATCTCTGTAACTATATCAAAATCATTGTATTCATTCTTACTAAGGCAGTTTCTGTAATTATTTGCTATTAATTATCTATTTACCGTAATTGAAAAATACAAACGTGTAGACCCACACGTGTGTCGATTTTTTGCTTTCTTCCTTTTATTTCCTACCTTTAACTATTTCTAAGTTTTCTACATTTCTACAACCTCTAACTGTAGTGGAAAAAAATCCACTTTCCGCAGATCTCTATCTCCACTTACCTTTTCCACTATCTTTTTCTTTTCGACATCATCATTTAATGTCTTCACCCCCACCACTTACACACGCTCTTCTCGGCCAAAAACTCGACAAATAAGTGAAATAAGTAAGTAAACGAGCAGAAAAGTTTTGAGACACTTTCAGGATTAACAGCAAAGTAGGCGAAAACTTTAGGGATTTGCTGTCTTTGTAAGCGACGGACTAATAAATACATGAATGAGCCAAGCACACACACACAGGGACACGACAATCACTCACACATAAAGCACTGCATGCCGAGTACAAAGTAATAATTTTTATATATGGTCATGGCGTATAAGAGTATATGTATGTGTGTGTTGAACTAAGTTGAAAAATTTCCTAGATTATATTACAACAATAACAAGCGGCAAGTATGAGATACGCTAAAAGCTTCAATTTTTTGTTGTTGTTGTTGTCATTGCCGTTAGAACTTCCTGGTGCAGGGACAGCGCCTTGTATGAATGGTTGGACTGTGTTTGTAGAGATTAAAAATATTCTTGAGGGATTATAACGGCAAAGTACTGAAGTTTTGTAGCGATAGAAAACAACAAATTTCCAGGAAGTGTGAGCACAAGAAATTAGTAAAGATTGTGAGTACGAGTGTTGTTGTTTTTACTATCGCATTTAGTTGGCGCGTCAAAGTTTTATGCGGCAGCGAGAAAATAAAAATTACAAATAAAGTTGATTCGCTATTAGCGATTATTGATCACTGTTGAATTAGTAGTTATATTTGAATTTGAGTTTGGTATGTGTGAGTGCGGTCATTTGTCATTTGTTGGCACAAGCGTTTGCTAAGTAATTTCTATAAAATGAAGCACTAATGTTTTGCTACTTTAAGTAAAATTAGTTTTTTTACTTTATATTTTATTGAAATATATCACAATTTGTTTGTTTAATAAAATGTAGATTAATAAATCATGTCACGGTTATTAGTACTTACACGCCTACATGGCGTATACGTAACATTATGAAATTTAAAATCAATGGCAAATATGATATAGTGAAAAACTAAAATGATTAAAGAATTCGGTATCAGCCACAAACATTTTACGACTCTTATTCCATGCCCCTAGTGTCCTCAATTGCAAAACCACTTAAGGAGTCGATAGTTGTTTTGATTTAATGCAGACAAAATATAATTTTTTCGCTGTTTTCATAGTTTAAATTTATGTTTGTCAGTGAAATACTAGAAAATGCATATTAACACATTACTAAAAACCATTTTTCTTACATTTATTGTTTGAAGCAATCAAACAGCTTTTACAGTTAAAAATACAGTTGAGCCTCCATAACTCGAACTGTTGAATTAGGTAAGGTTAGGTTAGGTGGCAGATCTCTGCAAAAAACAGTAGATCTCACTTAGACAGCCTGTCGCTGTACATTGTGGTACCAATAAAACTCCCTGTGGATCAAAGACCTTTAAGATTCAGCAAAACGCTTGGAATCCGTTACAAATTTCTTAAGACGGCTAATATCGATTCTAGCCAGTTCGCTAGGATCGCCGAAAAAGGACCTTCCGAGGTGTTTCAATCTCAGTCTGGTAAAAGCTGGACAATGTAGAGGAAATGCTTAGATGATTCCATCTCGCCTTCCTCCATGCAGCTTTGACAACTTGCATCTGCCACGATCCCAAGTCTCACCGCATGGGTACCCATTGGACAATGTCCAGTAAGTACACCCTGATGGCGCTGAGATGGACCTTGTCCAGAGAAAACAGTTGAAAGGACCGCTTACGATGCACAAAGTGCCAAACAGGAACCTCGTCATGCATGCAAGCTCATACATAGTCTGCATGTCCAGCGCTCTTGCGCAGGTGGACCATGGACTACCAATAGAATTGGCAATAGAAGTAAATTTTCATACAAATTTCAATTTTAATGAAAATTTCTATAACTCGAAGTTGTTTTGTGGATTATATGATTTGAATTAAGAAAGTTCAACTGTACTCTTATAACATTCCAGTTGATCAGTTGATCTGATAATGGTCCTTTAAAAAAAAAATATTATTTGATCTCATGATTGGACAAAACGCCGTTATTTTTTACTCTCGTTATTTATTATTACTCTTTACCTGGATGACTAACCTAATCCCCACCTAATACTAGCTGCGTAAGAAGTTAACATCATTGTATTTATTGTGATATTAACTATAATGGAACCAAATTCGTGTCAATTTAATAAAAACAAGTAAAGTTAAGTTTGGGTGCAACCGAACATTTTATACTCTCGCAATTTATTGATGAAATTTTATTAATATAACACACAATTTGACCCGGCATAAATTCGAAATAAAGTCCAACAGAATAACGAAAATAATCATATATATTGGTCTAAAACTTTGCTTCCACCGTTTTTTTTTTCCAAATTGAAGTTTTTTTATAAAAACGCTTACAAATGTCGATGAGCCTCAGCCGCACTTTTCTTGGAATTTAAAAAAGAAAAGCAAAATTTCCTGCGAATGTCGAGAATTCGGCTCAAAAAGTGACATTTTCAGTTGAGAATAAGTTTAGGATACAAACAGATCTCTACAAAAATTTGTTGGTTTAATGTTGACAAAAATGTCCAAGATCGATATAAAACAATTTAATCGATTTAATCAACCAGTGCTTGACCCTAGAGACATCTATTGGAAAACGGCGGAAGCAAAGTTGTAGACCTATAGTATATGAGGGCTGAGGCAATTCCTGAACCGATTTCACTCATATTCACCACCAACATTCACTATATCCATGACTATACCCTCACTTAATTTGGCAAAGCTATTTTACGTATTCACCGATTTATAAAGTATAAAGCTCATTGTATTTAAAAAAACCTATAATTAATCTGGGAGCTAGACGAAGTACCTACCCGCTTTTAGCAATTTTTGGTACAGAGATATACTATAAGAAGAAAAAGATTCCCTCTGAATTAAAATAAAATATCTGACCCCCTGAAATTTCATTCCATATCTGGGACCTTGAGAAGTTATAGTCCAATCTCGAAATTTTTTCCACAATGGACAGGTCATCAACTCAAATGGTGAAAGAATCAAATGGAATTCAAAATTTTATTATATCTGAAGTTGACGTGGTTGTGAACCAATTTCGTCCATATTCCGTCTATTTCATTCAAATCGGTCGAGTAGTTTCTGAGATAGGGTTTCGAATCCATAAGTGGGCGGCGCCACTATTTGGAGCAAGGTCGCGGCCACTTTTTCAAAAAAATTACTTCCAAATATGCCCATTCCTAGAGTGATGCCTTATGGCAAATTTTACTTGTATAACGTAACCTATGGGTTAGTAGACTTTATATATTTTCGCTTTTCGCCATTTTGTGGGTGTGGCAATGTTCCAATTTCGCCCATTTTCAATACCAACATTTTAAAATTCAGCCATAAATCCCGAGGGTATAACAAAAATAATAACTAAAGTCCAACGTGAGTATATTCATACTCATCTCATAGGTACGTTAAATGTCTTCAAGGCATAGCATTTCGTATGGAGATAGCTGTCAACCCAGCTGTCAAAGTAAGAATATGTATTTATGTTCAGTATACGTGATTTGCCAAACTCCTACTTAAATAAATAAGATTCGTCTTTACAATAATAATAAAATGTCAGGCTGAAGATGAAATAATCGTCAGCGCTATTGACAAAATATTCCGAACTTTTGTGTACGCACTTCAATATTAATTAACTAAATGGCATATGTTTGTATTGGGACGGTAAACCAATTATTATCACTTAATTCGGACCAACTTTTGATGGCAACATCATATCAATAAATAGAACTGTCACTTCAATGACTCTGTTAGACTATGTATTATGACCATTTCAGTACTGAATATATCAAACATCCTCAAAAATTTTCGTATATTTTTTTAATATTTAAAACGATTTTTTATAACTAATTTCAAATTCTAAGTAAGATTTCAAACTAATTTTTTGATGGAACTCAGCCTTCTTACTGCCCATAGATCTACATATACACATTTATATATATGCTCCTCTCACATTAAAAACCTTTTGCTAATTAGGATATTAATTTCTTCTCAAAATTCATCACTTACAAAATAAGATATTTCATGGCTTTTTCTTGGAAATCTATATTTTCGCAGCTAATCCAATTTGCATGCATATTTTTGTCTGAAAAGCTAATGTATTTCACTTAAGCATATGACTTCTTTGACGATAACACAATTACCACCCAATGCAAATGGTATAATTGTGAAAAAGCATTAATTAGCTAGAGCTTAAGCTTAGGAGCATACATACATACTCATACATACATTTCAACTCAATGCCAAAGCACTAAATTAAATTACCTAACAAATGTAAGCTGGGATGACAGTCGAAACAAAAGCGAAAAAAGCCAACCGAAAAGATAATCATGTTAATGGAGCAAATGTCAAAAAGTGAAATTATTAAAGTGACAATTTAGATCAAAAGATACTCACACAAGTTAGAAAAGTTGCCATTTTTGGTCACATTTAAATAGAAGAGAATGTAAAAAATGAAATGTTTTCGTTGTAAGAAAATTCATTTAGCTAATAGAATACGAATGTAAGGCAAACATGTAGGTACCAAGATATGTACGAGGTTAGCTTGATAAGCTAATAAAGTGTTTTTCAAACAGGACGCTACAAAAGTAGACCGTTGGGCCAGTAAACAACGCCAAATTTTTACCACTCTTTGACATTTCTCTTCAGTAAGGTTTGCCATTTCATCATTGAAAGATATGAGATCCAACAACTGGTCGAAGTTATAAAAATTTACTACCAGAATTCGGAGTCAGTCGCCCCAACTTTAAGAGCGCTACGTCCAATAGTCGTCCTGTCAGATCAACAATTGAGCGTTTAGTGGGCAAATTTTAATCCACAGGCACAGTACAAAATGTTCCCGTTTCAGTGAGACAAAGTGTCAATTGAGGAAGACCCAAATCAATCTTACACGTCGTTCTGAAGCGTTGGGCATATTTGTGACGGTGTTATGACGAATTTCGCGAAAAGTTCTTGGCCCACATCCTTACAAAATGAAATTGCTTGACCGCTTGACGACCAGACACCAGTCGTGAATTAGACCGAGCAGCAACTTGAAAATGATCCAGATTTTCATCGAAAAACCATCTTCAGCGATGAGGCTCATTTCTGGATGAATGGCTTCGTCAAAGAGGAAAATATGCGTTATTCGTCACGCAGCAATCCACACTTATTCCATGAGTCACCACTACATCCCGAAAAAATTACGGTAGCCGTGGCTCTTCCATAATGATCAAGACCGGCACTTTACTGTGAATGGGAATCGCTACCGCTGAAGATGTCGGCATGTTTTAACTTTAATACACCTTTGATACTGTCTTATCAACTGCCGGTGGATCAAAGACCCTTAAGATTCAGCAAAACGCTTGGAAACTGTTACGAATTTCTTAGGCGGCTACTGTCAGTGGAGAAGGAAATGCTGAGATGATTCCACCTCGCCTTCCCCACACAGCAAATTACATCTGCCATGATCAAAAGTCTCCACACATGGGCATTTTTTGGATTGGACAAAGTCCAGTAAGCACACCAATGATCGCGCTGAGATGGGCCTTGCTCAGAGAAAGCAGTTCTCTGCACCTCGTCACTGGTCTGGTTGTTGACCAGCGTTTGGCGAGCTCAAGCATAGTCTGCATGTCTAGCGCTCTTGCACAGGTGGACCATGGACTATCAACTCGTTCACATTCCGACGTCAATGTTGCTAGGGTACCCTCTCTTCCAAGCTTGTCCGCTTTACAGTTACCAATGATTCCGAGGTGACTGGTTGGGTACCCACATTAGTCGGATAGCAGAATAACTAGAAATTATTGATAAGGATCTAAGACACTCCTATACTACTAGCGTACTGTCATCGATTCCAATGCTAGTATTCCAATACTAGTATGTCGATGATTGTCATTAGTAATTGATAATGTCATGCCAACTCAATACTTAGAGACCTGGAAATAATCAAACAAACGGACTTCTCCGTAAGAAAAGTAGCTTTATAGAACCTAAACATTTAAGTTATTGGCTTATTTACCACTCATATTACCGCAAGGGGTAAATCTAATGGAGCTCTAAAAGTGTATAAATAAATTTCAGAAAGTCTAGAAAGTAATACTAAGAATCCATAAAACTGAAAAAAGTCACTAACTTATCCAGCCACCATCGTGCCTCATAAGCTTTGCTGTAATTTACAACAACCACTATAATTAAGCGAAAGTTCAAATACATACAGGCAACGACAAAGCTTCGTTCGATATTCCCTGAAGCATTGAGTGTGACACTTGACAGTACACGTTTTTGACAGATACACAAGCGGCGACCATTGAGAGTTATTGAGGTTACCTGCAGCAAAGAGATGACACTAAAAAGCATTACTATAAGTGTTTGTAATATTTAACAATGAAAACGAAACTCCACAAAGCCATTACTCAATTACAAACACAAATACATACCAACCCACACAAGTACTGTAAGCAAATTTAAACGCTTTGTAACCAAATAACTCAGAGGCATTCAAAGTTGATTTATTGTGTTGCCGAAGAAATTTTTTGCATATCGAATGCGCATTTTCACCTCTTTTTGTATTTGCTAATTTCAAATTCTCAAATTCAGCGAAGCGTGAAGCGTAAATGCGCGGCGTTGCACGTCAAGTGGCTGCCAACTGTCACCGCGCCCGGGCGAACGGCGTAGGTTGGTGGGTGACTAGTAGATGGTGGAGCTGTTGTTTTGTCCGCTTCGCACTGACAATGCGCCCTCTGTTTGACGAACTTGTTTTTGAAATGCCCAGCAATGCTGTCAAAGTTTTTCCTGCCTATTTAACGAGCTATAAAAGCGAGCGCTAGCTAAGCACCTGTGTGACGGCATTTTCCCGCTTCTGCTGCGCATTAGAATTAAGCTGTATTCCTCGAATTGTGCCCGGTTACAATATTTCATTATTTTCTTTAAGTGATTGTGGGCGTCATTGTAAAATGTCAAAAATGAGCAGCGAAGCATGAAAAATGTTTGTGCTTTTGTGTTGAATTTCGCTATTTTAAAGTAATGACATTTTGTTTAAATAAATTATGTATAAGTAGTATACAATGTACATATATGAAATTTCATGAAAGGGGTACTTTACTCATTCGGAAAGACTTAAGGAATGACAAAATGTTAAAAAATTGTTAAAAATTATAAATTTTCCTGCGGTCATCAGAGTGAAGTACCTCGGAAATCCTGAGTATGAAGCCATGAAAATCATGCCCCATTCTAACAAGGTCTCTAGTCTTCTAAAGCCGTGCCTATTGTCGTGCTGAACTCTGTTGGTGTTCTCATAACTCTTTCTCTCTGATATTTTTCAAAATATATTTTCAGATAATGTGACTGTGCACATATTCCATGTCACACTGTCCATGTCATAACTTACGAAATATAAGTGATTTTTGTCTTATTTTATTTCAGCTAGAGGTGATCTTGACTTTGAGTTGTCAACTTAATGCAAAATAATAATTCTTGGAAACTAGAAGTATATGATTATCTTCAAATGATGAAAAGTTAGTATTTTTGAGAGTTAGGAATGACGTTATCTTAAAATTTATAGGAATACAATCCCTTCAAGACCTTTAAAAAGCGAATGTTTGATTTGACATATATGTAATAGATGTGGTTCAAAAAGATTTCCTTTTATCAATCAAATACCTGGCATTGTTTATATATATTTTGAAAACCACTTTTAGAAGATCCAGTCAATCTCTAAAGGTCTAAAATATTAAACATTATTTAACAATGATTAGTAGATTAGTGGATTTGGATATGAGCAGATTAAATGAGATAGAGGCGAAATGAGTTGAGATGAGATGATTTCATTTGTCCCATCAAATATTTGGTATAGTCTCTATATTAACGAACGATGGTTGGTAGTTTCTGGAATACTCATCATTGATATGGCAGTTAATGGATTTAGATATGACCAGATTAAAATGAGATTGGGTGTGATTGAAGCGAAACGAGATGAGACGAGATGAGATGAGATGAGATGAGATGAGATGAGATGAGATGAGATGAGATGAGATGAGATGAGATGAGATGAGATGAGATGAGATGAGATGAGATGAGATGAGATGAGATGAGATGAGATGAGATGAGATGAGATGAGATGAGATGAGATGAGATGAGATGAGATGAGATGAGATGAGATGAGATGAGATGAGATGAGATGAGATGAGATGAGATGAGATGAGATGAGATGAGATGAGATGAGATGAGATGAGATTAGATGAGATGAGATGAGATGAGATGAGTTGAGATGAAATGAGTTGAGATGAAATGAGATGAGATGAGCTCAAATCAGTTCAGATCAGCGGAAGTAAGATGGATTCGGATAGGACCAGATTAAAATGAGATTGGGTGTGATTGAGGTGAAACGAGATGAGATGAGATGAGATAAAGTAAGAACAGCTGTGGTTAAATGAGATTAAATTAAATTAAATTAAAAAGGAAAATAGTTAGGATTTCAGGTGGACGATATTTGATTTTGCATAACAAAATTTTGAAGAATACAGAATAATACTCATTAATATCTCTGACTGAACAAAACTTTCAGCTCTCATCCCTAAAAATTTCATTAAATTTTAATATTGCAAAGTATATCGAAAAGAGAAGATAATACATCAACACTCTGAGAAAGCATTTGCATATCAATTTCTTTGATTTAAGATATGATTAATATTAATTCCACAAAGTTAATGAATAGACATTTTTTCATACTAACTGGTTTCTTAACACATTTAGTTCACAACTTACCCTTTTAAGCCTCGATTTGTAATTCGTAATTCAACCGCCATTTTTGCTGTATGAATTTCATTATCTATTGTATTTTTTAATGCTGACTAAGTGCGCAGTTTATAATATTCGCAATAAATATTAATCTTCTTTAACATAAATTTCAAAATTAAAACACTTTGCTGCACTTTTTACACCCGTTGATTGCGTTTGAAAGTAAGTCAACTGGAAGTTTATGAATTTCCACATTTCATTTAACCCACCAACCACCACCAACATTCAAGACACCGAAATTGATGTGGGTACGTACAGCAGCTTTAATTGACAGGGCTCTAAATGAAAGTAAGATACTAAGTGACTGATAAATGTGGGTAACGGTTTTTTCTCTTTTCTGCTTCTTCCTTTTCTTCTTTTTATCTTCTTCTTTTTCTGCCACTCTTTGATGTTGACCACATTAAAGCAGTTATCTGCACGCCTAGTGACCTAATCAAGGCCTTATGGCAATCAAAGGAATTAACCAATAAGGGCAAGACAAGTTGAAGAAGATGAAGATGACCCATATATATTTCTAAATTTCAAGGATTATGATTTTGAGCGAAAGTTTCTGCCACGTGTTGATATGGCATTCAATGTGTAGGAAACAAAAACAAAAATTGAATTCGAAATCTATGAAATTCACTTAGCAAGAAAGACCGCTGTCACTCACAGTCCGACAAATAAATGCCAACGCACCGAAGACACTCACTAAATAGTATAAAAATCAAAAACAACAACAATGCTGACATTTGTGAAAGCCAACGAGGCAGTAAAATGCGCAACCTTTTGTTGTTGTGAAAAACTAAATATGCAGGCAATAACTTTGCTCTTCAGCTAATGGGGAGAGGTACGAACGAACGAAAAGTGGCAGTAAAACACACAGATTGCCCTGGCAGTATCATCTGTCACAAACAAACAAATTAAATTGTTAGCCACTTTTTCATTAAAACTAATTACGCATTCAAAACCTTTCACTACATAAGCGACCAAACAAAGCCAACCGAACAGGCATTTAACCCACGCAATCCCACCGCTCGCCACTTCAGGCGGAATAACAAAAAATTTAAATTGTTGAAAATTTCTTATAATTAAATTACAAATCCAACAAAGAGAGCACACAAAAAGTTACAACTGATGCCACGGCAGTGCCGAGCGAAGCAACAATTGGCCAAAGAGTTGCCAACAACAAGTTACTACGCATTCACTAAATCACAGTTGTTCACTCGCCTATTTACGCCTTCTTCTCATCTTCATGCCTCCCCTCACCACCCGCTGACTAATTGATACTCTCTGCATTTCATTTGCCTTCTCTTCGGTAGCAGCAGCCCAACCCTTTTGAATTCACTTCTGACATTGCGTACATAATATATTTTTGCACCTTTTCAACAGCCGATTTAATAACACAAAGCATTTTCAGCTACTCTTCGCCCTTCCCTCACAGCCGCTTCTTTTCATCTACCCAACAGCAACAAAATTCTACAATTTGACAATTTGAAGTGGCCAAAATATTTTAACTCGCCATTTCTCGTCTGTCAACGCCACAAATCGGCCAGGTCGGTAATGGCAACTGCCCAACTCTTGTCCCCGCTCGCATTCTGTGTTCTTTTAGCCATTTTGATTTACGTTGATTATATGTAATTATAATTGTTGGTGGGTTTTGGGACCGCAATTGTAAATGTAAGTTGATGCAGAGGGTTATTTGTGGAGCATGGTTGAGGTGGGCATTTCTCCTGTAAAGTCAGGATCATATATAGATAGATCTGGCCATTGTAGGCATATTAATTCTCCAGAACACCTAGTTGTTAAACAATCCAAATAATGGTTGCTGGGTAAAAATGGTTCACACAAAATAACCCAGTCAAGACAAAATCCACGAGACATCCCCTCCGCTTGCTGAACATTAAACACATTTCCAAAAGAATTTGTTATCTTGAGAATTTCTCTAACGGGATCCCCTAAGAGAAAGAATTGCTCCATCAAAACCACTAACAATATGCTTTCTTTCTAAGCTAAATACCCGATAACAGATATATTAATATCACATGTATATCAGATCCATCGTCAGTTTTTAGGTCAAACTGGATATATTTTCCTGAGATCCCATCAAGTTCCGCCTTTGTTAAGTCTTCCACCTTAAACATAGGCCATTCTTTAGCATAGGCACCACAGTAACATCCCTTTTGGCGTCAACTTTTGTCTTAATGAAACTAAGGTTAGCTGCTGTTCCAATATTAGGGCTTGCCTTTGTCTCCAGACCAAGCTTAGAACCTGTCTTTGCGGTATTCTTAGAGCTCGTTAAAAACGCTGCTCTTTTGACTGAACTGCTCGTTCCTTCCGGCTTTTATTATTTTGGTTCATATTTTAGACCCTAGTATGTGGGGGGAAGTAGGTCCTCCGCTGTGTAAGTAAGGTTATCTTATTACGTAGGGAATCAGGTATCCCTAACTCCGGATAAACTATTCAAGGGCCCCCAGTCAGCCAGCTCATCGGCACGGGTCGCATGTCACTTTGATCCCCCTACCACAGTAAGAAGAAGCGAACTGTTTCGTTCATACGCTAGTCGAGACTCTGTGATAACTATTACCAATCGGCACCCTCGGGAAGGGTTCAACAGGGACTTTTGCCAACCATGGCCTCATAAGACAATAAAATTTTTCTAGAACCAAGCTGTGTTCTTATCATCAATTGATAATAGATGATTAATAGTCTTATAAACAAAGAAGGTCTCCCAACAACTGTAGAATGACCGACAGGATACTAGAAAGCAATGAGTTGGGAGTTTGGTTTTAGTATTCAACTACGAGTTTATTCCTTGTATTGTCAAATCTCAAGACTACAACCCAAATTGTTGTGACACCTTATTCTTCTTGACTGGCGTAACCACCGCTTACGCGGTTATAGCCAAGTCCACAAGAGCGCGCCATTTATTCCTCGCATTGGCAGTTTGGCGCCAATTGGTAATACCAGGTGAAGCTAAGCCTTTCTCCACACAGTCTTTCCATCGGAGTGGAGGTCTCCCTCTTCCTCGGCTTCCACCAGCGGGTACTACATCGAACACTTTCAGAGCCGGAGAGCTTGCGTCCATTCAAACGTGACCTAGCCGGCGTAGCCACAGTCTTTTGGCGTTGGATTTGAAAGCTGACATTATTATTGGTGTTGATGCTACGCTATACGAAATTATCTACAACTTCAAAGTTATGACTGTCAACAGTGACGGGGAGCCAAGACGTGAATAAAGGAACATGCCTTCGATAATTATTAACTTCGTTAACAATATATATTAGAGTCTTCAAAATCTTACGCATTAAGGGGTCCATCAAAAAATGTTGAAACCACAAGACGCTGCAAATAAATTATTATTATTACTGTGTATACCAGCGTTTAAGAAACCTTTTAATAAAGGTTCACAGCTAACTCTTCGAAACACACTTAAAATACCACTCAAAGGGTCACATTATTTTCATGATACTTTCATATTAGCGACGGCATTCAACACGCACACAAACTGCTACAACCGCACCAACTAAGCGAACTCGCCGGCAAAACCGTCTTCATACTAAGTATTATTTCATGCAGTAGTGTGCTAAAAGTTTCATCTACAACAGCGCCTCGCTTAAGTCAGTGTATTTCAGTGATTTGTTATGCTGTGTTAAGCGTTTCTGCCGACGCAGCACCCATTTGCCTGTGGCACTAGCTGCCCCCCAGGCCACCAACTACACCATTTCTGTGTCATTCGCCTTTTAAGCAGCGTAAAGTTTTGCTTGGCGCCGCTGCCGCTGCTTGGTGCTCATTACTCCCAGCTTGTTGCTATGATTTGTATTTTTGTTTCATAATTTCTCCGTACACTTTCAGCTGCCTGCGCTGGCATTTTCCACACCTCGCACACCCGCGCGTTTAATAAAGCTCAAGGCAGTAGCTCGCAGCGGCTACAGGCTTGCGGCGAAGAGTGTAGCGTGTACCGTTATGTATACTTTGCGCCTTCGCGCGCATTTTGGTAGCAGCTGCTTTTGTCATTATTAATAACTGTTAATTATTCACTATAATTTTGTGTGTGCGCGTGTGAAAATGATAGCCAACGAACGAGGAGCAGAAAACGGAAAATGAAGGAAAAATATCAGCAATATGGCAACAACTACAATAACAACGGCAACAGCAACAAATGCGCCAAAAAAGCTTTTCCGCTAAAAACGCTCGCCCACCGGGCCCACTCCTGCCAACAAAATAAATAAACTATCGTTATACAGTTGTGTTGTTGTTAGTAATGTTAGTGTTGTTGTTTTTTTCACGAACTGCTTTTGCATTCGCTACAGGTTCACGTTTTTTGGTTAACACTCACAATTTTACTGCTGTCAGCTTGCGCCAACGCAGCCACCAACTTTTTGCACCCACTACGCCAACAGCGCAGGCAACGTTGCCACATTTTTCATTTGTTTTTTTTTTTTTTGCATCCACGCTTGCTAGCGGCATTTTTTTTTTATTTCCGTTGAATTGCTGTGCTCAGCAAGGGTTACTGTTGCGTATTTATTTGTTTTTGCATATTTGTCTGCGCCTGCGAGTTTGCCCGTGCTCTTTTTGCGGAAACAGCAAAATGTTGGCAATTTAGCGGGTATTGAACGCCAGCAAAACTTGTTGTCGCTTTGCTTCACCTCTGCACCCCCGATCCGGGAGGTCACACCATGTCACGTCGGTTCGCTTTTCGTCTATTAAGTATGAAAAAGTTGAGTTTACGTGAAGGTTATTGAAATACATAAATTATTGACTCTCTCATAAGCGGTATGCAAGTGGGTCGTCGTTTTTAGGAAAACGCTTAAAGTGCTGACAGAGTTCGCATGCGTTCGGCGGGTTCGTGATGCTGCTCAAATGTCAATGAATGTCATTACAAATTATATTTGTATAGTTTGTAGAGCTTTTTAAAGGGAACTTTAAATGAGTTATGGATGGCGAACATAGTATCTCGAGGGTGAAAGAATTTTGAAATCATTATTTATTAATAACAATTAATATTCCTTAAGCATCAAGGATTTCTAAGAATAAATGATACTAAGTAGTTGCCTGCTAGCTAAGAAACAGTTGGCAACTTTATTAAATAAAATGTGTAACAGTAAAGACTATTCTGTACTTACTGCCTATAGTCCTACGCTGTAAGCAGCAGTCAACACTCAGACTGAGAGAATCTTCCCTACTACAAAGCTGGAATAGGGGACATTTTATTATACTCGGCAAGTTCCAATTTCTACCAAAAATTTTTTGGACTTTCGTAATCCTTTAGACATGAATCTAAACTCGGACCTAAATATAGCCGTCCCCTCTCGATAGGAGTGGGATAAGGACAAGGTTGACAAAGATTCAGAGATGAGATAGATCAAAACTAGACAAACGAGTGGGAAGTTGTTCTTTTCAGAAAAATTAGATATTAAAATCGGTTTCCGGCTACCGGATCACTGCAGTGTCTTCCAAGTGGAGATTACTTAAGAAAGCTTATGAAAGATTAAAGAAAGCCTTATCGTTCTGTCAAAAATAGTGTTAATGACCACAAGCTAGTTTAAAAACACTAAAGTCTCATCGTTGATACTGAACGAATGTTGAGTTATTAGCGACACTAACAACATAATTCACCATACCCCTGTAGTGGGTTCCAAGATTGAGAGATATTGAGAAATTATTTCACTTTATCAAGACCAATGTCACAATGGGCCTCCCAAAGCCCAAGGTGCGTCGACGAGCAACCGCTTAACCTAACCAATCCTAAAGACTAGAGAAGCCTTCATCTTCCACTGATGCGAAATATTTTTAAAACAGTCGAATCATAGCCGTGGCTTCCGTGGCGGCGATAACCACCTCAGTTGACTTAACATCCAGATCGAAAAGTGACTTGAAAAACGAAGTAAACTCACATATGTTGAATGGGAAAACTGTTAGTAGTTTAATTTCATCAGTTATACCATGGATATGGGCCATGTCTTCCAATTATTCTGCAAGCCAGCGTCGAATCACGTCAACAATTCAGTACAGTAACGACTCTACAGACCGTTTTTATCTTATTCTGGAAATCAACGTTGATTTTAAGTTGTGAATACCAGAAAACATTAGCTCTCTGGTCGAAAGTCTTCACGTGAACTTCGGATCCGGTTAGTTGGATAAATGTCATTGCTTTGACAATTCCTTGGTCTCTGGATACATGTTTTGTCGATAGTGATGTTGATCAGGCGCCATGAAGGAGTCATTGAAGGAGAGAATCATCTCTCGAAAATCCGCCAGCACGCTACCAGTCCGAGGCCGACTGAAATTTTAGAGTTGCAGTACTATATGACAGCAAATTGATCTTGGTATAAGAAGGACACTATTCACATTCTCTCTCTCAAGAAGTAATGAACAGCTCCTTGAGATATTCCAATAATCACTTACCCAGAAGATTAATAGCTTCGGAGATAAATAAAATGTGATTGAGGAGAAGTTCATAAGAGGACGTCCTACCTGAATTTCGTTATAAATATGTCAATAGGTGCAAAAAAAAATCATTTTTCACTAAAGTTCTCTTTAACGCAGATGTTATACTAACGAGCCTCATATCAAATTAACGAAGTATTCATATTATATATATATAATTTTATTGAAGATGTGGTATTTATGGGTTCATGAATACTAAAGATAACAAGAAAAAACTCGGATACAATGTAAGCATTAGTCGGCGATATGGCAAGGGAATGTGGTAACTATTTAATGGTTTGCTAGAATATATGTCTCTAACGAAAGTTTATCCTCGCTCAGAACTCACTACATCACATCTACATATGCATATACCCCACAGGAACACCACTCTCCTAGACTTCGCCACATCACACCCACCAATCGTCGTTCACATTTTCAAACTCACCTCACTTTATTTATTAATTTATGCATTGACGTTTGCTTGCCGCCGAAAGCAACTCGGCAGCAGAAACGCCACACTTTCTTCTCCCCAGGGTTGTTATTGTGCACGGAAAGTGTTAGCAACGCACGTCTAAAATTAATTTGCGATAATTCATCAATTCGTTTTGATACATGGCAATGAAAGCGCTGGCTGGCGCTACGTCAAAGGATAGCAGAAAGTCTCTAGCGCCGCTGGTGGTGTGAGTTTAATATAAAAAGGGGTATTTTGCATAAAAAGCTCATCTTTATTCGTATATCGATCGATAATTTATTATAAGCACTTCAATTGAGTAGGTTTCAATGAGTTTTAGTCCCACCACACACACACACTCTTAAATGCGTTCATTGGCAGTGCTGTGTATTTATAGGTATCAGTTGGTATGCAAAGCAGACGCTGTACAATTTATTGACTCGTTGACTGACAAGTCAAACGACAGTTTGTAACTGTCATTTAAGAGTCGATAATATGCAAATGATGTTGGAATTTACACCATTTCATTTCATTTTCAACACGTTGCAATTTAAAGGTATCATATTAAATTATTTCGTTGTTGTTGTACTAAAATGTAGTAATGAGAATCACACAGAAGTTTAGTTTATTTGGGTTTTTTATAAATTGTATAAACTAGTTAACCCTTTTCAGTGTTGTGTCCATTAATATCTGACGGTTTCTTATATTTCATGAAGACTTTTCACCTTTCAGAAAGGAACTTAACGGACAAGTACTGTGAAAATTTGTTTAAAAAAAAATTTATCGACAGAAATTTACTACTTACAAATGAAAATATCTTTCATAGAGTTGCCATCATATCAATAATTCAATAAAAGTAATGAAATGTTATGATAAATTTAGTTATTAGGGTTGCCAACTAGAAGAAATTATTCATATCTGAAATTCTCATAATTAGTATGCATAGGGTTACCAACCACTCAACAAAATTCTACATAAAAACATTTATTAAAGAAATTAAAAAAAGTACATTTTGAACTAAAAAATCATATTTCATTATAATACCGATTAGAATTGCCAACTGCTTACAAACTATTTTTATTTTTATACCATCGCAACATATTGCAAAGATAGTTTTGTTCACATAACAGTTGTATGAAACACCCAAAACTAAACGAGTTAGGTATATAGTTATGTATATCAAAGAGAACAGGGTGACGAGTGGAGTTCAAATCCGGATGTTTGTCTATCCGTCCGTCTGTAGGTGAAAGATGTACCTTGAGTAAAAATAAAAATATCTTAAAGAAACTTGATACACGTGTTTCTTGGCACCATAAGAAAGGTGCTTTCTGGCGAAATCGGACCACTGTCTCGCCCGTACATTTGCGAAAACCGAAAACAAGTATTTGGATGTAATTTTTTTGGGGAAGCGGGCGTGGTCCCACCCTCTACTAAGTTTTTTGTACATATCTCGTAAACTACCAAAGCTATATCAACCAAACTTTCTGGATTCGTTTCTTTCAGATATTGCATTACACTGTCCATAAATGGAGAAGATCTAAATTTTAACAACGTCCACCTCCCTTACAAAGGTTATGTTGAAAATTACTAAAAATGCTTTAATTCAGTAAGGAAAAACACCAAAAGCCTTAAATTTCATTATAAAGAAATAAATAATAATAAAATTGATATACATAATTTTAAATGGGTGTGGCTCCGCCCACTTATGGGTCAGAAACCATATATCCGGCCAATTTCAATGAAATTCGGTTTGTAATATTTTCCTTGCATCCCAATTATATGTTGTGAAAATAGACCAAATCGGTTCACAAACACGCCTACTTGCTATATACCTGAATTTTGAAGTCGGTCTGAATAGTTTACTTTACAATATACAAGTTAAGAGCTAGTGAAGATATCGGAACAGAACTTTGGATAATAAGTGCATTTACAGTGTGGCATCGCCCTTCTAAAAATCGTCGAAATCGGTCCATAGGTTTTCAAGGCCCCATATCTGGAACATGAGGACCTCAGTGCTTCTAAGATTTTTTTACTGAAAATATAGGTAAGGTATAGGAATTATTCCTTCAATAATATGACTCCGTACCAAAAATTAGAGAAAACGGGTCATAACTTCACCTATACCTCCCATATACCTAATATTAGGGTTTCCAACTTCCAATGGACTTTATACCATATATATGACGAATATGTAGGTCTAATTGTTTGTTATATTAATAAAATTAAATAAATAAATGGCGACAGTATAAAATGTTCGTTTACTCCCGAACTTAGCTCTTCCTTACTTGTTGTATATGTAGATTTCCAGCATCCAGATTGTTTTGAAATAATATATATATTATATGCGTTTGTCTATAATTCCGTATATTCCCTTCCGGTTCACTTCTGTAAACGTTCAACCCACCACATAAGGTGCTCTTCAGCAGAATCGCATTATATGGGGGAGTTTAGAAAACAACAACGACAAAGTACCGCGACCGCCTCCAGCACATATGTATATGCAGATAAACGCAGATTTATATATATATCAATCAACATACAGAAATGCCTCTCTTAGGGTAAATGCACTTAGAAAGCAACAATTCAATAGCTATCAACTTGCATACATTGATAGATTGCAATTGTGAGCGGTGTAATCACAATTGTTGTTGTTACTAATACCTTTGTTGTTGGTGTTGTTGTTTTCACTTCATATGAAGCTTGACTAGCTGTCTACCCTGTTCATAGGCGGTGCGCAGCGTGAATGCATCCCTGAATATGAATATACAAGCATTTAGAGTCGATTTTCAATAAACGTACGCGGTATCTAAGCCTACCTTCGTCAAGCAGACCGCAGCTGTTGTAATGCAGTTTGAAAGCTATCAGCTTGATATTTAATAGATTGCAGAGTCAATGGGTGGCACATCATGGTGACTGCAAAAGGAGATTCGCTTTGTTGCAAACTGACACATTAATTGATATTTCAACGTATTGCAACTGTGGAGATCAAATAATGTAGATTTATCGAAAAAGAAAGAAGGGGTTGGACCGAATAGGATGCGAAAGTTATTTCAAAAGTCAGTAATTTTTAAAGGGACATCTTATAAATTTATTTTTGAGGTATCGTTTTCGAACCGAATTTGGAGTCCCTTATCCAACGTGGTTATTATATACATACATATGTATTACAGGTTTTCAGTCTTATAAATGTTTAATCAGACTCAGCTGCAATAATCCCATCCGATAAGTATTTAACTAAGATAATTAGAAACAAAAGACATCTGATTTATGACAATAATTTATTCTTGATTCATCGATACATATCAGAATCGAAAGAGATATCTTATCTGAGTATTAAAGAGACTACTCGGTGTCCCAATAAATATTAAGGTAATAAATTAGCTGCCGCAGATCCCTCGGAGAGTGGTTCGAAATCGTAGTAGTCAGAGAGCAAGAAAGATCGTAGAGAGAGTTCTCTCTTCCGAAAAGAAACATGAAGAGATCACATTTAAACTGTTCAAGTGACCTAAGTATGAAATATAGATATATAATACATATATATATTAGTAAAAGACATGGAGGAGATGGAATCTTGGCGTAATATTGAGTTTTAAAATTTTGCGCAAAAATATCTTTGTTAAACATTTTTCCTCTGAGTTGCGATTAATATGTATCTATAAGGAATTTACTTCCACTTCCACAACACACAAATTGCAAAAGTCATAGCCAGTGCGCCTACATTTTACAATAGCAAAGGATGAGTCACCCTCAACTTGCTCATTGACTGCTTACAGGCCTAGGGGAATACAATTCTGTTTAGTGCGTATTAACGGTGCATTCATTAAGGTTTTGTGCTTCATTGGAGCGCTTGAAAGCAATGCAACACTGTATTTACTGTAAATTCAACCATCATCGCCTTTATCTACCGAGCAACACTCAACTCAGCACCTCAGCCAAGAAACCGCATACGACTAGAGTATGCATATGATGTCATATATATGTATTTATATATGTTGTAGTATCAAGAAGGGATATAGGAATGAAAATTCCTTTACGCCTTTCGTCGTCTATATATTGACATCTATACATTTAGGCGCGAGACATTTATAAATACATAGGGTTTCTACATATGGTATTCTACATAGTTATGCCTATGCATTCCTTAACTCACATCGATTGCATTTGTTGCAATTTTCTCTTCGATCGTATCACCAGGTATGAGTATGAGTAAACGAATATAAACTTCAGCAGTGTTTGCTGCCCCTAAATGTATGCTAGTATTTAGTTATTTCTATTCAAAGAAGATAATTGAACATTTAGACAGCTAATATTTTACTATGAACTCGTACACTCATTATGAAACTCACTCATCTTTACTTCTACTTCCATCTTTCCTTTCTTTCTAAATCATTTAGTAGAGAGTTCGTATCTGTCTCGGAACGTTGAGATGTCTAGTTTAAATGTTATAGCCTTTTCACATAGAAGCTAATTGACCAATTAACCGGCCTCTGCTCGATTAAAATGCTGATTAATATCGATCGATCGAGTAGCCGGCGGTGTGAAGGTCAAAAACCGGTTTCTCAATTAAAATTTTAATTGATCAATTAATTTGGCTGTGTGAAAAGGCTATTCATTTTAACGACAATTAGAGAGTTACTTTAATAGCCAAAGTGAGACGTCCCATGTAAGGCATTTCATCTCGAAAGCAACATCTCTCCTTGAATGAAACAATTTATTGAAAACAATGTTCGAAAATATATTTTATTCAAATTTGAAAATCGAAATTTTTCGCTGAAAATTAATGTCTGTTATTTATGCCATTTACTTGTTCTTTTCATCACTCTTTACAAAATGATTAATCGAAGGTCAAAACATGATTAGATTTTAATATTGGAAAAGTTCGCATAAAAAGCTTTTCACACTTTAATCAAAGACAATCCCACATATACATATATACTAGTTAATGGTATTAAAAATCCGCCAAATCCTTCTCAATCGCAATCTACAATATGTCCACCAACACTAATTTTTCATAAGCCGATATATTATGCAGCTGCAGTTTAAAGCTTTTGGGGTACTCAGCACCAATATGGTTTCGCCAAATTAATAAACGCAATTATAAATTCAATAAAACGCTGAAATTCAAATGAGCGGCGACACCACCCTTTTCGCGCAATGTCACCAACACAACAGTGTGCTCATATATAAAACTTTCAAATGGCAAGGGTCGCGCAATTACAACAACAGCAATAACCGGGCGTTGTTTTTAATCACTTCATTAACTTTTTTACGCATAAATCACAGATTTTGTTGGCAGTCCCCTTTTTTGTTTGCTGGCTAAAATTTACAACAAATCCTGTTTAAAATGCAAAACGCTAATTGCTACAACAACAATAGCATTGAAAATATTACGCTTGGCAATTATACGCAATATCAAAGTGTAGAAAATCCATAAATAAATAAATAAATTTGGTAACACAACAACAATTTTCTATTTTTTTTTTTTTTGCAAATCGAAATAACAAAAAGTATTTAATGCCTTGGTGGTGGATAATCGCGGAGAACTTAAAAATTTCGTATTTCTTCAATTTGCGTTACATAAATCGACGCTATTTAACCCTTAAACGACACCTTTTATAGAAGTACCACACGATTCTTTTCACCAATGTAATGCACTTGTTCTATAACAAAATTGAATCTGGTATAACTTTAAGATTTTTGCTTTAATTCGTTATCTTATAGTTCTGTAGTAGTTTTCGGGCGGGTGAATATACTTAAAGTGTACAAAATACTTCTGTATTAAAACCATTTAATATTTAGGAGATAAAATAACATATCATAAGTGGACAATCTTCTGATTTCGTACTGACCATATTAGTAAAGAACTTTCATAAGTCAGCGATTTATTGAATGAATGCCTTACATTGGCGAAATATATTAAATTCTTAAATTCTTCAAAGACTTTTCCAATTAACTGTTTCCTAAATAAAAGCGGCCCATCATGCCCATACAATTTGCAATTCGCATACCAAAATAAAGCGTCGACGCTGAGTGGTGAAAAATTCGATTTTGACAGAGCGTTCCGAAGGAAAGTTGGCTGCACACGCTCCGTACTCGACCCTCTGGCACCCGATTGCAATGCGAAGAGAATGACTTGCAAGACGATTTTTAGTTTCAGATTAAGACTCTCCATCACGGAGTCTATTTGGTACCCTCACCTGGGGACTATTTCCAGAAAGTTCAGATTCTAGCAATAAATATAACCTATGTTACTCGGGGTGAATGTAGCTTATCAATGGTAAAAGAATTTTTAAAATCGGCACAAAAGTTTTCGAGTTTATTCGTTACAAACATACATACATACAAATCTTTCCTCTTTATAATAGTAGTATAATGGAATAATTTTGCAACTTATCACAAGATCGTAGGATATTGTATTGTAAATGATTTTAAGAATACTCAGTTTCAATTTAATTGATCGATCGGTAAATTTCTCTTTGAATTATGATGTCAGCAATTTGGAAAATGTTTAGAATATTGCGGTATATACCTGCGAACGGGGGCCGCTTTAACAGTGTATTTTTGAAAGTATAAAATATTGAATAAGCCAATCGATTTTTTGAAAGTGTCACACTGGTATAACTCCTAAACAAACTCACTTGTTATTGTATGTGATTGCCGTTGCAACCGTTTAGCCGGTTATAGCCAGTTGGAGATCCCAAGTGTAACCAGGTCGCTCTCCACCTGGTCCCTCCAACAGAGTGGAGGCCTTCCCCTTCCTCGGCTTCCTCCGGCGGGTACTGCATCGAACACTTTCAGGGCTGGAGTGTTTTCGTCCATTCGGACAACATGACCTAGCCAGCGTAGCCGCTGTCTTTTTATTTGCTGAACTATTTCAATGTCGTCGTATAATTCGTACAGCTCATCGTTCCATCGTCTGCGGTATTCGCCGTTGCCAATGTTCTGAGGACCATAAATCTTAAGCAAAATTTTCCTCTCGAAAACTCCTAGTGTCGTCTCATCTGATGTTGACATCGTCCAAGCTTCTGAACCGTAAAGCAGGACGGGAATGATAAGCGACTTGTAGAGCTTGATTTTGGTTCGTCGAGAGAGGACTTTACTGTTCAATTGCCTACTCAGTCCAAAGTAGCACCTGTTGGCAAGAGTTATTCTGCGCTGGATTTCGAGGCTGACATTGTTCGTGTTGTTGATGCTGGTTCCCAGGTATACGAAATTATCTACGACCTCGTAGTTATGACTGTCAACAGTGACGTGGGAGCCAAGACGCGAATGCGCTGACTGTTTGTTTGATGACGGGAGATATTTCGTCTTGTCCTCATTCACCTCCAGACCCATTCGCTTCGCCTCCTTATCCATGCGGGAAAAAGCAGAACAAACGGCGCGGTTGTTGCTTCCGATGATATCAATATCATCGGCGTACGCCAGGAGCTGTACACCCTTGTAGAAGATTACCTTCTCGGTTTAGCTCTGCAGCTCTTATAATTTTTTCCAGCATCAGGTTAAAGAAGTCGCACGATAGTGAGTCACCTTGTCTGAAACCTCGTTTGGTATCGAATGGCTCTGAGAGGTCCTTCCCAATCATGACGGAGCTTTTGGTGTTGCTCAACGTCAATTTACACAGCCGTATTAGTTTTGCGGGGAATACTTGTTATTACAGAAAGTTAAATACGAAAATTCGTTGTTTTTATGATCTCCGTTGTGTTACTGTCTTCGTCCGTTCTCAAGAATAATTTTTGAACAGCGCAAATACGATTACGAATTATGGATGATAGTAAGCATTTACGAGATATTACAGTTCATCGAATTGTATTCCACATAGATCAAAGATTATTTTGAGCGTATATAAGATATGAATCAAGTAGTAATTGAAAATCTTTCTTTCGAATGTTCTAAATGTGATTGATAAAGATTTCTTCTGGAACTAGGCTACATACATATGTAATAAAACAAACATCGTTTCGTCAAAATCTCGGATAAATAATATACAAATAATGGATATTTCATTTTCAGGAAGATATGTTAATACTATATAAGCTATGAATATAAAATCAGGTATGCTCTAAAGTCTGGAACTGATCATTAAGTTCATATATTTCATGTGAAGTGATATAGAGAAATGAGAGCTAAGGCCTAATACAGGTCAGTTTTGTATATTTTCGGAAGATAATACCTACCACATTCCGAGATTGTGTTGTGTCAATAGATAATACGTTGATGTGGACGTGGACGTGGCAATTATTTTACTTTAATGAATTCCATTTGGATGTCTGAAGTAAATAAAATATTGACTTTTCAAATTTTTTAAGTCATCTTAAATATTCACCATTTTAAAATTTGAGTTTTTTCTTACATAATATTAGGGTAACAAATTATATTTTCGAATAAAATCAACAAAATTCTATGTTTGCTTTATTAAAATTTTGCTTATGACAAATAAAATGCAATGACCGTGAATTTTATACAGGAAAATAATCTAGTACTTCCACTATACAATAAAAGCTTAATTAGCAGCTATTTAGTTTTGGCTTATTTCTAAAAAAAATATAAATTTTGAAGAATGGTATTACAAATTTAATTGTAATTTAAGTAAACTAATTTTAATATCGAAAGCATATAAGCGATTTTGCTATTGAAATATAATATATACATATATGTGAGAAAAGCAGTCCACAAGCACTCATATTGTAGTATAATGCCAACGGTAAACACACAAATGGCCGTCTAGCCCTGGCGTTAGTGTTTTTTGCTTTGACGCGAGAACAACATATGGTTCAGCAGCTTTGGCGACACATTGCCCGCCCGCCGGGCCAACGATGGTTAAGCCTAGAAAAACTGCACATAACAGCATGAGACGCATGGCATGGTTGCATTTTCATTTTCAATGTAAAGGCCACACAATACACACATAAGATATACAAACACACTTACATAAGTAAGTACATGTGTGTCACCTTGCAAGCGCGTTTCATTGCGTAACATAGCGCTTAAGCGCCTATGCATATGCTTTTTCTGACTACAAATGATCGCTTGCATGTGTGCGTTCCACAATATGCAGCGGCTCAGTTGCAGCGGCTCAGTGCTTGTGCTCACACACACTTTTGTGGACTTTTGTCAGTAATTGTAATTTCATTTAATCCGCTCAATTTGAAACGCTCATCCAGCTGAGACAGCGACCGTGTTGTTGCATTGTTACACGGTCATCGCGTGCCAAAGTTGCGTATGTGCATACTCATATGTGTATGTATGTATGTTTTTCCATTCTTTTGTTGCTTTGGTGCCCAGCTGTGCGCTGTTGGTGCACCATTTTTTCACTTTTAGAATTCTCACTTGGATAACTTTTGTGTTGGTTGGGTTTCAGACTTGCAATATCTTGTGTGGGTTTCATAAAATGTTTGGTCTATTAGTTAAACTTTTTACTGAAATTGAAATAAATATTGTATTATATTAATTATTGTAAATTATAAAATTTAAGTTTAAGTACTCATTAATATAAATTGGAGTATAAAAATAATTTCGAGTATGAGTATGAATATACATTGTTTAAAATTTTTCTAAAATTATGAAATGAATACGTATATGAATATGAATATGAATATGAATATGAATATGAATATGAATATGAATATGAATATAAATATAAATATGAATATGAATATGAATATCAATATCAATATTAATGTGAATATGAATATGAATATGAATATGAATATGAATGTGAATATGAATATGAATATGAATATGAATATGAATATGAATATGAATATGAATATGAATATGAATATGAATATGAATATGAATATGAATATGAATATAAATATAAATATGAATATGAAGATGAATATGAATATGAATATGAATATGAATATGAATATGAATATGAATATGAATATGAATATGAATATGAATATGAATATGAATATGAATATGAATATGATATGAATATGAATATACTTAATTTTATTCAATTCTATTAAAAAAAATCCAAGTAATACGTGCAAAATAATTTTCAAAGAAACCATTATTTCATCAAAGCAACTCTGATTGGAGTATTTCCTAAATAACACTACAAAAGCAAGTGATTTATTTCACTCTTTGCTTATACTCGTAATTGCATTGTGTGCTTATTGCGACCATTGCGTATATTGCATTTGAGAGCAATCAACAACTATAAAAGAACAAATAAAAATTTTCAAATGAAAAGCGAAATTACCAAAAACAAATGGAATTCGACATGGACACGTGTGAAATTGTTGCAGGCCAAACGTGCAACTCAAGCACACACACAAACAATGATAGATGAGCCTCTCCGAAAATTACTTGTATATCTGTTTCTATGAGTGACTCTGGTGGTGGAACATTGTTTTCTTAGTGGTCACATCGAAGGTGTTTTAGAAGCAGTTGCAGTTGCTATGACTGTTGCGCTGTTGGTGGAAGGCTATGCACAAACTACTCCTTTCAGTAACGTTTCAGCATGACGAGCGCTTAACAATTGGATTAACTGTAATGTCAGCCACCCCGCAAACATATAAACATAAATTCATTTTGTACTGTAAATGTATGTGTGTGAAGACAACCCACTTACTTCAAATCCATATGTTGATTGTCCAAGTAAGAAAAATTTTGTAATTTTGCAAAATAAATAAACCCATCGGAAGGCATAATGTGGCATGTCGAAACTCACCCCAATTGAAGTGCCGCACCACCTTCAGTTGCTATAAGGTAAATATGTTTGTATTGGTGTGTGTGTTGTTGCCGACGTTCAATCATCAGCAACCGCATATCATATTACACGCACTTCTTTCGACAATAATCCAGAAACACACACTCACAAATGTCTACAGCTTCTCTCCGTCTTCACTCCACCCCTACCACCTAACTACTGCTGTACTACTGTGCTGTCTGCACATTTATTTGCCTTCAACTCACATTTTGATTGTTGTTCTTGCTTATTGGCAATTATAAGCCATATCCTGTTGGCCTGCATGTCCTTTGTGTTATCCTTGCAATTTACTTATTGTATCTAGGCAGAGTATCCGGCATGCACTTATGCACTCAGACAACTGCTCAAATATCAAGCATAACTAAAATTTTATTGCCTGCGACAGTGCGCTTGTCGACAGGGGGCTACATTCAAGGTATAGCGAGTAAGCAGCTTCCCCTTCACTCTCCTGTTTAGGGTGTTAAGTTGACAAGTTTCTACGATTGATATGATGACGATGATGATTTTTTTCGAAATTTGATTTAACCCAATGCATTGCTACTCGTGCTGTTGATATGTGTGATATTGTTAGTTTTTGTAATTCAGTTGTTGTTGCTCCACAGGGATTGCACGTGTTCCGTTTATCGGTTGCATTTGACTTGGAAATTTAATTAAATTGCGGTGCTAATGTCTTTGTTAAAAGTAATGAGTTTTGAAAGATTTACTACTCGCTTTTGTACTTTAATTTTATTAAATTTCCTATGAATAATATGCGTGTGTTCTAAATAAAGGTTGGAAATTTCATTAGTAATATTTATGTTTTGCAATTGATTTTGTTGAAATATTGAATTCTGTATACTCTTTTGTTTGTGGCAAATAATTATTGTCATAAATTAGTGAATACAAAAATATGACAATAATATTTAATTAAACCAAACCCTGAGTTCCCTTTTGATCAATGCAACGAGCGACGAAGGAAACTTTCCTATTTGGAATAGTTTGATTGATTTTTATGTATATTATTTATTAAGTCTATATTACTTTTATATTCGATTACCTTAACTTTATTTATATCAACTGTATATGAACGAAATTTTCTCGAATGTCATGAAAATGTTTCACGATATCATAAATATTTGGCAAAGGTTTCCCGTCTTCTTTTCTCCCTATCTCTCTGTCTCTTTCTTTCTCTTTCTACATCTTTCTCTCTCTTTCTCTGTGTCTCTCTTCTCGCTCTCTCCCTCTCTAACTGGTAAGTACTTTAACATCCGTTAAAAGTATATATCAAGATCTGACATAGCTTCTGATCTTCATAAACAGTCACAACTCATCTATAGGGAAAATGGAAGTTTCGCGAAATCCGAGCGCTATAAAATTATCGTATAATTGGATTTCTGTTTCAACTTTATCTGCTTTCCATACCAAGGAAATTGTAATTCAGTAATCCCAATTTTATCCGTATTTGTTTGCAAAAAAATATGTAATATTTCAAACATTTGAAATTATCGTCTCCAAAGATCAAAGTCAAAAAGTGAAAGAGAGAGAAAGTTGATTCTCAGTAAATAATTATCAGTAAAGTAAACCAGAAAAGACCATTCACAATAACATAGAAACAGACGCCAGCATTTGTTATGAACTTATCTCTAATTTCTCTTTCGTTAAAAAAAACCTAATCCAGGTGGAACTACTAACTGACTAGGGAAGTGGAATGTTGAGAATTTCTTTTTTCAACACTCTTGCGAAACTTTTTTTCTGGTTTTCACGAACTAGTTTCTTTAAGACATTATTACTCCTTCAGCCTTATTAGCTTAGTTGATTCAATTGCACTTTATTCTGTATTATCAGAGATGATTTTCAATAATTACTTTGCTACTGTTCCATAGCTTTAGAAGGACAAAAGTTGAGATTTGAGAATTCTATCCTGAACATGTATATCCTCTCTGTTTTGGTAGCTCTCACATGCGCTCTCCGTTTAAACAATTCTACAATAAACGTCGACTTTTAGCTAAGATTCCAAAGGCTCAGTTTTTATGCTCATTAAATCTCAAGCCACACCTGTTTAGTCAAAAATGACTAATAAGACTAATAAGACACAAAATCGTATTTTGCTTTAACCCACACCAAACGAACATGCGTTTTGATCTCGTCTTGTTCGATGTGGGTTGTCACATATGAAACTATGGACAGTCATCGTATCAGACAAGAAAAGACGTCTTGACTAAAAGGGTATAAACAGTTCAAAAAGTGCCGGCACTGTAACAATTTCACTATTCTAAATGTACTTAAAGCTTTCAATCCAGGCACACAAAAAAAATATTGACATGTCCTGGGGATCTTACTATGTGTAATATATGTTTTTGGGGCTTAATCCGAATCCGGGGCCCATTCAACCCTATCGGATTAGGGTTTTGAGATAACCCCAGAAAACCATTATGGTGGACAGCGATTTTTAAAAAACATCGAATTCACTAGAATTCACTGGGGTCACTGGATTACGAATCCGGTGTCGATTTTTCAAAATTCAAAATAGCAAACCCCATATGGCCGTCAATTTTTTAAAAAATTCATCGGAATCACTTGAATCTCGTTACTAGGGGGTTCTCAGGGCCGCTGAGGGTCCCCAGTTCATCTGCAATTTTTTTTTTTGTGTGGCTGTGTTATTATTAGTTACTAAATGTGGTCTTTGAATAGTTGAGGTGTTCTCCAACCAACGATTAGAAACAATGCGCGCTTTAAAAATATTTATGACAAGACCTGAAAAAAATATTCAATAAATTCTAATTCCTTCCATAAATATTAGTCAGGATATGTGTATATATATATATATATATATGTATATATTTACAGCTTGTATATAGGCTATATAAACGAACTAATTATTTATATATATATATATATATGTTTTCATCCATTTGTACAACATGACCTAGCCAGCGTAGCCGCTGTCTTTTTATACGCTGAACTATGTCAATGTCGTCGTATAAATCGTACAGCTCATCGTTCCATCGTCTGTGGTATTCGCCTTTGCCAATGTTCAGAGGACCATAAATCTTACGCAAAACCTTTCTCTCGAAAACCCCAAGAATCGTCTCATCGGATGTTGTCATCGTCCACGCATCGGCGCCATACATCAGGACGGGAATAATGAGCGACTTATAGAGTTTGATTTTGGTTCGTCAAGAGAGGACTTTACTTTTCAATTGCCTACTCAGTCCAAAGTAGTAGCACCTGTTGGCAAGAGTGATTCTGCGTTGGATTTCGAGGCTGACATTGTTGGTGTTGTTGATACTGGTTCCCAAGTAGACGAAACTATCTACTACTTCAAAGGTATAACTGTCAACAGTGACGTGGGAGCCAAGACGCGAGTGCGCTGACTGTTTGTTTGATGCCAGGAGATATTTCGTCTTGTCCTCATTCACCTCCAGACCCATTCGCTTCGCCTCCTTATCCATGCGGGAAAAAGCAGAACAAACGGCGCGGTTGTTGCTTCCGATGATATCAATATCATCGGCGTACGCCAGCAGGTGTACACTCTTGTAGAAGATTGTACCTTCTCTATTTAGCTCTGCAGCTCTTATTATTTTTTCCAGTAATAGATTGAAGAAGTCGCACGATAGTGAGTCACCCTAATTATTTATTACTTATTCATTAATTACCCGAATTTTAGAAACCATAATGATTAATGGTATGAAGCAAATTAATTCCAGTATAATAGAAAAAGAATTTATTAAACGCATATTTCTTAATTGATTGTTCAATATGCATTTTTAATGAGTAGCGAAATTACAAAATTGCAAATTAAAATCGCTAATTAGTTGTGAGCGCTATAAACGCAGAGTAGCTTTGGCATTTCTCATTTCGCTTTTGTTTTTTTTCTATACAAAGCATTTATCAATTTGCCAAATTAAACGCTAATATGGCAGAAATTTCATTAAACAAACCACGCACACCCGCATATAACTGCAGTTGTCGCTGGAAATTCCAAAAGTTTTGGCTAATAAACCGGCTTTGGCACAACAAAAACACTGCAGACTAGTACCCACACTAGTAAACTGCTAATACCCACACAAAAACCTAACTCACACGCACACACACCATCATTAAGGCATAAATAAATAAATATTCACCAGCGGTGAAAACAAAAAATGTATTGGCAAAACATTAAGCTGCGCGTAATTTGCACGGAAAATTGTAAACAAATTACCCGAACGTTCGGCGCATTTATTTCCCCCTTTACCAACGCATCACAAATAGTTCATAGAAAATGCATGAGACGGCGACACCTGCCCGACGGCAGCGCACATAATGAATGGGACAAACTAAGCGAAAATGCACAGGTAAACTGAAACTGAAACGATGACACACCGGCCAACAGCGCGTACACTTTTTGACAGTTGCATGGCAATTTAATATTCCACTATACGTGGTACAGCGGTACGAACAAAGGGTGGTAGTAAAGCGGTGGTGATGGTGGTTGCGGTGCCAGCAATGGAAGCGATGGCAACAGACCAAATTAATCTTTGTCATCTATTATGAATTCAATCAATTAAAAATTTTCTAAATCATTTTCTACAGCACACGCTTTTGAACACAAGCACACACACTTACACAGACTTACTAAGTCGAACAAAGGATAATTTACGTAAATTGATAGTTTACATGTTGATATATCCGCTATTAAACAGCGCATATAGATGATTATAGTTTGATTTACACACATAAGTGTATGTCGATATGTATGTATATAATCAATAATGTGAATTATTAAACGGTCAATTGCACTCTAAATTGTCTATATGTGCTACTGCAAAGCGAACTATTACTTCAATACACTGTTTGATTAATAGCGATTTTCTAAGCAATAATATATAGATACATATCTATATATATACACTCATAAATAAAGGATTATTGTACAGCTATAGAATATCCTAAATGAATAGCTGTCAAATTAAGAAAATTTGTTCGACATTTATGTGTAGTATAATTATGGAATAAATTTTCACTGGAACAAGGCTTAAAAATCGTGAACATTTATTCCTGAAAGTAACGTGGCAGAAAAGCAAAGTGGTCCAGAAGTCCTTTTGACTCATTAAAAAATTGAAATATTTGGTGTTTGCAAAACGAAAGCATTATTTTCCAAATGATTATAAATGTGAAATGATTTCAGACAATATAGTCCAATGACACAATAGCTCAAAAAATCAGACTCAGAGTTGAGGAACTAGGTTTTGTAGTAAGTTTCGGTTGGCTTGCTGGATAATATTAGGTTATCTCTTCAAATATCTTTTTCCGCCATATTGTCTTTTGAATTTCGCGGCTATGTTTAAAGTGCTACAGAGCTCGTATCTGACAATACTATACATCCTTGAAAGGTCTTGACATAACCAACAAAATGACGTTACCATGATTAGTTTCGTTCAACAGTTATAAACGTGTAAACATGGAGTTCACTAACGCCGATTTTAAAGTTTTCCTTCGTTAAAGGCAAATCCGCTAGAGAACCGTTCCGTGAGATTAATGGTATTTTGGGGGATAGTATTCTATCACTTCGAACTGCGAAGGAATGGTTTCGACTATTCAGATCGGGAAACAACACCATGGATAAGCCAGCCGGCGGAAGACCTGTGACGACGAATACCGATCAAATCATGGAAAACATCGAGTTGGACCGGCATGTGGCATCTCGTGACATCGTCCAGGAGATGGGAGTTACTCACCAAACCATTTTAAACCATCTACAGAAGGTTGGATACACAACTTGATGTTTGGGTGCCGCATGATCTGGGCCGAATCAACGCCTGCGATATGCTGCTTAAACGGAACGACTCCACTTATTTTTGAAAGAGGGTGGTGACTGGCGACGAAAAAAGGATCATATACGACAATACCAAGCGAAAACGGTCGTGGTCGAAGGCCGGTGAATCCCCAAAACAGTGGCCAAGCCGGCCAGGAAGGTTTTGCTGTATGTTTAATGGGATTGGAAGGGAATTGTCCACTATGAGCTGAACCCATATGGCCAGACGCTTAATTCTACCATCTACTGCGAACAACTAGACCGCTTGAAGCAGGCGATCGACCAGAAGCGTCCCGAACTGGCCAACAGGAAGGGTGCAGTGTTCCACCAAGACAACACCAGACCACACACTTCGTTGATGACTCGTCAGAAGCTATGGGAACTCGTATGGGAGGTTTTATCGCATCCACCATATAACTCGGACATAGCGACAAGTGATTACTACCTGTTCCTGTCCATGACGAACGCCCTTGGTGGTGTAAAGTTGAACTCAAAAGAGGCTTTTGAAAAGTAGCTGTCCAAGTTCTTCGCAAATATGGAGGGGGCTTCTACGAGGGATGTATTATGAAGTTGCCGTCTAGATGGAAACGGATTATCGAAAGAAACGCCTATTTGAACTAAATCCGATTACTGTAACACTTTTTATAAAGCATTGAATAAAGAGCAAAAAATCGGATATTTGTAAAACACAGTTTCATTTAATTTCAGTATCATTTCAAATTAAAGTCTTATACCACTAATAAAACTCTCCGATTACATTCTTGCATTGTAGCTACCTTAGTTTTTTCAAGTTTTGTATTAATTTTTCAAAAAATAATTCGCTAACAATTCAATAAAGCGAATTCAAAAAGTTTTATGTATGCAGATAAGGGAAGTTCGAAATTGTCCAATATAAAGTGAATAACAACTCAATAAAAGAATTCCTTAAATAAACTAAAATACAATTGAATTTCCATTTCTCGAACTTCTCTAACTCGAAGTTCTCCATAAATCGAACTCTTGAATTGGCGATAGAATTCAAATTTCAACCAAATAAGCTTCCGAAACACGCAAGTCTCTATAACTCAAAGTTTTTTATGGACTATGGTGATTCGAGTAAGGTAAACTCAACTGTAATAAACCTTGCTGAAATTAATTGATGAAATATAGCTCAGCTAGATACTAGAAGCATTGTCGGGTTTGCAGCCATTTTCACACCAAACTTCAAAAGTTTCAAGAAAGTTATCAAAGTAGCCTGAGAGGTAATATAGCTACACTATGAAAATTAAGTACATCGGTGTTGATCTTAATAGAAGGCTAATATAGAGAGGTTAGAAGAAAGTCTCTTATTTCCTATATAATGACCAACGATTATTGAAAAATATCACAAATTAAAAAAATTGCGTATTTAAAAAAAAAATCGTTTTTTATGTAAAAAATTGTCGTTTTTTTAATGCCAAATTGACAAGTTTCAACAAATCATAAAGATCTAGGTCATTGTATAGCAAATATATTCAAGAATACTCGGCTTAAATTTGATGTCGATAGGTCAGTTTCTCGTTGAGTATGATGTTAAAAACGCGTTTAAAGTTTCGACTATAGCAGCTTACACCTACGAGCGGTTAAAGTTCACATAAAGTTAAAATATTTATATAAATATAAAAGAAAACTTAGTCCTATTATTATAAATTTTTTTTAAGCTTTATTTATATAATTTTTTTTAAATGAGAAATATTTTATAATTGGATGTCGCTACTGTCGGTCTAGCAAATCTTCAATCCAATTATATATTAATTGCAATTACTTTATTATGTGTGTTTCATTTCATACTATGTTTAATATCCTAATACCTTGAAATATCCTGCAGGACTACATCTGTCTAGTTATTTATAAAATTTAGTCTGTTCTAATCACTTCTGTTCTACAGAGAAGGTCATAATAACATTCGCTTACTATCGTAGATACAGCTTGCAAATTAATCTATGTAAAGGCCTATAAAATGCAAAACTCCTTAAGATCTCCCAGCAGCCTTATAACGAATATGGGAACCTTCTCTTTCCTTCCTTGCTTTTTCTATATAAATTTGTAGAAGATCTATTCTTAGCTCAATAAAATGGGTGCTTATATTCTTTATACTGGCAATAAAATAATGATTAATATATGTCAGGTTTGGTTAATTACCACAAAATTCTGCTTTACAGCACCACAAAGGTGAAGTCTACAATTTATATGGCTATCCCTTTCTTTACTCTAATTTTAGATAAAGAAAAAGTAAGCTTCATTTATTTGTATTTTAAAACTTATATTAGTATAAATTTTTTTAAGCTTTATCCAACTTTGTTTGCTACTACCTCTACCATTTAATTTGATATTAAGCGCTGACTGTTCGCTGAGTGTGTAAACTTAATTGAAGCGCATCCATCTATATGTATTATACACATACATATATATATTTATAACACCATGCTTGTATTTGTTATTATTATTGCGGCTCATTGATTTGTAATTATTACAAACGAAAGCTTCAAATAATCAGGCTAATCATGGTAAAACAGCAGTGGCTCAGCCTTTACAACAGCAATATGCTCAAATATAGAAAACTACATACTAGTATGTGTGAATGATTAAAAGCTTTTGATTGTATGCGTGTAGTTAGGCAGCGCCCAGTTGGTTGTAATTTACGGGAATTCAAGCACAACGTTGCACTTCTATGTAAATATAAGCAAATGTACATATTTATGTACTGCAAGTGAGCATAATTTTGTATTTAATACGAAATGGAGCATGTATAATATAAAAGGATTAATGAGTCCACCAAATGAGCTGCATGCTTTGCTTAGACTATACGGCAGCTCATATACATATTTAAATATTTTAAACGTATGGAATATGTGGTAAAAGTTAGAAAAATATATTAATTTATTATTATTTTCATCTTAGCTAAAAAGTCCACATCCAAGTAGCAAGACTTGTGAGTGAGAGCCATAGCACCAGAATCAAAGCTATTCTAGCAGTTAGATATCTAACTCATTCCGTTAGAGAATATTTTAGCGTAATAAATTACAACAAAACATTAGACGAGGTTCTCAATTTAGAGAAAACAAGTTTCAATAAAGGATTGTACTAGTATTCGTAATTATTTGGCAAGATATCAATTTAAACAAATATTCGCAGTTCATCAATCATTAGTATAGAGCGATCTAACCATATTTACATCTGATCAGGGCTGCAATAAAAAATTTGATTTACTTGTAGTGAGTACAGTTCTTTACTCACTGCTGTTATTCGACAAGAGACTTCTCCAATTTTTTTAAAGCAACATCTATGCTTAGACCAAGCAATGAGACATGTACTTTGAAGAAGTTTCAGACCAGTATTTGAGGTAAAATTATCGGTCATAAATAAAATTAGCAATTAATTAACAAATGGATTGATTTTATTCGAGGGTTATTTCGACATCAGCGTTAGAAAACCTAACAAGTCTGGATACTACATATACCAACATATTCTCTGGAGTTCTAACCCAGCGATAGTAAACTTTTTGTAACTTTCGGTATACAACGAACTCGTAATAGCGGTCGACCCTCGGCAGCTACAAATGCATTTCGGATTTACAAAAGTTTAAAAATTTCAACAACTGTTTGAAGATGCCTTACAACCTTTAGGTTCCATTAAAATGGCCTTGATCATATTATGAAATAAACCAGTTTCGTATCATAGTGTCTGATCAATAACAGACCCGAGGGTATTTGTGCTCTATCAAAATATTTCATAACTTTTTTTTCAAAATTTCTTAATACTTATAGCCCCTCCTTGGAGACTACACCACAAAGTCGACGAGACATTCTTCAATGATAAACAAGGTTGAAAACTCGAGAAAACAGCACTTGGCGCTATGACCGGGCTATATGGTGAATGCCATAAAACCTCCCTTTCGAGCTCCCGTAGCTTCAGACGAAGTGTGTGGTCTGGCGTTGTCCTGGTGGAACACTACACCCTTCCTGTTGGCTGGAATACTGGACGCTTCTCGTCGATCGCCAGGTTCAAGCGGTCCAGTTGTTCGCAGTAGATGATAGAATTAAGCCTCTGGCTATATGGGAGCAGCTCATAGTGGATGATTCCCATCCAATTCCACCAAACACTCAGCAAAACTTTCTTGGCCGTCAATCCTGGCTTGGCCAATGTTTGGGATGATTCACCGGCCTTCGACCACTACCGTTTTCGCTTGATATTGTCGTATGTGATCCATTTTTCGTCGCCAGTCTCCATATGCTTCAGAAATGGGTCGAGTTCGTTCCGTTTCAGCAGCATATCGCAGGCGTTGATTCGATCCGGACGGTTTTTTACGTCAAATCATGCGACACCCAAACATCAACCTTTTTTGTGTATCCAGCCCTTCTGCAGATGGTTTAAAATGGTTTGGTGACTAATTCCCATCTCCTGGGCGATGTCACGAGATGCCACATCGTCATCACAGGTCTTCCGCCGGCTGGCTTATCCATCATTTTCACCCGCTTTGAATCTGCGAAACCATTCCTTCACAGTTCGAAGTGATAAGGTACCATCCCCCAAAACACCATGAAACTCACGAAACGTTTCTCTAGCGGATTCGCCTTTAACGAAGGAAAACTTTAAAATAGCGCGTATTTCGGGGTTAGTGAACTCCATATTTACAAGTCTATAACTGTTGAAAGCAATATTCAAACTATTCATGCATAGCGTCATTTCGTAGATTATATCAAGACCTTTTCAAGATGTATGGTATTACCAGATACGAGCTCTGTAGCGTTCTATACATAGCCAAAAGACAAAAAGGCGGAAGTGTGATATATTTGACAACCTTATATATAACATAACCGTATTAAAATATTTACAAAAATAACTACAATAACAATAAATATTTTGGAAAATATTTATTTTAAATATATATTTCTATAATTTCTTACTATTAAAAATTTATAGTGAAACACTTTACGACCCCTTCCACCGCACTACCGACATTATCTCAGTGAAAATGCCGCATGAAATTCCCGCTAACTGCACACAAAGTGATTTTGCAATGCATTTATTTCCTCCGTCCGCCAAATGCGACAGGAAATTCAATAACTTTGCCCCCTACGGTTCGGCGCTGATGTGCGTGTACGCTTCATTACACCCACCCCCACACCGTACGGTGGCGACTGTGGTAAATGCCGTCAACGCCATTAAATAGTGTGATTGATCACAATTTTGAAAGTAATTATCCTGCGCCTTTGCCGCACCGACTACCACTGACTGGCCGGCGTGAGTTTGCTTTGCCGGCCCCCATGTCTCCCATCCACCATTACATATGTATGTGTTTATCATCAGCTGGCGTTTGTTGCATAGTGATTGCACCGATTTTGGTTTGCTTGTTTGTTGGCTATTGTTTTTCTTGTTGTTGTTATTGCATTTGTAACCATCGGAAAGTCTAAATTGTGTGTGATTTCCATGAACAACAGCCGCCCAACCATAAGCACTCAAGCAATACAAGCTTTGGCAACTTGGCCATTTGTGGCATTAATGGTAATTACTTTGTAAATAATTTCATGCCAAACTCACGCACACACACGCATTTAAGCTTCTGCAAGCGTATAATTAGTGCAACATATGGATATACACGCACATATTATGCCTGTGGATTTGGCTCATGTAAGTGATTTTCAGTCTCTCTCTCCATAAGTTTTTCATCCTTGGACACTTACGCATGCACATGCGTCGGCCATTATTGCTGTCTTGTATTCTCCCAATACAGTTTCAGGCTGTTGTTTGTGTTGATCTAATGTGGCACTTTAAATCCTCTTAAATTAACTTCCTTTGAGGCAAGAAGATTAACCAATTTAAGCAGAAGAATTGAGTGGATGTATTTGGTATTGTTGGTGGCCAGATTGAATCTAAGAGAGAACAAAGTACAGTCTAATCGACTGAGAAGATTTTAAGTAATGGAATGAGGGTAAATTTAGAATTCAAAATTTACTTTGTATATAAAGACTTGCAACTAAAAGCTTCTACCTTCTGCGGCGAGTATTTTGATACAGATTCTATCGAGAGTTTAAAGTAAAGTGAGAATATCTTCCCAGATAAGTGCTTGACTGCAAGTATATCATGCCGTGGACTCGTATCCTAACCCAAACATATCTAAGGTCATCGAAAAAATGCAATCCTAATATTAGCAGACGTATCCCTTCTTCAGTCCTAGGAGTGTAATTTGATACGACTCCGATAAAGATCACTTCATGCTTATAGAATAATCTGAGTCTGTTCTAGAATTTCTAGTTGTATGCCACAAAGGAATGTCCCGCAATTGGCGGTTCCATATGGTTTTGATAATTTCATGGATATCTTCTTATTTAGAGAGAGAATTCCACCTATTATACCGAAGCTCTACAAGTTGCTATGCCAAGAATCACCAGTAGATCCAAGTGGCAAAGGAAATAGGAAAATATCGGCAATAACAAACACATTTTTAGTATAGGAAATAATTATAGTTAAGTAGAATATGGCTTCAAAAGAATGGCTATCAATTATTTCTGCATTACAAGTTTCGTGATATAGTCAATACTTTAGAAGAACATGTCACCAATATTATAGGATTAGAACTCATTAAACATTTGAGGTAGAAAGTGTCGACCTATTAAAGTCAGGTAATCTCAACTTATGTACACAAAAGGAGAGAAAATTCCAATACTAAGCTTCTCTAATGGAATACATTTGGAGAGCTGTAGGTCCACATATGGTACCAAATCTTCAATTGTGGAATACAATAATTATTAATGGCTTAGGCAACTTACCTCCGTTAAGTACAAGGATTGGGAGACAATTCTGCGCTTTTGGAAAGCTGTAAACCAGACTTTCTTCGAATAGTTAGGATAACTAATTACCAATTATAAGTTGTCAGCGATGCCTTTCCATTTCTACTCACATCTTTTGCCAAGACGTTACTGCTTCTGCTATGAAAAAGACTCAAAGAGAGCTTATACAACCCAAAGCGTATTTTCCATATAATACAAGGGGTTACTTCTAGTTAGAATAATCAAAAAATCGGTTTTTCCTTTCGTTTCATTTTCGTAATTTACATGTATTCATATAAATTATTATTGTAACGACGCAGTCAGAATAGTTGAAAGGCACCATCTTGTTCATCTCAAAACTGTGACCAAGATTTGTCGGAAAAGTCTGAACTGATAAATCTCAAAGTTTTACACAGGCTTCTGAACTATATTTTCTAGTACTTAATCGAAGCTTTTTTATTTCTGAATATTTGTTTTTTTATACTCTATTTAAGGTCAAAATTAAGAAAAAACGAAAAACCTTTAACCAAAAAAAAAATTGATTTGCGTATTCTTTTGATTAATTACAAAATTATATATTACTTTAACAAAATACTCTTCAGAGATGTTATGGTCACCGCAAAACGATTTTTTGGGAGGGATCTTCACCAATGTGTGATAGACCGCCGTGAGCCAATTGTAAGGAGTTTCGGAAGCCCAAAAATCAATATGGTTAGTTAACTGATTGAAAGGATGTAAGAGCGAACGCACCTAATTTAGCATTAAGCCCATTATGCTCCCTAAATATACTCCATTCGAGATTCTAGATCCATTTGACAAAACTTCTGCATTTTTTAATATTTAATTCAGTTTGCTTATTGGGAGCCGCGGAAGGTGTCCTTTTTCAACCGACCGTAGGATGGACTTTCACAAAAGATAATGCTCTAGACTGTCATCTACCTCCGATCATGCTCTGTACTCTACCGATTCTTCTTTACAAAGTTTTTTAAGATGAGATCTTTGGTGTAAGTTTCTCAGAACGATCACTACGATACCGATAATGCTCGCTTTCCTAGAATTAGAAACCTTTTGGTCCATCATCTATTCATACTCCCCTCATCTCCACTACCCCCAAGTTATTATCTGGTAGGCTCCGTGGTGTAGTTGTATCTTTACTATAAACAATATTTGAAGAAGCTGGAAGATCTAAAGCAGTCCAAGGGAACTGCGTTTGCGGTTGCCCCAACTTGTATTTCCATATATTCGAGGCAATTTTTAGAATTTTATCTTTTTAAGAGTGAAAGTAACTAATAACCCCCTAGCATTGAATTCAAGCAGCATTGCATTTAACCTTCATGCAGAGTTGCATTCCAGTCACTTGACAAAACGCGTTCGTATGTAAGTCTCTTTTTTCATTTCAGAGTGCAAAACCACTTAATACCGTAATTCACTTGGCTACTCTAAATTCATTACTTCTCACTTTATTTACGCACATTTATTGTATGTAGTAAGTAGTGCCACAATCACAGCGCCATTTCGCCAACTGATTCACTGCGAAACCAATAACAACACAACAAATGCGGTGCTAATGTCAACAACAAAAACATTATTACAAGCGATTTCATTCACACAACAGATATGTGTAGTGGAAAAAGGCAACAACAACAATAAGAAAACTGACTTTATTGTGCCGAACTTGGCAAGAGGAAAATACCCTTTCACGCTGACCTTCATCGCATAGACCTTTTTATGGCTTTTATATGGTTAAGAGCATTTGACTTTAAAATTAAATTTAAACAAACGCAAAACAAGTAATTTTAAGAAAACACACACACACACATGAATACAAAGAGAGCTAGAGTGGTAGGAATGTGAAGCGAAGATTGGTAAGGCAAAGTAAGGACACACAAAAGGACATTCTTACTTGGGCGCGCGCAAGTAAGGACAAAAGTAATGTCAACACAAAGACATGTGTGTGTGCGTGTGTTTTGTAAGAATTTTTTCGTTTCTCTACAACGTCTCTTCTTTGTTGTAGCGTATGCCTTTGCCGGAGTCAATGAAAAGTGAATGAGTGCGTGAAAATGTGTGTGTCGCGCACATCCCCGTAAATTACTTTCACCATATCATTTGCGAGAGATCAACACAGCGTATGAGTGGGTAAATCTGCAAGTATACGCTACCCAAGAAGTACAAGCAGCAAGACAACATATGTATGTGTATGTGCGGGCGCTCGCCTTGGTCCTTTGTAAGCATACATAAAGAATGTAAACGGTCGGACAGTAAATGACCCAAACATTGGCAACAAAATACCAACCAGCAGGTGTACGCTTCTTTTATTTTTGTGTATGAGCGTGTGTTTGTGTGTGTGCGCGTTACATCAGTGAAAATGAATGAATGTACTACCAGCATATTGTCAAAGGACATCATCACCGCTGTGTCAACAGTATAATAAACATGAACGTTGGCCAACACGGCCGTACGCAACGCAACGACAGTTGGGTCAAACCGAAAAATTTTATCTACATAGTATAGTATCTGAAGATACATAGTATAGTATCTGAAGATGTTGAAATTGGAAAAGTAAACCGTAGAGGCGCTTGATAGCTGAAAGGAAGAGGATTCCAAAACGAAGTAAAAAAGTAAAAAAAAAAAAGTTGAAAAAGGACAAATATGTAGACGAAAAAAATTAAAATGAAATATAAATGAACTGCTGGTTGAACGCACATGTTTATACGAGACCCAACGGATAGGTATAACGATTAAGCAGTAAATACCAACATACTAAAAACGAATGCTAATCGAAATCTATCAGCGAATACTAACTGGAGTCAACTAATTTTTAACTTAACTTGACAAAGTGATTTTTTTTTCAGATGAAGTGGTGTCATACTATCACATCTCTCCAGTACTCTCCTCCGTTCAATATTCACCGACATGTAAACCGATTTCCCCTATTATTCATAACAGAATAGTTAAGGTTAGGTTAGTCTGGTAGGCCAAAAAGCCATACATTGAGCAATTTTGGTCCTTTGCGATACCAGATGGAGTGCCGTCGGCTTTACGCGAATTTCAAAAGGGGGTGTAGTTTAACGATAACTCTTCCGGATTATTAGACTGTGAAGCCCCCAAGTGCTGAAGTCGTTGCTTTGACATTGCCGGGTTGCCAGGTCCATAGTTTCTCAGGTACCTTGCTCTTGAAATTTCCTGCATTCTTCTATCAGCCTGCATTCTTCTATCCGTGCGCATGGAATAAACTAAGTATAATTTTTATCCCCGATTACCATCCATACAAGAGTTGCATCTTCATATATTCTCGCATGTCCCACATTCGTGGAAGTACAATATTGATTTTTTAACGTGGGAAGATACTCATATTTATTACTCAGTTAGGTTCATATATGAACTTTCGAATGCCTCAAAACAGTAGATACTGCTGCAATTTCAAGCTCGATATTCGTACGAAGTTCATCAATCGTCGCGGGATTGTTGGCATAGATCATAGACTCGACGTAGCCCCACACGAAATATTCTAAATGCGTCAAGTCAACGGAGTCGGCCAATTTACTGGAATATTTCGTGAGATAACACTTTCACCAAACTTGCTTTTCAATAAATCGATTGTGACATTCGCTGTGTGGCTTGTAGCGCCGACCTGTTGGAACCACATATTGTCCATGTTCATATCATCCAATTAGGGCCAAAGATATTCGGTTATCATTGAGCGGTAGCGATTCCCAGTAAGGTGCCGGTCTTGATCATCACGGTAGAAGTACGGCCCAATGACGCCGCCGGCCCATAAACCGCACCAAACCGTAATTTTTTCGCGATACAATCATGGCTAATGGAGTACGTGTGAATTGCTGCCTGACCAATAATGCATATTTTGTTTATTGATGAAGCCATTCATTCAGAAGTGAACCTCATCGCTGAAGATGATTTTTCGATGAAAATCCGGATCATTTTAGAACGACGTGTGAGAGACTGATTTGGGTCTTCCTCAACTAATGCGCCAGCGGCAGCCATATTCTCGACACTGTGGGCACTTCTTTGACTCACTGGTTCGGGAACATTTTGTTCGGTGCCTGTAGACTCAAATTTTTACACTAGACGCTCAATTGTTGATCTGACAGGACGATTATGAGAACCATAAATTGGACGCAGCACTCTTAAAGTATATGCCACTGACTCCGAATTTCGGTAATAAATTTTAATTATTTATTATAAAGTTGTTGGATCGCATATCTTTCCATGATGAAATGGCAAACCTTACTGAAGAGATGAATCAAAAGAGCGGGAAAATATGGCGTCGTTTGCAGTTTCTATCGGTCTACTTTTGTAGCGTAGCTATTGAAAATTCCCTTATAAACTTGAGTGGACTGGATTTATAACTTGATACTTTGGCACGAACTTACTAAACAACATCCAATAGCTGCTCTCAAAATTATTTTCAGTAAATATATTTTCGAATTCCCAATGAATTTTACAAATTTATTCGAATTCTCAAACCCAAATCTATGAATCCTTCAACGGAAAGGAAACGAAGTAATTTTGAACGAAATAAAGCTCTAAGCTTTCACATTCTTCGCTAAAAAAGCTTTCATCTTCTTCAATAACATAAATCACTTACTTAAAAAACGCACCTCGTATCTACTGTGTCTGTATGCGAGAGTGAGTAAAGCCTTGTAATGAATGTTGTGGAAAATGAAGCAACTTTCCACTCAATTGAAACGCATGAAAGGCTCACGAGTATGAGTACAAAATTCACTAAAAGAAACTGCTTACAACAAGCAACATCAACAACAACAAACATTGACTGTCTCAACACAACTGGTGCCGCCTGACGATTTTATGGTCAAGCAAGGACTACGAGTACTGCATAGACACATATACTCACACTCGCATGAGTACTAACGCACATTCACTCATGTGCATGCAGCAAGCATGTAGTTCACGCCTTTTGGCTGTTCGCAGTAGTTTTTTATGTTCATGATTTTATTTTTATTTTTATCAGCCACATATACACAGACACTCACTATTCTTTCTATTCGCTCGACGGCAAAGTGTCTAAAATGGTCGCATACAAATTTATATAATGACATAATATACTAATATAGTCGTAGATACATATCGCTGAGTGTCCTTTGACTCACTATTGGCACACAGTTGAATTTATTTATGTTATAGGCAAGCACATATGCACTTGAATGACCAAGCGTTGTGTGTGAGTGTATGTGTTCATATGTAATTTGACTTGAAGTGCCGGTCAGGCTGTCAAAGTTATAAAAATTAATATATATTTTTTATACTCACATAAAAATGTGTGTGTGTTGAAGTGAATGGAATGGCAAATGCTTGCATAACATATTCTAGCAGTGTTGCTGCTGCATCAAGCGGTCATCAAAAGCTAACAACTTAATAGAACTATTTGGCCTGCACTGCGTGGTTCAAAGGTGGTATTTTGTCGTATAGATCAATGGAGTAAATGGAATGTCGTAGCATGATGATGATGCAATTGCAGCAGAAATTTATACAGGGTGTTATAAGTGATAAATGAAAGCATTTGAATTGGGAAAGAAATACAGTTGAACTACCTTAACTCGAATCACTATAATCCACAAAAAACCTCGAGTTATAGAGACTTTGAGTTATGGAAGGTAATTTGTATGAAATTTGAATTAGTTATAAATCTCAAAAAAGGTTTGTGCCCACATAATCCTCTTGGCTCCTTGCTACATAATGTTTAATAACCCTTGTAGTTGGTCATAAAGAAAGTTCAGGAACTTGAACGAAGTACAGGTCACAAAAGTCATTGGAGAAGTGAAATATCGTCGGTCCAGTATAGCCATTTGAACGCATATATTACTTCCAATGAAATTTTGTCCAGTTTCAACTTTATGCTTTATACTTTCTTAAATATGTGATAGTTTATTACTAACCACTAACCGATTAAACACGTATAAAAATATGCAATAGTCGGATGAGCATTTCCGAAAAGGACCGGGAGTTATGTCCGGCTGGGTACTGTGGCTAATGTAGCAAGCATATTTAGGGAATAACATTACAAGGCCGTGGGATTTGATTCATAAAGGACTCTTATTCCATTCTGGAAAATTTCTCAATTCAATTATTTTTTATATTTCGAAAATGTTATAATTCCATCAGAAAGGAAGATATTATAGCAAAATATATTATTTGTAAACATTCTGCAATTGTTTGCCGTTGCTGTCCATATCCACATTTAGTAAGAAAGTTAGAAAATAATTTAGAAGGATCTCAAATTATTCCTATCCATTGACTTCTTAATTTTCGAGTAATTTGAGGGTTTGAGGGTAGTTAACCACTACTTCGGCTAAATTTTTTTGAACCGACTCGTCGATAAATTGTCATGTTTCTTTTATATGCCAATAAAATACGCACTGACTTCATATAAAACTTTAATGTCTCAAGCAAGTGTATTATACTCGTGAAGTAAATAAGATTCCGAGCTCAATATAGCGTTACTGAATAAGGTTAAAGTGGGGTTAATCGAGGCTTTTCGATTAGTGATCAGGCCTGCGTGGCACAATTGTACCAGCTTACATCACACGTAGACTTACGCTCTATCGTTCAGTCTTTGTCAAACAACGAAATGCCTTACTACAAATGAGCACAAAACTGCACCTTTTAAGAAAAAAATAAAAAAATAAAAAAATTTGAGGTTATAGAGTTCTGACTGGGAATCATTGCTTTCGTGCTCACCCAGATAATCACAATTCAACTCGTGTCGACCACCAATCCCCATAACAGCCGGTTCTACGATACACCGGGATTGACTCGGATTTTTGTATCCGTCTAAGGGTTCTTATTTCGGCGACGCAGACCTGTCTGGATCGGTAAGTTCTAGTCTAGTCGCGCTGACCACTGTTTTAAACTTTCTCATCAAACAGTTTCAGAACATAGATGACTTTAACAAACCCTTATTATCAAAAAAAGTCATGAGCATATTGGAATATTAATGAAAGCAATACATTTTTCAAAAATTAAGTTGAAAAGAAGGAAATTATGTGTGGTAGGCAGAATTAGATATGGGGCCTTCAAGTATTAGATGGTAAAGTTCATTGCACCTTTCATTTACATATGAACATAAATCTTAAGATCATTCTTAATCTCACCTGAGGATTACTGAGATATATCCAAAGAAATTAAAAAAAAAAAAAAAATTATTGTTTATCAAGAATTACCGATAGTTCTCAAAGTAAAGCTATCGTGGACAGACTGCTATTCCAAGTAAGCTTCCCAGCAATGTACTTCTCTACTACATTAACCGAAGATATATATCACTTAACTAGTTAAGAAGTTAAGAACGCTGAAGAAATCCTGAATATATAAGATATAAGCAATTGACTCTTGATTTCAGTTGAATCCCATTTAAAGCTCCGTTGATATATCAGAGCCCTTTAGCTACAACGGAATGGAACAATTTGACCACGATTCTTTTATGTGAACTATTATAGATTTAATCAAATCTAAATATATATTAGCAAGCATCTCCACACTTCCTTCCTTTAAAGACCTTCCTAAAGCCACCAGCACAATCTTCGCCAGCGCACTTAGCCCGCACACATAACCCGTTGGTCATATCGACATGACAGCAGAGCGCGTCCAGCACAGCGTGTATTCACAACATTAAAAGAGCAACCACAAAAGTCCAAAACGTCACAAAGCAAAGCACAGCGTGCCGGTTAACAGCAGGACTTCGTGTCAACAAAGCGACACTCCTCACACACACACACTCACAGAGATACAGCGATTAAGTTGGAGTTGGAGTCAGCACATGACTGCAAACGCGCATACATAACCAATGCAAGGACAATGGCTAAAGACACGCACATGTGCAGAAGAATAGGGGCACGAAGCAAATGCAACGAAGATATCAATAATGAAGGAATCAAAGTGTACGCAGTTTGGGCAGCGATACCAACATGCGCGCATACTGCATGGAGCCAGCTTGCAAAAGGCAATCATTAGAAGCGTGTGACTGTGTGTATGTGATTAGATCGAACTAATGGCAGTGGTCAAAGAGACCCTTAGCTGCCAGCGGTACGGAAATGTCAGCAGCAGTGGCGGCAGTGGCTACAAGCTGACACAACGCTCCATTGCAATGCGCTGAGCTGAAGCATACAAATTTAATTTTCCTGTTTACTCAGCATCCCGATAATTTTGCACTTTAGTGCACTTAAGCGCATACTTCGTTGTTAATTTCAATTAAATATTTGACATTGCTGTGCAGCAAGCGTTCTTTTCAGTTTTTTTGTTTAATTTCGCCTTTTGTTGCGAGAGTTAAAATGTGAAATTATGCAACTTGCTTGCACTTCTTCTTTCACTTTCTTTCTGTGCGATGCTGCGACGCAAAGACATTATGCGCGCAGACACTTACCACTTGCCACTTACTGCTAGCTACTGGCTGCCTCGGCGCAATTAATGTGACCGCCCAACCGCTAACGCCCGTTAATTTATTTCGTAACCGTTCTTTTTTGTCACTTACAGTTATTTGCTCGGCGTTGAATTCATGCTATTTTGCATTTAATTTAACCACACGCCTGTGTATTTTATGTGCATTTGTGTGTCTGCAGTGCTTCTAGTGCCGCTTGTGTGCGCAGCATAGCTCAAGGCGCAAAATAATTTATTTGCATATTCAAATTTTATTACGTCTTCAACTACGTCAGCGTTTTTTGGTTTGTGTGTTAAAAGGATCTGTAATTTTAAGAAGGTGATGGCTATCTGCCATTTAAAGGTATTTATTCAACGCAACATTCAGTTTAGTGCAACTAAGGCTTTGCAGATCGCCCAAGTGTCTCTAAGTCGACTTCTCTTTAGATAAATCCTCAAGAAATGGTTTCAGAAGAATCGAGAATGCCAGTGAGGCTTTGTCTTGTCAATATCGATCTTCAAATGAAATTCCCTAGTCAGTGATTTTTTGAATATATGTGTCTTGCGCCATCTATCTGTAGCATAAAAAGTTGGTCAGGTTCTACACCGTCTACGAAGTATTTAAACTACTATTTATGTACTCATTGTTCTTACCATATGTTAAGTATCAACAAAAATATTTGAATAAAATATGTTTCGATACGATCTCTAGATAGACCTTCTGAGTACCAGTGATTCATAACGAACCGTATATATACTCGTATAATTATGAAACCTACGATTCGCTCAATGAAGACTAGGCAAAAATATTGAAATCTAAAGTTAAAATATATAATTGTCATTCCACTTAAGATTTCATAACCATAAGCCCAGCTTACCTAAGCTTTTTCTTTGCTGGGATTAGACTCAACATTTATTAGGTTCTATTTCTTCAAGAAATAGCCTAACTGGCTCATGTCGTTTGAACTTTCTAAGATTATGTTATTCCTAGATAAGCCAACATTGAAACTCTTCAGCTTTCCAAATTATATCTTTGATTTCAGAGAAAATTTAATTAATTTGATAATTAAAACAAAGGTTGATTTGTTCGACATTATCCATATCATTATCATGCGCCCGAGTTCAAACATCATGTCTTCATGCCTTTGGTTCCCTTGGTCACTTCTCTAGGATTAGATCAATGAAATCTTCCTCATAAAATTCGTCTAGTATCGAATGTCTCGGAGTAATTCTCACCAATGTGCGATATCTAGCAATGCTAACACCGCTATACACTATCTAGATTGGTTTTTAAAACGATCGGTCTTCTACGAGAAATGGAAAGCCTTCGATTCTGAACCCACTATGAAAAAGTTTTTCATAAAACGATCTGTTCAGAAACGGCTTAATCCCTTGACGTTGAACAATTCCTGTGCCGTTATTTCCGTGTACAACATCTAATCTAAAATAAGTAGTTTTATTACAAGCATTCATATTTCGTTTCATTTTGCGACTGTTCGTAAGCATCAAAACTTGTTTGTTTAGTGCAAGTTGTGTCCGAACAGTTGGAAGCTAATTGATACGTCAAGGGGTTAAAACGGCTACGTCCCTTTATTGCTCGAACATTTATCTGACATAAGTGTACCCATATAGACCAAAGTGTATACATATTTAAGTTTTGAGAGATTATCAACAATCTTCGGTCCTAATCTTTAAACTGTAAGAGGTTCTACTTATCTACTACTTCAATTTCTATAAATGTTTTCTAGTTTTCTCCGCTTTTCATTAAGAAATATGCACACATATATGAAAAATTTATTTTCACTTTCGCGTGTAATTAAAAGAAATTAAAAGAAACTCTAAACAATAAATTTCCAGTTATTTTTAATTGCAAATTCATGTCCGTTCTAGAGCTTAACAACACTGTTAGTCGACAGCTTCCGGTATACTGTCATGTAAGAGTTATATGTAATACTGACTGACCAAAAACGAGTATTTTATATACTAACCCAAACACAAATATATTCATACTACAGTCTTACTATCGTAAAACTAGAGAGTCCTTGGAAAAGTACGAGTATGTATGCATGTGCAGAGCCGGATATGAAAAAAGCGAAAGTCATTAAAATGCGAAATTTAACGCGAATACGCTCGCTTTCACTGGACAAGCAGCAACAAATTCAGCGTTGCATTATATACGGATAGATTCGTTATAGTGGATATGTAAACATTATTACTAGGGTGTTGCTTATATGTGAAGAACTACCAAACTAAACCTTATCTCGAGACAAACATTATGGATACGATCGTAAGATATATATATGTGAAGAAATTCCAACCCGAAACAAACCTCTTCAGACTAACCTTGTGGATGATAAAATAAGTAAATATCTTTTCCGATCGGAAACTATATATGTAATTTCTGTATTAGAAAAACTAGTGGTTTGAATTATTAAAGATCCCATATAAAATTCGGAACTTTGACCTGAACCAAATATATACATATTTGTCAAAGGTATAATATTGATTTATAGAACATCCACCATAAATTTGTTTAATGCACCACCCTAATACAACGTAGTGCTCAAATAGCTAACTTATGTTACCAAACTGCAAACTGCATAAAAACAACAAGCACCAGAAATTGGCGAAAGTGAGGTGAAACTAACTAAATAGAATAAATCTCAAACTAAAATGCGCATAAATTAACGGCGAAGCAATTGAGTGCAGTAAAAAACGTTTGGCGGTGGATTATTTGAATTTAAGTAGAGGAGGGAGCACTCGGCTAAAATGCAACACTGGCCAATAACGACAGTAAAAAATTAAATTTAAAGTGAAATCTTGCCCAGAGATGGTACAATTTTATTGCAGCACGAGCCACAAAAGGTAACGAATTACGAGTCCGAATGAAATTTTGTCTAAATGTGGAGTTTAATACTCTCCGCGGGTCCTTCCCAGATATCTTAGCATATTGAATCACAATCAGTATCGAACTCTTTTTGTATTTTTGGAAGGGTTTTTAAACATTTGTAGATAAAATTAGTAAGCATTGAAAGCTTAAGGCTCACCCCACACCGCATTAGTCAAAAACGACTTTGACTAATAAGACACAAAAACGAATTTCGCTTCTAACCCAAACCAAGCAAACATGTGTTTTTGTCTCGTCTTGTTCGGCGTGGGTTGTCACATATGAAGCTATTTATTGGCTGTTGTCGTATCAGACAAGAAAATACGTCTTGACTAATTCGATGCGGGTTAACCTCCCAAAGGGAACGACTTCAAAAACTTAATATAGTTAGTAGATACCTTTCTACAGTTTTTTAAAAAAGTGTATTCTTCGAAAATTTTCAAACTTTGTGAAGATCGGTTAATTGAATGATCATTCCATTCAAATTGAGATCTACAGTTAATATTCTCCATGTCTAAGAAATATAAATCGATATATTTTAGAATGATAAAAGTATTCTCTGCTGAGAACCTGCGTACTAGGCAAAACTATGTGGGTTTACAAATAAAGATTCCTGACGGCAACTAAACTACAGTGGTACCTCGACATACGAGTTTAATTCGTTCCGCAACCTTGCTCGTACCTTGAATTACTCGTATCTCGAAGCAAATTTCCCCATACAAAACAATTGAACTACCATTAATCCGTTCCAACCTCCAAAATGTCACCCCAGTTATTTTTGTTACGTGGTTTTGAATAATAAAAACGTATTTATATATATCAAATATTTATTACACAAAATCAAAAAAGAGAATGTAAAGAAATAAATTCGATATCCTCACTGGTCTTTGCCTTTTTCGCTACATTTTTCTCGCTTTCACCTGTAGGCCGTTTAGAAAAACACATGTCCTAGGAGGTTTGTTTCTTCTTCTCTCAGGATGTTCCGGAAATGAGTTAGGCAAGTGTCATTAAAAAGGTCAGATGCACGACCTGTTGCAAATTTTTCTGGGTGTTTTTTTTTCCACGAACTGTGAATTTCTCTCCCATATTCCTAAGATCTCCATTTATCTCACTTGTAGAAATAACCTTCTCCTCTGACTCTGACCGAACCGGACTCGTATCTCGAATTTCGCTCGTAACTAAAAGCAAAAAATCACTTGCTCATCGGCTCGTATCTCGAAAAACTCGTATGTTGGGGCACTCGTATGTCGAGGTACCACTGTACTAGTATATAAGTAAAATTTGGGAACTATTGTAATTGAGGGAATTATAGAGATTATAGCGATTTTCCAAAATCTCTTTAGCATTTTTTTAAGAACATGTCCGTTTGCCTTAAAATGATCATCAATATCATCAATTAATTCCTCATTATTTCGATTTTGTTCCTCGGATTATAATTTTGAGATATGAGACAGTAAAAAGGAAAGTATAAACTATTGTTGAAAGAATATGGTGGAAATGGAAACAATGTAGAGCTCTTCGGTCAGTGGACAAGTTGTGCTAATAGTTACAAAGTAATTTATAACTAGTTCACTTCACTGCAATATACAATATTCTGAGATAAAAATTAATAAACTAGTAAAAAAAAATGTAACGTGTCGATCAGCAATTACATTTTAATTGCGCAATAAAACAGCGCAATATTATGCGACTAAGCTGCGTCCAGACATATTTAACAAATTGTCATATTAATTTAAAGCATATAACCCACAAATAAATTTCAGCAAAATTCAAGCCACTTTCTGCTTAATCGTATGGAAAATTAACGCAAGTACTAAGCTTATGCATATACTCGTAGTCTATGCTGACTACAAATCCCGCAGTAATCTCTTTCTTATCGCCAATTAAAACAGCACTGGCGCAGAATTTCATTTAAGCCCTCGTTATTGTACTGCTATTCGCGCATGTAAATGCAAACAAATCTGGAAATTTAATTTCGTATGTATGTATGTATATATGAGTGGTCCTCTGTGTGTGTGAGCATTTCATGTTCGTACATAATAAAATGGCGAAATTAGTTAGAATTCAGTATTTGCACGCGAGGTTAAGAATAAACAGAGAAATAACGCTCGTAAAAAATGCACAATTATGTGCATATATAGTACAAGTATATATATATAAAGTCTACAGAATAACGGCGAATGTCGGATATGTAAAAATGTCAAACAAGTACAAGGACTTTCGCTTTTGTTGTAAGTTAAGAATATATGCTTTTGTACGCGTATATATGCATGTAAGTAGGAAGGGTTATAACAAATAAAGGGTGATTTTTTAAGAGCTTGATAACTTTTTTTTTAAAAAAAACGCATAAAATTTGCAAAATCTCATCGGTTCTTTATTTGAAACGTTAGATTGGTTCATGACATTTACTTTTTGAAGATAATTTCATTTAAATGTTGACCGCGGCTGCGTCTTAGGTGGTCCATTCGGAAAGTCCAATTTTGGGCAACTTTTTCGAGCATTTCGGCCGGAATAGCCCGAATTTCTTCGGAAATGTTGTCTTCCAAAGCTGGAATAGTTGCTGGCTTATTTCTGTAGACTTTAGACTTGACGTAGCCCCACAAAAAATAGTCTAAAGGCGTTAAATCGCATGATCTTGGTGGCCAACTTACGGGTCCATTTCTTGAGATGAATTGTTCTCCGAAGTTTTCCCTCAAAATGGCCATAGAATCGCGAGCTGTGTGGCATGTAGCGCCATCTTGTTGAAACCACATGTCAACCAAGTTCAGTTCTTCCATTTTTGGCAACAAAAAGTTTGTTAGCATCGAACGATAGCGATCGCCATTCACCGTAACGTTGCGTCCAACAGCATCTTTGAAAAAATACGGTCCAATGATTCCACCAGCGTACAAACCACACCAAACAGTGCATTTTTCGGGATGCATGGGCAGTTCTTGAACGGCTTCTGGTTGCTCTTCACCCCAAATGCGGCAATTTTGCTTATTTACGTAGCCATTCAACCAGAAATGAGCCTCATCGCTGAACAAAATTTGTCGATAAAAAAGCGGATTTTCTGCCAACTTTTCTAGGGCCCATTCACTGAAAATTCGACGTTGTGGCAGATCGTTCGGCTTCAGTTCTTGCACGAGCTGTATTTTATACGGTTTTACACCAAGATCTTTGCGTAAAATCTTCCATGTGGTCGAATAACACAAACCCAATTGCTGCGAACGGCGACGAATCGACATTTCACGGTCTTCAGCCACACTCTCAGAAACAGACGCAATATTCTCTTCTGTACGCACTGTACGCATTCGTGTGGTTGGTTTAATGTCCAATAAAGTAAACTGAGTGCGAAACTTGGTCACAATCGCATTAATTGTTTGCTCACTTGGTCGATTATGTAGACCATAAATCGGACGTAAAGCGCGAAACACATTTCGAACCGAACACTGATTTTGGTAATAAAATTCAATGATTTGCAAGCGTTGCTCGTTAGTAAGTCTATTCATGATGAAATGTCAAAGCATACTGAGCATCTTTCTCTTTGACACCATGTCTGAAATCCCACGTGATCTGTCAAATACTAATGCATGAAAATCCTAACCTCAAAAAAATCACCCGTTAGATAAGCATGTGTATTGCGGCAAACGAATGTACTTAAATAACGCTAATACACTCATAATTGTGTACAATAAAAATAATGTAGTTTGTGAAAAAATGTAATGAAATGTGGGCTGCCACAAGGACATCAGCATATATGTAAATACTGTGGAAATTGTGGAGGAAAATAGCAAGAAATTACATTTAATATAACATAATATGACTTATTTCAAAGCGTGCGGCAAAAGAACGCTCAATTTGCGTGAAATTTTCATGAAGAGATTAAACAACATTGGCAACATCTTAGCTGGTTCGAACTTTTTATTCTTTTAAAGATACACATTTAATTAGGAATAACTGAAATTTCGGAGGAGCTTTCGGCAAAAACGGAGCGTCCGCGTTGATAGCACAACAGTATTACGTTGAGAGCAAGATCATCTGAAAAGAAAATAAAAAATACGTGTTTAGCTAAGACTTTCATCTAGAACCTGGGCGGATTAACACTTTACACGAATAATGTATTAGATGTGTGGCATCACTTATGGAAAAATTGTCAAAATCGTACTGTAACTTTTCAAGACCCCGGATGTCGAACATAAAAAATCCAGTCCCTAAGGGTAATTTTGTCCTGAAAACATTTGTAAATCTATAACATATTTTAATATAATTCTGGTCTTTTCGTTCTAATAGTGTGTCTCTGTACGAAAAATGTTTAAGGTCGGGTCATGACTTCCCCTAGCTCCCACGTACCTAATTATAAGTTTTTCAAAAATACGATGGGCTTAATACCTTATAAATCGGTTAATATGTGAAATTATTAGCCAAAGCATTTGGCCACAGATATAATGCACCTTGGTGGTGAAAATGAGTGAAATCGGTTCAGGAATTACCTCAGCCCTCTTATACTATAGATTATGATTTTCGTTATTCGAGTGGACTTTATGCCGATTATATGAGTCAAATTGTGTGTTATATCAATAAAATTACCTCAATAAATTATGAGAGTATAAAATCTTCGGCTACTACCGAATTTTTATCGAAATTTTGAAACCCAAGGAACCTAATAAACAAGTATTGAATTCGGTTTGAAGGATGAAACGGCTTCTCAATAAATATATATTACCTTTGAATATTAAACCAAAAATGATTCAATGTTTAACAATTTCAATGGAGAGACTCGCTCCAGAGTACTTGGTAAAAATATTAAAATTTGAATTTTTGACAGAATTTTAACAAAAAAATCTGTTTTTTGGTCAAATTTACCCTGTATATTTCGAAAAATTGTAAACAATTATCGGAATCGTAAATCCACACTATAAATACGAAAATGTATAATAGCCTGACGTCTTTCATTTCTTAAGCTCTTATAAAACTTAATTTTATTCTGATGCTATCTCAAATATATCGAAATTAATCTCAATGTTGTTAGTGTCTACGAATTTTGTCATAACGTCAATTCCAAATAAACTTTTTAAGAAGTCACATGGTTTGATTTGGAAAAAAATTAGTACATACTGAACTCATGCATTCTTCTTGTGAAGAAAGAACTTAAGTATTGAAACACTGGATAATACTACTCACTTTCAGAATTCAATTCTTTAAACATTTAGATTAAAGGAAAAGTTAGCAATATCACAACGATTGTGGGGTTAATTTTTTTTTGTCTGAACTTATGTATTTTTATGCAACTAGTCTTGAAGTAATCTCTGTCATAACACCAACAAGTGCTCTAATTCTTTTTTAAAACACTGAAACACTTTTATATCTCCAATATATTATTTTTGTAGCCGTCATATGAGAAATTTAATAACTAAGAATATAAAGGAATATTCCCCTTTCAATAAAATTAAAGATTTATATTATAAAAGAAAAATTCACCATTCAGATTTCCAATATAAATTAATTCATTAAAATTCAGCAAAGCTTAATATTAACCCTCTACGAGACATTTCTAATCTCAGTCATTGGCCCTCAAACACCAAAGCATTAAATGCGAGCAGCTTAAATGTGCACGCCAGTCAACCATATCGGATAACCCGCTGTTCATAGCAATTGGCTTAAAGCTACAATAAACATTTGGCATAAAAGAAATCAATAAACATTGCAATAAGCATAATGTCAAGTGATGTGCTGTCTGTCAGCGGAATTACTTTAGTGTTGTTAATCCATTTCAAGTGAAGCCAATGATGATGCTCCGCTACAAGGGAATGTCAAATCATAATGCTCTCACTCATATATGCTTAATATTTTTCGTAAAAGGTTTTATAAAGTATGTATGCGTGCAAATTGCGATGTCAAAAAGCATAAAGCACGCTCACTCACTTTAGCCATTGAAAGATTTCGGTGAAAGTGAAAATGAAAATGCGCACATATCACCTTACACACATATGTAGTGAAGGAAATATGGATGGATATACCCGTGATATAATAAAAAGGACACGTGCCGGCGCCATTGTCATTGCTTGTCAGGCAAAGCGAAAAATATTAAATGCGCAAAAATTTGGAACTCAAACGCTCGTGAATATTGAAAAATATGTATTTGTGTTCCTTGGATGTGAAAGAATGTAGCAATGAACACCCTGTAGGAATGAGAGTGTATTCAAGTTCACTTAAAATAACTCCTAACAAGGGAGTGGATCTATATTGAGTGTTACAGAGCAAGTCTTCGTAGTGGCCTTGGCCGTTCTTGATAAGACTTTGCCATCACCGTCTACGATCCTAATCGACAGATATATATAAGTTGTATATATAATATATGTATATATAATTCCTGCGGGATCGCATTCGTTTATACACATACCTTATTTTGTAAAATACTCGAGGATTATACATAACGGAAGTAAGTCTTGTGTCTGACGATTCGACCCTTATATGTACTTGCCTTATGAGATTTTCTGAAATCTCTTGAATTTTGAAGAATCTAACAAATTAAAGAAAATGTGGTAGTTAGACAATATTATACTACTTATTCCCTTTCAGCGCGACAATATATAGAATCGGCCTATTGAGCGTACACTACATACATCTTGAGACCCATCATTTATTATTGGATAATATTCGACCAAATAGACCACGTCCAGCACACAGTGAAGAAAATATAGCAGCTGAGAGTGTACACGAAGACCGTGGAGAATCGATTCGGCGCCTTTCGCAGCAACTCGGACTGACTTATGGAACGACTTGGCACATTTTTCGTCGAGGTCTTAAATTGAAAGCGTACAAAACACAGCTTGTGCATGAAATGAAGCCGCTCGACCTTTTCAAGAGACATCACTTCGCTCTATGGGCTCTTAAAAAATTCCAAGAAGATCCGACGTTTTCGAGCCAACGAGTATGTAAACAAGCAAATTGGGACGAAGAGCAAACTGGAGAGATTCAAAACTGCCATTTCATCCAGAAAAACAACGGTTTGGTAGTGATTTGTGGGCAGGTGGAATCATCGGTCCATATTTCTTCAAAAACGATGTCGGTGAGAACGTCAATGCCGTCGTTATTGCGCCATGATAACCAACTATTTGGTGCCTAAAATTGAAGCACGTTATCTCGGCGACATCTGATTTCAACAAGACAGCTCCACTTCCCACACATCGCTTCAAACAATGGATTTATTAAGCGAACACTTCGGACAGCAGATAATTTCACGTTTTGAACCGGCCGATTGGCCATTAAGATCGTATGATATCACACCGTTAGACTTTTTCCTGTGGTGATATGTAAAGTCAGAAGTCTATGCGGACTTGGATCCTTGGAGCAAACATCACTCGTGTCATTCGGGAGTTAACAGTCGAAATGCTAGAACGAGTCTTCAAAAATTGGACTCAACGGATGGACCATCTGAGGCTACGACCAACATGTGAAAGTGATCATCTTTAAAAAATAAATGTCAAAGAAAGCTCTTTCGAATGATAATAAACATGCCAATTTTCTTTAAAAAGTAGGGAACCTCGAAATGGATAATCCTTTAATAGAGAAACTTGGCGAAAGGCAAGGGATGGAAAGTTTCACCCTTTTCGCACTTCATTTCTAGCGTTTCTAATAGATTCACATTAAAATTTCTAGTGTCAGCAATTACGAGCTGAGCTTTCAATGGAGTTTAACTCAAATTTTAGTTCTAAGTTAATACTAAGTTCTTTAATGCTAACCCCAAACCAATTACCGAGAATGAGAAATTGCATTTGACAAAGTTCTTGTTTCAAACTTGATTGTTATTTTGTCTTTCCACATACCTCATATATTATTTAAATTTCCTGCAAATACCACATATCAATTATTAAGTTTTTAAAAACACTTTAAAAGTCATTTACAATTTCCGACAACTTCAAGACAAACCGAACTTAAAAGACGACGCGTCCACCCTAAAACCATGCAGTCGCCCACCCACGCAACACTTTGGCAGCACATGTCAACCTCAAACCATGAACCCATCAGCGCACAGCACACATTTCCATCACTCTACCACTTTCATTTATTTACTCTTCACTGGTTTGATTTTCCAGTTGTTGATTGCATGGAGGATTTAATGCTTTCATTTTTCGGTTTGCTACCACATTGCCCTGGGGTTAATAAGTAGATAAGTATGTAGAGAATATATGCAGGAAGCAAACTGCGCTGTATAGTATGGGGAATATATTGTATATTTACAAACATTCCCCAGTGGAAACGACCGACCCCGCCGCTGACCACTTGCCAGTGTGCCTGACGAGACCGAGACAAACAAGCCGGCTGCAACGAGTTCATTGGGTATAAATATGCGCAATGCGACCGTGTGTTTGTTGAAATGTTTGCATTGATTGCTCAAAGTTATTTTCTTATTTCAACACTTCAACTCGACGTCTGTCAACGCAACCCGACGTCTGACGCGTCTGTCACCCGTAAAGCCCGGCTGCAATGAACAGCCCGTTGCTTTGATGTGCTAATACCAACAACACTGCCGGCATAACTGTCTAACGCCCGTAACATGTTGTTGTGCGTAAAGCTTCTGTGTGGCAGAAGACCTTCGATCTCACTGACTTGCCCAAATGGGGGGTTAAAAACGCTGATTGCCTCGAGGCAGGGAAATGTCCGTGCAGCAAACGGTAAACCACCACTTTTTCTTTCTTTCTGTTTGACGTTTGTTGTTTAATTGTTGACTTAATTTTTTGGATTTTGATAATTTTTTTTTATTTTTTCAATTGCATTATAAATGTTTGTTGTTTTACTGTTGTTTGTTGCGTTCATCGTCATTTTTAATTGAATTTTCAACTTTTCGAGTGGGTTTTGGAGTGTGTATTGCATATTCATTTACAATTTGTTTTCCTTTGCTTACGTGTATTTACAGAAGTTGCATTATTGGCCCGGAATTGACGATAAAAGTCTGCTCCATTGGCACTGTGATAAATCGTATCGCTTACGCGACCGACTACTGTCAGCTGGAGGGTACTTCCGGACGTCAAACACAACCGATGCCCATACGTTGGATGGCCTGGGAGAGTGTGCTGCTGGTGAGTAAAAGTATTTGAAATGAATTTGCAATATTTGTAATCAATACTTTATTTTCGAAAATCTTCTTACAATTGTCCCGCTGAGGACGACCCCGTAAAGCCAAATTCGGCTCCATATTGAACCGGATAAATCACTATCGAATATGTACGATTTTTATACTAGAGATGCTAAATCTCTATATATATAAATAAATAAAATAATACACGCTTTTAAACGACATCAAACTAAAAAATTAAAAATAATTCTTAATATATGCTGACAAAAATAATTAACGAAACATATTTTTATTTTAGGTTAAAAATCGTGAGTTACTCAACATGAGTAAAATATAATACAAAGCACCTACACTTTTTAACTGGTCATACTAATCTCGCGTTGCCTGGTTTTAAAGTCGTTTCAGATTTAATAAAATAAAAGTGTGAATTTTACTTTTATCAAAACCAAGACTTTAGATAGACCAGTATAAGGCTAGGCAGAATTTAACTAGCTACCACTCATCCGGCGATGTTTATTAGTATAGCATAGTCTATTTTAATGTATAGTACTGCTGCTTAAGAAACTTGAGAAAGAGTGAAAGCAAAATGTGCTCAAAGAAAACCCAAGTTCCTACATCGTAGCTTATTTTAGACCCGTTTATTGGTCGTTGTATTGGATATTTTTTACATGGTGGGTCCTAAACCCTACGCATAACCCTGCTTATGGAATAAAGTTTTGTATTACGTTTAGATAGAACCTATTGCTCCAAGACAGACAGCCGCTTGCAGCCGCACCTCCTGGTGGACAGACGCTGCGAAGCTTGGTGAACCCTTAAACCGAGTAAGCCTTAGTCGTGACCAAGATTTTCACTCGGATTGGTTGCCGCAACTCGCTCAGGGTTGCTCATGTTGTGAAGGGGCTCGACGTGGACGCAGGAGTAGGAATTGAGCATGATAGGTAAACAGCAACAGTATACGCAGAAAAGCTACCACACCACATTTACACCCCGCTTCTTCCTTATTATCGAAGGCAAATTTACCCTGTTCATTCGCGCCATTCATTTTCCCTTTCGTTGTTTTGGTGACAATACCAAGTGCAGTCAGGAGTCTCTCCACCTGTTCTTTCCAACGGAGTGGAGTTCTTCCTCTTCCTCAGCTTCCACCAGCGGGTACTACATGGAACACTTTCAAAGCTGAAGTGCTTTCGTCCATTCGGACAACATGACCTAGCCAGCGCACCCGTTGTCTTTTTATTCGCTGAACTATGTCAATATCGTCGTATAACTCTACAGCTTGTCATACTATCGTCTGCGATATTCACCGTTACCAATGTTCAAAAGTTCATAAATCTTGTGCAAAACCTTTCTCTCGAAAACTCCTAGTGCCATCACATCGGACGTTGACTTCGTCCACGCTTCGGAACAATAAATCATGAGGGGGATGAAGAGGGAATTATAGAGTTTGGTGTTTGTTCGTCGAGAGAGGACTTTTCTTTGTCCTAGTTGGTCATAAGTAAATTCTAGGTCTCTTTAAATTCCATCCATACTCGTACTTCGTGTATAGCTCTAAAGCTTGACTCTCTCCTTCACTAATGTCTCCAGCTACTGGGTGAAACTCAAACAGTCTCTGCCTGAAACATTTAAGAAATGATTCTGTATATTTGAAGATAACTAAGTATTCAGTTTAGTGCATCATATTGCATATATTACCCTCCAGCTCTTGAGATTATCGATAGAGTCGAAGCAGCTAGAGATTGAAGTCAAAGCGGAGTGCTTGAAGTTCTCTTAGCTCTTTGACAATTTCTCAACATTGGAGTCTATTTCAAACTTGTAAGTCTTCATAAACAGAAGGAGAACCTCCGTGAAGTATCAAGCAAGCGTCTATCGACAAATATGTACCATACCTACAATAGTTGCTGGTAATAAGAGAACCTGTATATCGTGTTGAAACGAACACAACCCCCTCGTCATTCCTCTTAAACCCTTTGACAATATTTTTCCTATTAATAATTAATAATGGACATCCGAAATCCTAATACCTTTAACCAACGCCAATCCCACATCAAAACTATGCACACTAAGAGCGTAATACAAAAACAAAATAATTTGAAATTTTTGGTACAACCATTTACCCCGTTACGTCTTAACCAACATTGCATGCCAACACTACGTACATCGCCATGCTGCTCCTTAGCAGCGCACTTCCGTACGATGCGCCCAACAACGTAAGTGTGAAAAAGTTTCATACTTTCATTTCGTTCATAATTAAAAATTAATGAAGAAATTTATAATTTTCGAAACTGGGACAAAAATAATTGGCTGTCGCACAGCTATGGCTGCAGGAAGGAAATTGTCAATATGCGGCGGTGTTGCACTATATGTAGTACAACGCTATACTAGTGGCTGGGATGTTGTTGGTGGCACACGCTCAGCACAGTGCTAACGTTGCTTTCGCTGCTCGTAATGACAGTACTTTGCAAAGTTCTCTGTATATAAGTTTATATGTATTTATCTATATATGTATGGTTCGTTTGTGCGTGTGCGTACTGTAGTAAATGCGACCACATACAGCAGCAGCAGCCAGCAACAAGCAACAACAACCAGAAAAAAGCTAATGTTTTTTAATTACTTTCCATTACGTACATTTTATATCGATAAATTTCATGGGATTAAAAAACACATAACTTTTATATTAAAAAAATGTTAAACGCATAATGAAAATGTGGCTTGTTAGTTTTAGTGAAAGTTTTAATTTTTAAATTGAAATGGATGCGCTGTTGCTGTTGCTAATGGTTTGAAAATTTAGTTTAATAATTGTAAACGTTATAGGGATTGCGGTCAGCGTAGTGGAAGTTGTTTGATCGCGCATTTGAATGCTGGCGGGGTATAATCGCAGCATTGCAAAAAATGAGCAATGAAAAAGCTTAAACGAAATAAAATTTAATACCACAATTGTTGATTTGTTAAAAATACAATTAATTACAATACATTAATTTAATGGTATTTTTAGTATTTATTTATAAAGATATATAAATTTAGTTGATGCTAAAATAAACAATTTAGACAAGAGAGATATTTTTTCAAGGAATATATCATATCACACCTGAGCCAAAAACGTTTTTATGTTGTTTAGAGTCGAGTAAACCTGACGAAGTTCAACGAAATACGGCGCTTTAGAAGCTATGTTTACGGACCAGATTTTATTAAATGTTTGAAACAATTTTAATTTTATTGAGATTTTATTATATATATATATAAATATCTAATCTTGATTTTATATATATATCTCATAAATTACTAAAGCTATATCAACAAAACCATCTGTAGTCATTTCCTTTAGGCATTTTATTTCACAGCATTAAAATGGATAAACTCGTATTATAAGCACGCCTACCTTAGATACAAGGGTCATGTTGAAAACTACTAAATCGGTTCCCAACCATGCCTACTTTCCATATACCATAATTTCGGAGCCCATCTGATTCATTCAGTGCTTGTGGCTCATTTTTTTTTTCAAAGTTATGGGTTTCTTACAATGGTGCGCCTCTGTGCTTAAAATGGGCAAAATCGGGTACATAAAAGCTTTCTCCAGCTCTCCTATAAATCATATACGGTGAACTGCATACCACATATATCGGTTAACACATAAAGGTGAAGTACCCCAGGGATCTGTACTTGGGCCGCTACTCTGGAACATAATGTACGACGGAGTACTGCGATTTAGTGTACCCAAAAACGTTCATATCATTGGGTTTGCAGATGATATTGGTGTTGAGGTTATAGCAAAACACATACATACACGATATAGTAGTATAGTTCCAACAGGATAATAGTGATAATAGTCAATTCGCTCGAAACTCACGGACTGACCCTAGCAGAGAGGAAAATGTACTTCTTACTGGCAGAAAAGTCAGCGAAGTTGCCACCTTTAGCACACAAAGAGTGTAAGCGTCACTACACAACCAGTAATTAAATACTTAGGAATTATTCTTGATGCAAGGATGTCCTTTAGGGAACACTTAGCTTACACATGCAAAAAAGCTACAAAAGTGTGCAGAGCTTTGACCCGATTAATGTTCAATACTCGTGAACGATAGTTTACCGCACAGGTCACAAAAGAGAATTGCCAGAACTGTAACGGTAAATCACTGGCAAAAACGCTGTGATGACAGTGAAAACGGGCGTTGGACATTCCGACTGATCCCCAACATTGAACCATGGCTAATAGAGGTAGATTTTCACATAACTCAAATTCTTACAGGACATGGCTGCTTCAAATTTCATATTTGAAACAATTCGGACACGAAAATAACGATAATATGTGATTATTGCGGAGGCGAAACCGTCGAAAATGTTGAACATACACTCTTCCATTGCCCGAAAAATAACCATGAGAGGCAACATATAAAAAATGTGTTTGTTATAGACTCAACTCCCTATAACTTGATACAACAAATGGTGGAATCAGTAGATAAATGAAAAGTGGGCGGCGAAATGGCGGGGCAATAGACCAACAGAGGACCCCACCTCAAATGCATTTTCCCCATTACGAACGTATAAGTGTAACTCAACCATTCTCCGGACGTAATATTTGACGTTGGTACCGGGGGGAACGGTACAGGACGGTAGAAGGTTTAGTTCGGATTAAAGTTTCACACTGACATGGGGTCCGGGCTTTCGATGCTTCATCCTCGTAAAAAAAAATATAATAAAAAAATTAAGTGTCTTAGCAAAATTAATTGAACGTAAAATCTTGGATTTAATGAAACTTGGTGGCAAAAATACTTGAAATTGGTCGAAAAAATTATCTTTCAGCAAACCACATTTACCGTAAAGAAGTAGATACGCGTTTAACCCGCAGATTTCGCATCATCCGATTCTTCACAGGTAGAATATTATATTAGCAACTCCTAATTCTCCGAAATCTTTAAAGTTTTGACAAGTTTAGAACGATGTTACACTTGGATAACCAAAGTGATATAGAACACTTCTTTATTCAGTGCGTGTCGGTTTTTGCCGCGTCCATTAGCCTTCGCCAGTCGTGTCTGCATTGTGCATGACGGCGCCAGTTGAGGATTTCAAGCTTAGCCAGTTCTACATCCACTTGATCCTTCCACCTGAGATTCGTGTCATCCGTGTCGTATATTTTAGGCGCTGCTATGTTTGTCTACATTCGGGCGATATGCCTAAGCCAACGCAGTCGCTGTATTTTTATGCGCCGCACTATGTCCATATCCCCGAAGAGCTCATACAGTCATTCCAACGAATTCGGTACACTCCTACGCCCACGCGTAGCGGGCCATAACTCCTTCGGAGGACTTCTCTCTCGAACACTTCTAAGGAGTGCTCATTTTTGTTAGTCATCGTCCATGCTCTCGCACCATACATCAGGATGGGTATGATGAGTGACTTATAGAGAGTTATTTTAGTTTTAGTTTAGAGAGGGGGCTCTGTAGAAAATAGTGAAAAACCAAACTGGAATGATATAATCCTAAATCTTAATCTACTACTGATCCTTAAATCTTAAATTACAATGAATTTGAAAAGGGTCAACTGAAATAAAATTATTCAAAATTTAAGTTCTATCGAAGATGCTTGGGCTATAATCCCGAGCGGAAGAAACGAATCGGGATAAATCCATAAACTATGTTAGGCTGGGTTAAAAGGCGGAACCTCAAGACAAGCGACCGGAGGAATTTACTTGGACAAGTTAAAATATCGATCTTTTGTGATGTCTATAACTTCCAGATATAGATCATAAAAACCATGTATATTGAACGAAGTGTTGTAGGTCTATAACTTTGCTTCCGCCTTTTTTTTGTAAATTTAAGGCTTTATTTCACTTAGGACAGCCTCACCGTGCGTATCCGAAAGCATTCCATGAGCCTCAGCCTCACTTTTCTTGGAATTAAAAAAAGAAAAGCAAAATTTACCTCAATTGTCGAGAATTCGGCTCAAAAAGTGACATTTTCCGTTGAGAATAACTTTGGGACGCAAACAGATCTCTACAAACATTTTGTTGGGTTAATGTTGACACAATTGTTCAAGATCGATATAAAAAAAATCGATTTCATCGACCAGTGCTTGACCCTGGAGACATTTATTGAAAAACGGCGGAAGCAAAGTTGTAGACCTAACAATATATAACATAATATATAATTTTAAGATATGTCTACCAAGAAGTTTCACCCTCAACTACACACTCACATATACCAAGAGAAGTCATTTTTTTGGCTCTACTGTACTCCTCTGCCACAGAAAATTTAACAATTACGCGCAAATCTGCCCAAGATTACGACTATTCACTTCAGTGTGACTTTCGTAAAGCTTTTCACCTCTGTTGGCTGAGCATAAAAAGCTACGCAATTAACTAGCAACCCACATTAATAATACAAATACTACTCATGCACCGGCTCAAATTGCCTCCTGGCAACAGCACCACCACTTAAAGCCTTAACCCTTTTCGCCAAATTTTAATAACAAGCAAAACTACTACTATGAATACGAGTATTATGCGGGCTGGCGTACAAGCCGAACAACAAAAGCACGAATAATAAAGTATATGAAATAACTAAAGCAAATAAAATGACAGATAAATGTGTTTTTACTCGTTTCATTTTGCTTTTTTGCAAAAGCTACGCTTATATAAAATGTTTGCCCAAAGGCAGATGAGCGCGAATGAATAAAAAGTGCAAATAACTAGCCGAACAGCGCGCAAAGCAGCGCTGAGCTATGCCGAGCTGAGTGGCAATGAGAGTTGAGCGAGCAGAGCTTGGTGTAAGCCACCCGCGCTAAGGAGAATTACTTTAGCGTGAATTTACTACTGCACTACAACAACAACACCACACACACATGTATAGGTGGCGAGCGTCGTTAGTTGAGCGCGGCAGCGGCAGCGGCTGGCGTAGTGCACGCTCGTATTTTCACATTTGCGCGTAATCCGCGCGCCAGGCGTATAAATTTTCATTTAGCGCGTATTTTCCACACGAAATCGTACGGATGGGATTTAGAAAATTTTCGGTGTTGCACTCAGACAGTATTTTTTTTTTATTTTTTGGTGTTGCAACTACTATTTTTTATGTGCAGTAGAAAATTTCACAGATGTCTTATTTTAATTTTTTTATGTTTTATTTTTCGTCCTTTTTGGGTTTTTGTTGCCACCGAACTATCATTTTAATTTCTCCCATACTTTTCTGCACAAATTTTCAGTTAGTTTTGTGTGAAGCTTTTAAGTACTTTTTCCAGTCAATTCTGTTGGCATTTAATTTGCAGCTAACGTACTAACTGTGACTCTGTAACGGTGCATGTACGATAAGTACTTAGTCTACATAAGAAGAACGAAAAAAGTTAAAATTTATGTAATACTCAACATTAGTCTTCTGTTAGCTGAATACACTTGCTCTAACTAAGGTTCAACTTCAGTACAGGACAATAGTTCCTTGTTATCTGTTGAGTACCATTGGATCCAAGATTTGACATTGTGGATCTGACCGTTTTGTGCCTCTCCAGGTAACCGATGTAGATCACATCTTGAAATGACAATCGATAGAATTTCTTCCCGATGGAACAGACTCCGTCTTCTTCGAATAGGTTCGCAATAGGTTCCACCATTTTGTCCTTCTTCTTGTAATCGAGATACGTCATATGACAACGGTCTCCACACTTTTGACCGACAGAGCAATCTCCTCCTTCTTCGGAGTAGGTTTACGGATGAAGTCCACTGGTTCGATCATTCCTTAATAACCTCTCTGTCCGTGTTGCCCGTCTCCAGGTAATCGATATACGTATTATCTTGAGACAACGGTCTTCACCTTTCTGGCCGACAGAACAGTCTCGGAGTAGGTTTGCGAATGAAATCCACGGGTTCAACCATTCCTTAATAACCTCTCTGTCCGTTTTCCTCTTCTCTAGGTAATCTATGTAGATCACATCTTAAAACAATGAGGGACCGACCTTACCTTACCGACCGATAGAACAGTCTCTGCCTTCTTCCGAGTAGGTTCGAGGGTGAAATCCATAGTTTTAACCATTTCTTGATAAACACTCTGTTCGTTTTGTCCTTCTCCAAGCAATCGATGTTGATCATATCTTGAATTAATGATGAATAACCTCTCTCGGCGATTGAGCAGACTCCGCTTCCATCGGAGCATGTTCTTTGTCCTTGTCTCTCTCTCCTTTTTGTCCTTCTCGAGGTAATCGATGTGGATCACATCTTAAAACTACGGTCTTCACCTTTCTCGCCAATAAAGCAGACTCCGCCTTCATCGGAGTAAGTCCACTGTTTAGACCATTTCTTGTTATCTGTTGGTTATTAGACACTTCTATGAAGTGTTCTCACTGCTACGTGTGTTGTCCGAAGTGAGCAAACGCGGCATCATCGGATCGATGTCCTCCTGATTTCCAATATTTCAATCAGGATATAACCTCAAACATCTACAAATGGAGATCTGGCAATACCAGATTGTCACATTATCCTTAGGGTCGGTCATTTTCAGCCATACATTTTCACAGTAACTATTCCTGAGACTGTAAATTTGTCTTGCTATAGTGGCGCCTTCGAGCGATGAGACAAAGTACTTATTAGACTACCCTCGTATATGTTCGTGTGCTTGTGCTTTTATATGACTGTCTGCGCGTCGCAGTTTTTTGATAATAATTTTCTGTGAAAAGTACAAATTGGCCGTAAAAGTGCGGTTTAGGGGCCACACTTTTTGCCCATTCACTCGCTTACTTTTTTATTATATTCCATTTGTGTGAAAACTATTTGTGCCTTTTTCAGTTTTTACTCCTTTTTTGATTTTTTGATGAGCTCTAGTGCAACTGCAGCGCCGTGGTTGGGGTGGAATAGCGTCTACTGTGGCTGACAGCAAACACTCATATCTCGCTTTTGTACCGGCTGAACTGATTGTGTGGCACAAACTAAAATAGAAGATTAAATAGACAAAAAATGAAAAAAAAAACAATCAAAAAAGCGCCAAGCCATAAAACTGTGGGAGCAATGACTGAAATGAATGGAAAGCAATGACTGCGTGAATGAGCGCATAAATGAATGAATGAATGACTAACTAAATGGCATGACTGTATGAGTCTGGCCTAAAGCGTCGGTTGGATTAAGTTGCCACACAAACGGACACACACACGCATTTACAAAATGGCAATGAAATGACTCTAAAGTTTAGTTTAGAAATGTGAGAATTAAAATAAAATGTTGTAAGGCAGTAGAGAGTCATTGAAATGTATGCTTAATGCCAGGCAAAGTATTCAAATTATTTTCATTCGGCACCCTAAAGGCATGCCAATGCTTTAGTCGTAAACTATGAATATTTTGATGGAGTGGCTAGTATAATTAATGACTTGAATAAATATATTATGGTGTACATTTTCAGCCTTGATTTATCTATATTATGCATATTTAAATAAATTAATCATGCAAAAGGTTTCATGGCAATGAGGGTGGAATATAAAATGGAACACATTTTTTTATAAAAAAAAAAAACATTTCAATAAATTTTCCAAAAAAAATAATATAATAGTCCATATCAGTTTGTGTTGGTTAAAAAGGGAAGTCGCAAGCGCCAGACAACAAGCGGACGCATTTAACCCATCATTAGCCTCATTGCGCTCCTAGTGCAAAATTGTATTTATACAAAAATAATTGTCTCCAAAAGAATACTAGACTGAAATTAGTGGACCATTACATAATATGATTAAGCCATTTTTTCTCGAAGTCCTCAGAACCTCTTTTTCATAAGTTCGGTAGGGATTGTTAAACAGCATCAAAATATTTCCTGAAGATTAGACATTGTAAAATTAACAAGTGTTCTGTTTCTGCTGCATGCCTCAGTTGGAGTTCTGTTGTAATACCTTCCGCAGACGTATGGGGATTTTCGACATACGCTTGATACACTGCAGATCTCTGATGAAGCATTTAGGTTTAGTATATTAAGGCTAATTAGTTCTGAACACCATATAAATTAGCTAATGATATGAAGATGTCATTAATGTTGTAATATAATCCAGAATGTAATCCTTTCCAAACATATTGTATCTTATTCTTTGGGCTAGAACAGAAAAATCAAATTCCAAACGCACTAGTACATGGTAGTACATTATTACGCTTTTCTGTAGAAGTTTAAATTATGTAAAGTAGAGTTCAAAGTTTTTTGAAAACTGATTAGTGTTTTGATCTAAGAAATTTTGAGGCATACAATAGGGTAAGAAATTTTTTACAAAAAGGGGGAGCATAATTTAAATACAACCACCGAAATTTGTCTGTTAAAGGGCATCATCCCATGTGACAGCCTGTTTTTAGGGATTTTTTAGAATTTTTTTTCTATGATAGATAGACTACTACAGAGCTTTAAATTTATTATAATTCATTAACATATATTTCGACGGTATAAATATAAATTTGAAACTAAAGATATTGTGCTTCAAACTTCCCGCACGATTCCGGCTGATTGGCTTATCGTAAACAACAGTTAGGGCGATTTAATCAGTAAGCTTGTAGAAGAAAGTTTGAATCACACACTTTTGAGAAAAACGCATTCAAAATGTCCAGCTCCAAAATCAGAGCTTCTAACTACTGTATCCTTAAAAGCTTCGGATTTTTATGAACCTGTATTCTAGACTTGTTAAGAAAGCAATTTATGAAAAAAATAATCGTTTTTAACCCATCATATGACCTCTTAAGTAAAATAAAGCTTTTTTTTTAATAGGTTAGGTTAGTAAGCAGGAACTTGGACTATTTTAGCGTTGTCTTTTGTGATACCAAAAAACTCATAATGGATAAGAAATACTGTTTCAAACTTCTTAAGTCTGACAATGTCAATACTAATCAATTCGCTTTGTTCGTCCGCACTTGGTAGTCCCCAAGAAGTTTCAACCTCAGTCTAGGAAAAATCTGGGCGTTGGAAGTGGATATGCTCATATAATTCCACCTCGTCTTCCTTTAAACAGCTTTGGCAATTTATCCCTAGACCCAACGCGTGTGTATCTATTGGACAATGTCCAGTAAGCACACCTATGATCAAGCGGAGATAGACCTTGCTGAGGGAAATCGGTTCAAATGACCCTTAATGCTTCACTGCGGGCCAAAAAGAACTCGCAACTGCACGGCTACTGGTAGTTGTCCAGCACTTGATGAGCTCTTGTGATGTCTGTATATCCAGGTCTCGTGCGCAATTGGACATGGACTGTCAACTCGCTTACATTCCGGTATTAATGTTGCTACCATACCCTCTCGAGCTTGAAATTGTGCGTTTTGCTGTTTCTAAAGATTCCACAGTGGTCGGGACTAGGTACATCTGATAGCAAAATAACTAGAAGCTATTGATAAGCATGTTCGATACTCCTTAACTAATCTGAAGCGTACTGTCATCGATTTCAAAGCCGGTGAATAAGATTATAACAAGAATCTGAACAATAACATTAAACAATAGTTACCAAAGCAACAACAATAACTTTCCACCAAATTCTCCCTTAGTGTAAATTTCCAGTAGCCTTCTGTGATTTATTAATTCCAAGTATCAAGCCAATGCGAAACACATCTGTGCGAAAATTTGTGCATTCGTGCGCTTAAGTGAAATTGCAGATGTTGTGGTTCATAATGAAATTATATTAAATGAAAATTATTTTCATTAAGAAAACTCAGTTGAAATACCTATTAACACATTGTTGTATTATTTCCAAATAAATAATTATAAACGAAAATACTAAATATTACGAATTTTTACTTATTCTCAGGGCAAATTCACATCGAAATCGGATGTTTGGTCCTTTGCCGTAACGCTCTGGGAGATCTTAACCTTTGCACGCGAACAACCCTACGAACATTTATCGGATGAGAAAGTAATCGAGAATATCGGACATATCTATGCGGATGATAAGTTGCATGTAAGTTGTTAACAGATTTCAAATATATATATTATAGAAATATATATAATAAACCACAAAATATAACGCTATAAATATATATTATTCAAGATATATTTTATATTTCCTTTCTTTAACCCTAGGAACTACTACCGATGCCTCTAAATTGTCCGCGGGAAATTTACGATTTAATGTGTGAGTGCTGGCAGCGCAACGAATCGAGTCGACCGAATTTCCGTGAGATTCATCTATTTCTACAGCGAAAGAATTTGGGCTTCAAGCCCAACAACACTATGCATTACTAAAGTATGTGAAGTGTGCAAAAAATAACCAACAATTCATGAAAATTTTTCATGTGAAACATTTTCGAAAAAAAAATGATAAACGCCGCTTGTATGGCCGTGAATACTTAGTATTTAAATTATATGTAGATTATAAATTTAATTTGTAAGTAATGCAAAACTCGGCGAATTTAATACTTAAAGACATATGTATGTATGTATGTGGCAAAAGCTACAGAGTGTGTAAATTGCGTATTATGTCGCAAAAAATTTGGTTTAGTCAGCAAATAAGTATCTAAGTAAGTAAGTAAGTAAAGTAGGAAGTCGAAAAAAAACTAATATTCATCGAAAAGACGAATGATGTTAATGCGTTTATAAAGATTTAAGAACGTATTTTTATGTCTTTTGTGCTATATTTTCACTGAAAATTAATTTAAATTTATTTCGTCTAATCGATGAATATTTCAGTCAGCCGTAAAAGCCAAATTTTTTTATGCAGAGAAGTAAAAGTCTAATATTTTCATTGAAAATTAACTCAAAATTGGTTTCATTGAGTCAATGAATACTTATTAAAATAGAAAAGGTTATACGTTTGTAATGAACTAACAGCATATTTTATTTAAATTTATTTCGTCTAATCGATGAATATTTCTTTTGACTGAAAATCCATATTTTTTCGTTCAGGAAACTAAGAGATATCTAATTTTTTCATTGAAAATTTCATTCTAAATTGATTTCATCGAATCAATGAATGTTTATTAAAACTGAAAAGGCTATACATTTTTACTGAACTAACAGCATTTTTTCACTGAAAATTAATATATATTTATTTCGTCTAATCGTTGAATATTTCTTGTGGCTGAAAAAAACTTATTTTTTCATTTAGTAAAGTAAAATTCTAATATTTGCATAGAAAATTAACTCAAAATTTTTTTCATCGAATCATTGAATATTTATTAAAACTGAAAAGTCTATACATTTTTACTGAACTAACTGCATATTTTTATTGAAAATTAATTTAAACTGATTTCATCTAATCGATGAATATTTTTTTTTTCAAAATTTGTTTCATCGATTCAATGAATATTTATTGAAACTATTCAAAATTAAATGCTTGTTAAACTCAAATAATATTAATAAAAATTCAGTGTTTTGAAGTTGTATGAACTGATTTAACTTTTAGGCCGCAAGAAATCATTTTTTAATAATTATAATTTTAGGTTATGAAGGCATTTGTCATAAATTATGAATTTCATTGAAGCGGTGAATTTTATTTAGGTAATTAAATTACAGAAACTAATTTTTTTAATGAAATTTAACCAAAAATACTTTTTTTCATGCGCTTAAAAATTTAATCGAATGGATGAATATTCAAATTCAACCATATCAAATTTAATAATATAATTATGAACAAATTCAAATTGAATTTCCTCTTGCGATGAAATTTAATCTACCTTTAAATGGATAATTTCATTTTTATTTTAAAATAATTTAAAAAAAATTAGCATTGTTTTTATTGTGATTCATTTTACTTTATGGAATAGCAACGGCTTTGAGGTGAAGGAAATATTTATGTAACTAAAGCAAAAGTTCTTAGACGTTAAGACTACAACAATACATCGAATAGACGAAAATTTGTTCGTTTTAACTGATTTTCATCCAATCGATGAATATCATAAAACTAATTTCTGACTAAAAAAAATTTAAAAACTACATATAACAGTATGATGCCCCTAAACTTTTATTTATTTGCATAAAATGCTTATTTTCTATAAATTGGTTCTACAAAACTTTTAATAAGTCAGTCGAAATATGTATATTCGTATCAATATTAAAATAAAATATTTATATTCGATGAATATTAGTTTTTGGGTAAAAAACGTTGTTGGCGTGATTATAAATGTAAGCCAACATTTGAAGTTAATTTTAAATGCAAATAGTAGTAAGCACTTGTAAATTTCACTCAAATGGCCATTTTGAGGCCTCAAAGCGAATACACATCACTAGCATTTCTAGCATATAGTATTATGTATTAAGATTTAATACTTAGGTGTTTATGTATATATTGAAAACTATAACGAATGCGATGTAATCATAGCTGTAAGTTGAAATTATTGTAGGTATAGATGCATATTTTATAAGAAAGAGGTACTCATATTATATTTTAAATAAAAGCTTTGGTTGAAAAATTTATTTTTAATAAATATTTATATTTATTTTGTAAGTTGTAGAAAATATGTTGCCAATATTTTCCCGTAAATTTTCATTCAAATAATTTTATATTTTATTTTAAATAAAAATTTTTTATTTATTCAATGTATACTTATGACTACATAATCTTAAAAATGTAAAAAATACATACGATAGTAATAAACCAACTAAATTCTAAGCTCACAAAAATCAGAAAAATATGTAATAAATGCATTGAAATGCAGTAAGTAAGTTAGTTAGACGTATGTGTACCTATCTCCGCCGCCTGACCTGTCTACAAAGAATCCAATTCTCAGCAAAACATATACGAAAATACTATAAATGCTTCTAACAAATACAAGAAAATTATTTAACTCACCAAGTTTTTGAGAAAAAAAGTAATAATATTAAATACATAGACACAGACACTATATGTTTTATGCATTATGTACACTGGTTACTAAAACTATACATATAAAATATTATGCATTTAATGGTTAGCAGCGCATACAGAGTATATAAAATATTTGTTTTCAATGCGAAATTCTATATTAATGCAAAGTGGAAATGCTGTTAAATTTCTGCAAAAAAAGTATAAAGTAACAGAGCGTTGTAAAACTATGTAGAACCTGCAGATATGTAAATGTTTTTGACAATAAGAGAAAGCAAAAAAAAAATTCATTAAGAATTTTAGTAATTTTATTTTCAGTATGAAAGCTGGTTTTGGGTTCAATAATTTTAGTATTTAATATGCTCGCGAGATATTTAATTTCAATTAAAAAAATAAAATAAAAAATATTTTCATAATTTTATATAATTTCATATATTTTTTTAATTTCTTTTTTAATTCAAAATTATTTGAACTACTCTTATATATTATTTTTTTATTAGAAATGTAGAGATTTTGTGTCAATTAATTGCATATCAATTATAAATGTATAACTATTTTGCGACTCTCCGTTGAGCTGAGAAAATAATCGCTAATCTAATTACTTAATTATTTTAAGCCTCAACGCCATATCATTATCATTTATGTATCATATATGACTTTTCGAATAATTTGCTGCTCTAAAACACATAATTACTATATAAATATGCATGTATATAAATGAATAACTATTGGAATTATATAATATTTCTAGAGCAAAAAACTAGAAATACATACTCATCAAATTTCCCTTGTGCCTTCTTCTGCTATAAATTTCGATTTTCATATTTATAATTTCTTCGTTGTATTGTGTTTACCAAAGAAATATTTTACAGGCGGAAAATATTTCATTTATCATCAGTACGATAACCAATAACTCATATTGGTTACTTAAATAGACGAATAGTATTGCCATTCGAAGAATGATATGGACTTTTATCTTAAACAGTTTGTTCCCAGTTTTTTTTATCATCCGGTTTTTCACAGAATGTTATCATATTTTAGGGTTCTTCTCTCTTGAAAAGAACTATGCATAGAGAGTAAATACGAGAGTTGATATATAACTTACCGATCCAAATAGAGATCAAGAGGAAATAATCCCTACAGTCACTTGCTTGAGGCTGAGCCGCTTCCATAATCTTTTCTGAACACCGACCAGACTTCGGACGCGACTAACTTCGGACAAGCACATAACGTCACCAGCTATTACCACCTTCCTTGACTATTTCCACGTGAATGGAAGCCGGACTGCTTGATAGAACCATCAAAAGCACTTTCCTGAAATACGCAACTATTCCGACTAGACTGAGGATGCCACTGACTTCTGACAACACCTTCCTTGAATAACTACCCGTGAATGCTATCCAATGAGTCAAATCACAAATTATTGCAAACACCGAGTTGCTCGTCCAGTTTCGTTCTGGATACTGTAGTAGATTAAACTCCTACTTATAAAAACTGGATCCGGATATATCCAACATATGTTCCGCATGACACTAACCACCTCTTTTGATGCCCAATAAACCCCACCCATCTAATAACCTCTTCCCTTTGATCCGATCCTGTCGGAACAGCTTCTTTTTTGGGCCTCCCTTAAAGCTTTTATAACCTCAGAATTGTAGAATCACATGAGTATGCGGTTAATCGTGATTCAAAACCCTGTTTTAGTACTTCCTCATCTCAGATATGATAAACCTTTAACCTTTTTTTCAACATAAAGCTTTGAAAAAGTTCGCATAATTCGTATTAAAAAAAATTTAAATTTGAATGTCATAATTTATTTTAATACTGTTGACTACACTATTGTACATAATTTTCGCCTATTTTCATCACATTTTCAACACATCACCCATCAAGCTTTTTCTCTCCTACCACCTTCCTTTTAGTGCTTATCTTCTGTTGCTTCCAAAAAGCTTTAAATATTAAAAAATAAAAGGTTTCGCTACTAATTACAAGTATTAGAAGAAAAAAATAATAATTAAAATTATTTGTGCAATTTTTTACCATAAGCATATAGTGTGTATGTATGTATGTATATTTATATGTCACGAAATTATAAATGTAGTTTTAATTAAGTGAAACTTCAATAATAATGCGAAATTGAGATTATGAATTAATAAAAGCAAAAACAGCTATTGTACTAAATTACGTAAATGTGTAACTGTATAAAATGCGCTTCATTGAAGTAGAAAGCAAACTTAATATGTATGTGTGTATGTAATTAACTATTTATATATAGGCAACAATGCATTAATAGCGTGTATGTTTGTATGTGTGTCTTTTTTAATAAAGCTTACGCGAACTTTTTTGATGTGCAACACGACAAAATACACTTATTTGCTAAAATATTGTGTGTATTTAATGAGAAAAAAATTAAAAAATAAAATAAAATTATTATAAATTTAATTAGTGCCATTTGCCAACTGCATTTATTATGTATTTGAAGAAATTGGTAAAGTAAATAAATGAATTGTAAAGGAATTAAGTGAATTAATTAATTAAAATTCTATTTAATTTCCGTTGAAGCCATAACTGTTTATAAGTAACTGAGTGGATTGTATACAGTTAATTTATTAAGGATTTGAAGCCATATTTTTGGTGTATGTATGTATGTGTAATTTATTTAGAATAACACTTAAACTTTTTTGAAATTAATTTAATTTTTGTTAAGAAGAATTATTGTTTTTTTAACAAAAATAATTATAAGTCAAAGACATGAAATGTTATTGTTTCGCTAACAACGAATTAACGCAAAAGCATGTGAATGTAGCTGAAGTCTAATACATAGTGCTAAGTAATATATGTGAAGGAGAACTCAATTACATATAAAATAAATTTAAATTATATATATATATAAGTGTGCAATCGGTGTGAAAATTTCTTAGGCACTCACATTTTCAATTTGAAGCAAATCAATATTTTTCGCAATTTTTAACATTTTATGTGTGTGAATATGCAAATTAAATAAATGTGTTAATTAAAAAATAATAATAAATAATTTTGTTCGATAATTGTTAATTAAATAATATTTTGAAATTTTTTTTCGAAAATAAAATATTAAAATTTTCTTTATAAATAAAATATTAAAAATTTTGTTTTTACATTTTTTTTTAATAAAATATAAAAATATTTTTTTTAAATAAAAAATTCAAATATTTTGTATTGAAAATAAAATATTCAATTTTTTTTTTGAAAAGAAAATATTCAATATTTTTTATAAATAGAATTTTCCAATATTTTTTTTTTTTGAAAATAAAATTTTTTTTTGAAAATAAATTTTCCAAATATTTTTTTGAAAATAAAATGTTCAAATATTTTTTTGAAAATAAAATGTTCAAATTTGTTTTTGAAAATAAATATAATAATATTTTTTAAATAACATAAAATTTTCGCATATATGTGTTTATAAAAAAAATATTTACTTTAAAATTGTCACACATTTTATAAAAATATTGACATTTATGACACAAAAAGATCAGCAAAATTTTTTTCTCTCACAAAAAAACGCTTAATACACACTTCAGCGCCAAAAAAATGCCGCAAAAGTTTAGTTTAAAGTAAACTTGCGCTTAAAAACCACAAGAATGCACGCAGCGAGTATATGAAAAAAAAAATTAAACAAAAATAATAATAATAAAAATGTGAATGCAACTAAAATACAAATAATGTTGAGCACAATCATGTTTCAATCGACAACAAGTACAGTAAAACCTATAAACAAGTTATAAACGAAAAAAAAATAAACACTACTTATTAACTAAATGCAAGTGAAAGCATATGAATTTGAAATTGAATGCGTAAAGCATTGAAATACAATATAAATTGACACACATAGTTTGTATTAAGCAAAGCATAGCTGTAAGTAAGTACATAGAACACTTTGGAGATGCAGGTGAATTACGAAAAATATGAATTGTCATTAAGAATTAAAAAGAAACACAGTATAAGAAAACCAAAATTATTTAAAAAATTGTGAGTAAAACTTATATACTATATATATATATATATTAAATAAAGAAACACACAATTCAACTAATAATGAGATTGCAATGTGTTTTATTTACAGTGGCTATGAAGCTGTTTTATTTATTTTTAACAAATTTCGCAATTTTTCCTATAGGCTTAGGCTTGTTCTATTTTTATAAGTTGAATTATATCTCACTTTTTACCAAAGATTTATAAAAATCCCTACAACTTGTTTAAATTTATACGAAAGACATAACCATAAAATATTTTTCGTTTCACGCTTAGGCCAAGAACTTAGTGTAAAGGCAAATAAAGTGAAGATATCTCAAAAGATAAAAAAAATCAGTTCAGTCTTTGCTTTCCGACTGAAAGTGCTTTAGAAAATATTTGAAATTTACCCCACGACTTGATGAATATAAGAATCAAGAAATAAGCTTCTGGACTCTTCAAATCTTATGAAAGAACACCTTAATCCCAATTTCATTAAGACTGAGAACGAGTTGGTTCTCCGTGCTCTTCGCGCTTTTCCTCTTTGGTTCTTATTTACGAATTCCAATAAGCTCTGGTCATCAACCAGCATTTGTCCGGCTCCGAGATTCTACTGGCGCAATGTTGAACGTAAGAGGTCTGTTGAACTGCTTCATAGCTTCAATGGTTTAATAAAGACTTCAAATCGAATCACGTCGGAAGGACAAAAATAGTACATAGCTATAAAATCTATTTAAATTGGCTTTATACTGGATACTTTCCAATATCATACATAAAAAATGTATGAATGAAGGCGAGATGGAAACATCCTTACACCTTCCTATGCACTGCAAGCATTCTATAAACTGCGTTATAAATCATTGAGAGGCCTGGAAATTTATCTAGAATTTATATGTATTAGCTAACTCAAAAAGATGTGACGGGAACAAAGCGCTTAGTCGTTGTAAAAATGACCTCCTGATACATATTAGGAATTCTTAACACCATGAAGGACATTTGAAGAAATACATTAAGATACAGTGGTACAGAAAATAATTTTTTGAGGTGAACACTCTAAGATTTACATTTAACGAAATCTGGAAATGTTTTAAGAACCACCTTTTTCAAATAACAAAGTCAGTAGCGCCACTCAATTATGTAAAAATTATGTAAAGATTTCGATTTCGAGCGCATCGCTCAACTTATGGTACTATTCTGTTACTATTCGCAACACCATCACCCATCGTGAGACCCAGCATTCCTTATTGGGTAATGTTCGACCGAGTAGACCACGTCCAGCACGCTGTGAAGAAAATATAGCAGCTGAGAGTGTACACGAAGACCGTGGAGAGTGATTCGGCGCTGTATGCGTAGAAAATACAGCTCGTACAAGAATTGAAACAGCTCGACCTACCCAAGCGACATCGCTTCGCCCTATGGGCTCTTGAATAGTTCCTAATCCGACGTTTTCGAGCCAAATTCTGTTCAGACATGATGCCTATTTCTGGATCAATTTCATACAGAAAAAACAACGGTTTAGTGTGGTTTGAGGGACGGTGGAATCATAGCAACCGTCAATGGCGACCGTTAGCGCGCTAGACTTAGTACTTACCGATCTTAACAGAGTTAGATCGTCGAAAGGGCAGCCCTTGACCATATAAAATCCGGGTCAACTCCGGTAACATAGAACCGGCTGCAGTGGGAGCTCTTACTTATCCAGGCTGAACCCCGACATACAAAATACATGGCCTGCATGCCCAACGAACCCTACTCATCTAACACCCCTTTCCCTTTGGTCCCACCCCATCGAAACAGCATTTTCCTGGGCCTCCCGTTAGATAACCTCGACGACTACTAGACTTAAGCTTTCCGGCAGGGATAGATAATCGCTACGACAACAACCGTTAGCGCGCCAGGTTAACCGAATATTTGATGTCTGAAATTGAAGCTCGTTACAACACCACTTCCCACATCGCATCAATCAATGGATTTATTGAGAGAGAACTTCGGTGCGCAGATAATTTATCGTTTTGGGACGGTGGCGAACAATTCCGCTTCGATTCAAACCTTGGCGTGTCTTTCGCCGGTTAGCAGTCAAAATGCTCAAACGAGTCATCGAAAATTAGAATCAACGGATGGACTATCTGAGACGGAGCCGCAGACAACATTTACAATAGATAATATTTAAAAAATAAATGCCAAAGAATGTTCTTTCATGATTTTTCCCATTATTTAAATTTTCTGTGTTTTCTTTTTTTAAAGTAGGGAACCTCGAAATGAATCGCCCTTTATAATGGCATATATTAGGAAATAGGTTCGTGAGATAAGGCGTTTTGAGTGACGGTAGAGAAGAGAGTTCAAACTTTTTTTTTCGATTATGGTATATTACTTAATCAAGTGCGTTGGGTATGTTAATAGGCTTTGAAAGAGAATTTAAGGGCGAAAGAGAGCTTTCACATTTTAATAAAAAAAACTTTAAGCTTTCAATTTGAATACGGCAATAAATGTCATCAAAAACCTTTCAGCAGCTGAGAGGACTAACAAAATATATTAGACAAAATTAATTTTCGGATAGTATTATCCAAAGAAATAACACCGTCGAAGCACAGCTATTTCATTAAATATTCTTTTTGTATTTAAGTTTCACTAAGAAATGCTAAATACCTAAAATATAATTGCCCAAATTTAAGTACACAGCTCAGCGTTGTGTAATAATTTAAGCCACCAGCTGCGCAACGGTCTTCATTTGACCCGCTTTTATAGCCATAAAACGACTCGTTGAACTACTTTGACAAATGTAAATATTTTGAAACTAATTTTATTTCAACTTTTCCTGCCACCACCACCACCACTTCACTCCACCGACCGGCTGACCATAATTACATTATGCAGTTCATAAAAGAAAATCCAAACCGAATGAAATATGCATTTTATATCCAATTCATTACATAATTCATTATGGAAAGCTCGCTCTTACGACCGGCATCATAAAATTTTCTCCAATTCAAACAAATGAAAAATTCAGAATTTTACCTGAGAATAAATGGAGAAGAAAGCATATGAAAGGAAGGAGCTGAGTTTTATGGTGACTAACAGTGATGCTGTTGGTGGAGGAGTACAAAGTTGTACGGCGTGGGTGGGACAATGTTGCCGGTTTGTTTGTGTGTATGTGTGTCTTCACAAAGGTAGTTATGCTTAGCAAATTCTAATTTCGTTACTTCACAGTTATGTGTGTTAGTAAGCAAAACAAATAAGAGCAAACAATGGACGCAATGAAAAAGGAAAATGGGAAATTCGTTTAGGGTACACAGGTGAAGGATGCGGCCGAAAGAGCATGAGACCGACGCAGATAGCGCGTAAAATGGCAAATGAATGTATGAATGCAGAGAGTCATAACAACGCGTACACACGCACCTATTGACAACAACAACAGACAGCAGCCAGCAGCCGGTAGTCTTATCTTGGCGTGTTGCCTCGGCTGCAATTTCCAACGCCACCACCGCCACCATTACCACCACCAAGCGCAGCTGGGCACCATTTGATTAATTTTCAAATCCCTCGCATTCACAAAATATGCCCCGCGACAACAACAACAGAAAATACCAACAACAACAGCAATAATAATAGCAGCATTACAAACCAAGCAGTAACAGCAATAACAATGGCAGAAGTTGCAAGAACCATAGCAACAGCTCGTATAACGTAGTGGCAACGCACTCGGCGTACACATCTGCTTGCAGAACCGCCCAAGTGCTTAAAGCAGACTTAAATTCTCAAGCAAAATGTCTATAGTGTTGTTTTGCTGCTATGTGCTACTCTGGGGCAAACATCGTGCCAAAAGAATCAGGTGCGTCTATTGAATTTTGTGGGTTAGTTTTATGCGCAGGAAGATACGGTGGTCGAGTAAAATGGTCCATGGATATTAAGAAATATTTTATTAAAATATTTTTTTATTAAAAAAAATCAAATATTATTATTATTATGAAGAGTTCAAAACCTTAACAAAGCCCCATATCACGGAAGAAGAACTAGTGTTTTGTTTGAGTCCTCACTTTTCTAATGTTCCAATGGTCTATTACATATAAATTCGACGATTTTCTAATCTACACACAATTTACATCTCTTTTATTCACAACACACCTTTTTCTCACTGAATTGTTCACTTTTAAATTCAATAGACTTAACCTTGAAGAGAGAGAAAGAGAGAGAAATATAATTTTCTATTTGCTTTTCCAAAAATATCACTCGTAGTTTTTCGAGAGGCATTCAGAATAGTATGAAATAAATAATATTTCACAAAATTTAATATTGCTAAAATGTAATGAGCCTAGACGAAAGTTCTGAAATTGAGATTGCGGTCCAAAAGTGTCCTTTTTTGGCAAAAAACACGAAATAGGGACATACAAACTCTTTCAGATCTTTTTAACAGGCAGTTCTACCTTAGTTAATTTATTTAATCGGAGAAGGGATCTATAAATTTGGTAGCCCTATAAAACCTTCTCCGCATCGAGATTATGATCATCAATATAATTTATGAACTAACTACAGTATTGATTCATTAGTTTCTGATATGAACATAACTTTAATCAACTTATAACACTTAATTAACGCCTATAATGTTCTAGATATGCAGACATATATAAGAAGGGAACAAAAGAGTCATTAACAATACTACATCGGTTTAACATTAAAAATATTTCCAATAACCTTTTTGCACAGTTAATTGTTCAATTAACTGGTCTTTGCTCGATTAAAGCGTTGATTTTGATCTATTTACTATACAAACGAAAAATCTTAATTTACTACATTAATTATGAATCTAATACTAATCGAGTAGAAAATGAAATGCAGCTCTGCGGGTTGTTGTCTATGCTATAAATCTGGATGTGTTTATTGATAACATAACAATCAGCGGATGAAACTTATCAACTTCTTATGAACAGCAAAAACAAAAATGTATAATAGCTGATCGTTAATAGAGTAGTCAGCTGTGCGAAAGGCAAAAATTGGTTTCTCAATTGAAATCTTAATGCATTAAGGGGTTATATACAGTTAGAATTTAAAAAAAAATCGATTTTTTTTATTTCATTATCTTAATGTACATATATTTAAGAATACACACAGAAAATTTCATATCGTTCCGGTGAATATTTTCAAAGTTACAAGCAAATGAAAAGGCGTTTCGGAGTGCTTGGAAGTACAAGGTCCAAACTTTAAACGCGTTTTCTCAAAATGGTGTTTTCAAAGTCAGTGACCAACATTACTCGAAAACGGCTAGACCGATTAGTCTCAAATTTTAACACGACCTTCTTAAATATATTTTTTAGTAATTAATCGTAGATTTTTTCTCTCCGATAAATATTTTTTTTTTTATAAACAATTTAAGGCCGAAATTTCGGTGAAGAATCGATTTTTTTTTTTTGAGAAACCGTCATTTTGTCAAAAAATTTTATTTTGCTTATTCCTTCGATTAATTACTAGATTTAACATTATTTTAACGAAATCTGTTTGGTTTTTTAATTTCGGATGATCCAGTTCCGAGATATAGTGGTCACCGCAAAACGTCTTTTTTGAGAGTAGCTCCTGGAGATCAGCTGTAGCTCTTTTTCAAATAAATATTTTTACTAGTACTAAGTCTTAAAATACAGTTAAAAGATACCATAATATGTGTATAAATTTTTGGATCAATAAATTAAAAAGTTTTCTCAGAAAAAATTCTGGAAAATTCACTTTTTTTCGGCCGTCTAACTGTATATAACCCCTTAAATTAAATTGGCTGAGCGAAAAGTCTATAATGCCATGAATTCGGCAAATCCACAAAAATTATGCAGTTACTTGACACTATGTTTGAGAGAAATAGAGGTATGCATCGCTCCATAAACTTAAGTACAGTTAAAGAGAATGTTTTAATGAATAAGACTGATATAGGAAAGATATTGACTGATAGAAAGAACGATACCTAGATCCAGTCGTCTAACTCCAAGCAAAAAAGTTTCTTAGTAAAGAAAATCTCATATATTGGCTGATCCAAGTATAGCTAGTTCATCATAGAAAGACTTACGCTTGAACAATATTACGAATTGTTCAATTTTATTACGAAAATTAATTTTGCTTCGCTCTATGGGCTCTTGAAAAGATCTATGAAGAAGCTTGATTGGGTATATAAACAAGCAAAATTTCTGCTTTTGAACGAAGAGATTCATTCAGAAAAAACATCGATTTGGTGTGGTTTGTGAGCCGTTGCAATCATCGTTAAAAAATGATGCCATGATAGCCGATTATTTGATACCTGAAATTGAAGCTCATGATCTCTACGATATTTGGTTTCAACCAGACGTTACCACTTCACACACATCGCATCAATCAATAGACTTATTGGACTAATTTCACGTTTTGGGCCGTTCGATTGGCCACCAAGATCGTGTGAAATCTCACCGTTTGACTTTTTCCTGTGGGGATATGAAAAGTCTAAAGTCTAGGCGGACAATCCTGCTTCTATTCAAGCCTTAGCGCAAAACGAAATTTGGACTTATCTGAAACGTAGCCGCGGATAACATTTGAAAGAGATAATCTTTAAAAAATAAATACCAAAGAATGTCCTTTCGAACCATAATAAACATTCCCCATTAAATTTTAATTTTCTGTGTTTTTTTCTTTAAAAAATATGGAACCTCAGACTGGACAACAATTTATATAGGTAATGAAAAATAAGTAAGACATCAAATGGAAATTTAGGTTTGGTGTATCAAAATAAAGAGTTTAGTTCAATTTACAGCATAAACACGAGTTTAATATTTTGTTTAAGAGGTACATCTAAGTTTCAACCATTAAAATGGTGTTTAAGGCTGGTTTATAGATTTTTTCGATAAACTCCGTGTTTGTGAGAAGTCTGCAATGCCAATGTAATGTGAGTTTAAGGATATTTGATTTTAGTAAACTCCGAGTTTAGGAAAAGTGTTTAATGCCAACCAGTAAAATGGCTACTAAACTTCAGTTTCTTGGAAGCTCAAAAGGATCTACAGCTGATTTATAAGTGAAGGTAAGTGTAGTTGCGGTCAACAACTCCTGTTATCGCCATTTTCAAATAACCATCTTGTCAAACTCGAATTTATGATAATCATTGCGTAGGGATTGACTAAAGTCTTTCATATAAAATTTCTTCGCACCACATTTTACTTAGAAACGTCACACTGTGCGTTTACTCCTGCGTTGACTCCTCCAGCAGACTACTGTTAGTGTTGTTGCTGCTGCAAAAGTACAATTGTATTTATGTAATTATGTATGCATAAATGTATGCGTGTAGGTGCAATCGCAATAAAACCAACGTCAAATGAGCGAAATGAAATGTAAGTAATTTAGAAATAATAATGAGACTCATTCGCACAAACAAATACACGCACACTACGTCAGGCTTTGGCAGTTGAATGCAAAGCGACGCAGGCACGCAAAGCAAGAATACAACACCGGAGGTGCGCAGCAACACACAGAGCTGAAAAATAAAAGCATAAAACTTGGCGTTCCCACATGCAACAGTGGCAGGCGCCGGGCGGCATTTCCGCAGCAGACGACGCACAAGAAAAAAGAAGAAGAGTAATCTCACATACACACAGACTCAGGCACAATATGCATGAAGAAACAAGCAAACACACATAAAACAGCTGCCACAGCAACACTTTTCAACTACAAACATACATACAAACACATTTACTCACACACACATACATATATACAGCAACAGTTTCTCCAGCCAAAACACAATGACAGTGTCAGACTATTATACATTACGCTTTCGCGTAGCATACATTAAGGCGCACAAAACACAAGCATATGCACAAGTAAGCCAGGCTGCCGGCAGAAAAGTGAACCTCATCTGTTTTGACAAACATTGCGGATATAAAAAGGATCAAATACTCATTTTGGTGTGTTAGCGCAAGCTCCAATTGCTTGGCATTTACCATTCGCACGCAGCCACAGCCATCCGCAACGCACCACCTCGAACCGAAACTCCTCTAAGTAGTAAGTACCCAGCTGTTTGATGAGGGGAGTACGCAAGTGTGGCAGTAAGCTGCCAGCAACACAATACTCATACATGCATATGTAATCTCCGGTTTGCCGTTTCGCTAGAAAGTTTTTTAGCATGGGCGCTGTTGCCTGCTAACTGTTGCATATTTGAATTGTTGCCAAGCATTGTGAGTGCACGATTACTTTCTCGTGATGCGTTTTAAAATTGTAAGAAATTGTATTTAATTTACCCAGTTTTCTCCCCTTACGAAACTGTAAAACAATTTATTTCATGCAACTTTTAAGATATGACGAGACATTTATATTGAAATGAAAGTGAACCATTGTAAAACGGAAATTTCTAAATGGGTGACTGAGAAAGTCGGAACTAACAGAAACAGAAACGGAAACAGAATATTATTGCGTTTTATTAAAGCCTTCAATATTTCATAAAAAAGATAAATAAATCAAAATATGCGCATTTAAGTTTTATGAAACGATCTACCATGGTCTAAACATATCTTTTTATGGTTCTGAAATTTTGAAATGTCGATATATATCTAGGAGAAAAACAATAAATTTCAATTTGTTAAGAGATTCTTAGTAAAACCATCTAAAACTAACCAACAGCGCAAATTCTACTAACGGACTAGACCAGAACTAGATTCACTTATCCCGAAATATGCTAAAGTATGGTTCTAACATGAAAAGAGTTACCAAATTATGATCCATGAAGCCTTTAATTTAAGACCATCTTATAATATGTTTTTTCTGAAAAGAATACGCAGTTTGGAAAACAATTAAATTCAATGTCTTATACCAAACATCTACAAAACGTTTGGAATACAAAACTACAAAAAGCACTACCCCATCACTGAGCATGTAACATAGACGCCGTAAAGCATTGTATGCTGGATCTCCCCTTACCACTGAAGTTATATGATTTATTAATGATACTGCGAGATCCAGGAATCTGGAAATATAATATAACTTATTAAAAGCTCTTCTCTCCAGTAAAGCTGTTTGTACCGAGTTTTTTTTTGAATACTGAATTTTTTAAATGGTAATCCGGAGAACAAAAAAAAATGCAAACGAATAATATGAGGAGGCTGGGGTTTCAAAACTTGCGAATGATAATGCGAGATCCAATGACGAGATCCATGGAGTTTCCTAAATAAATAAAAATTTAATTGCTTCAAGAAAAAAGGAATGGCAATCTAATGATTTAAAGGGTTAGAGGTAGTAAGGTACACGAAAAAATAAATTTTTTCAGTATTTTTTTATATCAAATCATGTTATTTTGCAAACGTGTTTTGACTTGAAGTCACACAAATTTGAAAAAAAAATATAATTCCCAAAGCGATAGCTGTTTGTGTTGACCCAGTTCCAAACAAAAGGTCCTTGCTGTGACAATCATAAGTGCTTGGAGATTCCTCTAAAATCAATCGAATAAGATTATTAGACTATTAGTTTTATAAAAAGATAATACTTTTTAATTTTAAGTTTAAATTCTTTTTTTTTTGAAAAATTAACAAAATGGTCACAGGAATTTTTTTCTAGATTTTCGGGAAAAAATCAACAGTTGGTCTTAAAAAATCGAAATTTTTTAAAAACAAAAAAGGTTCGGTTAGTCCCTGGATTATGATGTATTCTAAAAACTGTATGAGTTTCAATAAAATCTACTAAGCGGTTTTCGAGTTACAGTTGTGACCAATTAAAAAAACATAGATTTGAGAAAAACGCGTTTAAGTTTCATCCGAGCGTTTTGGAGCGCACAAGCGCCCTTTGTAATTTCTCGAAATGTAATTATCGGATCAACTTCAAATTTTCAGAGCATATTAAGTTTTTAAGATTCTAACAAAATTGCAAAAAAAAATATTTTTTGAAAATCCTGACTACTCATATCCCCTAAAAAAATCGATGATATTCTTTAGATTCTTTATCCACTTTATAACGAGAAGCCATAATTTTGGAGAACAAAAATTACAAATTCGCCAAATCTCATTGGCATTAATGTTCTTGGATTTCTCGCTTCATTAAAGAAGAAGAAAATTTAATTTTAAGATTAGGTTTTGACTACCAAAATTTTGTCGGCAGTTTTGTGATTGTGAAAATACTACTAACTTAGTGATGATACCAATTTACTCGACTACGACGTTAGAGAGAGTGCGATTTCGACATAAAGTACAGATTTCGGTCCTGCTATTTTAAAAATGAGTACAAAACTATCACTTGATTAATCAGACAGAGAACGTGGGAAACTTTCAAGGATCCTTAACTAAAAGTGCCGTACCCAGGACAAGACTGGATAACTATTAAGGATGAAAAGTTTACCGAAATACCCCAAATGATGGAAGGAATTGAAATAATCGGAAAGAATAAGGAAACTTTTTATTAAGGATGAAAAGTTTACCGAAATACCCCAAATGATGGAAGGAATTGAAATAATCGGAAAGAATAAGGAAACTTTTTAAATCTAAACCTATATAAATGTGAAATATCGAACTTGCCACATCTTAGTTATAACAAGTACGGAAAGGCTAAGTACGGGTGTAACCGAACATTTTATACTCTCGCAATTTATTTATTTCACTTTATTTATATTATATAATACACAATTTGACCCACATATTCATCATATATATTGTATAAAGTCCATTGAAAGTTGGAAACCCTAATATTAGGTTAGAAGCACCGACGTCCTCATGTTCGATACATGGGGCCTTAAAAACCTATGGTCCGATTTCGGCGATTTTTAGAATGGGGCTTCCACACTATAAAGATAGTATTTGTGCAAAGTTCTGCATCGATATCTTCACTAGTGCTTCCTTTATATATTGTAAAGTTAACGATTCAGAACGTCTTCAAAGTTCTGGTATATAGAAAGTAGGCGTGGTTGTGAAGCGATTTGGCCTATTTTCGCAACATATCATTGGGATGTAAGAAAACTATTACAAACCAAGTTTCATTGAAATCGGTCAAGTAGTTCCTGATATATGGTTTTTGACCCATAAGTGGGCGATGACACGCCCATTTTCCATTTTGTAAAAAACTCTAAGTGCAGCTTCTATATGCCATTTCTTAAGAGAAATTTAGTGTTTCTGGCGTTTTTCGTTACTGAGTTAACTCACTTTTAGTAAGTTTCAACCTAACCTTTGTATGGGAGGTGGGCGTGGTTATTATCCGATTTCAAATATTTTCATGGTGTGTGGTGGGGTACGTAATAGAACTGACTGCAGAAAGTTTGGTTTATATAGCTTTATTGGTTTGCGAGTTATATACAAATAACCGATTTGGGGGCGGAGCCACGCCCACTTTCCCAAAAAAATTACATCCAAATATGCCCCTTTCTAGTGCGATCCTCTATTCCAAATTTTACTTTTATAACTTTATTTATGGCTTAGTTATGACACTTTATGCGTTTTCGGTTTTCGCCATTTTGTGGGCGTGGCAGTGGTCCGATTTTGCCCATTTTCGAAAGCAATCCTCTCACGGTCCCAAGGAACGTGTGTTCCAAGTTTCATCAAGATATCTCAATTTTTACTCAAGTTATCCGTTGCACGGACGGACGGACGGACAGACAGACATTCGGATTTTGACTCGTCTCGTCACCCTGATCATTTTGATATATATAACCCTATATCTAACACGTTTAGTTTTACGACTTACAAACAACCGTTATGTGAACAAAACTATAATACTCTCTTTAGCAACTTTTGTTGCGAGAGTATAAAAAAATATATCCGATTGTGTGAAGACTATCTTCAGAAAACATTTTTGGTTCTTTAGTGACTTTTTTAAACCTTTTAAGCCATGAAAACGACGACATCTCGTGATTATATGTAATTCGTTTCATATCTAGCTGTCTGCGTTGTATCAGTCTACTTTATTCAATACTTCTTTCTACCAGCATAACCAACATAAACTCCATATCAAATTAACTAACCACAATAGGCCACATTTCATACAAAAATAGCTACGCGAACCAAGTGTAGCTTATACCAAATAAAAATCCTATCAAATTACGCGAATTACAAAATTCATGCTAACAAAACAAATTCGGTGCGCGCACAAATTGCAGTCTTCAGTGACTTTTACAAATCCCACAGTACAATGTAACACTGATCCGGTGAGCTCGTAAATTGTAGCAATTCGGATTGTTGTAGAACAGCTAGCACAACTACGCTTTTGTGTCTTCCACCACTTCTTCTTCTTCTTCAGCAACCGGCTGAATGTTATTGCAGTTGTTGCTTTTTTTCAATTAGCATCAATTCACAATTCTAATGCACGGAACACATTTAGCAAGTGAATGACACTAACCGCACCATAATTACGCATCTTCGCAAGAAATGTGAGCGCCCGAGCACAGTTGGGCGCCAACACAATGCCTGCCTTCGTTAATGCCAACAACGCCCAAGTAGTCAGTACAACTATTTACTTGAAAGTACATGGCAGCCGTAGCCACAGCAGCAGCAGAAGGAGCTGTAGCAAAGTTGCTGAGTTGCCTGGGGAGCTCAGCGTGCTGGTTGGCTGACTGGAGACACCGGCGTTAGTTGGTACTCGGTTAGTTGGCAGCGTCACTTGGCAGGCAGTCTGTGGGGCTGTGACAGCAAATGTGGAATTTCCGTTGGGATTAAGCGTAAAGCGCGCAACAGCAGTGGAGTGTGAGGCGTGACATGGCGTGGCGTGACATGAGAGCAGCGGCAGCAAATTGACACACGCACCAGACGCAGATGACAGTAGTAGTGGGTGGCACTATCCAAATAGGTGGATATATATATGTTAATGGCATGCGCTGTTAAATACCCATAAGTACCGGCTCGGACAGTGGCGCACTGCTCATTGCGCTTTGTACACAGCTGTTTAAGGATTTAACGATGCGCCAAAGCCCCTCATCAGGGACATCTTGCGTGCGGCACGCGTTCGTACTCGCTTGCATGCGAAATGCACAGTTGTTGTAGTTGGATTTGGTTGCATGTATTTTAATTTTTTGCTGTTTAATGTTTGTCTTATAACAAAAAAATAAAATAAAAAAACTAACAACAAATTCTTCAATTAATAAATTCACTTTGTTCATTGCCGCTACTCATTTTATCCATGTCTATTGTGTTTGTTGTTTTATGCATCCCTTAATGTTGTCTACGAATTTTTGTATTGACATGCAACTCCAATTTTTTCCGCATTTCACCTTGCTTTTGTTAAATGTGCTTCACTTTTTGATTTCCTTTGTGTCTGTTGTGTCTATTTAGCTGTTGCCTTTGTTGGTTTTTTTCGTTTACGACATTTTTATGGTACTTTTTTGCTCATTAGTATGAATTAAGTTAGTTTTCATTTGATAGCAATGCCAATATGAATTAGAAAATGTAACTACCGTCGCAACTGTAAGCCACTAGGGAGGACTACTAAACTTTGAAAAACCGAACACTGAGCTAAAAGGAGAAACAGCAGTATCCAGCTATCTGCACTTATATTATTTACGTGTGGTGGTAACCCTAAATACGAAAAACATCGAATATTTACAGGAATCAAGCTTAAAACTTAACAAATTTAACTACATTTACTGCTACGAAAGCCTATCGAAGATAGCCTAGAGAATAAATCAATGAAATTATTTATTCCTGTGAAAGGAATTCGATGCCATGATGTAAGGAACTCGATTTCTTTTGCAGAAGTCCAGACGCTGAACCCAATTTTCGACAGTTTTCAAGCATAAATCGGCCGATATTGCACATTCGATATTTGTAAGAAGTGCATCAATCGTAGCTGGCTTGTTGACCATAGACTTGACAGGAAATAGTCTAACGACGTCAAATAACACGAATGGGCGGCCAATTGACTGAGCAATTTCGTGAGTTAACACGTTCACCAAACTTGCTTTTCAATAAATCGATTGTGACATTCGCTATGTAGCTTGTTACGCCGTCCTGTTGGAATCACATATTGTCGAAGTCCATATCATCCAATTTGGGCGAAAAAATTTCAGTTTTAATCATAACGGAAGAAGTACGGCCCAATTACGCCGCCGGCCCATAAACCGCACCAAAAAGTAATTTTTTCGTATTGCAATGGTGACTCATCGCTGACGACCATAAATTGGACGTAGCGCTCTTAAAGTTGAGTCCACTGACTCCGAATTTCGGTAGTAAATCTTAATAATATCGACTTGCTGTTGGATTGTATATCTTTAAATGATGAAATGCCTTACTGAAGAGAAATATCGAAAGAGCGGTAAAAATATGGCGTCGTTTGCTGGCCTTATCGGTCTACTTTTGTAGCGTCCCTTTTGAAAACCCCTTTGCTATGACGAGATATGCGATGTACAAGAGGTCTGCCTTACGTAACACATAATAAAGTAATTAGAATTAATACAATGAAACCTCTCGTGGTAACTCACCGTCGAACAATGTTTGTCCTCCCAAAAGAGATGGTCATTTGTTCTAAAAAGTTTTATTTGGTGCATGAAAAAATATCTGCTCGAGGGAGATGTCCATTAAGAGGGGTTTCTCTGCAATTAAATTGATTTGATGCACTATCAGTACCGACATCCCATTATAAAACATTTCCCAATCAACAAAAATTGTATATACCTTTAGGTGGTTTCTATACATTAACAATAGCGCCATCTATTTTCAGCGATTATAACACATCAAAAAAATCTATAAACTAAGCTGAACTGAATGGTAACTACAAAACATTATCAAATTAACCTGAGACACACAAAAAATTTCATTCAAAACGGTCCAGCCGTTTAGGAGGAGTTCTGAGACATTGAGCACGATTTATGCAGCCTCTGAATCCGAATTTGTGCATATATGTACACCCAATCTGCATCTTCCTGAATACTTCATATTAGTATTGTCCGGAACTCTACTTTAATAATATACAGAATCACTGCGACGAATAGTCCCTTAATGTCGATCAATTCAACGCGAATTTACTTTAATTACCCGTAATTCCTATGGGTTGGATACCAGTGCGCTGATATTTTGTCCTTTCCAAGCTATGAAGAACCATTAAAGATTCAGCCTAGTTGAAAAATTTGGTTTACAAGCGACTAGACTAGCATTGCAAATGACGATCAACCTTTCATATAATCTCTGGGATTCGTCCACTTTCGAATATGTGAGATATTACAATTTGAATGACCTCAATTTTTTTAAAACTAGAATATATCAGAATTTTTCGTGTTAATAACATATTCTTGTTATAGATAATACCACATAAACCAAAACGTGGCTTGTGTTTGTTATCGATGCTTTTGAATCGTAAGTTATTTAATAAGTGTTTATGAAGAAAACAATAAGCACTTTGGATTTCCAAAAGAGGTTGTTATGCACGAAAGCGGTGATGAGAGAATATCCAACGTATTTCAGCATGAGAGCAACTATACAGCATGAGACCAGAAATACACAAAATTCCTACTGTCGCTCGATAGAAGGAACATGGTTGGAATTCTCATTGACCACTGTCTGATGGCAGCGCACGAATATAAGATGGGACTGACAAATGGAGATGACTGCAGGAAATTACAAGGGCAAGGTATAAAAGAAAAATGGAGTATTTCTTTTTCGCGTGTCCTGCATTGTCATGGCAATTGATCTGGCATTTTGGGGCCTCAGAGTACGAGAATTTGGGAGAGGTATCGTTAGTAAAACCAGAGAACCTGCTAAAATTTATTATTGAATCTAACAATTGTCGCCCATTCCAGTCATCCCAATAGCTAAACGCCAAAAATAGAAATAGAGATAGAGATAGAGATAGAGATAGAGATAGAGATAGAGATAGAGATAGAGATAGAGATAGAGATAGAGATAGAGATAGAGATAGAGATAGAGATAGAGATAGAGATAGAGATAGAGATAGAGATAGAGATAGAGATAGAGATAGAGATAGAGATAGAGATAGAGATAGAGATAGAGATAGAGATAGAGATAGAGATAGAGATAGAGATAGAGATAGAGATAGAGATAGAGATAGAGATAGAGATAGAGATAGAGATAGAGATAGAGATAGAGATAGAGATAGAGATAGAGATAGAGATAGAGATAGAGATAGAGATAGAGATAGAGATAGAGATAGAGATAGAGATAGAGATAGAGATAGAGATAGAGATAGAGATAGAGATAGAGATAGAGATAGAGATAGAGATAGAGATAGAGATAGAGATAGAGATAGAGATAGAGATAGAGATAGAGATAGAGATAGAGATAGAGATAGAGATAGAGATAGAGATAGAGATAGAGATAGAGATAGAGATAGAGATAGAGATAGAGATAGAGATAGAGATAGAGATAGAGATAGAGATAGAGGATAGCTAACACTCTATAGATATCAAAGGTATATGTTGGAAATATTGTTGAAGAATGTTTTCGTATGTGAAAGAACTATATAAAGTATAACCACGAGTACCCACAATTGAGACAATTTACTGCGTCTCTCGAAATTTAATAAATCGAGATTCTAATTAGTTTTTCATTCCCTGTATTCTCTGAATCATGCTCTCACCGGCTTGTTGCTGTCCTCGAAGCTTAAAAAAAAAATTTTGCTGAGAAGAAATTTTGCAAAAATGAAGTATTCCCGGGTCTGAAGCCTGTTTTGCAGTAAATGTGACTTTTACAATAAATATAGTATCAATAAGTTGAAAGAAGGCAACATTAAGACCAGCGACATTTAAAACACCTAAATTGGATTTTAGATCAAAATTTCCGGAATACTTTGATTTTCTTTAAAACATTACGAACTTTTCAACATATCTATTAAGAAAATCTGTGCGATATAAAATAAGCTAAGACCATTAAGCCACTTCAACCTAGCACGATTAAGTATTTTACAAATATAATACTGCACCACATTCATTAATTGGCTTAACGACTGACATGAATTGACTGACAGCGGAGTTTAAAAGTATCAAATTTACAATGCGGTTGCGTCAATAAAATATGCACAAAAGCGTATTGCATACCACTCATCTGCATTTCTAACGAAATGGTATGCTTTTAAGGATTTATATTTTTTTATACGAAGATATCCCTTTCAGCTGCCACGCAGCCCACATCAAATGCCAAGACGAGTAAGTGAGCAATAGTAAATGTCTGAAATTTAATTGACATTTCGTGAAAGTGAAAAACCACCACCCCACACAACCGCATTGATGAACTACTACAGTATAACTAGACGATTTTTTAAATTCCTTAATCCGATTTTGTGGTTACACATACAATCAACCCGACGCCGAGCATTTCCGGCGCATAAATTCAAATGTCGCTGCGAGCATGCCGACCAGAGTCACTTTAAGAAAATTGAATTTCGCCTTCGTGTTGACTTACACACCGGCGGCATGGAATCAAAGTCAGCTTTAAAGAGGCTGGTGGGTTGAAAAACACAGTACGACCAAACTCCACAAGACATGCACTTTCACCCTCATTTCGAATTTTTTTTAACTTGTGTACGCAACTGCCTTTTTTTCTTTTGGATGCGAACCTCACTCCCAACCTCACTCTCACTCGATAGCTTTATTAACTCACCGCTGCGCAACCGGGCAACCAATATAGCCTAGTTATCAATTTCGACCATTAACCCCATTTCGTGCGGGTGGCTGTATGTGAGTGCTGCCAACTTAAAAGCAATCAAAATCATCGATATTGGACTTTGATAAGACGTCGTAGCACACACAAGCACAGAAGACACAAGACAAAGGCATTGATCTCGGACTTAAGCGACCGAGCTCACACCCAACTTACTTTCCCTTTGCATGCTCGCTTAATGTGGGGTTATGCCGCCTTAATGCTGGTTAAAACCGCAAGTAGTTTGTGTGCGCTCTGTAAGGCAGAGAGAGAGGAGGGACGCCATGGGCTATTGGGTACTGCCACTAAATCCCAGCACAATCTTTGATTTAGAAAAACTGCCAGACAGGAAAGAAAACAATTTCAATCCCACAGGATGTGAGACCGCTGTGCGCTTCATAGCAATATAGCAATCTCAATAAATAGAATCAAATAGGAAAAAAAAATTAAAATAAAAACAAAAGCTTGGTGAAATTAAAGAAAACAAAAACAAATGTGAAGAAAGCGTTTGCTTTGCAAAAATCGAAGTGGAAAAAAGAGAAGCGTCAAGCAAGAACAGCAAGAAATGCAATGAATATTGGAAAAGTGCTTACTGTAAGGAAATATGGCAACGAATGAAAAGCTAAACTCAATCCCCAAACGGCCTAGAAACGTACTATAAATGCAAACGGATGAGTTGTCTTAGAGCGTTGTTGCCATCTGTCATCTGACGTTGGATGAGTGAATGGTTTGCTTGACTGACTATCCAACTGTGGATTGGGTTGGATTGGGTTGAACTCACAAGATGCAGTAAAGTAAAAATAGGAAAATCTTTAACACAAATGAAAGTTACAAAAAAAAAATGTCATTATCTGCAAAGCTTTAAGTGATTTGGTGAGACCTCGAACAGATTGCCATAGAAATTGGTGATTACACTCAAATGAAATGAATGAATGAAAGCATGAAAGTAGTCACACCGCAGTTAATGCGTGCGTAATGGGAATACAAGTTGTTTTTTTTATTGTCTTAAAAGAGTTGAGTTTCTTCCAAAATGATTATTTGTGGAAGGTTACAGTTGCTGAGAGGGTTAAGTGTATGACTATGGCTCGTTAGGTTGTGGGTTCCATTAGAGTGTAAATACGAAGAATATGAAACCTATAAGTTTTAAGAAGACATCGATTGACTAATAGATTTTGTGAGAAGCCTCATACTATTTTTTCTATGCAGAAACTTGGAATGGAACTCAGACTGCGTACTAATCTACCACGGAGGATTTCTCTTACAGCGGTATTATGTCCTCTTTCATCTGTTATTTCTAGTTTATCTGAAATACAATTATTTTTGCTTCTACTGAACTTAGTAGATTTTGTACCATAACAGGATTTTATTTTGTATTTTTGTCTTCAAGTAAAGTTTTTATATATTGCTGCTTATTCTTCATCAAATTACAATGCTGACAGTGCAGCTGGTTTCGAAGGGAACGTACATTATTCTCAATACAATTTAGAAGGAACGTTTCTGATACCGGATCACTTTAAATACGAACGCAAAGTCCTAAATTTTTTCCATAATTGTTATCAGTATCGGCTATCATGTGTTCTTGGTCCGTAAATTTCTTTCCAACGAGCAACTTCTTTAGGTTTGAGAGCTGGAAAAAGTTGTTTAAAACCAGAACGCCTTGCATTCTGCCGATTCTACTATACCAAATATCTGCAGGTGACCTCTTAGAGGTAGGTGCCTCGTGATAACTCCTGTGATACAGCTTATTTCTCTTTTGTTCAAAGTAAGACGCTTTTTTGTTCTGCCCAGTGTCAACATTACCCCATAGTAGTTTTGTGATACGACACGTGTTGCACATGTTCCAGGACCTGAGATGTTCCCCTAGCATCCTAAGAACTGAAAGGTCTGGGACAGTTTAAGGATCTTTACAGAAGAAGCCTGCTCCCGTTGCTGTTTTGATCCGTCGGTGAATATAAAGATTTCCCCAACAGTCTCGGTTTACCGGTCACAGGACCAATCTTAACCGAGTTCAGTGACAAGATTTAGTACGATACCATATTCCCATTGGTGCAATGTTTGGGTCCAGTGGCCCAAGGTCTTTAGCCTACACGCAGTATGCGCTGCATCATACTTCACTTGGATATGTATTGGCCGGATATCTAGGATAACCTCCAAGGATTTTGTTGAAGTAGTTTTCATAGCACCGGTTATCTCTATTAAACAGGTCCTCTTGACTGACAATACTTCGATTAACCTGAAGTGTTTTGTGATCAACTAGACAAATTGAGTGATGCACTCAAACAAAAAAGAGGCCAGTATTGATAAATGGAAAAGTTGTAGTGTTTCACCAGAATAAAGCAAGACCTCATACAACATTGATGACTCGCTAAAAATTTTTGCAGCTTGAAGGGGATGTGTTACCACACTTAGCACCTTCGGACTATTACTTATTCCAGTCTGTCTGCAAAATTTGTTGGATGGAAGAACTTTTATCTCAAATCAGGATGTCCAAAACCACTTGGAACAGACTCTTGCCCGAAAGATGGCAAAAGGTATTGGATCAAAATGGATAATATAAATAAAAAAATCATGTTTAAATTGCACTAAAAAAGGGAAAATACTTAGTGCATGACCCAATGTCTAGTATTTTGCACAGAGATTTTATGGACCTAATTTCATGACCGATGTTTCCAACGATGTTATATTTGAATGGTGAGTTACCTCGGTCAGCTTCATATTAAAGGCTTTGTCTCTTAAAACCACTTTTATACTGGGTCCATCGTCCTCACTTATATGATATTCGCCTATTGCAGACAAGTTATAAAAAAGATAACCGTCTCAGTCAGCTAGTCTAAGTGGGTATCGGAGCATCTATATTTTAATGATAATACTATTCTTAAGTAAGATGGTTAGAACCTTATCCAATAAACATAAAGTTACTAACGATAAACCCAGTTTACCAAAATCTCCAAATATCATAAGCCTGAATTCACCACATTTTGTTTATTATAAATTCATTCAAATTTCTCATTTTTTACTCATGACTACTCTTAATTGCCTACACTACAAAGGAAATGAAAAATGATTATGAAAGATGAAAGAAAAGATTAATTGTTGCTTAAACAAAATAAGTCATTATAAGACCACGTCAAGAAAAATTTTTCTTCAATAATTATTTATATAAGTGCATGCACATTTCCAAAAAAATATATTAACTAATCCTTTGCGCCACACCTGTAATCCGCACGCGTCACGAAGACACGGTCCGCCTCTAACACACGCCACATGGGTACACCTGGCTTATGGCGTCTCGCACTGATCCTCCTTACATAACATTCGCGCAACACTCAGAGCAACTTGTCGCATTACGAACGCCCGGCGGTCATATTTCTTTTAACAACTACCAAATGCATTTCAATTTAATTCAATGTGCACACTGTTCTCGACCCCCTTACTTTTACAACCACTTTCACATATTGCATGTGTGTTTGTATGGAAAAATATTACGGCAGTCAACCCACATTTGCACTCTTAAAACGACATCTGACAAGCTATGATTTTTTATGCCTTGTAAAAGAAACATTAACAAAACCAAAGGACTGGCAAAAAACAAAACCAAAGACAACACAAGAATATTCGTAATGGAATGGTAGTTCAGGAGGTAGTGAAATGTAAGTGAAATAAAGAAAGTTGAAGACGGTAGCAGCAAAAGTCGGTGTAGTCGATATGCAAGCGACGAGTAAAGCCTATCTTAAGGCTATGGCTAAAAGCGTGTAAAAAACGGTGCACAGTGGGCTAAGGTAGTGAAAAATGTATATAAAAAATATAAAATAAAACAAAATAAAATTAAATTAAATAAAATTAAATTAAATTAAATTAAATTAAATTAAATTAAATTAAATTAAATTAAATTAAATTAAATTAAATTAAATTAAATTAAATTAAATTAAATTAAATTAAATTAAATTAAATTAAATTAAATTAAATTAAATTAAATTAAATAAAATTAAATAAAATTAAATAAAATTAAATAAAATAAAATAAAAGAAAATAAAGTAAAATAAAATAAAATAAAATAAAATAAAATAAAATAAAATAAAATAAAACAAAATAAAATATAATAAAATAAAATAAAATAAAATAAAATAAAATATAATATAATAAAATAAAGTAAAACAAAATATTGTTTTATTATGGGGTTATGGACAAATTCAAAGGGAATGTTTTCCTTTTTCAAAAATGACTAAAATCGGGAGAAAACTTCCCGTATACATAATATAATTACTTTTAAAGATTTCGTCACCTCTATATTAAGGTATATTACTAAAGAAATAAATTATGAGAATTACAATTTTTTTATTAAACCCAAAATTTAGCTCTCTCTTCCTTACTTGTTTCTTAATAATTTTCTTTGAGCGTTTCAGCTTTCCGAGGAAAAAACCTGCTAGCCTAACATACCATTAAAAATCTCCAAATCACTATATTTGCTTAACTCACCACACTGTAGCATCGTACGTCACAAACTCTACGAGTTATTAAAGCTCTACTGATTCTGGCCATTCTGGTGGTGATGTGCCATCTCCATTTCGAGCTCACTCTGTCTGATTAAGCCACAGTGTCGAAACAAACCAGCCGTCATAAGCCAATGCAACAGCGTCGTAATACTATTTTAACACCTATGGGAATTTTACAACCCCTAAATGGTAATGGAAATGAAAGAAGAGATGCTGACTTGTGCCCTTCTTGTATGCATATGTATACAAAAATTAATGTATACTCATACATATATACAAACTTACATACATATGTAAGTGACTGAGTGGCTCGCCTTTTGGCAGACGCTGGGGTACATTTGCACTTGGCCATGCTTGCTACTTGCATGCTTGTATCGTGGTTTTGGCTTGCGTACACAACGAGGCTAAAGGTTAAATTTCACCTAAGTAGCTACACACATTTACGAGTATTTAAGTTTATGCGCTCATATGACACGCGCACACACAGGCAGACAAATGTGCATATGTTAGACGCATTTGGAGTGCATATAAAAAGAATTGGATATGGCAGTTTTACACATGTGCACACACAAACGCACGCTGTAGAATTAAACACGTAAGCATATCCTTTAAGCATAACGAGACAGCACAATGCATGCAACAACCCCTGCTGCGATGGCGAGTCGAACACCCCCACACTCCCACACCTATTTGCACCACATGCTCGTTCCATTTGCTATTACTCTACCCATTTTATGTTATCCCCACGCAAAGCCTCTTCAATAACACCCAAATATGCAGAGCTTAAAGTCTACGCCCTACCACTAGCGCAACCTCCTGCCAACCGTTACGAAATGCACTATTTGACCACCAAAACACGCCATCACCCCAACTGCGTTCATTGTTTTGTTTGTTGTCTTGTTAGCTGCCGTATTTGGAATTGGAACATATTTTTATCCTTTTGCTCTCTGGAGACTCACTATTTTCAATAAAAAATTTGTTTTCTTACCCCCAAATGCGTTTCTTTTCCTTTATTTTTTCTGCATTACATTGTTTTTATTTTTATTTGAATGCTTATTTGTGTTTGCCATACAAATACATACATACACACAAATAGACTACCATCTAGTAGAGCAGCCTTTTAGGCTTTGCGGCTGATTGGCAGCAAGTACCCTTGTTTGTATTGTGTTGTTGTTTATTTTTCTATTGAATGCAAACAAGTATTTATGTATTTCCATACTTAATATGACTGCGGTTGCCATTTTGTCTTCTTTAACATCTTAAGCCGTAAAGTTGACATACTTGTATTTGATTAAGCTTATCATAATTTAAGGTGTAGCATATCTTAAGATTTGTTTTTCGAATGCGGATTTTATTTTAAAATTTTTAATAAATTTGATTTTCCTAGTTGCATTGCCCCAACAGAATTAACAGTAGCAAAAAAACTGTAAACTTCAGTGCCTAAAAATATGCAATATTAATTTTTTAAACTACATATTTGATAATATTTGTTAAAATTACAAAATTCTACAGTGTTCAAAATGTATTCTCTTAAACTGCTCTCTTCTACCTTCCTAAATTATGTTGTAGTTATTGGAACGGTTACCCAAGCCTGAACCGGCAAGCCTAAATTATTTGTCATCGAAGCCATCTAACGGTAGGCCCAGGCAACGCGCTGTTTCGATAGAATCGGACTAAAGGGAAAGCGGTGTTAGATGAGTGGAGTTTAGGGGGCATGAAAAGAAGTGGTTAGAGTCATGCGTGGACTCTTTGCATGCGAAACATATATTGAGTACGTCGGGGCTCAGTCTGAATTGATAGTAGTTTAACCTGCTACAGTATCCAGAATAAATTTGCGGGAGGATCACTCTAGTTTCGCGTAACTCGAGCTCTGTGTCTGCGATGGGTGGTGTTTTATCGACAAGCCCTCCCTATTCATCTGTCAATAGCGTTTAGTGCTTGTTGAAAGTCTGTCGCTTCCGAAGTTCTGTCGGTATATTCCTGTATATCGTCGACGTATTTCAGGAAGGTATTCTTGATTGGCTATGGAAGGCGGCTCGGCTTCCAATAAGTGACAGCGGGGGTGGTTTCTGTGAAAACATCCCAAAAGAAACTGTCTGGAGAGCATTACGTTATGCTCCTTCACAGGTAACATACGGGTCTCATTGTGTAAGTACTCCACCGGAGAGATCAAGAGACAATCTGAGGCTATCCGGAGAGCGGTATTTTACCAAGTCTGAAGCTTCCCCAACTTCGTCCTGCTGAAGCCAGGGGCTGCGTAGTTTATGACCGGCCGGCCGATAGCCTGCTAAATTGCCAACAACGTTTATTTGTCTTTACCCCTTGTGCTCCGCTAGCAACTTAAGGATTTGGTTGCGGTTCTGTACCTTAGTAACAATCCCGGTCGTATGGGGAGTGGCAAAGTACAGTTTATCCAGTATAACACCCAAATTTTTCGGGATATTATAATATTAATAGTCGGAATTTTGATACCATCGACAGAAATGTTCAAGTCTTGACTGTACTGCTTCATCCTGTTGATGAATAAAGTCGCTATGGATTTGATAGGGAAGAGTGTTAGGCTCCTAGCAGTTGAGGACCGATAATGTCATCGATTCCTTTGCTCGACGTCATTATCATACAATCATCGGCGTAAGAGGTTTATTGAGGATTACTTTGGTGGTAGAGGAAGATATAGAAGTTAAATAATAAAGGGGAGAGGACACCACCCTGTGGCACCTCTTGTTGGATTCTTCTTTGTTTAAATGTTTGAACTCAAAATTTACACATGATTCATGGTCCAAATCTGTGCGAATTAGAAATTTTTTGTAAAAAACGAAAAAATGAAATAAGTATTAATCTCATATTTACTTTAGTGTTATAATTTTATGTCAAATTATAACTTCTCTAAACTCAAATATCTATATTTAATGCAATTCAAGCCTTGTTCTCATTTAATACTGGCAATGCTGTATGCTGTTCCACTTTCCAATTGAAAAGAGGGCGCCACTCGCAGTTTATCTTTAAACAAGAAATAAAGCTGCCACCCTCTTAACAAAACTACAATATTAGTAAATTCAACATGTGTTGCCTACATTTCAACACATTTCGATGGTAAAATTAAGAAGTCAGATATTATTTCATTTAAAGAATTAAAATATTCAATGATTTTATGCTTATAACTTTGCGTTTCTAGAATAGGCACAATCAGATTGTTTCGCATTTTCCATGCGTTCCGCACTAATAGCAGCTTTTTGGCAACACCACCAGTGCAGACAGCAGCAGTGAAAGAAAACGAAAACGAAAACGTCAACGCGTACGGAAAGAATTTAGCTGCTCTTTTCGTTTTTTATTTATTTATTTGCTTTAAATGCATTTTAAAATAAACAAATTGGATGAGAATCGTTGCGTTTTCGCATAATGCAATACAATCAATTGAAGTGAAATTGTGCAAAATTGTGTGTAGCTATTTTCAAGTGAATTTTTACTTGCGTTTCCTTGCCCATTGTCTCGTCGCATAGTCCGTCTCGTTCGGTTGATTGCAGTGGCAGCGAAGCAGAAGCGCAGCAGAGATAGCGACAAATTGTGCTCCGAAAATTATTTTAATCCAAACTCCGCAAAGATATCAAATAAAATATGCAATTGAGCAACGGTACGTGTAATATTGAATAAATAATCGTAAATAGTTAAAAAGAAAATGTTTAGTTCGTTTAAAAACTTGTGTTAAATTTACACTTGGTATAGTGTGTTGGCAGAGTTTTCATTGCTTATTGGAGTGGGTACGAACAACAACAACAACAACATGGAATACATCTACCTGCGTACGGTGAAGTTTTCCGATTTTATTCGTTGCATGCCTTCGTCATTATTAACCCATTGTGCGTGAAACAAATTGTCACAAACACATTGCATTGCACACAAATAGAGAAAACTCAAAATGTTTGAATAATTGTTTTGTGCTTTTGGTTTTTATTATTCGCACAAAGTTCATCAACTATTTGTTACTGACGACTTAGCTGCCTTATCTTTTGTGTACAATTAACAAAAAGACTTTGAAAACAAACATGTGTGTTGTTGAAATTTACATTTGAATAGTAATTAATTTATGCACAGAGAAACTTAATTACTTCCGTTTTCTCTTAAAAAAAAGAGGTGCCTATTCACCAATCGTAAATTTTGTACGAATAAAGTAATTTCCTTTATTGAGTTTATGTTTTGTGTTTGAATGTTTTTGAAATTTAATGCCTATGTTGCTAAAGAAAAAATTGCATTTTAACCAATTCAAATAAAGCGGATGCAGTGACGCTATGGTTGTAAAATCAGTTCTCCAACTAAACACGGTCAATTGCAAAAAAGTGCAAAATGTTGTGAAAATGGCAAAGGTGTATAAAAAAATTTATCGTGATCTACTTAAAATATATACCCTGTACGAGTCAATGAATTGAATACTTCCATTTTAAGTATCATTACAAAGACATTTTATATTAAATATTACCAAAAAGGTTATTTAACATATATTATGTACCTTTATTCTAAGAATGGCTTATGACATTTAACCAATACATATAATATAATAAAGTTATATGTATAAACAAATTGTTATGGAATATAGTTTAAAGTAAATGTCAGTTCGCCCACTTGTTTTCCCATCAAACAACGATATACATACATACATAAATACTTACAAAAGCATACAAACAACGCCCTCGTTCTGTTCCCCTTTGGACAAGATTTTTATAGCTGTAGTGTTTGGTTCCGCCCGTACCGCACCACATACTGTTCACATGTTGCGCAGTGCGCAAGCCAGTCAGCCAAACTACCAACCAATCCATCGCCTCATTCCATTCATTCATACATTCGGTAGCGCAGCACCAACGCCAGTGTTGCTGCTGTACAATTTAACTCCCACTTCATCTCACATGCTACAAGTTGTTTCTGCTGCCGAGCGGCAGCTGTAACGAATTGCCTGTTGAAATAACATTTTTTTCTTTACACTTATATTGTTCTCTGCTAGCTTTAACGACGAAATAGTGGCACAAAAAAAAAACAAACTTCAATTGCATTAAAATGGAAACCAAAAATTAATTGCACCAAAAGAAATATTTTATTGAGCGCACAATGTGACGTCAGTAAGTTGTAGTTGTGTGAAAAAAAAATTAAATTTATTAGAGTTGCCAATTTGAAAGTGGGTGTAATGACAAAGGTCAAATGTCTTTTTTTCGTTTCATTTTACTGGTGATTAATGTTATTATGCTATTAAATGATATACATGATAATACAAATAATACAATTTGGTTAAATGTTAGTATGTTTTTAAATAAGATGTGGAAATGTAAAATTAATTTTTTCTTTGCTTTAAAAAAAATAAATAAATGACAACTCTGAATTAGAGTGCATTAGATTTTTTTTATAAAATCATAATAAAAATTCAAGTTTAATGCTGATATTATTAATTTTTGTGATTAATATAAAATTAAAACTACATTTTATAAACTGTATATTTCTCATAATAGAAAATAGGCAAACGCGTAATGTTATGAAGCTTGATTTGCTTTGAGAAAATGAAAGTGACAGTGAGTTTGTTGATCAAAGACTTGTATATAAATAATAACGCAAAAACTAAATAAACTCACACAGGACATTTAAATTTTATATTAAAAACAAACCATAGCAAATTCAAGCAAAGTATGCAATCAATGACCAATAAGAAAAACCCCGTATGGCAAAATACAATTAAACCAGCAAGAAATTGTCAACATTTTTTTGATAAATAAGAAATAAAACGAACCACTTAATATAACTAACAATGCAAAAAAATGGAAAGTACATTAGTGATTGTCAGCTTATGACGTAGCTGGTTGTTACTCGTACCATAGCCGCCTCGCATATGTATAGATAATCTGACTATAATTAACACTACCACCACCCCTTTCATGTTGCCTATACACATCAGGTGCACACTGGACGTCCTACTGTTGTCATTGCCACCACGCTGGTACCACTTGTTCATATTGCTTATATGGTGCTGCATGCAGTCAGTCACACTGCGCGCAGAGAGCGTTCAACTGGTACAACTTAGTGGAGGGTACCACATCAAACGAACAGGCTAAACTTGAAAAAATATAGTGATTTTATTTGTAATTTTCTCCGCTGCTTTACACTTGTCTATATGCAGTAGTTGTGAGTTTGGTAAGCTATTTGCCTATTTGGGCGGCAAGTCAAGTGGAATGCCTTGGAATATGTTGATAATAATGCACAATGTGTATAAGCAAAAGCGGAGAGAAAGATTTTTTTTTTAACAATTAAGTATGTGTGTACATACATATGTATGTGTGCTTTGAAATTAGTTTTCAATAACTGCACTTGGAGTAACAAATTCTTGTTAATGCTTTGACGGGCATTAATAAAAGTCTTATGAAAATATAAAAGATGTATATGTGATAAATGTATCAATTGAATAATATAAAGTTCTAGCTTTCAATTTTGATTCCAAATTACATTATATTTTTTATATTTCTTGAAACTACTTGAATACATTTCGCTCATAGTACATATCATTTCAATTGGTATATTATATACAGTGGAACTTCCATAACACGAACTTTTGAATTGGCAAAAGCGTTTAGAAATAAAATTTCATACAAATTTCCTTCCATAACTCGAATTTCTCCATAACTCGAACTCTTGAATTGGCAATAGAAGTCAAATTTCATACAAATTCGTTCCATAAATCGAACTTTTCGAAAAGGGACATAAAACAAGATTTAAAATTGTACTATCAGATGCAGAATTTTAAAAGGGGTTTCCATACCTTATGAAAGTGAAGAACAAATATGATATAATACTTATAGATTGCATAAATCAGATCCAGAAGTCAAGTGCCAAACAATAGGAAACTGCCACAAATAAAATTAAAGAAGACATGTTTTAACGTATTTAAATAAAACGTTATGCAAAGTAAATAATGAAAACTGTGTAAAAAAAATCTATATTTTACACAATTTTGAAAAATTTATTCTCTAACTCGAAGTTTTTTTATGGATTATGGTGACTCAGTTTAGGGGTTTAAAAACAACAACAGCGACCGATATTCTGAGTTTGCTTTTAAAATATTTGAAAAATTAATTTCTCATACTTGAGTAATGTTGATTTTGTTTTGCGAAATGTCGTCATTACGCCCTACATAATTTTAACTGCAATATTTCCATTATAAATCCACATATTCTCGGAAATAAAAATGTGTAATATGTTGTATAATGAATTACCTTAATTAAAGAGGGTCCCTACAAACATGAATACTTATACATACATATTTAAAAAGTAAATATACGACAATGTGTTATGCAGAATATTTAAGCTCATCACGCTAAAAAAACAAGTCATGTTTTACTGCGACACCCAATCAGTGATTGTGCGTTATCAGTGGAGAAAAACAAGGAAACTGAATATTTAAATTGTTTGCATATTGCTGGCATGTTGAACTATATATTTACAAATGTCACACATTTTATACATATATTACCTACATATACATACATTTTTTATGAGTATATGAATATTTCTAAACAGATTTTTTTATTTGTATTTGTATTTGTAATTTTTTTTTTTTTTTTCAATTTCATATTTTATCTCCCCCTATATTTTCCATACATGTCTGACTAAAGAGCCTTGCTTGTCAGTCTGTCAATGTTGTATAAAACTCAGTTGTACAAAGAATCCGATTGAATACAAGCGCGAGCGGTTAATTTTCGCGTGCTGATACATGTGATCCGATATAATATTGTACTAGTTAGTACTAGCGTAATATAAAGTGATTACTTTAAGTACAACATGCACATGTAGATAACCGAAGTATGTGCTTACAAGTGTACAATCGAGTATATGTATATGTGTGTGTATAAAATAGTATTGCACAAGCTATCTAATAAGCTATAAAGTGCTCAAAGTTGAAGCTGGTGTCAGTCAATGTACAATGACCGTTTTTAACATCTATAAGTTATACTTATATATATATACTCGTAGACATACATATGTATGTGTATCATATAATTTGTGTATCGCAATTTAGTCGTTGTGCTTAAAAAATTCAAAAGGAAAGAAAGAAAGCTGTCTAAATGTCTGTTGTTCGCAATTTTTATTTGGCACTGCCTGCCCAAATACACAAAGTCGAGCTTATTAGCGCCCACTCGTATGTCATAATAAATAAACAACGAAGAGTTGCGCTGTTGTATGGTCTTATTACATATTTTTTCATGTGATATGCTTAAAATTTCAAAAGTTTTGTTGCTATTTAGGTATATACGTAATGTATATATTATATACTCTATGATAAATGTCTGAATGGGCGTTTCGTTTTCGTTGTGACAATGAAGGTTAAATAGTGATTTTAAGACATCCATTTACTGTTTAACAAAGTACAGATTATACCAAATTATTATATAAATTGTGTAACCCATTTTATTATTGAAGCTTGTATATTGCGCCATATTTAGCGTCCACTTAAATTTAGCCGGAAATGTTACAAAAAAAATCTTTATTGTTTTCAAATTAAGGTAAATTCAATTTTCCACATTCGTATAGATTCCTGACTCTTTCTCTGACGTCAATATCTTAGTTTCAGCGAAGAGAGAAAGAAAAGATATTTAATTACAGTTGAACTTCCACAACTCGAGCTCTTGAATTGACAATAGAAGTCAAATTTCATATAAATTACCTTCCGGAACTCGGAAGTCCCTCTAACTCGGAACATTTTCAACAAGTCTATTGCAGAATCTTTATTTATTAAAGCATTAAATCATAATTTCGCTTAGTAACTTTATTCATAATTAAATATTATAATATAATAAATACATCGCTCAGAGGTACAATTTTTCACAATTCTATAAGAAGCAAAACATTTTATTTTTTTTTTTTTAAATCAATCAACCTTTGTATATCAGAGTTTTATTTAAACTTCACTCCTTAACGCATTACTGCAAAATATTTATATATCTATTTATAATTTTTCTATTTTTCACTTGTCATCATCTACATATATGAAGCACGCTTCTTGCGTACTATTATTCAAATTTAGCTCAGTGAAATATCAGCTTGCAAAGAATTTCACCTAAATCATTAGAACAGTTACTGAAACCGCAAAACCGCAACAATGTAGTATAAAAATAGTATTATATATTTTATAATCATTTGAATATTTCTCCAATGGTTTGTCACTCCTTTTTAAAATATTTTATTTGCACATATGCATATTTGCCTTATCAAAGTTTGCATTTCTTATGAATTATTGCTAAATTGAATTTCCCACATATTATTATTATTATAATTATCAATACAAATACATAACAACAATTATAGGTAATTAATAGGCAATAATTACTACTTTACACAATATCTTATGTATTCTCATTCGAGGCGAATCACGCAAACCTGTTACGTAAATTGCAGTTAAATAAATCACGTGCTGTTGACTGTTATTATTTTGAATGTGTGGACAAGTTAATGACACATTTAAAGTATTTATTTTTATTTTTTTTTTCAAATTTATTAAGTAAAAAAATTAAATTATAATTAACAAAATGTACAATATCATTAATATCAAGTTTTAAATATTATAAATTACAAATATGTATTGCAAAATATACAACAAAATTGAGGCAGAGATTTTTACTTTTGTCCCTATAAATTTGAAGCATTAAAAATTAATAAAAATATAATATTTTTAATATTTAATATACTCTGAATATTGTCACCGTGATTTGAAAATGCGGCTGAATTGTCGGTCCTTCATCCAGCAACACACTTAAAGGTACTGGAACAGTCTGACCGGCAGAACTGCCAACTCAGCAGCATGTCTCATATTTAGGAAAATTGTTCTATACAATGTAACAACGGTTTCGTCCTAATTACGATTTTTCGTTAGAATATATTTTGTTATTGTTTATTATAAAGGGTTTTTCAAAAGGGACGCTAGAAAAGTAGACCGATAGGGTCTGCAAACGACGCCATATTTTTCCCACTATTTTGACATTTCTCTTCAATAAGGTTTGCCATTTCATCTTTCTACGATGACGATACGATCTTATAACGAGTTGAATACATTAAAATTTACTACCGAAATTCGGAGTCAGTGGCCTCAACTTTAAGGGCGCTACGTCCAATTTATTGTTGTCATAATCGTTCTGTCAGACCAGCAATTAGGCGTTTAGTGGAAAAATTTGAATGCAAAGATCAGTCTCTCACACGTCGTTCTCAAGCGTTGAGCATCTCTGTGACGTCGTTGTGGCGAATTTTGCGAAAAAATCTTGGCCTTCAACCTTAAAAGATCAAATTGACACAAGAACTGAAGTCGCTTGACCATCCAGTTCGTATGTTCATGAATTGGGCTCAACGTCATTGCGCCGTAATTCTGCCGTGATGATCAAGTGTGGCACGTTACTGTGAATGGGAATCGCTACCGCTCAATGATAACCGAATATTTTTGGCCCAAATTAGATGATATAGACTTGGAGAATATGTGGTTCCAACAGGACGGTGCCACAAGTCACACAGCGATTATCACAATCGATTTATTGAAAACCAAGTTTGGTGAACGTGTTATCGCACGAAATGGCCCAGTCAATTGGCCGCCAGGGGTGTGCAATTTGACGCCGTTAGACTATTTCCCGTGGGACTACGTCAAGTCTATGATCTATGCCAACAAGTCAGCGACGATTTTTGAATTTGGTACGAATAACGAACGTGAAATTCCAGCAGTATCTGTCGATTTATGCTTGAAAACCGTCGAAAATTGGGTTCAACGTCTGGTCTTCTGCCAGCGTGCCCATGGTGGCCATGCAAAAGAAATCGAGTTCCATACACAATGGTGTCAAATGTACTTCCACAGAAATAAAAAATTTCATTGAAGTGCTCTCATTGAAAAACCCTTAACATATTAAAAAATATAATAGTATACATTTTTTTGATCCTCTGAAGCAGAACTGCCTCCTTTGATATTCAAAAGGGACTTTTTAAAGTTTACTGAAGATTTTCCACCCTATGTACAACGTCATTCCTCAAAATAATACCGGTAATGATATATGCAACTACAACAACAACCACAAAACAAGATAAATTTATGACAACGACTGAAAGGCAGTTAATATAATTGACATAGGGTCCATCGACAACTTCAATAACAGATTAAATATTCGAATAACTCGCAAAATCCTATCAGAATTGTATTCTGTATTTTGTATTAAACTAGATTTCTTCTTGTTCTTGTCGCTTCTTTGGATCTAACAACCTGTTTCGTAGATAACTTTGATGATGAGACAAAGTACCGAATGACATTACAACAACAGCACCGTAGTGTCTTTGATTTAATATTCAATCTAAATGTCTCTGAGAAGCATTTTTAAAACTTCACAATTCGCAAAGTTGTTGTTATTGTCCGGTATTTTGCTATGCCCTAATTGTCACTGACCGACAACAATACACACTTGGCGCGCTGTGCTTCCTGTGATCTTATGCTCCAGTCAACTGCGCGACAAGCGAAGTACATACACTATGTAATATAGTATATATTGTACTTTACATACATATATGGCGCGCTATATAAATATAAGTACCTATATGTATGTATGTATATTTTTGCTATTTGGTATTACAAGAATGTTGCTTTTGTGATAAAACGGGGAAAATGCAAATCAATGTTGACGCTCCCGATATAGGCGAGAGGAGGTGGTAAACGTGTACACTGCATAGCATCACTCTGCAGGCAGTCAAGTGGCACCAGACAAAAAAGCAATATAGGGTCTGACAAATCTGTAGCTGTATGTGTGTGTGTGTTTGGGTGTAGAGGGATATGTTAAGCGAGTGATGCACATTGGATACCGCAGCAGTAGCTAGACATACTCACTTTGGCACGCAAGTAAAGTATGTACGTATGTACCGTAAGCTCCAGTGTGGGTGGTACTGTTACGGCTGCACAGCCACAAGTGGGCACACACAATATTGCTTTATTTAAGCGCTATTATGATATTGCTCATCACTAACGCACTCTTCCTCAATCGGTGGTATTGTAAATTATGCATTGCAATTTGTCGGCGCTGTCTGTATCATGCGCCTAAATAAGTGTATTATACAATAATCATATTATATCTAGCTATTTACCAAATTAATGTGTTGAATATCTGTATTATTTGTTAATTTGTATGTGTGTTTATTAATTGAAAGCAATTTAATTCGTATTTTTCGCAGTGCTTCAAATAAACAGTCGACGGTCAGATGCATTGCTGACTGACTGCTGAATGCCGCCCTAGAAAGTAAACAATATAAACTAACAACAATAACAACAAAAATTACGACTATAAGTGGAAATTAAAACTGACAATGATGGCCGTAACAGCAGCAGCAGCAGCTGAGGCGGCAGCTTAATAAGAAATACATACATCATACATATGTGAAGTGCAAGAACTGCTGAAGAAAGTCGCGAGTCTCAACAGCAGTCGTAGTCAACTGCATACTAACTGCAACATACATTGAAACATATGTACAAATATACAAATAATCAAGCGTAAAAAAAGTGCGACAAAAGCGCTGTGTAGCTATTTTTTCAAGCCACCGTAGGTGTGTTTAAGTGAAATACATATCAGACACAATTTTAATGTATACGCGTTATCAACGTGGCCAAGAACAACAACAGCAACATAATCACCTTAATTTAACTGCATTAGAAAACGCATAAATTTTAGAAAGAAAAACCAAAAACAGTAAATATTTACATTGTTGGCACCGCAAGTGTGCCAAGTTTGCGACAATATTAAACAGCTAGCGTAATATTGTTGTTGGCAACTAATGGAGCCATATCATCATCATATTAGACAACATGTAAGTAGTTTTATTGTGAATAAAAAAAATCTAAAATCATTAAACTATATTTTATTATATGTGTCACAGTATCCACCCACGCGACCAGAGTTGCAACAAAAATGCAATCGCGGTTCACATTCGAGTGACACAAGCTCAGCGTACAGTGGCAGCGATACAATGGCGTCCGTGTACGGCTCCTCAATGGACGCGGAGGAAATTGATCTGTCCGGTTTGGTGGAGTCGGTGGTGGATTCCGATGAGGAGGATTTGGCGGAGAGCATGGATGTAAGTTGCATGTGTTCCCATCAAATAACTGTATAAGCTAATATTTTCAATTTCATGTACAGAGTTTAAATGTGCGCGATGCAGTGCGTGATTGCCTGGAGAAAGATCCCTCCGAACGCACAGAGGAAGATGTCGAAATACTGCTCGAATTCACACAAGGCTTGAAGGCCTTCACCAATATTACATTGGCGGTGCGCCGCGCGCTCTGCGCTGTCATGGTGTTTGCTGTGGTAGACAAAGCCGGCACAGTGGTGATGTCAGATGGCGAAGAGCTCGATTCATGGTCGGTGCTTATTAATGGCGCCGTGGAGATTGAGCATGCGAATGGCACGCGTGAAGAGCTGCAAATGGGTGATTCCTTTGGCATACTACCAACTATGGATAAATTGTATCATCGTGGCGTAATGCGCACCAAATGTGACGATTGTCAGTTTGTTTGCATCACACAAACCGATTACTATCGCATACAGCATCAGGGTGAGGAGAATACGCGTCGGCATGAAGATGAGGATGGACGCATTGTGATGGTCACCGAGTTGCGTCAAATCGGCAGCAATGAAAACGGTACGGCTAGTAGTAATGCGAGCGCCGCAAGTGCGGCGGGCATGAAGCGTGGCCATGTAGTGATACGTGGCTCACCCGAACGTTTGCTGCAACAGTTGGTGGAGGAGAATTCGATGACTGATCCCACATATGTGGAGGATTTTCTGCTCACACAACGCATTTTCATCAAAAATCCACAAGAGGTAACGCAAAAGTTGCTTGCCTGGTTCGAGTGTGATGCCGAACCGCCCAAAGGTAGCAGCGCGTCGCCGCAAGAGATACGCGATCGTGTGACACGCGTTGTGCTGCTGTGGGTGAACAATCATTTTACCGATTTTGAGGCTGATCATGAAATGATGGAGTTCCTGGAGGTATTCGAGGCTGGTTTGGAGCATACGCGACTGTTGAGTCAATTGCGTTTGCTGCACATAGCGTGTGCGGCCAAAGCGCGCATGCGTAGTTGTACACTGACGCGTTCGTCACGTGATGAACCGTTAAATTTCAATATAATCGGCGGTTATGAGATGCGCGGCATTACGGCGGCCACAGGCGGTGGCGGTTGTGGCATATACATAGCGCATGTAGTGCCCGGTTCGAAGTCACAAGATGTCGGACTAAAACGTGGCGATCAAATACACGAGGTAAACGGTCAGTCGTTCGAACATGTGACGAGTAAACGTGCAATGGAAATACTAATGGGTAGCACACATCTGAGCATAACGGTGAAAAGCAATCTGCTGGGCTTCAAAGAAATGATGTTGGCCATTGAACAAGGTGGCAATGGTAGCAGCGGTGGCAGCAATGGCGCTGGCACACCCATCGGAAGTGGTAGCGGTAGCAGCGGCGGCTCGTTAGGCAGCAAATCACTGCGTAGTCCACGTCGTATATGCGCCAACGACATTGCCAAGTTACATGGACGTTGCATGTTGGATGATATGACCACCACAAATCGTTCGCATATGTTGCGACTCAGCTCAGTTGATATGCTATTGCCCACAGACCAAACGGACTGTTGTCCGCCAGCGACGCCACCACCAATAATGCCGCAACAACCGAGCAGCGGCGGTGGCAATATGGCCAGTAATTTTATGTCGAATCTCCTGCAGAGCGTCAGCAATGCATCCGCGCGCAAGGACACGCAGGGCAATTGCAATGAGGGTGGTTCCAAAGGTGGCGGTTTTATGACGTTGGCACCGAGGCGACGCATACAAAAAGCGTTGGCTAAAATGAATTTGTTGCAGCACAAGAGTATCGGTGGCGCAGGTTTGAATGATTCTGTCGATATAGCTACACCCACGGAAACGATGTCACAAAAAGCCGGCAAATTGACAACTTCCTCATCCAGTTCCTCATCTACATGCGGTGGTGTTGGCGGCGGTAATCGTCTCTACCAATCGCAATCCAATCCGGATTTGAGTTCATCATTGCTCTATGAAGACTCTACTTCTTTAACAACTAGCACTGCTACGGCGCCTGCGCCAACACCCAACTATCTGACTGCCTCTATGCATCGTCCCTCAGCCGTTTCGACCACCAGCTCCGCTATGCTGCCTGATTACCCCGAGCATGTGTTGAAAGTCTTCAAGGCCGATCAGTCATGCAAGTATTTGCTCATCAATAAGGAGACGACGGCGCACGAAGTTGTTATGTTGGCGCTGCAAGAGTTTGGCATACACGATCCCAGCTCGAATTATTCGTTGTGTGAGGTGAGCGTCGGTGAAGGTGGCATGGTGAAACAACGTCGCTTGCCCGATCAACTGCAGAACCTAGCCGAGCGTATAGGTTTTGCCGCGCGTTACTATTTGAAAACAAATGGCAGTACCGAGACACTGGTGCCCGACGAATTGGCACTCGAGTTGGTGCGTGAGTCGAGTGTACATTTTCTGCAATTGAACGCCTATGAATTGGCCATACAATTGACACTGCAAGACTTCGCCATCTTCCGGCAAATCGAGTCGACTGAGTATATCGATGATCTGTTCAATCTGAAGACGAAATATGGCGTGCCAATGTTAACAAAATTCGCCGAACTCGTCAATCGTGAAATGTTTTGGGTTGTCACAGAGATCTGCAGTGAACATAATATTGTGCGACGCATGAAGATTGTGAAACAATTCATAAAAATCGCCCGCCACTGCAAAGAGTGCCGCAATTTTAATTCTATGTTCGCCATTATATCTGGTCTCGGACATGCGGCTGTGTCGCGACTGCGTCTTACCTGGGAAAAACTGCCTTCTAAATATCAACGGGTCTTCTCCGACTTGCAGGATCTCATGGACCCCTCACGCAATATGTCGAAATATCGTCAATTGGTCTCTTTAGAACTGTTCAACCAACATCCCATCATACCGTTCTATCCGATTGTGAAGAAGGATCTCACCTTCATACATCTTGGCAATGACACGCGCATAGAAGGTCTAATCAACTTTGAAAAGCTGCGTATGCTCGCCAAAGAGGTGCGTCTGCTGACGCATATGTGCTCATCACCGTACGATCTGCTCGCCATACTGGAACTTAAAGGTCAATCGCCCTCGAATGCGCTCTTCTCGCTCAATCAGCTGTCCACTTCGCAAAATGCTGGTGGCACCCACAGTACCGTTATCGCCGCAAATGCTGGCCAGTCGACTATAAAGCGTCGCAAAAAATCCACAGCGGCACCAAATCCAAAGAAAATGTTCGAAGAGGCACAAATGGTGCGTCGCGTCAAGGCATACCTGAATAATTTGAAGATCATCAGTGACGAAGATGCACTGCACAAATTTTCGCTCGAATGCGAACCGGCATCCAACTCACAGACGCATGGTGGTAGCAATAGCAGTACACGCGGTGAAAGCGGTTTGGGTCGAGATGGCACTGGCAACTCATCGATACGCAGCGGTGATCAGTTGAGCATCTATTCGCACACGTCATCCTCATCGGCGCCAAACTCATCATTGTCCCTGCGCAAACGTCATCCTTCATCGCCAACACTCTCCACTACCAGCTCAACATCGTCAACCAGTGATCATCATAATCGCCGCAATTTGGCGCACAATAACAACTCAAAATTTGGCATCGCCTCACCTCAAGCCGTCAAAAAAATACTAGCGCTATCTGATCCGACGAAAGTGCGTCCACATCAACCGTTTACAGCGCGTCATTCGGGCATGCCACCACCACCACCACCGCTACTGGTTAATACACCGCATCATATACTTGCGCATGCGTACAGCACCACACCGGCGGGTATGCCTTTAACTGCCGCTACGGCCACTTCCACCACGCCAAGTCCGTGTTCGCATAGACGTCTGGCCTCGGGCAGCAATTCAATGCCAGCAGGTGAGTGTGAAAGCTGGGATCTTTTTTCTCCTTTTACTTTTTATGCTAACAAATTTGCAATTCACACACAGGCAATATGGTACCCGTTCGGGCCATACATGAACGTTCAAATTCGGATACGCCAACGCCACCACTACCCTCGGTCGATCTCTCAGTCGAAAGCAGCAGCGTTACAACATTTCGAGACTTGCCTTTGCGCAAATCGGTGACTTCTGGTAAGCAAAAGTTCTTTTGCGTTTTGTATATTTTTTGGTTGAGTGGAATTTTATTATTACAACTCGTATTGCTTAACTTACTTTCTTGCTTACTAACAACAACATAGTATAGAAAGGCATTAGTGGCTTGAGATTTAAGTAATCGAAAGTAGTTGGCATTTTTGACGGTTGAGGTTTGGGTTGAGGTAGCATCTGTTAAGATTGTTTGCAGTGAAAATGGAATAAAGTGATAATTGATTTGTGTATAATTTTGAATAAGGTGTATTACAATATTTGTATGTTTTTGAACTGCGTACATAATTAAACATATTTTTTTACAATAATAAAATATAAAATAATTTTAGAACTAGTATATATTATTATAATTATTCTTGAAGTGAAGTCTATAGAATTAATGAACTAATCGATCGTTTTGCATGTTCTGGTGTTGGTCGCCCCCTTTATAAAGTAATCAGTACAGTTGCGAGATTATTTAAAACTAAATTCGCAATAAAAAAGATAATTCTTTAAATACAAAGGCCTTGAGATAGGAAACTTCATCCGTCTAACGAAAACCTCTAAATGTTATAATTATAATTATATTATAACAAATGAAAACTATTGGCCCTCATCAAAATATTTGGTTTTAGTCTCTCCTGCTTTACAAATATATGTCAGATCCATGTATAGTTGGAAAGGAAGTCAAATCCCAATTTTTTTAAAGAAAATCAGATTTTCAAACAATAAGTATCTAAAGGCAGTAGTCTGCTTTAGAATCCGAAAAAAACGTTTTTTTAGCAATTTTTTTTTTTTGAAAGGGAAGGAAATGATTACGGTAAACGGAATTTTAAGACGTGTACTATATTTAAGGCTTAAACAACAATTTTTATTATTAAAAAATATTGAAATTTTTTCAAAGTTGTAAGTATTTTTCTGGAGCGCCTGGAGTCTGCACTTGTAAATCGATGCCGGTGATGTAAATCGTGCGATGCATTTGAAACAGTTGAACCAAATTTTTTTTTTAATTCTTATAAGTTTCTCTTCTTTATGAACTAAAAAAAATACCGAAGAAGTTATAAAATTCCAAATTTTTTCGAAGTTTGAAAAAAAAAATCACTTTTTTAAGAAAAAAAAAATTACTTTAAGTTGCAAAACAAGTAGTTTAAATAATACTTTTGTCCAACTTTTTTAGTTCAAATAGAAGATAATTTAAGACTGAAGCTAGATCCCTTTGGTTTTTTCGATCGGACCGGCACCGTTTTCTAACACTTGTAAAAATGAAAACTCGAGAAAACGCGCACCTGCTCAACGCTCGGCCACTAAAACTGCTTTAGCTTCGATAATATGTTGAATTGGCCTCTGGAATTTTAAAGACATATTCTTGGAAGAGATTAAAAAAAAAAATCGATTTTCTGAAGCCTGTAAAGCAGACTACTGCCTTAATACCAACTTGTTTTGTTAACTAATTTTTACCGAGAGTTTGAGTCTGAAGTAAAAAACCTGTGTTCCTCGATTTTCGAAGTTAGCCTCTAAAAACGATATATTTTCCTTCGATGTTCGAAAAAAGACTACAAAATATTAATTACAGGATATACTGTTGAACTTCCATAACTCGGAAGTCTCTCTAACTCGAAGGTTTTTTTTTGTAGATCATGGTGATTCGAGTTAGTGAAGTTCAACTGTAGTTACAAAATAATTCAAAATATGGATATAATCCGAGCTTTCTTCTTAATTCAATGGTGTACAGATGTTATGAGGGGTTAAAGTTGTATGTTCGAAAAAATAAAAGCTCAATATTTCGAAAATACTGGTCCAATTTTTGAAAATTTTACTTTTGAAATTTTGTTTAATTAATAATGTAATACCCAGAAAAAAGTAGATTTTGCGGTACAGTGTAATTGTTCTAGAAGTTTGTAGAGTCAAAAAATAAATATTTGATCAATCCTTAGATGGAACGGAAACCAATCTTAACAAAAATTTAGTTCAGCAGGGGACACTCATAATTACATCTAGCGCCAAAAGTACTAAAATCGCAACACTCGTATAGATAAACTCGTATATAAAAGTCTGTGGAAAAGCTTAAGTAATAAAAAAAAAATGAAATATAATAGGAACTGCTTAAAAATATTTCAGATATTAGTAATCAAAAAAGCCATGTTAAAATGGTCAAAATCTTAAAAATTATTACAGTTAAAACAATAAATACCTTAACCGCCTAAAGAAACTGCTACATTGATAATTTGACAATTTTAAATGTGTCCCTAACGCTGTTCCAAAAATTTAAAATAATTAATAATTTACTTTTTCTGAGGGATACAGGGTAACCAAGATTTTATTTCTCCAAAAAATAATTTAAAAGAATATGAGGGTTATATTAAATAGGGTTACCACCTTTTGATATCTCCAGAAATTTTTAGAGGAATATAATAAATAGAGTTATCAGCTTCGATTTTCGATTTAGAAAAATGTAAGGGTTATAATAAATAGGGTTACCACCTTTCGATGTCTCTCAAATTTTTTTAGAATAATATATTACCATCTTTCGACGATTTCTCCAAATTTTCTGTTTTTTTTCAAAATGCAGTTATTAGTAAACATTTTATTTAAGAAGTGCCCTCATTGAAATTATTAAAATTCCATCCAAAATTGCTATGCTACTATCGAAGTTTTGCATTACTAACTACGCTACATTGCCGCCCATAAATAACCACATAGTATAATAAACTCGTATTGTAGGTGTGTGATTATTATTATTTGCTCGTATTTTTTATTATTTACTATTCTTTTGTTTATTTTGGCTTTTTCCCTCCCATTCCCGAAACGTATGTAGAAGCTGATCACCTAATTTAATATGTATAACAGCGTGTCGGCTTACACACAACCACTACGTATACTCGTAAACTCGTTTACATAAATACATTCATACACACAGTAGTTTTGCAAAAATTGAGACGCAACTGTAGTTGGGTATTTGAACAATTTTTAACTTTTTTTAGTTTACAATACATAATTTTCTGTTGTCTCATCATTATTTCACACCGTTCACCAAAAAAAACCAACCAACCAACCACCAAACAAAAACAAACCAACGAAAAAACGCCAAAAAATTCAAAACAAAAACAAATGCAATGGACAAAATAACACGCCACAATCAAACACAATGCCGCTAACGTGCCAAAAACAACGACAACAACACAACACATACACTGCACTTGCACATATTATCACAACATCAACCATCCATCATAGGCTCGGTGTCATCCAGCGACAGCGGACACGGCTCATATGCGCAACAACATGACACCAGTAGCTCGGTTTACACCGCCGCCGATTGTCGACTGCTACAACAAATCTCCAATACGGCTGCACGCAATTTGAGCGGAAGCGGCAGCGCTAGCAGCAATAGTAGTAGCGGCAGTAGTGGCATTATTAGCCAATGCAGCAACAATAGTACACCTACAACTACACCGATACCACCACCGCCACCGTATCATATGTTGCGCAGTGCCGCTCACAACGCCGCCAATAGCATGTATCACGCGAACGCGACAAGTGCAACGCCATTGCCGCCACCGCCGTACCCGCGTTTGCATTGCGGTGAGACCATGGTTGCGCCGCTGATGCATCCAGCGCACACACGACATTCCAATATGCATGGTAAGTGGCCAGTTGTGGCAGGGGTAGAGTGGGTGACGAAGTGAAAGGACAAAGAAATTTGTTTTTAAAACAACAAGTCATTAACAGTTAGTAAGCAAGTGAGAAAGTCAAGTCAATTAAAGTGAAAAAATTTAATATTTTTTGTTTTGTTTTTTGGCAACTTAGTAACTACTATTTCAATTTAATTTCATTTTACTTCATATCTCTCTAATTAATTTTTATATATACTGTTATGAATTGTTTTTAATGCTCATTTCATTTTATAGGTGGCACTCCGAATTTCGTTGATGGCAACAATAAATGCCCAATGTGCCCGACAATGTCGCCACCATCAAATCTGAATCAGTAAAATGTTTGAAAAACATGTTTGAGATTATGTGTAATTTTTAGAGTGAGTATGCAATCGTTAACTAATATTTATTAAATTTGAAATGTAACTGATAATCTGGGGTAGAGCGACCGTTGCTAAGTTATCTAGATATCGCCATAAGTAATTGTAAAGGATTTTTCAATAAGAACGCTACAAAAGAATATCAATGAAACTCTTTATTCCTGTGAAAGTACATTCGATGCCATTGGAACTCAATTTCTTTTGCATGGCCACCACGGGCACGGTGCTTGGCATACACCATAGACTTGACGTAGCTCCACAGGAAATAGCCTTACGGCGTCAAAACGCAAGACCGATGCGGTCTATTGACTGGGCCATTGTGTGAGATAACACGTTCACCAAACTTGGTTTTCAATAAATCGATTGTGACATTCGCTGTGTGGCTTGTGGCGGCGTCCGGTTGGAACTACATATTGCATGTCCATATCATCCGATTTCCTTTCACAGTAACGTGCCGGTCTTAAAGTTGTGGTCACTGATTCCGAATTTAAAAAATGTCGACTTATTTTTGGATTGCATATCTTTCCATGATGAAATGCCAAACCTTACTGAAGAGAAATGTCAAAAGAGCGGGAAAAAATATGTCGGTGTTTGCTGTCCCTATTCGTTAACTTTTGTAGCGTCCTTTTCGAAAAATCCTTTATATAAAAATGAATTATTCAGTTTAACTTCCACCAGAACACTGTTTCACAGTTCGAATATAGCCAACATAACATATACTGCTAGTCATAGGTTAGACACACCAATTTTTTCCCTTAAAGAATGTGTTATATTTACTATCAGGTATGTTTAAAACATATTTTAGTCGTACTTAACCTTTTTTTTGTCTAAGAAAGATCAATTATTTTCATTAATAAAAAACGGAATCAATTGTTTTTTAGCAATATTTTATATAAAAAAATAAGAAAAGCTAATATTTAAAGCATATTGAACACTTCTTTCACTCACAAGGACTATTGAATCGAAATATTGCCTAACAAATAAAGTGCTTCTCCTGAACTGTTGATAGATATTTAAAAGATCCAAAGGAATATGAAAAAACTTTATACGGCGAAAAACAGCACGATCGGATCATAAAATTGTTAGAATTGATTACAATTCTACTAAGTCAGTATTTAGCATCCGAGAATTAGCCAGAGTAAACGCCAATTTTTCAACCGTTCCGCGTACAATTAAAAATACAAAATATCTGATTTAAAAAAAAAAAAAAAATTGAAAAATTCACTTCTGAATGCCATTCGGAAAATGCATAAAGAAAAACGCCTTCAATTTTGCCTTGACACTCGACTGAATGATTGGCGTTCAGTTGTTTTTATAATTTAGAAGTACCCGATGGCTCTCAATGCTATTTTCATGATTTACGCAAAGAAGAAGTATGTTTAAGCTGCCATTATATGTGGGTAATGGTACGGGGCGTTTTATAGAACACTTGATTTTATTATTATTGATTAGAAAATGAACGGTGAGTACTTCAAAACTACATTGGAGTCAGTTTTTCTATTATTAAAAGTTGTCTGCAGATCTATCACATGAATTGCGTCTAACCTATTGACAAGAAGTGTATTTATGAAGTATACTAATAAAGATTATTTTTTTATAAAATTCTAAGTAAATAATATTTTGTTAAAAAGTTTTTAAAAAAATATGAACGTTATTTATTAAATAATATATATGTTGTGATATTCATTTATTAAAATTTTCTTTTCATCATTTTTTTTTTACTCACTTTCCTCTACTTTCTCTTTTCAGCTTAAGAGTAAAAAACCAAAAATGCCAAAACTACTTTTTTTTTGGTTGTGTTTAATAAAGCAAATAAGTGACAACCAAACTATTTTAGAACAACAAAAACAAAAACAAAAAAAGGAACACACTAAAAACCAAATTGACTGCAAATTATTTATACCCACAAATATAAACCAAACTGTTCTTCCTATTCGGTAATGAGATGCTAAATATGAAACTTTGTCGTCCATTGAAAGTGAAATGCAAACAACAAGAAAAAAAGCCTACTCCGCAAGATGCCACCACCGTTTTTGAACGTAATATACACAAATATTTATTTTCGTACATATTTAACTGAGACTAAAGCAAAGTAGCCAAATGAGAGTAAGTAATATATATAGAAATATATATACATATATGTATGTATATGCTGACAGCAAATTAAAAAAAAAATAATGTTTCAAAATTAATAAAAAAAACATTGCTTGTTAAAGTATATAAGAGGAGTATATAGCTAAAGTAAAAAAGTGAAATGAAAGGAAAAACTACAAAATTTACACACATGCACACACTTACCTTTATAGACACACCCACATAATCAATGGCAATTTTTGCGATTTTTTTATAAAATATATTATATAATATATTTATATTTACAAAAAAAAACTATTTTTGATTTTTAAGTTTTATTACTATGAAAAGTAATATTTTTATACTTTCTACTATAACTTTTTACCTTTTTGAAAGTAAACCCCTAAAAAAACAAAAAAAAAATATTTAATTTGAGAAAAAAAATTCCAAAACTATTTTATTAATAATAAAAACAAGTTAGTTGTAAGTTAAGCAAATAAATAAAAGTGATTTTAATTCTTGATTTACGTACTAGTTTTGGCTTATAATACAAATGAAATATTGCGCTACTTTTAATATAATTAAACTAATTAATTGTCTTTTTGTCGCATTGTATTTTAGGTATATAAGACAAAAACAACAAAAATAAAATACAAATGAAAAACAAAAAATATTTATAGTTGCTAACAGAAAAAAGTGCATATTGTGCAAATATTAAATTATTTAAATAATATATAAATACAATGTATGCAAGTTTCAAACCAAAATAAAGCGTCCCTTACACTTGTATGTGTAAGTAAGCGGTTTTCGCTCAACGGCATTAAATAAACTCACCTAATGCCTAAATGTTGTTTAACGCTCTGGTAACTCATGCATTATTTTTTTTTTTTTTTTTACTCAAAATACACAAAACTATAATTTTACAACTAAGCTGACTGACAATTTATAACTATTTATAATCCCAAAAGCAAATAAGTAAGCTCTGACGCGCACATTTTCATGTCGAAAACCGAAAACAAAAACAACTACAAAATCTTCATAGCATTTACAACGTTTCATAAATAATTTTATTACAAGAACAAAAAATATATTCATTTTTTTTTCAAACATTAAATATTTATAAAAACAAAAAATAAATATTTAAAAATAACATATTTTAATATTTATGTGTGTGTTTATGGTTGCGCAAAAGAAAAAAAGAAGAAATTTGCCTACATATGGGCTATAAAGTACAAGTGTATAGCTTAATATTTATGTGAAGTCAATCAAGCGTGTTTATTTGTTTGTGTGGGCCAGGCCAGTAGTTGTGCGCATCGCCAGCAGCATGTGCGCTGATGATGATTTTTCGTAATGTAACTGTAGCGCCAGTAGCGCTGTCGCATATCAAGCAAGCAAAGAAGAAGCTCTCAATAATACATACATACATTTTACAAGTTAGTATAGTTGGGTGTAAAGCCAGCAGGAAAAGCATGAAATGAGTTTATGAATTTTAATATTTTTTTGAAATAATCTCAAACTTAAAAAAAAATTCGGAAGAAAAATTATTATTTTTTCATTGAGTTTTATATTACTCATTATTTTTTCGTTTACATATTTTTTCCTTAATATTTATTGATATAATTTTAGCCTTCAAAAACTTTTTGAATTTTTTTTTTTCATTATTGTGTGCAGTATATTTATGTGGTTTCTGTTTCTTATTATTTTATTGTTCAATTTATTTTTTTTTTGGCACGCAATATTTTTTAAATATAGTTAATTTAAATTTCAATAATTTCAAAACCGTTTTCGAGAAAAATATTCAAATTATTTTTTTTCCAATAAAGTTTTATAATATTTATTTCATTTATAACTAAAAAATATGTTTAGTGTGAACAAAACATTTGTTTTTTTTTTTTAAAGCACCTAAAAGTATGTAATAAAAGGTACTAAAAAAATCTAATCAAAAATAAAGTTGAATATTATTAATATGTTTATTATTATTTATAACTATTTTCGAAATCTTAAACTTTCATACATACATTTATTCATATTTTTTGTAAAACGAATTCAATTATGATTAACAAAAAAATATATATTTTTTTTCGATTTAATATAGTGTTATACGCGTTTTTCAAAGTCCCTTAATTTAATAAATTTCTAAACTGTACTAATTGAAAACCAAATAGCTAATTGACTCAATTAAGGATTATAAATTATTACTCATTAATTTGGTAAATTACCAATAAAATACTAAATGAAAATCAAATCGCTAATTGACTCAATTAAGGAGCTATCTGAAATTATTTCTGCATTCTGTAGACTTCTACCATAAACCTAACTGGTATTTAATAATCGTAATGAATTTGGTTTCCATTCGTCTTTTTGTTCCATTAAATTTTAATGAATACCTTTTTTTATTTATAATGAGTTTTAAAAAAAATATTTTTTCTCATGACCTCAAATATACTAAAATTTAATTCTTCATAAATCTGTCTAAATTTTATTTTCATGTTTAAATTAAAAATAAATAAATATCAATATTTATAAAGCGAAGCTAAATTCAATTAAAATGTCTAGATGTATTTTCTAACTTTCTAACAAATAATAAAAAAAATAAGTTAGAAGAAAGAGAGAGAACGAAATAAGTGGAACAAACCAACTTCATGCATTTATAATAGAAAGAGGCAGTGAAGCATCCATCTAAATATTTTTGTTTTAAATTCAATTAAATATTTGGTTTAGAGAGCAGAAAAGTGGCGAATCGAAGACAACCATTATTTACGATATGAAAAATTAAAAAAAAGATAAAATTTTTTTTACAAAACGTTTAAATCCTCTTTAATCGACAACGTTATTTCAACAACAAAAACAATTGAATAAAATAAACGTGATAAAGCTGATTATAGTTGATCGCGAAAATATATATAAATATGTATGTATGAAATTTAAGTAATTCTTGTTTTCAAAAACATTCAGAATATTGAAAAATATTATAATTAAAAAATCAGAAGAAATATTAGTGTTCATGATTTTTGTATAGATTTTTTTTAGACAATCCCCTATATAATTTTTATATCTTTTTTATTTTTTTTATTTAATAATTTTATTATTTATTTATTTTTTTTTTTTTTTTAATTTTTTTTCTTTTTTATTTTTTTTATAAAACCCAAAGTTTTTTATTTATTTTATTTTATTTATTATTATTATTTTTTTATAAAATCAAAAAATTCACATATCTTCTCGCTGACTTTACATCCAATGTATACACAAAACAAATAAACATATTTTTAATAAAAAATCATATAAAACTATAAGCGTTAATATAAAAACATGAAAAACAAATCAAAAGTTATTGTGTCGTTCGAATTAAAAAAAAAAAGAAAATAAAATATTTATCGAGTTTATTGAAATTCAATTTTCTTTCGAACAAAATTATACCTGTAAATATTTAAATGTAATGAATTTATTGTTCAGTTAGTTAATTGTCGCACAGCAAATACAAATAACGGAGCATAAAATATTAAAAAAAATCAAAACAAATGCATATATGTATAATAATGTTGAAAAACGTTAAATCATGACTCAAATATTAGCAAGAATCTATATTTTACACATTTATGAAACTCTCAAAAAATCAAAAACAAAAAAAAAACAAGCAAAAGAATTTAAAAATGAATGCAACATATTATTATGTTAAAGTATATATATACATAAAATATAAATATTTATGAAAGTACATATGTAATTTATTAACATTACACACATTTTTTGCCTTTTGTCACTATTATCACTACATACAAAAAAATATTTTTTTTAACAAAATATTATTTTATAAAACTTTTATTTTCAACGCTCGCATGTGAGTTTATTTCCAATGAGAATTTATTTAAAAAATTTTCATTTAATTATTTTCTGTTTCATGCATTATAGTCATTTGCCCTTCATGTGAAAATTCATTTTAAATTAGCTAATTTGTTTAATGAAATTAATTAAAATTTTTAATTATTTTAGTTTAATTTAATTTAATTTAGTGTTTATAAGCATAAGATACAAAAAAGACCTAAGTATATGTACGTCTGTAATATTTTGCTAAACGCGCTCTCTCTCGCCTTCAAACCGCTATCCATTTCGTTTGTAATAGCAATAAGTAAGTTAATCTTTTCAATTCGCTCTCGCTATTTAATTAATTATAATATTGAATAAATCAATAAAAACAATCAATATACAAATATCATAAATGTATTTTCAATTGTGTTTTTATTTAATAACACTGTACAGCATTAGAATGGGTATTAGACAAAGTTGATTTTTTCCAAGAGCATATGTCATAAGTAAAAAAAGTGTATTCTCCGATTTTCGAAGTTAGCCTCCAAAAACGAAGTATTCGGCTCCGAAGAAAATTATTATTAATTACAGCATATAGTTACCAAAAATCCAAAATGTGGATATAATCTACACTTTCCTCTTAATTTAATGGTGTGTAAAACTTTTCGATCAAGCTTATATGACAGATACTATAAGTGTCCAATATTTTTCGATATATAATTTTCTTACTTTTTCGAAGACCTAACTTAGACACTTCATACCAAAACGTTTTGTCGCCCTTTTCTGCAAATCGGATTTCATATTCGGCAAGATAAAAACTATAGCGATTTTGAATCCAAATCAACGGTTTGTTTAAGCAACATTTATTACAATATATGTATTTATTAGAAGAAAAAAAACAAGTAAGGAAAGGCTAAGTTCGGTTGTAACCAAACATTTTATAATTTCGCAATTTATTGATGTAATTTACAACACAATAGAAATCATCATATAGCATATGAGGGCTGAGGTAATTTCTGAACCACGAGGATACACTATATCCAAGACTATACGCTTACTAAATTTTGCAAAGATATCTCACACATTAACCAATTTATAAGGTTTAAGCCCACCGTATTTTTGATTATCCTATAATTAGGTAAATGGGAGCTAGTTGCAGTTATGATCCGATTTTAACCATTTTTGGTACAGAGGCATACTATTAGAAGAAAACGATTTCCTCTGAATATCTGAAAACACCTGAGAGATTTGCCGATATTTTCAGTAAGTAATTACCCTTAGGCACTGAGTTCTTCATGTTCGATATCCGAGGCATTGAAAAGTTATGGTCCGATTTCGACAACTTTTAAATGAGTGATGCCAGTACAAATACAGTATTTGTGTAAAGTTTTATTTCACTATCTTTATTGGTTCCTGATGTATATATTATAAAGTGAACGAATCAGATTAAATTCAAAATTGAACCAAAAATGGACGACGCCACGTTCATTTTCATTTTATTTTTAAGTATGAGTACAGCTTTTTTGGAAAATTGAGTGTTTCTGATAATTTTCATTAGTGAGTTAATGGGTTAGGGGTAGTCAGAGACACGAAAAAATTAGTATTTTCAGTAATTTTTTTGCCATTAGATCATGTCATTTTACAAAAGTAATAATATGGTATTATTCCAGAATGTTTTGACTTGAAGTTACGAAAATTTGAAAACAAAATATAATTTCGAGAGTTATAGCTGCTTGTGTTGACCCAGTTCCAAAAACAGGTCTTTGAGGTGACAATCGTAAGTCCTTGGAGAAAAATTAGTTTTGTATGTAAATAGATAATCCTGGGCCTGATCGAATATTTTTTTATTAACAAAATGACGGTCTCAGGAAATTTTGTTTCTATATTTTCGGAAAAAAATAAACAGTTAATTGGGCTAATAAAATTTAAATTACAAAAAAAAGCTTTAATCAGGCCCAGAATAATTATGTACTCTAAAAGCTGTAGAAATTTTATTAAAACATACTGTGCGGTTTTCGAGTTACAGTTGTGACCAATTAAACGCTTGGGACGATGTCCTGCATAAACTCCCATTTTCAAGAGGTTTCTTCTTCAATGTATGGTTTCATAGTCTACTGCACACATTCCATCTCTTATACAGGAAATAGTTCTGACACCAGATTATGAGAAACATCCGCATGCCATAATCTTACCACCGCCGACTTAACTCTCTTAATAGTGTCTGTAGGCTTACACAATTGTTTTTCAAGACGCCTATTATTACGTTTTCCGTAAGATCCTAGCAAGTTTGGTTCGTTTTACCTTGGTTTCGTCTGACCCACGCATGTTCCTTTCAATTTTGGTGAACCAAGTGCATACTCGCAAATGTTAGCTTTTGCTGTACATTAAGTTTGCTCAAATAGGGTACTCTTCTAGCATTGCTTCCAACTAATCATTTTTTTAAATAGTCCTGGACCGTACGAATTCGAATTGAAGCATTAGATTATTTTTTCAAGACATTGTAAGTTTTAAATGGATATTCCTGGACGTGGTATGCCAACATCTTGTTGAAAAGGGCTAACATTTTGTTCTTCCTTCCTCTAATTGTGGGTGTTATTCATGTGGAGAAAGCCGTTAAATAACTTTGTTTTTACAGTAGTCCATGATGTAAGCGATTTACATCATATTTTTCATTTCATGTATTGTTTCGCCATTATTTTCCAATCAAAAAAGTCGACACATGGGGTGCGGCCCATATTCTATTATTATTCCTTTAATTTTCAAATTCCAAATACAAAATTATTACTTATTTATTTATAATTAATTTATCATTCAACCGACATATTAATAGCCCCCTTTATTTCTATATTTTATTTTTTAAGCAAATTTACGTAGAGCGTCCCTATTATTTTTGCCACCAGTGTATACAAGCACTTTATTTAGGAGCGAGGCCACGCCCAGTTTTCAAAAAATATTACATTCAAATATGCCCTCCCAGTTGAAATGCTCCACACCAATTTTCATTTTCATAGCTTAGATATGACACTTTATATGTTTTGGTTTTCGCTATTTTGTGGGCGTGACAATAATCCCACTTCGCCCATTTGCAATAGCAAGCCTCCCACAGTGCCAAAGAATATATGTACCAAGTTTTATCAGTAATTTTGGTAATATCACTCTCATTCAGTAAATTTCCGCGCAATCAATAGTAAATGTTCAAATATCCCGAAGAATTGCTCTAACCCATCTGCAAAACTAAAAAGCCAGTATTTTTTCGCTATTACAAATTGTATTTATTAAATAATATAAGTATGTATGTATGACGTATGCGCAACACAATATTGCTTTGAATTACATATATGTATATAAAACTGACTGACTATAATGATACGTAACTTTTCATTGAAAAACAAAAAAAAAACAATAATTTTTCTAATGAGCTGCCAAAACAAAAAAAAACGCTTTACTTAATTAATTTTAATATTTTCAAATTTCTCGTCTACGTATGTGTACAGGCACTTAATGCACTTAAACTAAACGTACGCTAACTAAATACATACATATATATATTTGTACATACATACATACAGAAAATACACGTCATACATGGAAAACTATATAACTTTAACAATTACACAAATCATACAATTGCAATTAAGTTTATGTTAATTATGTTGTTGTTTAGGCTTTTTAAAAGCGCACAAGTAAACACTTTATATGTGAGACATAATTTATATTTCTTTATTTTTTTGTATGAAATAATGCAATGATATGCGATTTGTTTCGTATAATTTGTATAAATGTGTAAAGTGATTGCGTTTAATGATATCAATTTGTATATTATATATATAATTATTTGTAAAATGTTGTGATATGCTATAATTAACACACGTTTCGCAATTTAACGTCTGCAGTGAAACAGTAATAACAAGCTATAAATTCCAAATACAATTGATTATCAAAATTTCAACATTTTTTTAACAAAAATTCTATCGACATAATGTGTGTATGTGTTTTAGGGGTGTGCAGTGTATTATCGGTCAGTCACTTTTTTTAGATGGAAGCACCATATATATAACATGTTTGTATATTATAAAAAAATGTGTATTGTATACAATGTTACTTAAAATATTATTACTTTATCGCATATACTTAATTGTTCGTTCACATTGTGTTCTAATTTGTTTTTGTTTCGGTTCTCTTTTCTTTGCTTACATTTGCGTATTTCTTTTTTTTTTTGTATAAATATAAATATCGTTTGTTGCTTAAGCTTAACGGGCTTAACTGTAAATTAAAAAAAAAAAGTTTTTTTTTTCGTTAGCTTTTTGTTTTAAAACTAATGCGATTTAGAATCGCTTAAATTTCGTAATAATGGCCACAAGTGTGTGTGGGGAGTGATTTTTTGTGTGTGTTTTGGAGGGTTTTAGGTTTTGTATTACATATAAGGCACATATTGGCGCTCAAATTAAACGCGTACGCTTTAAATATGTTATGAGTAGACTATAAATAAATTTATACTGCGCTAAGGACGGTATTATGCTATCACGCTGATCACGTAGTTGACCTATAACGCGTGGTATATCCAAATCCTGTAAAAGAAAAACAATGCAAATTTGTATTAAACTATATTTTAAATATATATTAGCATTAAAGGGTTAGGTGGGTTTCAAAATTTCAAAATTTTAAAAGAAATGTATAGACTAATTAAATATTGCAATATGTTTAAAATATTATCCAAAAATATCAAATCAATCCGAGTAATATTCTAAGAGCTATATCCTTTGAAAGTTTCATACATCAGACCACGTCAGTACAAATGTAAACTTCAAACCCATTTATCTCAAAACTCAATTTTTCAAGTCCGTGGGTACGATAACTCAAAAAGTTATGAAGCGATTTGGTTAAAATTTTCCACACATCTTCGGAAGAACATTATCTAGTTAATGAACGTAGGATTTTTTCATATAGTTATTATAACTTTTTTTTTTGACCCAATAAATGCCAAAACTTTACCAAAACAGTTATTTTTTTGGTTAAAAATTCAAATTTCAATATTTTTTTTATCCTTAGATTTACCCATATACTATCGAAATATTTTTGTTTTATTGATTTTGGATTCACCAATAATGAGTTATGATTTTTTGGACACGTCATGGGAGATGAGGTGCCAACGGCTGAGTTTTCGGAATTTTTAAATTTCAAGATTTTCAAAAAATCAATTTTTTGGTTTTTGCATTTTCGTTAAATATAATGTCTTAAAAATATTCTCTGTATATTTGAAGTTGATCCGATAATTGCTTTTCTAGTTATTCAATCAATAGCAAATGGCGCTCGGGCACTCCAAAACGCTCCGGTGAAACTTTAAATGCGTTTTTTTTTTCAAAACTATGTTTTTTGAACTGTAACTCGAAAACCGATCAGAAGATTTTAATGAACTGCTTTTAGAATACATAATAATCCTGGGCCTGATGGAAGATTTTTGTTTTTTTTTTCAAAATTTCGATTTGCTAAGATTTTGATTTTTTCCCAAAAAATTAGAAAAAAAAAATTCCGGAAGCCGGGATTAAGTTAACTCTTGAAAAAATACAAAAAAGCTTCGATCAGCCCGAGAATTATCTATTTATAAAACTAATTTTTCTTGTCCGAATGATTTTAGAAGAATCACCAAGGACTTATGATTGTCATCGCAAGCACCATTTTTGAAACTGGGTCTACACAAACAGCTATAACTTTGGAAATTACAAATTTCTTTTTCAAATTTTCGTGATTTCAAGTAAGATTATTGTGTAATAATGCCATATTATTACTTTTGTAAAATAACATGATTAAAAAGCAAAAAAAAAAATACTGAAAATTCACATTTTTTCGAGTTTCTCCCTAACCACTTAAATGTAGAGTGAATTCCACCAAAACCCACCTCATTATGATCCAGCGTATAGAGTAACAAATCAGCGGTCAACGTAACGCCCGAGCGTCCACCACCCTCGAGACAATGTATCAGCACTGGTGGATTTGTATTATGACCCGGTGGCACTTCATTTGCCGAAGCCATACGCACAGAGTTAAGCTCTTCGAGAAAATCCAAAAAGTGATTCACCTCCAACGGGCAGTTTTGTTCACCCCAATTGGTGTAGTTCAAATGCCAAACGGAGCGATAACGACGCGATGGTATGTGAAAGAGACGCAACTTGCTGGTAATGCAACGATCTGTGGTTTGTGAGAATTCCTGGTATACTTGGAACTGTAAGAAGAGTGGATGTGTGAAAAAGAGTGTGGTGAGAAAGTGAAGCATAATAGTATTTTAACCAAACTCACTTGATCAAACTCGAGCCGCTGATTGCTATTCGGTGGCATGTAATTCAGTCCCTCCGATAGCTTTACAATCAAATAAACGTCTGCTTCCCAGACACATTGCCAGAAAATGTTAGTGGTCAACTTGTCCTGTGGTGATTGTGCAATTATATAGAAGCGTTGATTGGTGCCAACTGTGGCCTGGAATGAGAAAGTAGATTAAATAAATAATTAAAAGTAGGAACATACAGTTTTCAAAGCACAGTTTTAGACGCAATTATAAAATATATTTTTTAGCTTCGCGATATGAAAACAATATAAAAATAGTTATGCTACTATATGATGATTTCTAGTGTCCCGATGGGGAATGTATTGTTCGGATATGGGTGTCTATTGAACTCTAAACCCGCTAAAGGCGCTCTGAATGCTCTGTGTAACGGCCTTTATTGCAGAGCAGCAATACTGGCCTTGGATTCAATGACAGTACGCTCTAAGGTAGTAAAGAAGTGTGTAACATCCTTATCAGCAGCTTTGAACTACTTTGTAATTAGACTTGTGTGGTTACCAGGTCACCGCGGAATCGCTGGAAACTGCAAAGCATGCAAGAGAGGGTACCCTAGCAACATTGACGTTGGTGTGGAATCGGGTGGGTAGTCCGTAGTCCACTTGTGCTAGAGCGCTGCACTCGCTGACTTCGATTGAGCTCGCCAAACGCTACACAACAACCAGCACCTGTGCAGTAACGAGGTATTTCTGACCTGCTGCTTTCGCTTAGGAAAGCTCATCTCTCCGCTTTTATTGGTGTGCTTACTGGTCACTGTCTAATAAGCACACATGCGCTGAGGTTAGGGATCAAGCCAGACGGTAGTTGCCTAAATTACTTTGAAGAAGGCGAAGCGCTTTCTCCTTCAATGTCCATTAACCTAGTACCTTAGTCGGCGCACCCAGCAAAGTGTTTGGAATCGACATTAGTCTACTTAACATTTTTTTAACAGAGTCCAAGGACTTTGTCGAATCATATGGGTCTTGGCGATCCGTCAGGCGTATTTGGGTGTCACAATGAACAGTCGGAGCTGTCAAAATTAGATTCTCTGCAGTTGCGGAGTTCTACCCCTTGACCTAACCTATCCTACCAAATTTGAATATCTATCGAAATGAGACTCTCTGCAGTTGCAGAGATCTACCGCTTGACCTAACCTAACCTACCAAATTTTAATATCTTGTATTTTTAATTGCTTACCGATATGCGAGACGCATTAACATAGCCCGTTTTATTCTCCCACGTCGGCGTTATGCTAACACGATTATAGTCGTATGGCAAAAAGTTTGGATCGGAATTTTTCTTGGCATTCTCTTCCATTAGCGCCCAGTCGTAGCTGGCATTTTCGCAACGTTTTGGTATACTTTCGAATTCCATAAAGAGTTGCGGATCATTCAATTTCTCAGTGAGTATGGGGCACTGAAATTACGGAGAATGGTTAGAAAAAATTATATTAAATAAATTGTTTATTTACTGACCAGTTTATCCTTTGAATACTGTCCGGAAATGGGCTGCAGCCGCGACACACCGGTCGACCAACGATGCATCAAATTCAGATCGTCTTGTGCGAGTTTTATTTTCGCCGCTGTCTTTGCCGCATTCGAAGAGGAGGCCTTCTCCCGTCCGAGTGTGGCGGATTTCTGCTTATCCGGCGTTTTACTGCGCCCCAAAATATGCCATAACTTTTTGCGTTTACCCTCCTTGCCGGTGGTGTTGGACGAATTCGTGGTGTTCGAGCTGTTGGTGGTGTTGCTGGAATTGGCAGTGGTGTCGAGTAACGATGAGTTGTGTGAGCGATGATGATGATGTTGGTGATGCGACGCAGAATGCTTCATTGTGGCTGCTGCGGATACGGAGACATTAGATGAAATCGTAGATATATTCATGGCACTGAATTGTTGCTGCGCTGCATGCAGCATTGAGTCGGTTGAGTCGTCGTGCAGAGACGAAGTTGTGTGAGCACGTGCGCCCGTATTTGTCGGCGACGCGGCCGTTGCGTCTACAGAAGAGGCGACGGACGCTGTGCTCTGCATTAGCTGTGCGGTCTTATGCGCGTTATGATGCTGTCTTGGTGGCGGCGTTTGCATCATAGGTTGTTGATTGCTACTGCTATTATGGCCAACGGCCGGTGCTGCAGAGGCTGCGCGTACAGCGCGTTGCGGCGGCGTTGGCTCTAAGAATTGCAGTTCAGTGCTAGCAGCACGCTCAGCGTATTTATGCATATTGAGAGCAGCAGCTGCTGCGGCAGCCGCCGCTGCCGCTTCTGCTTCAGCTTGTTGCTGCTGCGCATGTGCCTGCTGTTGTTGCAGCAGCGCTTGTTGCTGTTGTTGTAGCGCTTGTTGTTGTTGCTGTTGCAGCTGTTGTTGCTGTTGCTGGTGCTGTTGATGATGATGATGCCGCACTGCAGGCACCGGCGGCATTTGTTGTTGCGGCTGCGTATGCGTACCGCCCGGCGCCGATTGTATTGAAGCTGTACGATTGCGCATTGCTTCACTGGTTGCCGAAGAGCCGGAGGAGCGTTGCTCCATATTCCTTTGCACCACTACTGGCTCTGCAGCAATGTAACGCGCATGTGGCACATTCTCATAAATCGGTTCGACCGAACCGTTTAAAGTGTTGCGTTGCAATGAAGCGTTGGAGGCGTTCGCTTGCAACTGCTGCTGATGGTGTGCTTGTGACTGTGGCACTTGTGGCAGTGGCGCTTGATGCTGCGCTTGCACCGGTGGCGATGTTTGACGGTACATGTTGTTAGCGTTGCTGGCGTTGTTACTTAGCGCATTTTGTTCTGCATAGCTGGGCGGCAAAAAGAGGCAATCCTGCCGCAGTTGCGACAATATGGACGGTTGTTCCTCAATCATATTTAAGTTTTCAAAAGTACCATGCGGCAAATATGGTTGTGAATGCCCTATATGCCCACCACTCATGTAAGCGGAATGAGGATGTATCAGCGCATGATTGGCAGCGGCAACACCGCCCACTGCTTGCGCTGCGCCGACGCTACTGCTATGCACATACGGATACTGCGCATTGGGTAAATTACGATTTGACACCAGATCTGGTGATGAACCCGACACATACGAGCGAAAACCCATGAGCGGCCGATGTGAAGCGACCGCCAAATCGGGTGTGGACGACGAATTCAAGCGGTTCACCGGGTACGGTGGCGGTGGCTTACTGCGCACCATTTGCAGGCGATGTCCCAAATCAATATATGCACCACCACCACTCACACTATTGCTATGGCCACCCGGCGCCATTGTTACGCCCGCCGCTGTTAGATGATGATGCTGCGCATGCATGGCGGCCGCTGGTTGCGCCACATCGGGGTAACGGTGCGGCGCTAATTGACTTAGCAACACACCTTCACCGTAAATGGCGGCCGCATTGTGTACGTCAGGCTGCGAGCCGGCATAATAGATAGCGCCACTAGCGGCAGGCGTGCCAGCCATAGCGACAGCGGACGCGCTTGCTGTCAACTGCGGTTGATAGTTGGCATAACTGTTCATTTGCGGATGATGTAATTCGCTGGATGGTGTATGATATTTCAACTGTACGGCAGTTTCATAGTCGGGCGCTGGGCGATATGTGGGCAACATTGCCTTCAGTCGTTCACGCTCGTGCGCGTCCACACCGTGCAATGCGACAGTGCTGCCGTTGTTCGTGACGCTGCCACCCAAATGTCCATGCACAATATTATTGCTGCTACTGTGGAATGCGCTGCCACCAATGCCGATATTATTGCCATTGTTATTGCTTAGATCCAGACAGGAGCTGCTTTGCTGCAAGCGTGTATCCAACATGCTATTCGATAAGTGCTGCGTCGATGCGTAATCGTGACCATACTCCTACAAATACAATTAAGTAATAAAGAAATATTTATTGAAAATACACAAAACTGTATAGATGTATGTATGTATGACTCACTTTAGCCAGCCAACCGGGCGCTATAGCACCCACACTATGCGAATGCATAGCGCCATTCGGACCGCCACCAGACTGATGACTGGCCGCTAGCGATATGTTCGATGACATTAAAGCATTGGACGCGTTTGTGGAGGCGAGTAAGCCGTGATGTAAGGCGGGCGCTGACATGAATTCTGGATTAACCGCTGATAGTGCGCCACCAATACCGACACCACCACCAACGCCGCCGCTCGTTAACGCATTCGGATTGTAAATGGCACGTTGTTGTTGCTCCAATAGTAAATCTTCACGTGAATCATTAAAGTCGCCATAAGCATAGGCATCCATACCGCCAGCTAACACACCACCACCAGTTACGCTCATCGAATTGTCATTCGCGCTCTCCGTATCGCCCACAGATGACGCCGCTTCCTCATCTATATAGCGTTTAAAGAATTTATGCTGTGTTATACACAATTTCCAAAAGTAACGTGCCGTTTCGGCATCTGGAAAAATGAATGAGCCCACAATCGAGCCATCCGTTTTGTTTTGTTCGATTTTAATGGTACGCTTGTCAATGGACACCGTTTGTGACTCTTTCCAGGGGAAATATTGACGCCCATTGTCAGCCATCACAACCATGCCGTTTATAGCTAGCCCGAGCAGCAGATCGTTACCCAGTGTGTCTTTTGCGGGGAAACGCTCCTCACCGTAGCCATCCAATTGCTGACAACATTGTATGTACATCTCTTCGGCCTTGGATTGCTGCAGATGCTGTATGCCGGCGTTCTGCTGTAACACTTCCATAATGAGACTGTCGAGCAGATTGTCATCGTTGGCGAGTCCTAGAAAATATTTACACAAAATGAAATGAAATAAAGCAAAATCTATGATTAACTGCTGCACCTACCTTGTAAATTCTTCGGCAACACCAGCGACTTCTTAAGATTATCCTTTGTTTGTTTGTCACTTTGATGACTATCGTATTCGGCTTGTCGGCAGTACAGCGCTAGCAGTATGGCAGTGCGTATATCGCAGATAATTTTGCCCTCATAAATATCACTTTTCAATTGCAGAAAGTAATAGGAACGTATCAGGTCATCACTGCGCAATGGATCGACATAATGACGTACACGTAAATATATTTTCGTACTCGCTGCATATTTTTCTAGCTGTCTGCTGAGAGAGCGTTCTAAATCCACCCATTTCATTTCATCCTCTTTACCCTTCACCACATAGCGTAGACCGAAAAATTCGGGTTTTTGTAGATTTAGTCGCTGGCAGACATTGTCTAAACACTCTTGGCCCTTACTCTCTGAACTGATCGTACAATCGACTGTTGTGGAGGTTTCTGCGAAGTAAGAAATTAAAAAAATGTTGAGAATTAAAGAAAATTCTTATTTATTTCTCATGTAGGACGCCCAGAGATGATCTAGCGCTTGATGCCCAGAGTATACTGAGCACTTCTCCCACCTGCTGAATGGCAGTGAAAGTACAACACTTGAAGATGGCGGACCCGATTCCCCATCCGATGACCATGGAACATATGTTCTATTGCCATACCACCTCGAAGAAATTGGAATAGCAATTACCCGCTTGAGAAACAACAGAGGGGCGGGGTCTGATTGATTGCCGGCCGAGATATTCAAATACGAATACAATTTGCAGAATATGGACGGACGAAAGCATGACCGACGATAGGAATCTACGTGGGCTCTGCCCAATTCACAAAAAGAGAGACCCGACAATATGGGCCAATTACCGTGGGATAAATCTCCTCAACAAAGTGATTGGACCTTATCAGTGTGGCATTAGACCTGGAAAATCTACAACTGACCATATCTTCATATCCATAATCTTGTAAAAGACTTGTGAAAAAAGGATCGACACACACCATCTCTTTGTCGATTTTAAAGCTGCTTTTGACATCACGAAAAGGAGATAACTCTATACCGCTGGTTATGCGGAAGATATATGGTCCTTTGAACATTGGCAGCGGTGAATACGATGAGCTGTACCAGTTGATGGAAGCAGAGGAAGAGGAAGACCTACACTCCGTAGTTAAGATCAGGTGAATAGCGACCTGGTTACACTTAGGAGTTCCAACTGGCGCCGAGGGAGAAGAATGACGCGTTTCATTGAATAGGTCAAAGGTTAAAATCATAACTTCAGAATTTCATAATGATTTGAAAAAATTTTGAAAATTCCTGGAAAACATTCCATAGTAATAAATGAATAAACACAACTCATCACAACTGCCTAATAGCTTTTAATGCATTTTTACTGACAGATGGATTGCTGAAGGTGATTTCAATTAAATTCGCAGCTGATAGAAACAACAGAAATGGAAATTGCAATGAAAATGCCGTAATTCGAATTAAGAATTTTCAATAAATCGATTAGCAGTGAATAACGATTACCAAGTTGTACACAAACAAAGACTATATATAGAGATCATATATGATATTAACACTAATTAAATATAATATAATTTAAATTCAATTAAAAGTGTACAATTAAACAAAAAAAGGTTTTCTTTTAACTCTAATCGAATCGTTTATAACTAACCACAGTCATAGATATATTTTTATAGGTCGACCAAAGCACGACAGCTGTTGCGTGAATTGTCTGTCATTCCACGCTGTTGTTGCGCCACTGTCATTCTTTCGCGTTTTGTTTATAACAATAATTGTCATAACCAAAATCGAAAAAAAATAAAATAAATGTTGTTAATATTCCATAAATACTAAAACAATTGCTGACGGTTATTGGCAAATAAACAAATTATACATACATATACTGAAAATAGAGAACTGAATTTTTATATAAAAGAATGTTAGAGCAATAAAAAGTTGACGGCAAAATTATCATTGCATACCAATGAGCAAAGTTCCAAAGCAAAGACGAATGATACTGAATAAATATGGGTGTGCAAAATTATTAGAAAATTGTTTAAGCGCAATTCTTTTAATGGTCTATGACAAAGTGAAAAATTATAAAAAAATAAAAAGCAACAATTTAAAAATAATAAAAAAAATATATAAGAAATTAAAATAATAAAAACAAAAATTAAAAAATAATAAAAAAAATATAAAAAAATTAAATAATAAAAATAAAAATAAAAAAAATATATAAAGATGATTGTTATGTAATGTATTTTTTTACTTTTATTTAATTTATAAATATATTTAATATAAGTATTTTATTTTAAGGGGTTAAGGGGGGTAGTCAGGATTAAAAATATTTTTTTTTTGTTTTTTTGCATTTTTGTTAAGTATAATATTTTAAAAACATTCTCTGACAATTTGAAGTTGATCCGATAATTACTTTTTGAGTTATTCGACAAATAATAAAGAGCACTCGGTCAATCGAATACGTTTAGGTGAAACTTTAAATACGTTTTTCTCAAAACTATGTTTTTTGAACCGGTGACAGATAACTGTAACTCGAAAACAGCTCAGTAGATTTCAATGAACTGCTTTTAGAATACATAATAATCCCAGGCCTGATGAAGATTTTTCTTTTTTTCAAAAATTTTGATTTTTTTAGACCAATTAACTGTTCCCGAAAATCTAAAAAAAAATTCCTGAGGCCGCCATTTTGTTAATTTTTGAAGAAAAAAACAAAGATCAGGCCCAGGTTTATCTATTTATAAAACTATTTTTTTATCCGATTGATTTTAGATGAATCTCCGGACTTATGATTATCACCGCAAGTACCTTTTCAATGAACTGGGACAACACAAGCAGCTATAACTTTGGGAATTTAAAACCTTGTGTAATAATGCCTAACCTTTTCTTGTCACACAGATGTAGTCAGTTTTATGAAAGACATTGTGGTATTTAGGTGTACAGCGTTTTAGAACTGTACATATAAGATAAAAATTATTAATCACGAAATCTAAATAGCACCAAAATCAACAAAAAAAGAGGAAAGAAAAAATAAACAAATGTGACGACAAACAATGTGTGGCGCAAAAATAAAGATACAGATTATTTATGCAAATAAACGCTATAACACTTGACGACACAAAAATGGTAACGGGAAATGACTGCCTAAAATGGCAAAACAATTTGAAATCATTATAAAATATCGAGATTATCTTTTCGTTGTGAGTAATGAGCTCATATAGTACAAATTGGGACTGATGTGATCACTTAGTTATAAATTTTACTTCTATTGTCAATTCAAGAGTTCGAGTTATAGAAGTTCAAGTTATGGCAGGAAATTTTTGAGAAATTTGATTTCTAAACGCTATTGCCAATTCCAAAGTTCGAGTTATAGAGATCTTCGAGTTCCACTGTATTTAAAAATTTCATTTGAAATGCGAATGGCAGGAACCTTGACGTGGCTCAGTCTTGGCTTAGTCGCTCTCAGCCAGCCTTCTAATCGTCGTGCTAGCTCCTATGGGTACTACATGGGGCATCTGACGTCGGCTGTGGGAGGGACGTCGAAATGCCAGGGTGGCGCTGTTGACCTACGCAGGTTTGGCATGAGTGGTGCTACGGTGAAGTGGTACCTAAGGCATCTTGAAGTGGGAAAATCGCCTGAAGCAGCAAAGGAGCTTGTTCTTGGCAGAGTTAGAAGGGACAGCAAGATGTCTCCAGCGGCTGTCTCACCCCATGAGAGGCGTTCCTCTGAGTGGACAGAGCTGGGAACGGAAACAGCAGACATGTATCACCGCAAGAGATGCCCAATTCCAATCGGTTAATGCAAAGAGTGGGCATGCTCAGGTCCAGAAGCCAACGCGGGTAGCAGACAGCCAGCGCAGGTATGCTGATGCTCTAAGAAGCATACGCATAGCGTTACTTTGAATGGGAGTCGCTACCGCACAATGATAACTGAATATTATTGGCCCGAATTAGACTATTTCCTGTGGGGCAGCGTCTTTGGTCGATGCCAACAAGTAAGCGACGATGTCTAGGCTCGCAAAAAATAATTGTATATCTTATACCAGTTGCTTATTCGGTTCGCCAAAAAGGAGTGGAAGAGACGGAACATGCACTCTAAAAAAAAACAGCATTTAGTGAACCTCTTTGTGACACACAGTGTAAAGCGTCATTTATTAAAGGTAAAAATAAATTTCAAAAGAATACCCACTGAAAGCGCAAGATATTCAAAAATATATTTATGAATAAATGTTGGCAAAAACGCATTGCCAAATGTAGCGAACAATGAATAAATTAAATTACTAGCTAATAAATATAATAAAAATAAATATTAGAATTTTAATTAGACATATATGGTGAATTGCTATTGGTGCATAAAAATTTAGATTAGTAGAAAGAGAAACGGCAAGATAAGAGTGTAATATGTTAACATTATGAATTAAATAACAAATTAAAGATAAGTTAAGACACTTGTTTACTTCATAAGAAAATGAAAAAAACAAACTTAAGTACACAGACAGGAAATAGCGGAAGGTAATAATAAAGTTAGGAAACAAGTTGTGGGCCATAAATTCATTGAAATAACACACGCAAAGATTATTAGATTTTGTGTTTTGATATCAAATTGGTTATTAATAGGGCTTAAAGCCATTTTGCTTGCAGCTTAATCATCAACATGTACACACGCACACAATTTTATTACGGTTCTTATCAAGTGCTTTACGCGAATTCCAAGCGTGTGCAAGATAACTGCAAATATTCGTTAGAAGACTTGTAAATTATTTCAATTTAGTGAAGAATTTTGGGAAGCAAGAGATATTTTTAAGTTTTAAGTTTAAAAATACTCGGACATACAATTTTTGTAGCAGCAAGGAAATTTGGAAAATATTTTTTTAACTAATGCTTCCAAACTATCAATACTTGAGCGGCCTGACTCTCAAAATATCGAACTAAAATATCTTTAAGGGATCCTATATAGCACCTTGACAGTTCTTGGCCGGAAAAGAATCCGTGAGAGTAAATCAAAAAAGGTTAACTTGGGATTAACTTGAACATCTTAACCTAAGTAATTACAAGTAAGCTGTAATTTAAGAACTACCAACAGTACTCATGAAAAAAACATAAAGCCAGCTTGAAATAATGTCAAGAAAAACAATAAAACTCAAAACCTATAAAATCAACGTGCCAAAAAATATAACACAATTTGCCAAACAAGTGGCGCTACGCACTAACGCGCACATAAACACGCATACTTGGGTAGATAATAAACTAAATACATAACAATTAAAACGATAAAGGAATTTTCGTTGTCTTATCAATAATAATAATACATGCGTACGAAACCAAGCAACACACACCTCAATAACTGAATTAACCATGTTGCTGTTAATAACTGAATAACAATTGCGTGCAGCAGACCTAAACGACGAATGTCAGCGTCACAGTTGACGTCAACATCCGCAGTTGACGGCGCCTACAATGGCGTTAATGAAGACAGAACACCACAGCACGAATAAACCTAATAATAAACTTCGCTGAGAAAGTGGGAGCATAAAACAATTTTTATCTTAAATTGATTAGCAAATAAAATGCATACAGCGTTAAATGAACGTGCAAAATACAATAACAAACAATTCAAATAAATACAACTGCTATTGTGTATTGGTGTTATAACATCAAACAGTATAAGATGGTACTTATTTTTATTATGCATATGGGTATGCTTAACTAGATGTGACGAAAAGAGTTATAAAACAGAGAATAGTTGAAGTGGAATGCTGCAGAAAAACAAATTGTTGTAAAAATATAAGCGCAAAGAGAATTGAGAGCGTAGTTTTAATGAAACCGAGAAATAATGTGGGTGCAGATATAAAAACAAATAAATAATTTTAATATAAAAGGAGAGATATATAAAAGTTTTTTTCAATAGGGTTACAAAAGTAGAACGATAGGGACAGCAAACGATGCCATATTTATCCCCGCTCTTTTGACATTTCTCTGCAGTAAGGTTTGCCATTTCATCATGGAAAGATATACGATCCAACAACGAGTCGAAATTATTAAAATTTACTACCGAAATTCGGAGTCAGTGGCCTCAACTTAAAGAGTGCTACGTCCAATTTATGGTCGACATAATAATCATGTCAAATCAACAATTGGGCGTCTAGTGGATAAAATTTAAACCCACAGGCATAGTACAAAATGTTCCCTTGCCAGTGAATAAAATCAGTTTCTCATACGTCTTCCTCAAGCGTTGGGCATATCTGTGACGTCGTTGTGATGAATTTTGCAAAAAGATCTTGACCAATATCATTACAAGATCAAATTGGGCAAAAACTGAAGCCGCTTGTCGTGAATTGGGTTGAGCAATGATTCAGATTTTCATCGAAAAATCGTTTCCCACGATGAGACCAATTTCTGGCTGAGGGGCTTCGTCAATAAGCAAAAATGCTTTATTGGTCAGGCAGCAATCCACATGAACTCCATGAGTCAGCATTGTATCCCGAAACAATTACGGTTTGCTGCGGCCGCCGGCGTCATTGGGCCGTATTTCTTCCCTGATGATCAAGGGCGGCACGATAACGGAATATTTTTGACCCGAATTTGATGATATGGTCATGGACATGATGTGGTTCCAACAGGACGTCGCCAGAAGCCACATAGCGAATGTCACAATCGATTTATTGAAAACCAAGTTTGGTGAACATGTTAACTCACGAAATGGCCCAGTAAATTGGAACCTTCGAACAAGTGATTTGACGCCGTTAGACTATTTCCAAGTGTGCCTTTGGTTGCCATGCAATGGAAAATCGAATTCCATACATGATTGCAACGAATGTACTTTTCACAGGAATAAGGAATTTCACTGATATCCCAAACTATTTTTATTTAAACTTTTTAGCGCACTTATTGAAAACCCCTTTATATGTACATATATTTAGTATTTATTATAAAATAATACAAATTGTGGCTTCTAAGCAGCTTAATTTAAATATTATATTTACTATTTATGCATATTGAATCATTCTGAATATGAATGATGTAAATAAAGTACAATTTATATACGTAAAATGTGTAAATGATGTATTAATAGAGACACTTGTGCATCGGCGTAAGCATTGCGTCGCGTCGACAGCGTATTGACGTTAAACTACAAAAGGGGCGTATGAGCATGTATCATCCAATTGGAATAAAAACACATGCGAATGTACACACGTATATGTATGTACATATGTATCAATATTTATCGCACACCTTTCAATCAATCGTCAACACTTAAGCCACTTGCTTTCGCCAAATAAAGGCAAAGAATTTTTATATGATTTTTACGAGTTACGTGAAATTGTGTTTTATCAGCAGTTGAATAGCAAGAAAAAATCCTTTCAACAAGCATGTATGTAGTTACTTGTAAAATAGTGTACACATATAAAGCTTTAGAGATTATTTTTGAAACGTTTTAAACGGATTATGCATAGCTATATGTGTGCATTTGGTTGACACCCCCACAAAGATTTATTATGTACGTACGAGAACATAAATAACTACAAAAATAAAATATAAAAAACTCACCTAATAAATGATGCACTGAGATGACAAACAAGCTCTTCGATGTCACGTTATATTGACGACACTTTTTCAAAAATTTCAGCGGCATTATCATCTACTAATTAGTATTGCTTTACACGAGCACTTTGTTGCTCTACGTTACTTCGTTGCGTCGGTAGCGCAGTCAGCGTCGCAGCTGGAGTTATGTTATTTTGTTTTTTCTTTATAGTCGTTGCTTTTTCACACTGTAGCAGTTGACGTTTTCTTTTGCTATCGGCCACCTTTCACGTTAGCTACTAGGCACATTCAACCCACAATTGGACTTGTTGCGCTCTCGTACTCAGTCACCAACTAAGGTATGACGTTTCTGCCCGTTTGGAGCAGCATTAGCACAAACAATCACAAGCACTTTTTCGACGTATCGTTAGCCATTTGCATATAAATTACACAATTTATATATTTTATTATTTTTTCGCTTGATGTTAGCTTTGGACGTAGAATATGTAAAATTTAAGGCGTTTAGAACTTAAATTAACAGTTGTACACGTACACTTATTTACCGCCACACAAGAACTCAAAACCACAATTCTTATTGCTTTCTTATAAGACACAATTTACCACTTTTTGTTTTATTTAAAAGTGGCAAACCAATTGTATAAGGCTATAACTTCAATCCGCACACGTTAATTTAGCGAAAACTTTACGCACTAACAAAGCGGCTAACAAATATTTGTTGGTAACTAAATTATAAGTAACTTTCGCAAATTTTCCACGCTTTCGCAGTTATCCGACTGTTCTCGTTTCGATTTTTACCGACATTCACGTATTTTTTCGTAGCAAAATATATTCGCTTTCGTTATCCGTTAATATTAGTTGAAAAATAAATAGACACATATAAAAAATGTTAACAAGAAACTTAAATTAATTTTAAGAAAAGAAGAAAGAATTTCGTTGCGTGTTGTGTCGATGACTGAAACCTTTGATAATTTTGACAGTCTACAAATTTTTTAAACGAGCGTATGTCATATCTACTTTATCACATTTTTGCTTTGTCTCAGTATTTTGGTGACCAATTGGAATGGTTGGCAAGTTGGATATAAATAAACTGTTCCCAATTTGATTAGAACTTAAGCTAGATATACATAATATGCATAAAGTATAATAAAGAGTTAAAAAATTTACACAAATTACTTATAGTTGAACATTTCATGTCTTTTTTATTACCAACAATGAATATTATTAATAATATGCACAATGTTATACAATTTTGTTTTGTAGTACTAAATTATTTTTCATATTTTTATAAAACGCCTAAAATATGTAGCATTAACCAAAAAATTAAACCCTTTTTCTTTAAATAAATTCTTGTAAAATATATATTTATTAAAAAGTTAATAAACAATTTTTACAATATTTTTATTTTAATACGTAAATTTGCACAAAAAATAAATGTAATTATTGCACGTATAGTTGGCAATGCAGACAATCTCCACAGTGTTGCCAATGATATCAAAAAGGTTTACATTTGTATATACATTTTTCCAATAAGAAAGAAAGAAAAACAACAACGAATTAGACCAAAAGCAAGTGCATAATATAAAAATATAAAATGTACACAAAAAGAAACGACGAGTAATCGAACGCCAAACCAAAGGGGATCTTCAGAAACAAAAGCGTTTGAATGCAAAGCGTTTTGTACATTCTCTGAGCAAAGTAGTAACTAATATTTCGTCGTATAAAACGCAATAGTGTATAATAAAAACAAAACTATCCAGCAGACATTTCAAATAGCAATAACAAAGCTGTTGCGAACTGAGACGAAATAGAAATACGATAGAAGTGGGCGAAGAAGCAATTGCTGCAGTACACTCAAATACAGAAAAAATTCTAGCTGTGCAAAGAATAAACAAATAGATATTTACTAAAAAAGGTCAATTGCGGTAATTTCGCTAAATAAAAAAAAAGTGTGTTAAATAGTGAAAGTGTACAAGTGTATATTTATAAAACTACCGAAAACAACTAAATAACAGTAATTTCGTGTGTTGTTACAGTTTCGAAGGAAAAGCGCAAAAAAAAGAATAATTATGGCTACCTCAGGATATCAACTAAATTTCAATCAGGATTTTACGTAAGTGCATAAATTATTACAAACAAAAATAAAAGTTACATCAAATTTCTAATTGCAAAACACCATAGAAATTGCGTGCAAACGTATTTGGATATGAACATATGACGCTTGCAAGTGAAACCTTGAAAAACGTAAATAAAAAAAAAATTGCAAATAACAAGGTAAATGAGTGGAACAAAGAGATTAGGAAAAAATTGAAATGGAAGGCTTGTTAGCTTTAGCAAATGGTTTGAAAGTTGAGTTGCTGCTTAATAAACTTTAGCACTGAAAACGAAATGCAGTGGACATTCTTGTTTTATACGTAGATATAAACAAACAAGTGCAAACATAACAATCTCCTTGGTATAACATATTCTTTTCTGAAATGTGATTTTTACTGTTTTAAAGAACAAGTTCTATTTGTTGTGCTTTGTCGGTTGTTTTTTACTTAAGTAATTATTTTTGTTAAACATCTTGTAGGAATAACAATTTCCAGCACAAAAGTGTTTACGTCAAGAGACAAGAAAAACAAAGACAGTCTTCTTTTTGGTAGTAATTTGGATTTATTGTTGCTGTTTCATAGCAGATGGGCCTGGCTTTTATTGCACCTAATTATCAAATATTAGTAAATAATTTGAGTCACCTTCGATCAAACAAAACGATGTATTGTCATTATTGTACAGCTGATCAGTAATTTCATTACATATATATGTTGTTTGGTCTGATTGTTTGACAGTGACTTATTAAAGAATGACCTTGATGTATATATGTAGGTTTCCTCAAAATACATATGCACATATATTGGACAGGGTGCGTTATAGTAATAAATTAACTAAACTTTAGATTATCTTTCAATACAAAAATTTTAGAAAATAATATTTATATTTTTTCTGTGAGACCATTAAAGTGTTTCCAATTGCCAAATTTGTATCTTGCATGAAATAAATAAATATGAAATGCAAAAGCAACCTCAAAAAACACATTAATTAAAGTTTAATTAAGAATTTGACAGAAAAAAAGTATGCTAATGCATAATAGAAAAAAATTACTAAATTTACAGACATTTTAGTTATATTTCTTAATATGTTTTTGCTACTAATTAATAGGCAGTGCCATAAATTAAAAAAAAAATAAACTTCTAAAAACTCTCACTCAGTTGACTAGCAAGTTATCGCCTTTCTACAGCGAATGCACTTCTATAATTAACATTGAAGAGTTCAAGGTTTGCTTTATCTCAAACATACAAACAATTGTTGTTGTTTTGTTTTTAAAATGTACACCTTTTTTGTTTTTAAGCTTAATTATTTATCACTAAAGGCATTATCATTTGTTGGTTGTTAGATGACGGCATTTGGAAACAGAAATTGATTAAAATTAAAAAGTAAAATAAAAAGTAACTTTAATAAAATTTAAAGGGTACGTGATGGCAGTTGAATATTTCTATCATTCTAGTGGGTATATAGTCATAATCAGATCATGATATTACCATTCATTCAACGAATGTTTAAATACATATACATACGTACATAAATAATTAGTGTATATGTTTGTATATATCTGCAATTATTTGCATTGACTGACATACATATTTATTGTAAAAATATAGTTTAATCAGCAAAATATTATTTTTAATAAGTACAAATATATTGTTGATTGCACGTGATTCTTATACCTCACACTGGTGTTCGCTGCAAAGTTTTAAATCATTTAACAGTATGCGTGTACAAAGCGATATCAGTTTTATATTATAAATTTTAGTATCACTCCACATATTTATATAATTTAAGTACTGGGAGCAATGTCCTTTTACCTGCAAAATGATAAGTTTTTACGTATGTGCATTCATAAATGTTTATGTATAAGTATATATGTACATATTTTTGTACATATATGCATTTAATTGGCAATTTTTCACTCACAGCGCACTTTCAACAATCTTGATTTATTGCATTCGAAACATTATCAAATGTTTAAAAATACGATTTCATTTAATTAAATTAATTAAAAGATTATATGTGCATTTATAATATAGGGTGTCACAATGAGATGAAACTGTTACAGAAATGTGATCTTCATCTATAGCTTGAATAAGTTGAATTAAATTGGCGATTTGTTTACATTTCCTTTATTCTTATGGATTATTCACTTCTATTTTTCTAAAAAAAAAACTCAAAATATATTTTTAATTATTAATTTTTTAACATAGTATTTTTAATGAAATCAACATTTTAATAAGAATACTTGCTATTATTGTTTATTTACATAGATGATGAGATTTAGGCTAATATTATCTTTGTAGCATATTATGGAAATAGTTATAAAGAATATTGCTAACGTTAGCTGGTTGATATCCAGATATCAATTCGTCACTCTGTCCTATACATACAGATATATGTATATGCAGTCATGACTATTGTAGGGCTGATCTTGTTCTTATTCCAAGAGATGCTGTTCTTTTAAAATACATATATACTTTCATCTCCAATGACCTCAGTTTTCTACAATTTTAACAACAAGAACGAATATTTTTTAATTAAAATTTAGGAAAACATCATTTCATCTAAAATAATTTTGTTCTGAAAAACATTTTGGTTTTAAGTTTAATTCGAATTTGAAGGAAACCAATTTTTATTCAATATAGCTACATATGGGCATTTCCGCCATATCGAACGGGACAATCGTACACCTTTCAACTAAAATAAAATATGAACTAAAATGTTTTTTAATTTTGACAGTAGGATTTTTAATATCTCTTCATTAGCTCTACATTTAGTGTTAAGGTTGATTTTGGAACGGTTTTCATTTTCAAGATAATTGCAAAAAACCAAGGCATTCGCACAGGACAAAAAATGGAAGTCGTTTTTGGGGTCAACGATTCAAACGGCGATTTCAGCGAATTGTGAGGCAATATTCAAATGTTTTTTATTGTACAATGTTGCGCATTGATGGCCTTTAAAGATGGTATGAATTTCATCCAAAATTAATTTATAGTTTTTTTTAATTAATTATTAATCACATTCGCACGGTACATGTCGCACGGGACATTTTTGCCATCATAATCTTTATGTTGATTTTGTTGTTATAATACGTAATTATTTAAATACAAGTCCAATAAAATGGCTTAAAAAAGTAGTAAATGTATTTATTTATTTATTTTAACCAACATCCAACGAGAAACACAACAAAAATTCTATAGTATGAAATGAAAATAGTATTATGAATGTGAAATACAGTTCCTCGGATATAAAAATTTTTGGATTTCGTTATCTGCTAGACTTTTCATTTGATAACTGCTCCCACTCCATCGACGGCTCCTTGCAAAAAAATTATATTCTAATGAACACTATTTTAATTATTTTATAAAATCAACCAGTATTGATAATATAAATTTGATTTTAAACTGAGAGCAGTTACCTTAAAAAAAAAATAAATATTTTAGAAAAGCAACTAAATGATTTATTAATTTTAGTTAAGAGATTTATCAAGAAAATAATATGTCGTGCGTTAACTTCTCACTTTTAAAGGCAAACGATTTTCTTCTGACAACCTTATCATATAATTTTGCTTGCCTATAATTTTCGCCAAAATCTATTTGAATAGCTATTTCAGTGGAATTTAAAGTGCGGTTTTTGCTCATATGTAAAATATTAATGTAAATGTATATATTTACATACTTAAGTCAATTTTATAAGACAAAAAATAAATTTTAATTTTTAAATTCCACACCTACGATGTCGCACGGGACCAATTTTAAGTAGTTACCAAAACCACAAATCTTCTGATTTTTGAACAATTTTTTTTTATTTTAATTGTATATAAATTTACTGTTTATACCCAAAACGCAGTGGGAACAAGTGTTGTTTTTTGATGTCGCACGGGACATTAAAATATAGGATAATAAGAGAGCAAAAACTTACAGTTATTTGCAATCGCATGGTTTCTTATGCATTTTATTTTGCTCTTTGTACCGTTATAAAGGTTTTACACAAAGCAAAAAATTTTACATGATATGTTTCTTTAACAATTTTGACGAAAAAACAAATGCAGTAGAAAAATCGAAATTAGAAAAGTAGCTCCTATTCGACTTGGCTTTCGTATATCTCGTAATTGGTTATGAATTAATTTAAAATTAATTTAATATAAATAAATTAAAATATTTTCCTATGAAAATATGCAATAACTTTGTAATTCCAATAATGTTTAATATTTTGTCTGTGGTGAACCTTCTGGCGGAAATGCTCATATGTATGTATGTACATATGTATATCCATTTCATAAGCATGTATTTAGTAAATCCATAAAATTTCATCACGGCTGCCGTCTTCATGTCTCATAGCTACTGACATTCAAATGGAAATAGTGACAGATGTATCTGTAAATGTATTTATATTTGTCAGTAAATGCTAAAAATATGTATATAGAATTTACACACACCCTTGTATGTATATTATATACATATATGTATTTGCAAGCACATGTATATTAAAAAAAAAAAATAATTGAACCTTAAAAGTTACACTCAATTGCATCTCCTCACCGCTTTAACCGCATATTCATTAAAAGCTTCTAACGTTTGTCTAAAGTTACCTGAAGACAAGTCATCATTGCTGATTTATACCACTCAACGTGCCTTAATAAATTGAGTGTCATACTTATAAATATAAAGCTACATATACATATACATATGTACAAACAAACACATTTATATTAAAAGAGACTGTGCAAACTTGCGAAATTAAATATTAGACTGTATGACTAGCGGTCTAACTGGCCTAACCACAATGCTATTTCATTAGAAGTGGCAATCAGCTGATTGTTAAAGAACAAAAACTTGTATTGCATGAGATAAAGAACTCGTACATATGTATGTACATATCTACATATGTATCTAACTGTTCATACGTATAAATGTATTTTTATGTAAATGAATTATATACACTTTTTGTGTACATTGTTATCGCTGTTAAGTTAATAATATTTTTTTTTCTAAGTAACTGTATAATTTCGTTTTCAGTCTTCAGCAGTAACATTTTATTCGAACCTAGCTCGCATTTTTTTTCTTTTTTTTAATTATTTGTTTTTATTTTAAAAGTTTTTAAATTTTTTTCTTATATATTTTTTATATTTCTAAATATATTTTTTTTTAATTTTTATTTTTTTTTTATTTCTTTTTGAATTTTTATTTTTTCAATATTTTTTCTATAATTTTTTTTAATATTTTCTTTTATAATTATTTTTTATTTGTTTGTTTGTATTTTGCTTTGACTTCGTGTCAATTATTAATATAATTTTTCTGTTTTCGTTTTTGTTATCACAATTGCATTTTCTATCTCGCTGACACACTGTTTTGACGTACTTTCTAATAATTGCGAACTTATTTGCTTTATTTTACTACACTATTTACTATTTGCTAGTTGTCTATTTATTTACTGTCCATATAATTTTATACAATCGAGCAACGAACTGCGAAATTGATTAAACAATCAAAATATATACAAACGTACAGATATTTTGCACATATGTAATTGTATTTGTTGTTCTTTGATTGGTGATTTCATTGCGTCTAGCAATAAAAAAAGAGAGAGATCCGCTTAATTAAAGCGATAAACAAGTACCAAGTATCATTCGACTTGTTGAAGAGTCGAGTTATTATTAAAATCTCATAAGTATTTCTTTGCTAGAAAGTTATCTAATCAAAAATATTTATATATAATTGCTATTCAAATTAGCAATCAAGTAATATAATTAAAATTATTTAAATATTAAATATTTAAATATAGAAATGACAATTTTTGGCAAGCTCGCAAGCACTTTATAATAAATAAAATGAAAGTTTGTGCGCCACTTTTGTAAACGATTTATTTATTTAAAACGTCACTGTTGTAAACGATTTATGTATTTATTTAAAACGTAGCTCTGCCTTTATTTATTTATTTTAAAGTGATGCAAAAACATATTTTGTTTATCTCCATTGTAATTGTCGCTGTGGTAAACAACAGGTCGTTGTTAACTTACATCAATAAGGCGATAAGTTCATTTTTATTAATTTTGAAATGTTTTTATAAAATATTTGAAGAGTGAGTTTGAAAATAGAGCACCAAAAATATTAAGTTCCTTTTTTGTTGTAATTTATCGCTAAACTAATTTGGAATTAAAAAACTGAATTTTGTCGCTTGATATTTGTCAATCTTTGTTAATTTGAAAATTTTTTTCCGTACCGTATTGTACATATATTTTCATAACTACGACAAGTCATTTAACGTCGCAATCTTTACCAATATAAAAAGACTATACTCAAAGGAAAGTTCGAAGCTAAAGAAGTTCTCATTCCGATTACTCCGATGGCATTTCAGTTTAAACGATTTCAATATCCGATTCGTCTTGTATTCGCTATAAATATTAACAAATTGCAAAGCCATCCATATAAAATTAACTTAATAACATCCAAAATCAGCTCATTTATTCTCTTTAAGGCAGAAGAAAGTTTGACAAATTCAAAAATGACAAATTGCCAATATAAGTTAAGTGAGCGCTCTGTGGCAATATTGCTATAAGTCTACGATTTTATCATAAAATCTTTGTGCTGTTGGTTTCTGAAACAAAATCGTAAAATGTAAAATGAAGTAATAAGACATAACTATATCTCAAATTATCTCAAATTGGTCCAGATTATATGTTAAACCAAATAAATGCTTTGTATTATCAGCTGATTGTGAATTGCGAAAACTTGACATGGTTGCCACTGAAAATGCTCACACATATATGCAAAATTGTCGTAAAATAAAATGAACAGCTGTTTTACGATATTGCTATTTCGCGATATTGCCATACTAATCGTATATAGGTTATTTCATGACTTTTTAAGTACGCAATAAAAAAACTATAACATACACATGTACATGAAAACATTCCATCGTACTTATCTCAAGTGCATTTTAAAATACAGTAAAACTTCAATAATTTATCCCAACAGAATTTAATAAAAAATATAATTCTAAATTAATGGCAACTGGAACGTTTACAAAAATCGAAAGTGTTGCCAAAAATTGTCACCTTTTTTAGTTGCGTAAATGCATGAGATCATTCAAAAAACAAAAAAAAAAACAAAAAACTATTTCACCAAAACACCACTTGTTTACCTATGTGCTGTGTTTTTTTATTTTTTTTTAATGTTTTTTTATCGACGGTTTCGCTTTTTTTGCGAATAACAACTACTGTGAAATAGTAAACAGTAAATATAAACAAAGCGCAAAGGCCATTTCAAATGCCACTGCGATATCCCCAATGGGTATCACAAAACGACGTATATTTGTTGAGTCATGCATAATAAAAAAAAACATAAATAAATTAGTTGTTAATGGGCGTTGTAGTTAGCACTGGGTGATGGCCAAGTCAGAGATAAAGAGATGTACAACTCTCATATCACTGGAAGTGAGAGCGCAATTGTAAACGTCAAAACCACCTAAACTTTGACAGTTTGTCGAGATGAGGAGGTTTTGACGTTTCGCAATTGGGAAACTGGAAAGGCCAGATTGAAATGTTGCAAAAAAAATAATGCGATGGAAACATTTTTAGCCGCCTTGCAAGATCACTAATAAGAACTTAAAACAATAAATATCAATGAAAACGCGTAATTTAAAAGTGGTTTAAGAATATTTTTGTGAATTGCAGCATCGAGAAACTAATTTTTCATGGAAAATTATAAAAGAAATTGATTTATTTTCAGTTGACACATAATAATTGACCATATTTATTACTGAAACTTCGAAAACCGGCTATTTTAATATACCATTTTATCGCTAAATGAAATTGAAATAAGTTATTTTATATTAAACATTCAGTATATAATAATTTTTAACCATAATAAATGTTGGGTATTTTTATTAAAATGCCCAAAAATTAGTATTTTGTCTGATCTGGTAATAATGCAAAATGTTATAAAAAACGCAAATTTTGAGGCGCTCTCACACTGGAATAAGTTGGACATCCCTTTATCCCTGGCCAAGTGTTGAGTGCCGTAAATGGGGGGCCACGCGTAAGCATTTGTAGATTTAAGTGGCGGTTTGCGCGGATGTATTTCAGCTAATTTCCATTTTGCTATGAAAAAAAATGCTTTTTTGTGCGAAACTATAATTTTTTTATACTACGTAGTTATTTATTAGGGTGATCCCAAAGTTGTACGCTGCAATTTTTAAAATAAAAAAAAACTGAAACTGTACTGATGTTGTAAAAGCGATAATCTACATTGCAAAACGAACTGTAAAACTTTCATTGTAAATAAAACCTTCATGACATCACGAAATATATTTTTCTATCATTCGCTCACCAAAAAATGTGACAAAACTGTGGTCATCTCGATTTCATGATTCGCACCAAAGACATTAGTTGTTGCTTGCTTTATCCTCTTTAAGATATTTGTGGAGGAAAGAAAGATATCTGTTGGCCCCAGAAACGTTCAACAAAGACTTGTTAGTAGACAAAAAAAAATTATACAAAATATCCAGGCTGAAATTCACTGATAATGACTGTTTTGTTGTAATAAAGAATTACGAAATCGAAGAAAATCGAACTTTCATAAAATTTTCCTTCAAATGTTGTTCAAATAGGCTATTTTAATCAGTTTCAGAATACTTTTTGGTTTATAATCTCAGGTATTAGATTAATCAATAACATAATCATAACATCAATGAAATAATTTTACTATTATTTTATATCTTGGAGCTCTCTCTTTTAGGTGATTTGGACTTAATATTTATTAGTCAGATCAATGTGAAAAGTTGAAATTCTATAAATCTCGCTTTTTGTCAACATCTTCCATGTGATTTCCCGAAGATTATTTTATCAAACAGTTTAAGTCCCACCCTAATACATACATATATGTATGCATATTTACTCTGTCTGTATTTAGTATGGAGATTTAAACCAGTCTGCCTGTCAGCCATAATCTGTTTATACTGCTAATATACTTTTTAAATATGCACAATGCACAGCTGACGATTGGACTTCAACGAAACAGGGTCACGTGAGATTAACGTGCCCGCGCATTTTTAACTCACACGTTAAACACGTTTGACTTTGTACGTTTACAGGGTCAGTGGTGTTAGTTTCGATGCAAAAATCACTTATAAATACAATATTTAGCAGCTATAGCTTATATAAATACATACATACAAACATATGAAATTCAATATGGAAAACAAAGCAAAACTAATACAGGGTTATTTGACATATAATATGGTATATACATACACACAAATACATATGTACATATATAAAATAGATAGACAACTGTACTTTTGTATATTCATACATTTAAATGTGTTATCGCTTGCGACTGCATCGCTTTTTGGCTGGTTTCAACTTTTTTTAAATACTTCTACGTTTTAAACTTGGAAGCTATCATTCATAACAGGAAGTAGCATAATTATTTATATTTCGCTATATACATATGTAAATATTTATGTGTGTCTATATAATCATATGCGTACTCAAATTTCTCTGCCCTTCGTATCTCAACTTCTTTGTTGTGTATGTAATATATAGTATACATTCAGGTGCAAAATAGAAGCAACACAAAAAATTTGACTTCACTTATAGTTGAAATTACAAATAATAAATAACATAAATGTATCGGGTGATCCTAGAAAAGATATTTTGTTCAATTGCCTATCACCCATTTTGAGACCCTGCGTTAATTATTAGATAATGGTGTGGTTTTTAGGCCAGTGGAATCATCGATCCATATTTATTCAAAAATAATGCCGGAGAGAACGTAACCGCCAATGGCGATTAGCTTACCGATCCAAACAGACATAGATCGTCGCCCTTGGTCGGATAAAATCAGGTCAATTTCGGCAGCGTAGAACCGGCTGCGTTGGGAATTGTACTACTAAGTACTACGAACTTCAATTTTAAGCTTCGATTATCATGATCGCGCTATTATAATCGACTCTTTGACGCCAGAAATTGAAGCTCATGATCTCGGTGACATTGGATCAGTGTATTTTTTCTTCGGTGAGCAATAATTATTCATATTTTGGGCCGGTCGATTAGCCACCAAAAAAGTGTGATATCTTTTCGACTTTTTCCTGTGGTGATTTACATCAAAAACATCACGCGTCTCATTCGCCAGTTACCAATCGAAAATTGGACTAAACAGATGTACCATCTGAGATGTAGCCGCGGCCAACATTCAAAAGAGATAATTAAATGCCAAATAATGTTATTTCGAATAATAATAAACATACCCCATTAAATTTAAATTTTCTTTTTTTTTTCTTTTAAAAAGTAGGGGACCTCGAAATGAATTACTCTTTATATCCAAACAATTTAAATGTATTTAAAAACCAATTTTTTTCGAGGTATTTACAATCTTAAATTTTTACCAATTTAATTTTTTTGGTCTAATCACCCACTCAATTAAAGATTTAATTTTGTCCTACCATTGTTTTGCCCACAACTGTATCCACTTTATATATGCAAATGCTACACTGTGCTCGTCTGTACTTTATTGTTTGTTTACAATTTCGCTCACGTTTTGTTCACGATTCGATATAGGTGATGCACATACTTATATACACACATACATACATATATACTATATATTTATATGCATAGATATATAATTATGTATTCTTACACACGCCTTCAATGTTATTGCAATGAATTACTTTATTCTAAATTGGTTTAGCTAATTACTTGCATTCACGCTATGACTATTGAAGTACATACATCTATCTTTGTGGGTTTAATTAAAAATAAATATTTGTTGTTAGTATGGATGTACATATGTATATGTATATCATACGTACATATACGTATGTATATCAACTCTCATGTTCGTTTATAAATGTCAATATAAATTATAGTATATAATATTATTAGGTCAATCAATTTTAGCTTAACATCGAATATATTAAATAAAAATGTACATATGTATGTTCGAATATAGTCATTTTTGAATTTAGCACAGTTTACTTTAGTACTAACCTATAGCTACATACATATGTACATGTAGCTGTTGAATATTATTTCGTATACATACAGTGACTCACAAAAGTATTTTGCAAATACGGGATAATTAAATAAATTTATGATTTTTATAATTTATTAAATTAAGAATAAATAAAAATTTATTCTTTATTGATGTGTTGCAAAAATTAAAAAATATAATATATTTCAAAAAAAAACTGCAAAATATAATGAAATTCAATATTTATGATTCACAATAGACTTTTGTGCTTACTTTGAGCAGTTCCGCTTGTAATCAACCATTAAGGGATTAGATGGGTTTTCAAATTTCCAAAATTTAAAAAAGAATGTGTCTTATATGCTTAGAATATTCTCACAAAAATTTAATTGTAGCAAAATTCTGAGAGTTAAACCCATTGGGAGTGCGCCTATCAGGCCGCTTTAGTTTCAATTTATAACATTAAAAGCATATATCTCAAAACTTAATTATATAAGTTGGTGAACACGATTTTTCGAAAAATTCAACAAGTTTATTACAACTATTTCCAGCCAATATACATACATATGTCCAAAATTTAGCAAAAATGTGATTTTTTTGTCAAAAATTAAAATTAGTAATAGTATTATCTTTTTTCCTTTAACTAGATTTATCCATGTACTATCGAAATATTTTTGGTTTATTGATTTTTGATGAACCAAAATAGCACCGAAGTTGATTTTACATACATATTTAAAAAAAAATATATAAAAACAACCTCTGAAAAGTTAGGTGGGCCCTTAAGCAAATTAGTATAGAACTTCAACAAAATTATCTAGTTAATGAGCGTTACTTCCATATCTCGAGCAAAACTTTTTCGATTGAACATTTAAATACGAAAAGTAGTCTAATCTATTGTAGTTTCTTCAGATTGCATCATTCCTTAGTTGTACTGTACACTTTAGTAACAGATTGTACCGACGTTATTTAGTTCTGCTTCCCGAAAAAATTTTTACGAGATTAGAATCTTGAATTGTTTTTAATGAGTTGTTTAGTCTGCGGAATGTTCTTTCTAAAGCTTATCGAGGTTTTCTCACATAACTTTACGAGTAAATCTTTTCGATTTTGAAATGTCATCTACAGAAACTTGATGCAACAGCCATTATGTAGGTACTTAAATCCCCGACTTCGGTTTTTCAAAATTTAAAATTTTATTGTGAATCCACTCAGCGGGGAATACAGTAGCTAAAGAACTATTTAGAAAAAATAAACTAACCACTGTCAAATCAGAAATATCGATAGATTCAGACCAAAGTAAAGTTGAACTTCTCCAACTCGAATCACCATAATCCCCAAAACACTTCAAGTTAGAGAGACTTCGAGTTGTGGAAGGTAATTTGTATAAAATTTGACTTCTATTGCCAATTAAAGAGTTCGAGTTATGGGAATTATAAATTTTAAGAAAATATATACGATTTACAATAGTGTTTGTCATCGTAGAAAAATTAAATAGCTGATTTCATCATCGCTTAGCATTTGAGGCCCCATCTACCTACTACCAAAAATCCATACTTTGCTATGTCACTGTTGGTAAACACACACACACTTTTGTATTGTTCTGCCGTTGTACATCAGCCACCACTAAATTATAGTGTACTGCTTGTGTGTAGTTTTTTTTTGTGCTTGATTTTCACATACATACATATGTATATGTATATAGATATTTTGTTGTTGTTTAATGTACATTTATAGCACACTGTCATGTATCAACATTTTGTTCATTTTCTAGTTTTGAAAGTGTACACTTTAGTTCTCAACCACTTTATCAGCAGTTGACATTAAGAGTTTACCTCTGTGGCTGTTAAAGTTAAGACTATACTTCACAGGATCATTTCTGTAGTCAGTCTTCATTTACTTTCTTTGCAAATCGAAAGTATTCGAACCCGCGATGAGGAGGTATATCGTTTTATCTGACAGCGTGAGGTTTATGAACTTCATCACTAATTTTGTCTTATGGCATATTTGCGATGATGTTTCTTCGATGATCGCTCGGTTTACACGGATAAAACGACTTCTGAGTGGTCGAAACAAATTTTAAATTAATAAATATCAAGGGAACGGAAATAAAATTGGATGATCATCATGGTTGCATCATCATATCATGCGGTTTGGCATATTTAATGTCTTGCCCAAATAAAAGCGGCAGCGGTAAATGACTGTCAAAAAATTCTCATGCCCATACCAAAGTGTTTTTTTAAATGAATAAAAGAAAATGTCGAATACTTTCTGCTTAGGAAGCAATTTACTAAGGTTTTGTGCTCCAACTGACAAATTGCAAACAATTTTATCAATAAATATTATATTGTTTAAGATAAAAAAGACGGGTTAATGTAAACAAATACATGAATTGTTTACTATTTTATTGTCAAAAACGGGTATGTCAAATACTTATTTCACTTTGTTGAATACACTTTAATCGTACCCAAATCTACATATAACGGCCTTCCCAAAATAAAAGCGTTGGCGGAACGTTTTTTAACGCTCAGCGTTAACGTCGATGCGCCATCCCTAAATAAAAGCGGCAATTTTACGTCAAATATCAAAATGTTTACTTGAATTGTTGTTGTGAAATTTTATTGTACAGAGAAACTTCGTTTTTTGCAGCCAACTTTACTTCGGAACGCTCTGTCAAAATAGAAAATTTCAACCGCTCAGCGTCGCCGTCGCGTTATTTCGGTATGCGCCTTACAAATTGTATGGACATGAGAATTTTTTGACAGTCATTTGCCGCTGCCGCTTTTATTTAGGGAAGGCAGTAAAACATTTCATAACGTACAATGCAAAGAAAACAGGTTGAGACGGGAATGAATAGTAATTTTGCCATAAAGACTATTTTGCTAGGCGCAGTAGATATCAAAAATGCCAAAATTTTGCGAAAACTTATGTTAATATGCCCCGACTGTTTTTGGAATTACGTTATTTTGTCAGATGAATAAAAACCTGGAGTTCTCTAAGATACTGCAGCCAAAAAATATTTCACGCACGAGCTTTTATTCGTCAGGAGTTGGAAAACTGGTTAAATTTGACTGCAAGGTAACTGGTGAGCTCTATGATGATGTATTAAAGCAAAACCGTTCAAAAGTACTGAGGAAATGTGAGTGATTATATCTTTTAACAGAATAATGACCCCAAGCACAACAGCAGAATAGCGTAGCTGTTTTTTTTATTGAAACAACGATTGACTGGCCACCTCAAATTCAAATATAATGTTATATAAATTTATTTATATTTTTCGAAGATCAAACTTTGACCCTTCTTAGCAACTGAATTGGCAAAATAATTAAATAATATTTTTTTAAGAAATATTTTCGAAATTCCAATTAAAATATTTTGATTTTGAAATCTTAACTTCGAAAATCGGCGAATACAATACCCAGAAAAAGTTTAGTTTTCAATTTTTGGTCCAATACCCAGAAGTAAAGTAGATTCTGTCGTATAGTTTAATTAGCCTCGCTCTCTCTATATAATAAATACAGTGGAACTTCTCTAACTCGAATCACTATAATACACAAAAAAACCTTCGAGTTAGAAAGACTTCGAGTTATAGAATTTTAATTAAAATATAAAATTGTTCAAAAAACTTTCAAATATAGATTTAAACCCTGTTTTATTTATTTTGCTTCGTATAAATGTTTTTGGAAATATGCAAAAAATGTATTCGGTAATTTTGTTTGTTGCAGTTTATAATTATTGGCCCTTCACGTCTGTATCCCATGCCTTTGTTACATGTTTTATGCAATCCATAAGAGTAATATCATACTTTTTGTTCGCCTCCATAAAATATAGAGGGGCTCGTCTTAAATTCAGCCTCGATAGTAAAAATATAAATTTTGTATTATGTCTTGGTCGATTTATGGAACGAAATATGTACATATGTATGAAATTTTACTTCTATTGCCAATTCAAAAGTTCGAGTAATGTAGATCTTCGAGGGTTCCATTGTAGTTAGTAGATATAGTTTAATTAACCTCGCTCTCTCTTAAATAATATGGTAAAAAATTGGAATGAAATGTAAAATTTTACTCATATTGGAATTTTAAGAATTATTTTCACTTTGAAAAGAAAATTAAAAATATAAATTAATTACTCAACTTCTATATCAATAAATTATCTAGCAAAATTTCACCATATTTGAGTGTAAAAAGTAGAAATAGGAATGAAAACCAGATATGAAATAAATACCACGGCTTTACTTTATTGATGCTGTTGCTTAGAGTAGAGTTGCTTAGAGTAGAGTTGTGTTTTCACGCTCGAGGTGTCGTTGGTTCGAAGCCTGGTGAACTCAATTATTTTTAGTTATCAGATTTTGCTTAGTTTTCTTTTTTAAATGTTTTATAAAGAAAAAGCACATAAATAATCGTCTTGCATTGTTCAAATTTAGAAATTCATTTATTTAGACATAAAATAAATTCTTACGCTGTCTGAATAACATACATATGTATGTACATGTCCATCCATATCCACTTTTCAACCTCAAACGTGCAAATTATATTTACAAATGAAACATTTCAATGAAGAACACGTAAACGTTTTATTAATCAGTCGAAACAAACAAAATGCAATATTCCGACACACGCACAAACATAAATACGTAGTCACATACATACATAAGTACAAATAAATTGACTTCATATTTTCACTTTTTGAATTGTTGCGCTGCTGTTTGTGTTTGTTGCCTAGTGCCAGAAATAAACCAAACCACTCACAAAATAACCAACCACCAAACCTAAATTCTGCTCTACCTGCTCACCGCTACGCGTCTCGCTTTGCTTATCAGCTTTTCATTCGGCACAAGCGCGGTTGTGTCACGCACACTGTGTTCGCTTGCAATTCTCATACGCTTAATGAATATGTGCAATGAAGTAACTTTTGTTGAGCGTTGTTAAGTTAGCTTTGCGCAGAGGCGATATCGTAACCAATGAGGTTCTACCGAGGTGCGATTATTGCTAGTTGAAAACTTTAACCAATACCCCGCCGTGGAGGACGTGAAATACCGTCCGCCAAGGCAATTTTTGGAAGCCCGAGAGGGCTTGTTTATTAATACATTTCACATAGTTATAAGAAGAGTTGCATCGATTTTAACATAAGTTCGTTTATGTACTTATTGGAAAGAAAGAGCAGAAAGAAGTGGGATTTATTGTGGATGACGGCATCGTCCATCTTAATAATATTTTTAAGATCTTAAATTGATTAAAATTAAAATACATACGGAAATATTGAAAATCCTAGACTGACCTCTAACGTTTTGACAGGACGTTATGCTGACAGAAAATCAGAAAATGAATGTAGCTGGCTTCCCACACATTGTATGGAATGAAGATAGGCTTAATCGGCTAATATCGAAAAATTAACTAAATTACCGGACTTATGTTGTTGTTGTTGTTGTAGCGATATACAACATTCGCAATTTGACATTCCTTGGACGGATAAAAGTCTGGGTCCGGTTCGGTTAAGTAGAATCGACCATCGTGGGAACGGACTGAGTCTTTAGTAGGATGCTAAACAACCTCATGCCCAATTAACCCCAGCCATGTAACATCCCTTTCCGTTTGGTCGGGCACCGTTTCTTGGTCCTGGTGTTAGATGACTTATTTTTGCTAGTTCAAGCAGAGCTAGATAGTGGAAATAAACACAATCTCAATTTTATATTTAATAAACAATAAAAAATAACTGTATTAATTTTTTCCGACTTCTTCACCACTTTCAGTTCGATTTCCGTTCTGGATGGTAGCGATGGTTTTCGTATCTTCTCCATTAATAGCTGTGACAAGGTTGAGGAAATCTACACGAGCGATGCCGAGCATATTGTCTTAATGGAACGTCTCTTTAACACCTCACTAGTGGTGATGGTCACTGCCGAGAACCCGAATTGCTTGCAAATGCTGCACTTCAAGAAGAATCAGAAAATCTGCAATTGTGTCTATCCCACGAATATACTCAGCATACGAATGAATCGTACGCGTTTGATTGCCTGCCTGGAGGAGAGTATACACATACATGACATACGCGACATGAAGCGATTGTACTCCATTGAGAATATTGCACCCAATGAGTTGGGCCTGTGCTCGCTGTCGCTCAACTCGCATTTGGCCTTTCCCATTTGCAGCACCAGCGGCGATTTGCGGCTGTATAACGCCTCCAAGCTGAAACCGGGCATTGTAATACATGCGCACGAAAGCCGCTTGTCGGCATTGAATTTCTCGCCGAGCGGTCAGCTATTGGCGACCGCCTCCGAGCGTGGTACTGTGATACGTGTATTCTGTGTGAAGACTGGTCAGCGCGTGCAGGAGTTCAGACGCGGTGTGAAACGTTGTGTGCGCATTGCATCGTTGGTGTTTGCGGTGAATGGACAATTTCTCTGTGTCACATCCAATACGGAAACGGTGCACATCTTTAAAATCGATGAAAAGGCTGTGATGATGGCACTAGAGGGTGAGTAGCACACACATCTTTTGTTTTTGTACTCTGTATTTATAAAGTTCATCACGTTGCAGCTGAAGCCTTGAAGGCGGCTAACGCTACTGCTGAGAAGCAGCCGGAAACGTTATCACCAACGTCGTCGAGTGCTGAGGCTAGCGGTTCAGATGTCTCATTATCGCCGAATAGCAGCGGCTGGTCCGAATATCTCTCGAAGGCGGTATCCTCGTACCTTTTGCCCACCCAAGTGAGCGATGTGCTGGCGCAGGATCGCGCTTTTGCCACTGTGGTGTTGGCGCAGCCGGGCATACGTCACATTTGTGGCTTGACGTACGTACAAAAGGATCTGAAAGTGTTGATCGCTAGCGAGGAGGGTTTCCTCTACATACATGAATTCAATGCGGAGGAGGGTGGCGCGTGCAAACTGCAGGCCGTACACGATTTGCGCGGTGCACTCGATGGTGTTGTGGGTGAGTTGGAGTGCTGTTGTTGTTGTATTTGAAAACTAATAATTATTAAATTTTTTAAAAACTTTCATTCATCTTTCTTTACAGAACTGAGTCTCTCCGAGAACAGTGACAAAATGTCGCCAGGCTCATCCAATAAGGAGGCTAGTGGTAGCGGCAATGTGCCCACCATAAATGTCACCGCTGGTAATGCTACACAAACTGCTAGTAGCACAACAAAATCTAGCCAACCAACAACAAGTAAAAGTTCAAGTACAAACGCCAGTAGCGATGCGAAAAGTAAAAAGAGTACCGTTGCACGCTGTATCATACAAAATCCCGATCCGGTGCCGGACAATTCATATGCCGGCATACTTAAGGGTAATCAAAAGCCTGATCCACTAACAGGTAATAACTAAAGCAGTAAAGGGTTTTTCAATAGGGACGCTACAAAAGTAGAATGATAGGGATCTTAAGCGTGTGAGCATCTCTGGGAGATCGTTGTGACGAATTTTGCGAAAAGATCTTGGCCGATATCCTTAGGTTAGGTTAGGTTAGGTTGCAAGGCTGTTTCCCAAATGGAAAAACACACGTAGACTTTAAAATGTAGTCCTTTGTGAAGCCTGGATCCCCCTTAGATTAACAAAATTCGGAGTCGACGAAGCGCCCTGAACCTACTACAAATCTGCAGAGATTCTTAACCTCTATATTCGCTATTTCGCGAGCATGCTCCAAAAAGTAAGAGCCAAGAAATCTCTTTCTTGATCTCGCAAAGGCGGGACATTCCAGAAGAAAGTGATGAGACGATTCCATCTCATCCTCCTCCATGCAGCTTCTACAGCTAGCATCGGGTAAGATTTTTAACCTTACAGCGTGGGCCGATATCCTCGTGAAATGGACTGAGCAACAACTTGAAAATTATCCAGATTTTAATCGAAAAATCATTTCCAGCGATGAGGCTTATTTCTGGTTGAAAGGCTTCATCTATAAGCAAAATATGTTTTATAGGCCAGGCAGCAATCTACACGTACTCCATGAGTCACCTTTGCATCCCGAAAAATTACGGTTTGGTGCGGTTTATGGGCCGGCTGGGTCATTGAGCAGTACTTCTTTTGTGATGTGATTGGGAATCGCTTTCGCTCAATGCTAACCTAATATTTTTGGCCTGAATTGGATGATATGGTCTTGGACAATATGTGGTTCCAACAGGACGGCGCCACAAGCCACCCAGCGAATGTCACAATCGATTTATTGAAAACCAAGTTTGGTCAACGTGTTATCTCACGAAATGGCGCAGTCAATTGGCCGCCTCGGTCGTGCAATTTGGCGCCGTTAGACTATTTCCTGTGGGGCTACGTGAGGTCTATGATCTATTCCAAGGAGCTAGCGACGATTGTTGAACTTCGTACGAATATCGAACGTGAAATTGCAGCAGTATCGGCCGATTTATGCTTGAAGATCGTCGAACATTAGCATTAGGGTTTAGCGTCTGGACTACTGCAAGCGTGCTCGTGCTGGCTATTCAAAAGAAATTGAGTTCCATACATAATGTCATCGAATGTACTTTCACAGGAATAAAGAATTTCATTGATAGCCCAAATTGTTTTTGTAGCGCTCTTATTGAAAAACCCTTTATTATTTGATCTTTGCAATGTTAGAAACACAGATTGCGACAGTCGACGTCAAAAGTTAAAAGAAATGTGAAATTTTTATAGTAAATTGTAAACAATACTTTCATTGATGACGTCACATGCTGTCTAATCATTTTAAAAAATTTCTAGAATGTCACTGTTGTAATCTGTATGTATTTCTAACATTCTTGCTATCTGCCCTCTATTTTGGCTTTAAATTTCAATCATCCATCTCATCTCCACAAAAAATTACTAAATTATTTTCCTTTCCATCCACCACATTTTGCCTTCAAATTCTCTGCAATGGCAATGAATTTGACAACGTCCGACTTCTCTCCATATTCACTTTCAGCAGACTCTGCCAAGTACCGTAAGCTCTGTGATGCCATTGATACGCCATCTAAACTCTTCGATGAACGTCAATTTCCGCCAGTGGCGATTGCAGCACGCGACTGACCAACGAAACGCGCGCGCAATGAGGAGAAGCAACTTTATGCCGTTGTTGAAAGCTTAAATTTGAATTGAATGTAATTAATTGTGTTTGCAAAAGCAAAAATTTTTAATTGTCTGTGAGGCTTTCGCAAAGGCACAGCCGCATTAAAAAAATATTAAATCTAAAAATATAATTAACAATTAAATTAGCAAAATATAAAGCGTATCAATTAGCAAATAATTATTATGTTTAACAACTAATGTCTTACAGTTTAATGCAAAATAAAAACAAAAAAATCTATATATATAGTTACACAACTAATTGTTAGCGCATACATATATTATATACGAGTATTAATATTTAGTTTTAGCATTTTAATTCACACACACATATGTATGTATGTCTGTAAATTTATGTAGCATAAAAGCAATGCAAACAATATTTGTTAGCCAATTAAGCTTAGTAAGCATTTACTTATATACAAACACACACACACACACAGAGTTATATATATACAAACAATATAAATAATTTACTAAACCCTAGCCGGCATGTGTCTAAAAATATTACGATTTTTATGCTTTATACGCTCTCTTTTAAACGAAATTTATATTTATTTGTGTTTTTGTTTTTATTTTTTCGAAGTCACCCAAACGATTTTTTAGTATTTAAAGTTCAACTTATTTTTATTTTATATATATAAACGTTATGTTACTAGCTCAAAATACTCTCGATAAATATTGATTTTATGTTTTAAGTAAACTTTTTGTTTAAACAAAAAAAAAAATTGAAATTTTATTTCGAAATGCTTTCATTGCTGCTTACACATATATGTTTGTAATATTAAATTGTATTTAATTTTTTGCTATTTTTCATTTTAACAACAACAACAATAAAGTACAATAGCACATAATAGCCACAAATATTTTATATATATACATAGCTACATAGTAGTGTACATAACAGAATTAACGTCCACACTTAGCGACAATCTCTCATCCAAAGTCTTAAAAAAGGAAAAGTTTGAAATGTCTGTGTACGTATGTATGTACAGATAAACGATTTGTATGCAGTTAGATTTGTAAGCGGTGTGTTACAATTTGTCAATAAATAGCTACAGCATTGAAAGTGTTAAAACCAAGTACCTAATAAATATATATATTTGAAAACAAACAGAAAGAGCTTATGAAAAAATGAAAAATATAAAATAAATATATATATATATGTATTGTAAACAGTAATGTTGCAATTTTATGTAATAGTGTGGGAGTGAAACTTTGAGAAAGAAAAAGAAAAAAATGCAAAAAAGTATTATTAAAAAAAATTATAACAAAAATTCATGGAAAATGTTAAATAAAATAAAAATAATAATAAAAACAAAACAAAAAATAATAAAAATTCAAGTAAAAAGTTAAATAAAATTAAATAAATTCAAGAAAAATGTTAAAGAAAACAAAAATAATAAAAAAACCAAAAATAATAAAAATTAAAGTAAACTGTTAAATAAAACAAAAATAATAAAAAAAAACCAAAAATAATTAAAATGCAGTTTCTCAAATACTAATATGCATATACTATATAAAAATAAATAAATTGCATTTGCGTAAAAGTAGTTTAAAAGTGAAATACTTATAAAAAAGTAATGTGTTATATATTTAAGAATTATATAATATTTTTAAAATAAACAAATCATAACAACAGGCAAATAAATGTATCAAATGTAAGCAATTGAAATGAATAATGCAACAAAAACGTATACAACATACAATATAAAAAACTTACATTATAACTTAAAATAAAAAAACTATTGGAAACAGTCAATATAACTTTTTGGGAAATTATTTTCATAAAAACTAAAAATTATTTCGAATAGAAAATTGTTTCCGCAAATATTTCAATTATATTAATTTTTTAAATTTTTTTATTAAATTTTGTTCCAATAAATATAAATACAAATATTTCAATTAAATTAATTTTTTAATATGTTGTAATTTATTTTTATTAAATTATTTTCCAATTAATGCAAATAAAAAATATTTTATTGAAAATTATTTCCAAAAAAAATTGTTTCCGCGAATATTTCAATTAAATTAATTTTTTAATTTTTTGGTTTTTTTTTATTAAATTATTTTCCAATAAATACAAATACAAATATTTCAATTAAATTAATTTTTTTATATGTTGTAATTTATTTTTATTAAATTATTTTCCAATAAATATAAATACAAATATTTCAATTAAATTAATTTTTTAATTTTTTGGTTTTTTTATTAAATTATTTTCCAATAAATATAAATACAAATATTTCAATTAAATTAATTTTTTAATATGTTGTAATTTATTTGTATTAAATTATTTTCCAATTAATGCAAATAAAAAATATTTTATTGAAAATTATTTCCAAAAAAAATTGTTTCCGCAAATATTTCATTAAATTAATTTTTTAATTTTTTGGTTTTTTTTATTAAATTATTTTCCAATAAATACAAATATTTCAATTAAATTAATTTTTTTATATGTTGTAATTTATTTTTATTAAATTATTTTCCAATTAATGCAAATAAAAAAGATATTATTAAAAATTATTTCCAAAAAAAATTGTTTCCGCAAATATTTCAATTAAATTAATTTTTTAATTTTTTGGTTTTTTTTATTAAATTATTTTCCAATAAATATAAATACAAATATTTCAATTAAATTAATTTTTTAATATGTTGTAATTTATTTTTATTAAATTATTTTCCAATTAATGCAAATAAAAAATATATTATTAAAAATTATTTCCAAAAAAAATTGTTTCCGCAAATATTTCAATTAAATTAATTTTTTAATTTTTTGGTTTTTTTTTATTAAACTATTTTCCAATAAATACAAATACAAGAATTTCAATTAAATTAATTTGTTGATATGTTGTAATTTATTTGTATTAAATTATTCTCCTTTAAATCAAAAGCAAAATATTTTAAAGAAAATTATATCCAATAAAAAAAAAAATTGTTTCCGTAAATATTTTAATAAAATTCATTATAATACTATTTAAATTTATATATTTTTTTAATTTTTCTAGAACAATTTTCAAACATTTTTATTAAATTTTATAATAAACTGTATTAAATTATAACAACAAACTTAATAAATTATAATTTATTTAATAACATTATTTTGAAACGTGCAACACAACTGCTTATAAATATCAAATTGAAATAATTTAATTTTAATTTTCAAGCTTTTCAAAATTTTTCTTTTCAATTTTAAATAAAAAGATAAAAATTACGAAAATAATTAAATTTTTAATTTTTTAACTTTGTAATATTTCTTTTTCAATTAAGCACAATAGTTCAACAAAAAACTTTTCTTTAACAAAGAGCTCTAAAAATTCAATTTTTTAAATGACCTGAATAATTAATAATTAAAATAAAATAACAACAAGCACAATAGTTTAAAAAGTAATGACCAAAATAATTTTATTTTTCATATTAAATAAATAAAATAATAATTTATATAAAGAAAACTGAAATCAAGCACAATAGTTTAACAAATAATTTTCAATAATTTTTGCTTGAACATAGAATTTTAAAAGTTAAATTAAAATTTAAAAAAATATTAAATTAAAAAATTTTTAAAATTACCAAAATAATTTTATTTTTTAAACGCTTTAAAGTTTTATTTGCGATTTCGTAATATATGATTTTGTATATAATGAAAACTAAAATCAAGCACAATAGTTCAACAAATAATTTTCAACTATTTTTTTCTTGAAAATAGACCTTCGCAATAATATATAAAAATTAAAATAACTGCAATAAATATTATAAATTCTTGTTTAAATTAAATAATTAAAATAATAACAAATAAGAAATATTCCTGTTTATACTACAATAATTAAACATTCCTTATTGGTGCAGCAAAGAAATATGTAAAAATAAGCTCTGTAAGTTTTGAATTTATATTCTGACTATTTAACGTTTTTGCTCGGTGGCAAAACAACAGCTGAAGCATTCCCAAACAAGCATGAAAAATATTTCATCTAGTTTACGCCGCTATCAAAAATAAAATTCGAAATAAACAAAATTATAATATTAAATACATTTTTATTTTTTCAAAAATATTTTTTTATAAACAAAGTTTTGTGCTGCAATAAATCATTAAATAATTTTGAAAAAATTAAAAAAAAAATAAATTATAAAAACATAAAAACAAATATTATTATTAAACTATAATAAATTATAAAATATTCAGTAATAAAAAAATAATAAGTAAATGTTAACATAAATTATGAACCCAAATTTTTCGATAAAAATTTAATTCCCAGCAACATTGGTTCTCCGAATATATTTTTGATTTAAAGCGATACAGATTGAACAGGCAGTAACAGGGTAATAAAAATCAAGTCATCTATTTTCTCTTTTGCAACTGCATAATGTCCAACCTTTACAACAAAAAACGGTTTACTTTTTGAAATTAAAAAATAATGATTATTATAAAAATTTAAATAAAACCCTGCTGCTGTTTTAAGATTAATTTAATAAAAAATTAATCATCATCTATATAAATATGACTATTTTCATAAGCTTAAATGTTGTAAACTTAAAAAAAAAAGAAAGAAAAAAACAATAAAAGCAAATAAACAAAAATATATAAAAAAAAACTCATGAAAAACCAAAAAAATAAATAAAAAACTGCAAAAAGTTCAAAAATAAAACAACCAAAAACCATAAAACCACAAAACAAAAAACGTTTTTTTTATTAATTTGAGGTATTTTTTATGTAATCATTAGCATAATTATTGTGCAGTGTACTAAAGATATACATAGAAGAGGATCGAACTTGTCTTTAAAAAATAATAATTTTTCAGGTCGGGCGAGACTTTGCAGCGAGGAGTTTACAATAAATATTAAAAAAAACATGACGAAATAATGATTATAGAATTTGATTACTTCAGTAATTTCACTCTCGATTAAATTAAATTTTAAAATACCAATAACAATGAAGTATAATTTTAATTAACAATATCCAGTATTTTCACTCCATTGTAGATCTTATGACCTCTATCTAAAACAACAAACGCACGGTAATGTAATTTAACACGACACACAAAAACCGTAACATCAATTTGAAAGTAAACCACCTACTCAACACAAACTAGTTTTTTATCAATATAAATAAGATTGGAAAAATTTTAACCATACAAACCAACCCCAAAAAATTCCCTTAGATATTAACTTGTATGTATTCACAATCGGTTCGCAACCGTAGAGCCGCGAACCCTTCAAAAATTTATTTTAGACTCATTAGAGTGCTCCTCTCCACGGAAATCTTTAGTAAAAGGCGAAAGATTTATTCGACAACTGAAGAGAAGCCAGAGTGAATTTACAACCGCAAACATTTGCTATTAGTATACAAACGAACATGAAGCGGCTGTGAAGTGCAGCAAAAAAATGATAAGCAACGAAAACTAAAACGGGAATACAGCGGCCGTTCACTCGCTGTGCTTGATACCTACCCCAACAAATACACAGTGCGTATGTTTGTTGGTGTATGCTTGTTGTTGTAGCTGAGCATTGCCAACGCATAGTCAACACTCGCATGAAATGAATGATAAAAGCATGGGGAATTATTATTGAAAGAAAAATATGAAATTATATTATTAATTGTTATAAATAATTATAAATTTATCTTTAAATATTAGTTTAAATTTTAAAGAAATGATTATTTTTCGGTGAAATTCTATTAATATATTTAATAATATTAAATATTGTTGCCTTCGAGTACAATACACCGATTATAGTGATCTTCCACCATTTCATTATTAATTGTTACAGAACAAGCGCCTCGTCTCTGTCAGTAAATTTGAAATTATAGTACAGAAAAAATGGAAAATGAAGGAACATATCCGAAAGCTATTCGAAGCTGCCTCGGTGTTATTAAAAATTTAAATCGGGTTTCCCAAATTGCTTCGAACCGCGTCTTCACGACCCACAGTAATACAGTTATGTACAGCAAGAGGTTTATCAGGGCTGGTGGAGTGCTTGCTCAAAGTAGAACCTTAAGAACGTGGTTCCTCGTTCATATCGACGGCTTGAAGACATTCGGGGATTGCTCCACCGACTTCATAAAATCTTAAAACTCCTTATCTTCGTCATATCAACTTTCCGTTTCCTTAGTTAAGTCTGTTTCAGATCAGAAGCTGCATAGTCTAACAATCAACAGTGGCTCACAGCTTATTTCGTGTTTACACTTTTTCTTAAAATTACATACATGAGAATTCAATTAAATTTTAATTAAATTAATATTTCGTATACTAATTATAATTATATAATTTATTGTTTTTTTATTTATTGTATTTTTTGCTCGAGAACACTCCACAAATTTTCTATTATATTAAAATCTGTTAATCTTAAAATTGGTTCGCTTAATATTGCATACTTTCTTGCTTTAAGATAATTTCAAGAATACTGTTCAGTAAAATCCCAAAAAATGCTTGCTATTTCACAAACAAGATGACTTAGTTGTGATAATTAGATGTATGTATGTACATAATTTACAGACCTCTTGAACAATTGGAAAGTGTGAAGTTACATGTACATATTTTATTTCCAATTATGTATCTCAAAGTCAATGGAATTCGATCCGCAGATTTAGCAAACACTATGAACTTAAAAATGTGAGCACCTTTTTTGTTTTTAACGTATGTATATATGTACTCCCAATTATTAATATTTTGAATAAGGAATTTCAGTCGGAATTATGTTTTTATTCCAAATATTCCTTCATATATTAAGTAATTTCAACAACAACAAACTTTCAAACAATATATTTATTAAATATAAAGATACAAAAAATCATATTCATGTATCAAAAATATTTATTTGGACAACTGTGAAGAATATATTAAGAGTAAAACTAGCGATAACGAAATAAGTGAGAATCAAACTAACGTTCTTGAATTTTATATTGAGCTTTAGACCAAATCAAATCGAGATTTGTTTTTTACCGGGAAGACTTGCAGCTTTTAAATATTATAACCCCAAGTAATGCTCTTTTGAAAAAGAATATAGAAATACAACCATTACTTTAAAATTTAGTTCTGTGATCCCGATAAAATAATAACTTAATGGAAGTTACTTGGGTTGAGTGATAATAATTTAAAGAAAGATATGGATATCAAGAGATAGATTTTGGAGTACCGTTAGTTCCAATAAAAATTGTATGAATAAGTTTTGTTTCATTGATTTCTATAAGTTTGTGATTAATCTAATTACACTAACGCATAGTTCAGCCGCTGCAGACCGAAAATTTTCGCAATTTGCACTTATAAAATCAAAATTAAGAAACATATTAAATATAAGTACTTTAAGTAGTATTATACATTGTAAAGAACTAGTACACAAGGATGAAGTACATTATGTATGGTCAGCAAAAAAAGTATGTCTTAGATAAATAATTTATTACCTTTTATATTATGTAATATGTTTAAACTTTATTTAAACACATGAAATGTGTATCTACATATATGTATGTATGTATATGGTTTTTGGTTTGTAATAGTTTCCTTACATCCCAATGATATGTTGTGAAAATAGCCCAACTCGGTTTACAACCACGCCTCCTTCCTATATACCAGAACTTTGAAGACGATCTGAATCGTTAACTTTACAATATATAAAGTAAGCTCTAGTGAAGATATCGATGCTAAACTTTGCACAAATGCTACATTTATACTGTGGCCCTTCTAAAAATCGTCGAAATCGGACCATAAATTTTCAAAGCCCCATATAACGAACATGAGGACCTCTGAGCTTCTATTTTTTTTATGAAAATATACCTTTTGAATAATTAATTGTTTCATAAACAATTATGAAAAACTTGCACCTGTTTTTATTTAAAATTAAAAAAAAAGTATTAATATTCCAATTTAAAATTTTTATAAAAAATTAGATTGATCATACGTTATTTTGATTCAGAAATTAAAGTTCAAAATAACGTAAGACACCTACTATAAAATTAGCTGAATTTTTTTTTCCTAAAATATACTTATAGTTTTGTTTTTTTTTTGTTTCAATATCGTGGTTTTCATTTTATACGGTTTTTTGCTTCTCCTGTAAACCTACGAAAAGTGATGTTACTACGTTATTAGATGATGAAGTTCAATAAAACGCCATGTTTTGATGAAAAAAAAATGGTAGTTTAAAAGGAGATTGGTAGACATTTTGTGGTACGTAAATATTTTTTCGAGTGGTATAGTAAATTACTGCTGTAGTATCTATATTTCAGAACCTTTTAATCACTTGAAATTTGCAAAGTGAATTGTTTATTATTTTATTGTCAAACAAGGGTTGTCTCATACACCTAGTTCACTTTGTTGAATACATTTTGGAATCTTGTATTTATTATGAAATGTCGGGACGGCGCGAACGCCATTCCCGGCTACCAAAAATTACACGCACGAGTTATTCGCATTAGGAATAATCGCGAAGGTCAACTCAGCCGAAGTGCAATGGCCAAGCCTCACTCCGGAGGAACCGCCTTCATGATCACGGTAACCTCTACGCCAGGTAAGTATGCTTTTCTCCGCACACAACCAGCTTCTTGAAATACAACTCATATAAAGTATCTGAGAATTGCACAGCAACAAAATATTGATAAAATAGCGGAACGAAATCTTAGCGTTTAGTGGTTGATTTGAGATATGTATGTATGTATCTTGTACTGCTTGTGCATTTTGCACAATGCTGCAATGTTCAACTCATGCAAAAGGTGTACACCGTACAGTATTCAATTGTCATTGTATTTTTGCAGTTTGTATTTCCATATTTATGTCCACAAAGTGCAGTTTCTCAACTCCATTCGCTGACATTCCGCCCCACACCATGGCTGAATCACCGCCTTGCTTCCTAGTTCAAATAAGGTTGTACGGTAGAAATTCTTAGTTCGTTTTACGCCGTATTGTTTGCTCGCGATCACAACCAAATAAAACGGTATACCGACAAAATCCAGTCGTTTTTTTATAGAATTTAACTGGCAAATTGTTAAACTGAAAAAAAAAAAAAATTAAAAAATAAAAATATAAAAAAAATAATTTCTCCTCATCTGAGATTCGAACTCGAGTCTCACGGATTGTTAGGCCGCGTGGTTAAACACTACTGAAAGCAGTTTCCTTTGTCTTATATGTTTTTTTATTGCATTGTGTATTTGGAAATGGCATTCTATTTTATTAAGGGGTTGGGTGGGGTAAAATTTACAAAATTTGACATTTTTTTATTGTTTATTTAATAGTGCAATATTCTAAGTAATATTCTAAGAGATATACATACATACCCTTTGGAAGTTCCGTTCATCAGACCACGTCAGTACGACTCATTCATCTCAAAACTAAATTTTTCAAGTCGGTGAATACGAAACATTTAATTAGAAGGCACAGAAGTGCTGCACTCAAATTGGTATACAAAATTTTAAATGGATGTGGCTCCGCCCAGTTATGGGTCAGAAACCATATTTCCGAAACTACTCGACTACTGTAACTGTTCGTTTTTCAATTGTATTTTTACAGTGGGTGTTTTCATATTTGTTTCCACAAAGTGCAGTTTCTCAACTCCTAATTATAAAAATTCCGTCACATACTATGGATGAAATACCACATTGTTAAATAGTTGGAATAAGGTTTTCCGGTAGAAATTCTTAGTTCGCTTTTTGCCGTATTGTTTATTTGCCATCATAACCAAATAAGTTAAATTTTCTTTCTTCACTAAACTCTACATTGTTCCGGAATTCTCTTGATTTGACAGTATACTGACAAAATTCTGTTGGTTTTTTGTTGATTTTAGATATTTTCGTGAAAAGAAATATTCGTGAAAAGTCAAAATAGTTATAGAATTTAACTTGCAATTTGTTAAACTAAAAAAAATATATAATTAAAAAATAAAAATATAAAAAAATAAAAATATAAAAAAATAATTTCTCCCAATTTGAGTTTCGAACTCGAGTCTCACGGATTACTAAGCCGTTTGTTTAACCACTACTGAAAGCAGTTTTCTTTGTCTTATATGTTTTTTTGTTGCATTGTGTATGTATTTGGAAATTGCATTCTAATTGCAATTTAGCTGGGGTAAAATTTTCAAAATTTGAAATTTTCTTTATTGTTATTTAATAGTCTAAAAAATTATAAAACTTGATGTTGGAAAAAATAATACGAGCTGCAGGGCTAAATAGAGAAGGTACAATCTTCTACAAGAGTGTACAGCTCGTGGCGTACGCCGATGATATTGATATCATCGGAAGCAACAACCGCGCCGTTTGTTCTGCTTTTTCCCGCATGGATAAGGAGGCGAAGCGAATGGGTCTGGAGGTGAATGAGGACAAGACGAAATATCTCCTGTCATCAAGCAAACAGTCGGCGCATTCGCGTCTTGGCTCCCACGTCACTGTTGACAGTCATAACTTCGAAGTCGTAGATAATTTCGTATACCTGGGAACCAGTGTCAACAACACCAACAATGTCAGCCTCGAAATCCAGCGCAGAATCACTCTTGCCAACAGGTGCTACTTTGGACTGAGTAGGCAATTGAACAGTAAAGTCCTCTCTCGACGAACCAAAATCAAGCTCTACAAGTCGCTTATCATTCCCGTCCTGCTTTACGGTGCAGAAGCTTGGACGATGTCAACATCAGATGAGACGACACTAGGAGTTTTCGAGAGGAAAATTTTGCGCAAGATTTATGGTCCTCAGAACATTGGCAACGGCGAATACCGCAGACGATGGAACGATGAGCTGTACGAGTTATACGATGACATTGACATAGTTCAGCGAATAAAAAGACAGCGGCTACGCTGGCTAGGTCATGTTGTCCGAATGGACGAAAACACTCCAGCCCTGAAAGTGTTCGATGCAGTACCCGCCGGAGGAAGCCGAGGAAGGGGAAGGCCTCCACTCCGTTGGAGGGACCAGGTGGAGAGCGACCTGGTTACACTTGGAAACTCCAACTGGCGCCGAACTGCGAAGGAAAGAGAAGAGTGGCGCGCTCTCATCGATTTGGCTATAACCGGCTAAACGGTTGAACGCCAATCACATACACATACACCTGAACTTAGCACTTCCTTACTTGTTTTTGTTGCATTGTATATGTATTTGGAAATTGCATTCTAATTGCAATTTAGGTGGGGTAAAATTTTCAAAATTTGAAATTTTCTTTATTGTTATTTAATAGTCTAAAAAATAATAAATCAACCCGAGTCTTATTCAAAGATATATACCCTTTGGAAGTTCCATTCATCCGGCCATATCAGCATGAATGTATAACTTCAAGGGGACCCCCCCATTCTCACTTTCAAAAAGTCATTTTTTTTTTAATTTAATTTAATTCGAACCTATAACTATTCAAGAATGTTCCTTTAAGATTGCAAGTGAAAATTTCAAAAACTCTTGATGGTATAGCCGATAGAAGATTGAACGTAGGTAGGTTTTATACCCAAGAATTTGCTTCTCAAAACATTAAACGCGTTTTTCTCGAAATAGTGTATTTACGACTGGCGCATGAGGATACTCCAAACCTATTAATCCAATCGGTTCCAAATTATTAATACGTTATTCTATACATACATATATAGCTGTGGTATGAACTAGTATCAATCAAATCGGTGAAGATCTTCTTTACTTTTCAACTTGATGTGTGGTTGAAAAAAGTCGATTGTCAAAAAAAAAAGTTCAAAGGTCCGCCATTTTGTTAATTTTTGTCCAAAATCATAATCCTAGTTCATACCAGAGCCAAACATATACTCTTTCTAATCCCATTGGAATTTTTGGTTTCAGATGTTCCAGTGAGCGGAAATCACATGCGCCGCCGAAAAGAAGGGATTTAATTTGATCACAAACAACAAGAACAAAAAAGGTATGTAAATTTGTTTCTTCTTTTTTAAGTCTTCAAATAAATGTATGCAAAGTTACAACCCTAAAAAATAATTTATGTTCATTTACTAGTCGGACTGCCGGACTGGCAACAAGACAGAAGTTGTCGAGTAAGGACAATTCTAAGGAGAGAGTTGTCGAGTAAAGTGTAAACAAGTTATAAGTTAGAATTGTAACGTAGAGTATTGAGTAATCAAGTGTTAAGTGGTAAGGAATTAGAATTAAACATTTATTTAACAATCCATTGATCGAGCTCAGGGTAGAGTTTCAGCGTAAATTATTGATTTATTTTATGATTGGTTACAATATACTTACAATGTATGTCATCCTCATTTATGTTAGTCGACGAAAGCAAAGTTCTTCAGAACTCATTTTTCGAAAAACTATACATTTATTTACTGGGACCATATTAACAGATATTAACAGAGTTAACAATTAAAATGTCACATTTCAGGAAAGGTAGATATATAATATTTGATATATATTAACTAGATATATTCATATATACCGCATTAAAAAGAAACACCGAAACATCAAACCTCAGCATTGCCAAAACCGGCGTGACCATTCCGCGAAACTTTACCGTTTTGAGTACGCTCGATGAGCGGTATGGCCGGCTGATGATCTTCCTCTGGCTGCTGATGATTATGTTCGTGATGTTTTTGATGGTGGTGATGATGATGATGATTGTGGTTGTGATGATGATGTGGTTCAACGATTGGTATTTCATCAATTTTCAGCTGTGGTGCTTGCTCCTCCTCGCCGTCGTCTGTGGTTAATGTAGTCTGTTGAGCCACTTCTCGTACCATCGGTGTATGTGTACTCTTATTAACGGGATTATGGCTTTGATGCGAATTATGCTTTAAAGCCGGTGGCGCCTCCAAGTGTACATTGGCGACCGAAGGTTCGGAGCGCGCCGATTTCAACGAAAACATGGAGCTGATCTTACGTAGTTTATCGTGTACAGATAAATCATTCTTATCTGGATCGTGTGTGGCATTTGTGATGCTTTTTGTGCTTTGCGAAATTGAACGGGCATAAGATTTCGATGAACGTTTCGAACGTTTTGATGCGCTGGATGAAGAGGAGGATGATGATTTGCTGGATTTCGTTGACTTGGAAGACGAAGAGGAGGAAGAACCACCACTGCTGGTAGAAGCGGTGTGCACAGGTTTTGTTTGTATCCAAAAGCGTAGCGCGAACATTAGTTCAGCTTTGAAAGCTTCCGAGAGCGAAATCTGCGAGAAATTTGAGAAATGCAAAAATTTTGAAGTATTTGCAGATTCAATTTTAAAAGCAAATTACCTTCTCTTCTATGGCCACCGCTTTGATGTTCCACAAAAACTCACACATGCCAATAAGTATAGCAGTAAGTAGACCAATACCTAATACCAGAAATACACCACCAACATTCTCCAAATCCAATTCAGGCGTATCACCGCCGCTACTCTCCGTTTGCGAGCACGATCCACCGCCATGCATCTCCTTCCACCATTTACGCTTCAACTCCGAGAGCATGCCAGATTCGCCGAGTTTCAATACGGCACCGCTAATCTGCTTTCGGTAGGGAGAGTCTGTGCTCAGAGAAGAAGTATTTATACTTTCTCAAATGAAAAATTATTTTTCGGATTAACTTACTAAATGGCATCGCAATGCCATATGTCTTATAATCCAACCAACCGCCGACTTGCATCAGCTCGCAATTGCGTTCGATTATATACTCCAATGTGGTTGATTCCATTAGAAAGGCATAACGTCCTTTGCCTTTAAGTACACGATCCACGCCTTCATCGTTGTTTTTTGTAAACACCGACGGACGCGCCGTTTCCATTGCGGTCCACATGCGTTGGTATGTGGAGAAGTTGGAGTCCTTTTTTGGCACAAAGAAGAGTAAAGTGAGAGCTTTAGTTGAATGGGCTTTAAAGCTCGAGCAAAAAAATGTAATAAGCAAAGTGAAAGCGTGAAAGCTTTTATGTGTAATAGCTTTAAAGCTTGCGCACTTACACGGAAAAAGCCCATTGTGCTGCCACCTAATAAAGCGCCATATTTGATTTTACTTTGCGCCGCCAAATCTTCAGCACTCTCAATTGAACTTTCCATCTGAAAGGAAAATAAGTCTTAAACTTTCGCCTCACATCTGTTGGTGTTGGAAATATATTACCCGAGACATCGTCAAAAAGGCGGCCAAATTGGCTGTGTAAGAGTTCAACATCATCAAGGCAAAGAACCACCACATGCCGGTAACGAGACGCGTCGAAGCAGCTCTGTGGAATAATAAAGTTTTTTTAATTGTTGGCGGTTTGAGCTTAAATTATAATAACTGTTTCGAAAAAGTTTTTGAAGAAAACCCGAAATCTTCAAACACTTTTTGCGGTAGGGAATTAATGAATGCCTACTGATTGGTGAATTATGATTTTAGTCATCACTTTTAGGTCAAAATTTCAAATTTGAAAATCTTCTGTTAAAACTCCATTAGTGGCCGCGTTCACTTACTTAGGTAATATATCACATCCTTGCCCCATAATGGAACCGACCGCTAACCAAGTCGTATTGGACATGCACCAAGGATTCTCTACTTCTTCGGGTTCCTTACAGGGATGTGGATTTTCCCAGTCTGCAGGTGCCATGCGTGAGAGACCGTAAATCAGTAGCGAAACACACAAATATGCCGTGGCCATATAAACCCAAACATCCAAAGAAAATGGCGATAGGAAAGAGAAGAGATCGGGTGGTGGCTGTTCGGGTTTAGCGTAGAGTATACTAATACCCAATGTCATAAAGGGTGGCGTGAAGTCAACAGCCTGGCGACGTGTGGAAGTCATGGTGAGATCGCAAATACCGAGATCGGCGTTCTGTAAGGTTTAATTGTTGAAAAGGGATAAGCATAAAGTCTACTCTCGGCGCGTTGTTACTTACTCCTTCTAGTAACTGTTTGACTAGACCATCCCAACTTTGCGTTAATTTGTTAAAACTGCCATACTTGCCATCGGGCGCTAAAACAAATTCATACTTGAAGTTCAATAGCCTAGCTATGGCGTCTATCAAGTCCATAGAATAGCCTTCATAGCGTGCATTGCCCTGTAGTATTTCACCATCTTTTGGTTCTCTGCAATCATATTACAGTTATTATATGCTGAGCGATAGCTTCAACGCTTACCTGTTCAATAAGAACGGTGCACCAATACGCGACGTGATTATGAAAGTTTTATTCGAAAGTTTCTCACCCACACGCTTCTCACTAGCGTCCTCTTTTTCAAGCGCATCTACGCCATTCACCGGATCCCAAGTGGACAAGTCAAGAAAACCGGCGGGAGTTAATTCCATAAAGCGTAAAGTGAAAAAGTTGCGCTCGCCATATTCGTTGAAATCAACACGACCGGTAGCGCCTTCTACCGAGCGCTGTGGGTAAGAGTAGAAAGTATTTCAAATGTAATGAAATTATTTCATTCTGAAATATTCACCGCTTTTAAGAACTCTATAATACGTCTGCCATGCGCCCAAGCACGATTTTTGCGACACTCCAACTTCGGTGGATTAAGCTCTTCGGCAATGCCAAGCTCGGCGAGACCTTTCACAAACATTGTAACAGCATCATTAGCTAGAATCATATTTGTCTATAGTGAAGATAGATATAGAACAAAAATATAACGATATATTTGGAAATTAATTTTGAGTACTACATACCTTCACTTGTGAGGGATCAGCGCGGTAATAGCGGCCCTCGCGCTTTTCATGTTCTTCCCAGTCATGCGCCACATTTTTAACCTGATAATCGGTGGGATCCATTAAACGTACGGTGGTAATATTGGCGGTCACTGTGAGCAGTTCCTGATAATCCAATGTATGTGTGTCGAGCACACTGACAAATACGCTCTGTGCATGGAAGAATACAAAAACCTTAAGCTTTATGAATCTTCCGATAGTTTCCAAATATTTTACTTACCTGATACTCTCCCAACATTTTCAATTCATTCGCTTGATTTAAAATCTTCATAACATTATCTGTCGAACAATGCAGCACAATACAGTTATCCGTGGACAATTTGATATTCTTCAGGAATGGTCGAAAATCTGGACCTTCGCTAAGTTGTCGTATACTTGTGGGATTGCTGCTGGGTTCACCCACTTGCAGTATGTCCTGCAATTGCTGGAGCTCTAAAAAGAAATGTATTGTATTATTATAGATAATATAAATTGTACGCCTTTCGATTACCTCGTTCTGTCTCGTAAATGATCGTATAGCTGCGCCAACTAAAGCTTTGTAGTATTTCAGCCAGTCCACGTGATAGTAAAATATTATTCGGGTGTACATTGAGTGTCATCGATGAGTGTTGGCGATTGGATAATGCTTCGCTAGGCGTCCAGTCGAAAACTATATGCGGTATATCGAGCGTATTGCAGATGGATGTTACTACATCTGGAGAGAGTTTTAATTGTTAATGTTTTATAGATAAGTTGTGTATCAAGAGGTTTGGTAGCTAATAGTTTTTAGAATTACTTATATTTGGATCAGATAGAGAGATTACAGATTCACTAAGTCTACTGAAAGTTTTGTAATTGGTTTTGAAGCTGTACACAAAATTTCTCGTGATTATTTTTTATTTAGGGTTGATCTAACGGATGATCCAAGTAGAGGTAATTTTTTCAAAAGACTTTTTTTGACAGATCACGCATGAGTCGTGTCAAGCTGTCTGGGTACTATATTCACATTCTGTAAAGAATGTTTTTGGCGCGCTTGAGATCCAGCATTCATTATTGGATAATATTCGGCCGAATAGACCACTTCCAGCACGCAATGAAGAAAATATAGCAGCCTTAGCTGAGAGTGTACCCAAAGACCGTTCGCAGCAACTCTGACGAGTGAAACGTATTTTACGTCGACACCCAAGCGACCTCTATGGGCTCTTGTAAAGTTCGAAGAACATTCGACGTTTTCGAACCAAGCGATTAGGCTCATTTCTGGCTCATTGGGTATGTAAACAAGCAAAATTGCCGCTTTTGGGACAAAGAGCAATCTGAAGAGATTTAAGAGCTGCAATTTCATTCGGAAAAAACATCGATTTGTTGTGGTTTGTGAGCAGATAATTTCACTTTTTGGGCCGATCAATTGGCCACCAAGATCGTGTGATTTCAATCCGTTAGACTTTTTCGCGCTTCGATTTAGGTCTTGGAGCAAAACGTCATTTGTGTTATTTGCCAGTTTCCAGTCGAATTTATTATTCATGTTATGATTTTATGCAACATACGGTGGTATGGTCCTGTAAATCTTAAGAAAACAACATTAAGGGATTTTGTTAGAAGTTTTTTTCATGACAGAAACATGTTTGGATGTCCATAAAACGGGAAGAAACTCTGGTCCTGTTGTTGTTGGATGTCTGTTATAAGCTTTTGATCAGCTTTTCCTGTACTCAGGCAGTCAATTATTCATTTTTGTACTTAAAGAATGGCTATTACACTTTTGCTAAATGTATGGAGATTTTCTTTCTAAAAATCTATACTTCTTGTGAAAGTTGGATGAATTTGAAGAAAATGCTTTTCCTGGTAAAATTATGCTCTATGGTGTTACTCTGTTGTTAGTAGAATAGTAGAAATAACCATGGTTAGTAATGTATTCGGTTTGATAGTTCCGTATACTACAGACATGGCTCTGAGCACTATTTCCACTTTCGCATACTCAAAAAGTGGCCTTCTGGAAAACGAACCAAGGTAAGTTTTCGAAGCTTCAGACCTCTAAATAAAAAGGTCGGACGTCTGTTATACAAATGCATCCTTCTAGATCTGTATTATGTTGAAGAATAAACTATATGGTTCAACAGCAATAACAACAATAAAAGTTTTTGCATAACCCAAGTTCGCAATATAAATGGGTTTCCAATACAGGGACCCCCAGGGACAGCTAACAACGCCATATTTTTCCCGCTCTCTTGACATTTCATTTCCGGAAGGTTTGCCATCACATAATGAAAAGATATACGATCCAACGAGTCGCAATTATTAAAATTTACTATCGAAATTCGGAGTCAGTGGCCTCAACTTTAACAGCACTACGCCCAGATCAAGAATTGAGCGTCTAGTGGAAAAATTTGAGTCCACAGGCAAAGTACAAAATGTTCCCGTACCAGTGAGTCAAAGGAGTGCCCATAGTGTCGAGAATATGGCTGCCGCTGACGCATCAATTCAGGAAGATCCAAATCAGTCTCTCACACGTCGTTCTCAAGCGTTGGGCACATCTGTGACGCCATTGCGGCGAATTTTGCGAACAGATCTAGGTTCACATCCTTACAAGTTGACACAAGAACTGAAGCCTGAACTGAATGGCTTCGTCAAAATATCGTTATTGGTCAGGCAGCAATCCACACGTACTCCATGAGTCACCATTGCATTCCGAAAAAAATGGTGCCGTTTATGGGCCGGCGGCGTCATTAGTCCGTATTTCTTCCGTAATGACCAAGATCGGCACGTTACTGTGAATGGGAATCGCTACCGCTCAATGATAACCGAATATTTTTGGCACGAATTGCATGATATGATCTTGGACAATATGGGGTTCCAACAGGACGGCGCCACAAGCCACACAGCGAATGTCACAATCGATTTATTGAAAACCAAATTTGGTGAACCTGTTATCTCATGATATGGCCCCGTCACAGAGGCAGTCATGTCGTGCGATTTGCCGCCCTTAGATAATTTCCTGTGCGGCTACGGTAAGTCTATGGTCTATGCCAACAAGCCAGCGTGGATTAACGAACTTCGTACGAATATCGAACGTGAAATTTCAGCAGTATCGGCCGATTTTTGCTTGAAAACCATTTAAAATTGGGTTAAGCGACTGGACTTCTGCAAGCGTGTCCGTATTGGCCATGCAAAAGAAATCGAGTTTCATACATAATGGCATCGAATGTAATTTCACAGGAATAAATATATTCATTGGTATCCCGTTATAATAAACCCGTTGGTAAACCGTTTATAATAATCTTATTAATAAATCGTGCTAATAATATTCGCCACCAGTGTACAGCACGTGTTAAAAGCGCCGGTATTTTGTAGGTAAGTAGGTTAACAAAATTCAAGGGGAGCTATTATTAAACACATACACATATTCAAATATATGTAAATATACTATAAATACATGAACTCAGGCATTTTTATTTACAAACAATCATTTGCTGCCGCTGAAGAGATGAACTTGCTCAAGTGCAAGAAAATGTATATGTATGTGTATGCAGATATGTATGAACAGTATCTATTTGTGTATATATACATATGTATGTATTTGTTTTACAACATGTCTTTATGCACATTGTCGCTTTTATATGTAGCTGCATACATACCTGTGCCGCCTGCTGTGTTTGGGCCGAAAATAGCAATAACGCCTTGCGCAATCAATTTGCAGACTGTTTTGCAGAAAAAGTGAAAATTTTCATGGACAACAACGCAATTTAATTATAATAACGGTAATAAGTTAATAAAATTTCATTAACTAACCAGTTTTCTCGACCATGAAACTGTCATCGGTATCGGCATACTCCACAATGGGCTCCAATTCGAAGCTGCGCTCAAAGACATTGGCGCGTTCGATGGCGGTGCGAAAGGCGATTTCGGTTTCATCATTTTTGCTGGCGAAAATTATGCCTTTTTTGGGGATATAGAGCTGAGTAAAAAACCCTCTTTGGTGTATAAATTGAAGTGTACTACTTACCAACATTGAATTTCGAACGCTCATCCGCTGCGTAGGCGCTGGCGTACAGTAGCGCGCAAGTGATATGCAACAATAGAAATTTCATTGTAATAAAAATTCTTTTAACACCTTTTTAAATAAATTAAAAAAATATTTTAATTATTGCACAAATCCTTTTGTCTCACTGCGTACTGGCACTACGCGCTGTTTAAGAAATCTCGTACACAACCGTTGCATTAAAAGCTTCCAACCGAAATGCAGCACTTAGCCGTTTTTCGCCCATTAATGCTAAAATTAAATTTAGACATTCGACATTAAGACAAATCGACTGCTGCATTGAAAGCCTTAGCTAATTTCGAGCATTTCACATACACCAACGACGGACCGCCGCTGCAGATCGGCGTATGATCAAAACATAAATGTAAATATGTATATGAAAAAGCGTCATTGTCCTCATTTTACTCTGAGATTAACACAATTCTTTTGGGCGCACATTTTCATCTGTCTTTATTTTGCTTCTGCTTCTCTTCACTTCATTGGCATTTACATATTTATTTAAGTTTTGCATTTGACCATGCTGCCAGCGTAGCAAAATACATAAAAGTACCTTTTACAATGTTTCTTCTCTGTTTTGCTCAGTGCTTTCTAAACAAATCGTAAAATTCATGCGCCAAGCACAATGTAAATATAACATCAAATACAGATATAAATATATACATAAGTTTAGATATGTGAGATAATCGTAAGTCCCGCTAAGTAAAAATGCAATAATTTTTTTTGCTGGCAGCCTGCCAAAATGAAGAGACCTTTTTGAACATTGCGGCGTTTTATGTGGAATATTTTTTATAAAAAAAATAAAATCTTTGTAATAAATAAAATACTTGATCCTGTAATATATATTTGCAGGAAAATCAGCTCATCAAAAAATTCATCATTAAAGTTAAACTTGTTGGTTATATCGGGTGATCTAAGTAAACCTTTTTCCTTATTTTTCAACATAATCGGTCGGAGCGTACTATTCGCAACACCATCACCCATCTTGAGGCCCAGCGCGTAGCCATAGCCGAGAGTGTAAACGAAGACCGTGGAGAGTCGATTCGGCGCCTATTGAAGCCATTCGGGCTGATGTATGGAACGACTCGGTGCATTTTATTTCGATATCTTAAATTGCAAGTGTACAAAAAACAGCTTGTGCTAGAACTGAAGCAGCTCGACCTTTCCAAGCGACATCGCTTCGCTCTATGGGTTCTGGAAAAGTTTCCCGAAGATCCGACGTTTTCGAGCCCAATTCTGTTCAGCGATGAGGCCCATTCTAGTTCAATGTAAACAAGCAAAATTGCCGCATTTGGAACCTGAAGAGACTTAAGAACTGCCATTTCATTAAGAAAAAAAAAACAACGGTTTGGTGTGGTTTGTGGGCCGCAGGAATCATCGGTCCAAATTTCTTCCAAAATGATGCCGGTAAGAACATAACTGTCAATAAATACCATGTCGATTAACGATCATGAAACCGACTATTTGATGCCTGAAATTTAAGCTCGCGATCTCGACGACATGTGGTTTCAACAAGATTGTGTCACTTCCCACACACCGCATCAATCAATGGATTTATTGAGAGAACACTTCAATGAGCAGTTAATTTCATAATATCGCGTGATATTACTTCGTCAAAATGTTTCCTGTGGGGATATGTAAGGTCCAAGTCTATGCGGACAATACCGCTTTGATGTAGGCTTTGGAGCAAAACATCATGTGTGTTATTCCGCTAGTTACAAATAGAAATGCTCGAACGAGTCATCGAAAATTGGACTCAACGGATGGACCATTTGAGATGTAGCCGCTGTAGCTGTAGGCCAGCATTTGATAGAAATAATCTTTAAAGGCTAGATGGTAAAGAATATTCTTTCGAATAAAAACAAACATTCCCCCATTAAATTTGAATTTCATGAGTTTTTTCTTTAAAAAAGTAGGGAACCTGGAAATGGATCTAGTAGTATGTGATATTTTTAGAGAAAAATGTGCCTAACTGAGCGGGAGAATGTGTGCTCAAAGGTTGTCAAGGAGTGTCTAAGGACATTATCGCAAGCGTGAAGCTATTTCACAATCAAACTTGAGCGAATGAGCTCGCAAGAAAGGGCACCCGTATTTCACCATGTTGGAAACAATCAGGATCAGGTTGGAAACAATTGACCTCTTGTGCATTAGTGCTCTAGTGATCGATTACTGGAACTCTCGCGAGCTAGGTATACGCTGGATAACAACCAGAACCATCACGGTTGTGATATCCTTTTGGCTTAAAGTGGAACGCAAGAGGTCAGCTGAACTACTTGCATCTAATAAGGATTACCGAAATACTGAGAGCTCTCATCGTACACTACGGTATAGGCATACATGCGGTTTGGCTAGGAATCTTGCCGGACGCAAACTGTCCTCTCTCTGTATAAAGTAGTGTGAGTTTGAAACATCTCGTTAGTAATATCTTTAGCGAACCAAACCATCTTGTCGGAATGAACATTAGGCGCCTCATAAAATTTGTTATAGGTGATAGGCTTCAAAGATACAGAAGGACCTTCTTTGCGGTCCATACTTGGATGTTTTTTGGGATTACAATATGTTAATAATGAAAAACGTTGTCATTTATTGTAACCTCGCTAAAGAAAACAATGAATGCAGATATACGACTTTAATATGAACACAGTGGCTCCAATTCAAAGGGTAGCCTCTTAGGTAAATATCTGAATGTTGACCATTTTCAAGAAACAGTTATAATCAAAATATACAAGAATTATTGCTTTATAAGAAGATTTTAGAAGAATAAATTATATTTTTGGTGGAAGGTAACCGAAAGAGAATGCTAATAGTTTTTCACATCCTGTCTTAGTCTCAGTTTTGTATTTTGTCACGGCAGCGATTTTAGTCGATAACATGTCGCAATGTTCAAATTCCATCATCCATTACCACAAGTATTGGATGATGTTGAAGTCATCCTTCAGAATTACGCAATAGAATTAGTTCGAATTGGGTAAAGCCTTGGCAGTGTAATTTTGGAATCCATCATTTGGAGTTTTATTGAAGTTTTAGAACCATACTTTCCACCAGTGAGCTATAATGAAGTTCTATATAGTAGAGCTCTATATTTGCTAATTTTCTTTCAATAATATGTGAATGTGTATGAACTATGATTTTCCGATTCATTTCGCTTAGACTTTAGAAGACGTTTCCCTCCTTTGCAGTTAAGTTAACAAGGAATACCTAGGAATTTAAACTAAAAACATTTCTTTTGCATTTTTTAACAGCGAAAATAGTAAACGCGCAGCAAAATAAATATTTTATACAATAACATACAAAAAATACATCACATAAGAAATATAAGTTATAACTATATCTTCTTTCGAATTACATGATCATAAAAGATGACATGTCCATACTTTTCCGAGAAATGCATTTCGCGTGTACAATTGTTTGTATACATTTCGCGTAAAATATCGACACAGATCTTTTTGTGATCACCGCGATGCATAAATATCAGACCATTCTCGACATCATGTAGCACCAAATAGTTTTCAGAATTATTATAGTGCACCGTACCCTTGTGCCAATCGTAAAAACTGAGATCTGTTGGTTTGGGGCGCAGCTGTACGCGTTCCTGGAATACACCCAACCAATCCGTGCAACCTTCGACCATCAAATTTGTCTGCTTCAGACTGTGTTCGAAATCGATATAACCGGAAACTTCGAAACCGGACTTTAGGCGATGTTTCACAAATATGATGGTCTAAAAAATTGTATATATTTTTCATTATAACTAGTATAAAACATGAAGAATAATGTAGTCCTATTACCGATATGATTTTCTGCGCATTCGGTTGTTCACGTCTGGCCAACTCGAGCAGCACTGGGTCAATGGAATTCATATTCTCACTGAATAACATTGCCGATTTCTTGGTCGGCCATAACGATTCTTGTACAGCCGCCTTACGTTTCTCATATTGTTCGGGTGTATAGATTTCGGATGCCGAACGATAACCAAGTTCTACGAGCATACGACAAAAGCGTATGTTGCGTAGAAAGTGGATATCATGTCGTGTAATGAATGTATCCAAATAATCCTCATAGGTTGGACAGTCCAGCAAAAACATATCCTGTTGTACGGAACTCATTTTGACGTTGTTGATTTGTTGGCTCTCGTTTGTAGACTGTTTAAAATTGTTCTTTGTTTTTGTTTATTTAGCGAATTTGTTTTTATTTTTTTGACTGAGTATCACGTAATTTTTAGTGGTTTAACTTGATTGACTCATATTTTTTGTTTAAATCATGTAGTTAATTACAAATAATAAATATATACATATGTTGAGATATTTGTGGAACTTTCGAACGTTATTTTTTGTTTTGAAGTATTTTTTATGGAAATTATTTAAATTTTTTTATATTTTAAAATTTTTTAAATTTTTTATGTGCACCAAAACTCGGTGTCTATGTACGGTTGACATTTTATGAAAAAGTAGATAATTTTTTTGGGTAAATTAGATAAAAGTGTGTTGGTTTTCTTTTAAAGCTTATGAGATTGAATACAACCCGTCGCGAGGAATCGATAACCGATATATACTATATTGTTTTGAAATAACATACATAATTCAATGTTGCGATGACAGACGATATCTTATTTTGTTGAGATAAGATAAGCCAATGCCAATGTCGTGATGTTTTGTTCCAAGGCCTGAATCGAAGCGGAATTGTCACAGACTTTCGACTTTACATTTCCACACAGGGAAAAGTCTAACGATCTGGGTGGCTAATAAAAGGCCCAAAACGTGAAATTATCAGCTCACCGAAGTGTTTTCTTAATAAATCCATGAATTGATGCGATGTGTGGGAAGTAACGCCGTCTTGTTGAAACCAAATGTCGCCGAGATCTCAAGCTTCAATTTCAGGCATCAAATAGTCGGTTATCATGGCGTGATAACGGTTGCCATTGCTGGTTACATTCTCACCGGCATAATTTTTGAAGAAATATGACCCGATGTTTCCATACCTCCACAAACTATATTAAACCGTTATTTTTTCTGAAGGAAATGTTTCGCTTGAATCTCTTCAGTTTGCTCTTCGTCCCAAATGGGACATTTTTGCTTGTTTACATACCCATGGAAATGGGCCTCATCGCTGTTTCAGTTCTTACACAAGCATTATTTTGTACGCTTAATTTAAGATTTCGACGTAAAATTTGCCATGTAGTTCCATACTGAACAAAAATAACATATTGTAAAAGTATCTCTACTTATATCACCCGTTAATACGTACGTAAATTGGATTCATTCTGCCCTAGAAGACAGCTTCCACAAAAAAAGATTACTAACCTGAGAAGTCTGAGGATAAACGCTTATAGCTGAATGAATCAGTTAGTGATAATGAATTCGAGCTCATTAAGCCTCACTGTCCACCTCACTTCACGTGAGTCCTTAAAAAACAATATGATCTGATCCCTCTCCCACTCTAAGTACTAATTTCTTGTCTGCAAACTTTTTTGTAGTTGTAAGCTCATCCAACAACCTGTATCAGCTATTTAAACAGAATGACAACACTTATGGTACGCGGCGAGCAGAGAACGGTCGGAGCATTGATTTATATCCTTTTGAAAAAGAGTTGATCATACTAAGAATTTGTAGATCGATAATATACGAGTATTTCTAAGATGACCTTTTTATTTGGGGATCTCCTTCTAGATGTTGGCTCTCATAACGATGTACATAAAAATCATGCACCATATGGAATCTCCAGATTTGGACTTTGCCTTCTATTTCACAAACTGTCTGACCATCAAGAAACAGGTCAATAACCTAGTCGAGCTGATACAAACTATCGGACATGCAATAAATATCGCAAATAGGAATCCCATAAGAGTCCATCAGAAATTCCTCAATAGCTTCTTCTTCCTAGAACGAATTTTAACAACATATGGAGTCGCAGTAGAGGCTGGCAAGGTAAGATAGGTGTTTCAACGACTGCACTAGGTATGGGTTGGTTCCAGACATAAAGCTTAGAATATTTTATACATTATTACCGCATGCCTGAAATAGCCGCTGTTGTTTGGTGCTGAATCATGATACTCAGCGCCTAAAAGCATTCGGCAAACCTACGAACCAACTGCCTTGTCACTCAGGAGCTTTGGAGAATAACAAAGATGGAATCTGTACTGAAGTAAATAAAGCACGGAAATTGAGTTGTATAGACCATACTCTGAAGAAGGTTCAAGCCAATATTATGAGAATGTCGTTTGTCTGGAATATGTAAGGAAGCAGAAGTCGTGACCGATAAAAAATAACTTGGAAAATGGTCTGTACTATGTCTTGAATATCTCTTGAATTGAAGATTACTTCATAGAAGAAGTTTAAAATTTAAATATTTGATGATCTCTGATTTGTTAAACTCATCTAAGAATAGCGAAAGTAACGGAAAGACTCCCTCAATAAAATTGATTTATGTTTATATCCAAGTATTTAGAAAACAACTGAAACGAAATTTGTCAATTTGATTGTTAATCACTCCTTCGTTAGGTGGTACAAAGTTCGTGGGATCAGTTAGCAGAAATAAACTACCGATCCGACTACTCATTTCTCTTACACACGCCATCACTAGCTCTTGTGACACACCTCTCCGAAATTCTCTAAAACTACTAATAGGATTTTAATATGTGAGCAAAAGTTCAGCACACCATCAAATGGCACGAACTTGAATCAGAGAGGTGACATAAAATTTTGAGTGTTACGAGTATTAATTGCTGCCAGGAAGTAAACATTGAAAAGCGGCACTAACTGTATATATTACCATTGCCACGACATCAAAGTGGAATTTCCACTTTATTGTTGTTAGTATTTTTATTAGCCGAAAGCTCGACACAACAAACGACAACAAACGACAGTCACAATAACAACACTATGCCGAAACGAATGCTGAAGAACGCGCCGCGGTGGGGGCGTATGAGTATATGAGACGCAGTCAGTATGTTTTTTTTTGTGTGTGGAGGCCAAAAACGTGCGTGGATCAGTGGCGCTAGGCATTGTGGCATTTCCAAAATACAAACATTGTTCGGTATGAATTTAAGTGTATGCATATTTACTTGTGTTGCCATTTTCAATACACAGAAGCACACATACACAAAACACAGAAAATATAAACAAATATTTATTGCCACGAATCAAAGTGACAGCTTGTGAAAATGAAAAAAAATCATGGACGACAGTCAATGCAACAACGCGCTGTGCGGCATTTTGACAGCAACAACAGCAATAATGGCAAAAAACAACAACCGTAATAATAGCAAACAGAATAGCCAGCGTTAATGGCAGGAAGCATACATTTTTTTAATGAATATACATAATATACTTTTTTCTTTCATAAAAAATGCTTATTTTTAATAATTACTCTTTTCTTGTTACGCTCTCAGCCTGAAATGTCGAAGAGACAACGCAACAGCAGCCGCAGCGGCATTGGCCGCAAAGTGGGAGATCTGAAGTTATGAAATACTTACTGTGTCTATATATACATATATGCTATACATAACTTAATATATTTCCTTGTCGTCGCCATGCTCAGTGTGCGCTAAATTTCTTCCACGACTGGATGGCTTGCTGGTACAAAATTCAAAAATATTTCGAGTGTGTTTTCGTATGGAGGCGGTGACGGTCGCGACCGCGTTGGCAATAAGTAATGTGAAGTGAAGTGAAAAAGTAGTCGCACAAAAATATAATGGAATACGAAATATAAATAAATAAATATTTTATAAAATGGCGTGCAATTAATATTTACGTAATATATTTTATGTGTGAAAAAGATTTGTGGAATTATTGCAAGAAATTTGTCTCAAAAACAAATAATTAATAAACCATTTTCTATGAAAAGTGCCTAAATATATAGTGTCAGTACACTGCTTGAATGTATAACTAAATAACGGTTTAAAACGTGGTTACACGGTTACAAAAAAATGCGTTTTAGCAACATTTTCGGCACATTCTTGTTGCTAATCGTCGTTAAGCTGACGCATGAATACACCAATAATGGCGATATTGAAGTGAAAGTTGGTAATGAAATACAGCAAATATGAGTTTAGAATGAAAAGCTTATAAAAAAAATTATTTTATTAATATCGCTTTTATCGTAATTTATTATGATGCAAAAAAAGTGAAAAATAAATTGTACCGGTACTAGGTAGTATCTTAAAGAAACTTCATCAAAAAGTGTCGAAAATATTTGAAAATTAAAAGCTTTGGTGGAAGCGCTTTCGCAATAAAAAATAAATATTTGAAAGCAATAAAACATTTTTTCCCACTAAAAAAATTTCAAATGAAAAAAAAAATAATTTTTTTTCCACCATTTTATCAATAGAAAGAGCGATCCTAATGACACACAAAAAGTTCTGACATAAAAAGATTTTTCCTTTTTTTGTTGGCAGTTTAACTTAGTCTCGGATGTGGCGTGTCATTTTTTTATATGAGTAATTCGGTTACCCATCGAACTCTGTGGCGTCTAATAATGAATGATTCAAACCAATGAATTTGAAAATTATTTTCCTTGACTTTTCAATATTGCAATTCTCATTCTGCTATACGAATCCAACAAATCGGAGATCATTAAAACTGGTTCAACTATAAATAAATATAATTCGAACCCACACTCCCATTGTGTTACATCTGTCGAATATTCTAGATAAGAGAACTCTTCATAATCGTTTTGCAATAGCTCTTCTTCTTCTTGACTGGCGTAAACACCGCTTACGCGGTTATAGCCGAGTCCAAAACAGCGCGCCACGTATCCCTCCTTCTGGCAGTTTGGCGCCAATTGGTTATACCAAGCGAAGCCAGGTCCCTCTCCACCTGATCCTTTGCAATAGCTGGCTCGCCAAAATACAAGAAAAAATGACGTAATACTTGTTACTTGGCCCGTAGCTATTTATCATGTCAGATCCATCAAAAGTATTCGACTTCAGAATAGAATCAGAGACAGTAAATTTTTCGAAAAGCGAATATGTTTAGTCGTTCATAAGTTTCAAACTAATGACTATCTTGCTGATGTAGGAACAGTGACTTAATGAAAAACTTCGTTCATGAAAGTATTCCAAAAGTGTGAAATAAAAATAAGGGGCTGATTTGTTCATACATAATAACTCCCGGGTGATCCAAATAGAGGTACTTCTTTCAAAAGAAAGAATCCGCTCGACGATCACAAATGACATCGCTCGCTTTATGGGCTCTTGAAAAATTCCAAGAAGATCCGACGTTATTGAACTAAATCCTGTTCAATGGGTATGTAAACAAGCAAAATTACCGCATTTGGGACGAAGAGCAATCTGAAGAGATTCAGAAGCTGCCATTTCAATCAGAAAAAACAACGGTTTGGTGTGGTTTGCGGGCCGTTGGAATCATCAAAATGATGCCGATGACAACGTAACTGTCAATGGCGACCGTTATCGCGGCATGATAACCAACTATTTGATGCCTGAAATTGAAGCTTATGATCTCGGACATTTGGTTTCAACAAGACGACGCAACTTCCCACACATCGCATCAATCAATGTATGTACTGAGAGAAGACTTCGGTGAGCAGATAATTTCAAGTTTTCGGCCGGTCAATTGGCCACCAAGATCGTTTGATATCACACCGTTAGACTTTTTCCTGTGGGGATATGTAAAGTCTAAAGTCTATGTGGACAATCTCGCTTTGATTTAGACCTTGGAGCAAAAGATCACACGTGTCATTCGACAGTTACTAGTCGAAATGCTCGAACGGTCATCGAAAATTGGACTCAACGGATGGACCGTCGTAACCGCGGCCAAAATTTGATAGAGATAGTCTTTAAAAGAACAAATGCACAAAGAATGTTCATTTCGAATGATAATAAACATTCCCCATTACATTACTACAGGGCTGCAGACCTATTACACTGTGATAGTCAAAAAAAAAAGACAAGACAAAATTCGACGGTTTCCCCCTGTTTCGGGTCCTACGAATCGAACTGCATCATTACTTTTTTGAGTTACAATCATGGTTTCATACAAAAATTTTTGTTGAAGGAAAAAACATTAAAATAATGGATTAAATTTCAGTTTTTTCGACATATTGGCTATAAGGACACAAAAAACATTGATTTTGGGGTTTACAGTCATCTAAGAACTTAAAGACGGACTTATTCTGAGAAGCTTTGCCAAAGAAAGTTTACCAAAAAAGTCAACATTAAAAAAGTTAGAGACCGAAGAAAAATGTGCCTTTCTCTTACAATGGGCAACTTTGATGAAAAACTTCAATAAAAATGTTTGTATGAAACCATGATTGTAACTCAAAAAAGTAATGATGCAGTTCGATTCGTAGGACTCGAAATAGGGGAAACCGTCGAATTTGGTCTTGTCTTTTTTTTTTGAAGAAAACTATCACAGTGTTATAAATGATTCAAATTAAATCAAGAATTATATTGTTGTGAACTTAGATATCACCATAAATAGTTCGAAAGCATCACTTTTCTTGTAGATAATTGAATTTCAATCAAAATATTTATTTTGTCAGAGTCATAGCAAGTTTACTTTCTAACCTTGGTATTGTCTTATATTTATGTAATCTCTTCCAAATTAAGATCACTTACCTTAAGGTCTATGACAACAAGAATGATCGTTTGATAGTAGGTAGTTCCTAATATCCGATTTTGATTTCTTAAATATAGCTTAAAATATAGCATGCAATTTATGTTTTGTGCGTTGCGTATTCCTTTTCGTTTACTTCAGTTTCTTCCGTTGTTACAGGTGTCCTTTTCTTCCGTGATGAATACGAAATAGAATTGAGTTTCGATGAGGCATTCCGTGAGATAAATGCTAACAAATTGTTTGGCTTAACTTTCCAATTGATAAAGCGCTTTGTGCCCAGCGATGATAGTTTACTACTACAGCAGTTAAGTAAGTATTTATGCCTATTAACTTTAAAGAGACTAATTTAACTAATTAAGAAACTAAATTATTACTAATAAAGGTGAGTTTCGTCGTCTGTTATTAACTGGACTACACGATTCTTAGCAACAAACGTGGTCGTGGCAATGTTTGAGAAAATAGAGGACGTGATTATAGACTGGTGTGTCTTCCAGACTCGAATTCGATTTCGGTTATTATAACTTATGTCACTGTAAAGGGAGAGCAATGCTAAAAATCTGGCAAACGTAAGCTTTTCTGACTAAGATTTTCCATATCATCAGACCCCAGCTCTAACTGAGTGAAATACTCACATACAAAAATTCATTCTACATTTGACGAATGCTTGCTTTTCTAACTTCGGTTTCCCATTATTACGATTTATAATTGTTTTCTCCTCTCTCGTTGCTCACATAATTCAACTGTCTTTATTGACTTGGTTCCAAAACATATTTTGTAAATTACATATTTTGACATAAAAGTATCTGGAGCAAACATTTTAAATAACCCACTAATATTACATCTTAGCAGAAATGTTATAAAAAACTATTTAATGAAATTATTATTCCGCTTTTTACATTTTCATATCAAATTAAAATCACTGACATATGTGTCTCTTCTAAATATTTCAGCTTGTGAATTGCTTTCAGATGGCGTTGTTGCTATTTTTGGACCAAGTTCAAAGGCGTCGAGTGGTGAGTGTTATAAAATTTGACGAAAAATATGTGAAAATTTGCAACTTTTTCCATAAAAATGTACAAATGTGTTTGTATATATACAATAATTGCAAATCTTGTGCTTTGGGCATTAAAAATATTTAATATTTTATTGTAATGCTTAAAAAAATAAATTCCTAAAAAATTAAATGAATAAAACTATTGAAAAAATTTCTAGATATTGTTGCTGTCATAGCCAATGCCACTGGTATACCGCATATGGAATTTGACTGGAGAATTGAGTCTCCTACACAAGATCGCCTTAATAATAGAATGACCGTCAATGTAGCACCATCAGTTTCGATGATCTCAAAGGCTTATTACAGCATTATCAAAGCCAATTACAAATGGAATAAATTTACGCTTATCTATGAAACAAAGGCTGGTGAGTAGAGCGTAATAATATAGTACAATATTTACTCGTATGTAAATTGAAATCACCATAAATATTTAAAAATTATTATTTGACTTAATTAAGAAGTGTTCAACTTGCTTTTTATTGAGTCAACTATGTGATTCGCCCATAAACATTTTACCTGGAAATTCGCTTATGAATAAAATTATGAGGTTTTTAATTAGCTTTTAATTAAGTCAATTACTTAGTATTATATTACTTACATCTTTAGTATTATATTAATTGACTTATATTTATTATTATAATTAATTAAGAAATGTTTAACTTGCTTTTAATATTGTCAATTACTTAAATGATATCACTGGTATTATAGTAGGTGGAAAACTTACTAATTGACTTAATTATGTTCAACTTGCTTTTAATTTTATCAATTACTTAACTGACCTCACTAGTAATATAGTAGGTGGAAAATTAACTAATTGACTTATTTAAGAACTGTTTAACTTGCTTTTAATTTTGTCAATTACTTAATTGACATCATTAGTAATATAGTGGATAGAAAACTTACTAATTGTCTTAATTAATAAATGGTAAACTTGCTTTTAATTCAATTACATAATCACCACCCACCAATATTATTAAAGTAGCATGTGCTATTTGACAAAATTAAGATACTGCCTGAAACTCCATTACTTTGCCATCTTCACCTTAAGTTCTGTATTTTTTTTATTTAGAATAATTAAATGTATTTTACTTTGATAAAATAGACATTAATTTTGTCATTTTTGAATATAATTTAACAAGATTTTGCTAAATCTCGTTAATTTAATCAGTTTATTTGAGTATTTAATTTAATATAATTTCATATCTTGTTCATATCTCGTTCACACATTTTCTATATCACAAAATGTCATTTATTCGATTTCTTAAGTTATTTTATTTTATTTGTTTTATTTAACTAATTGAGTCAATTAAAAATTTTACTAATTCTGTAGTAGCCTGTTCGCACATCCAAATTATTTCGATAAATTAAGATTATAATTGAGAAATCAATTTTTGCCTTTCCCACTGTCAAATTAATTTGATAAATTAAGATTGTATTTGAGAAACCAGTTTTTGCCCTTCGCATTGCCGGCTTAACGATCGATTAACGATCAGCTGTTATACATTTAATGTAATTCTATCAGCAAACGTAGAAAAACTTACAACTTCAACTCGATTTGTATTGGATTAAAAATCCACTGTAATGTAAATCTAACTAAATCAGCGCTTTAATCCCACAAAGGGGCTTAATTGATCAATTAGCTTCTGTGCGAAAATGTTATAAGTTTAAACAATTTGTTAATTGACTAAATAATTGCAGTTTTCATAACATCAGTTAATTGGATTTTAATTTCTCTTCATTTCTCGTCCGCCAGGTCTCGCCCGCTTGCAGGATCTCATGAATATTGAAGCATTGGATAATGAACTAATCAAGATACGCAATATCGAAGATTATAAAAGTGATTTGCGTGTACTCTGGAAGGAGGCGAGTGAGACCTTACATGAACATAGAGTCATACTCGATTGCGAAGCAGATTCGCTGCAAAGTTTATTGTTGATAGCAAAGGAATTTAAGATGTTGGGTGCTTTCAAGGTCAGTTCTTTAAAGATATGTAATTAACAGAAGTTATACCACTCTAATTTACATTTCACTCACTTTATATAGTACTTGTTCCTGTCCCATTTAAATACGCATAATTCACCATTGCAAAGCATGTATAATGCCGATTACAAGGCGAATATAACCTCTGCGAGATTGAAATTAGTCGAAGGGAATCCTTTTGGGCGTAAGAAGACACGTTTACGGCCAATTGATGTGAGTAGTATACATAACAACAAGGGATTTTAGGAGCTTTTGGCAACAGTTACTCGAAACTTAAATGCAAATTTAATTTCTCAAAATTTATTTACAGGAGATCTTCCAAAATCAAACATTATTGCCGATAATAATGTACGATACGGTCGTTTTGTTTGCGAATGCGGCAAGAAATGTTATTACCAAAATAAGAACATATGTGGAACCGCAAAGGCGTTGCGACTTCTCTTATCCAGGTCGACCTTGGCATATTGGACGCCAAATAGTGCGTGAAATGAAGTCCGTAAGTTGAGGTTATTGCTAATATATGATTTTGTGAATGATTTATCATATCTATACATGGTTCTTGCCTACGCGAACAGATCTCTGAAGACGATGTGGAACCGCCCTTTAAAACGGAGAACCTTAAAATCGACGAAAATGGTCAACGCAGTGTATTCCATTTGGAGATCTACAAACCGACTACCAATGAAATTTTGGGCATTTGGAAGCCTGATGGCACAATTTCACCGCCAACTACTACGCAATTTGGTAGCGATAATGCTGTTTCTGCGCCTGATTTTTCATTAGGCCGTAAAATGTTTATAGTAACAACGCGTTTCGAAGAGCCCTATTTCATGTTGAGGTGAGTTTTGACCATTAAGAGGATACATTCCAGTATGAAATACGAAATACTCATTCCACATTGTTTTATAGAGAAGATTATGAAGCTTTGCGTGGTAAGGATAGATACGAAGGCTATGCAGTGGATCTGATACAAAAGCTCTCAAATATAATGAATTTCGATTATGAATTCTTAGTTGAACGCACTACAGGAAAGTTGAATCCGCAAACAGGCGAATGGGATGGCATGATACGGCGCCTAATTGATCATGTTAGTAATGGAAGGTTTTTGCGATTTTATTATTAGTAATTAAATTAATTTATTGCTCATTTATATAAATATATTTATGTTTTGTAATTTTCAGCAAGCACAAATCGCCATCTCTGATATAACAATAACACAGGCTCGACGTCAGGTCGTCGATTTTACGGTGCCTTTTATGCAATTGGGTATTAGCATATTGTATTTTAGAAGACCGAAGGAAGCAAAGAATGAGTTTGCATTTCTGGAACCCTTTGCCGAAGAGGTGTGGTACTATTTGATGTTGACACAACTGATTATGACGTTGCTGTTTGTATTATTAGCGCGGTGAGTTAGTACCCGAAATGAACTTGTGATCGGAAGTTCGATAAACCGACTAAAAGCGTGACATGTTAAGGGTTTTTTTAAAGGAACGCTACAAAAGTAGACCGATAGGGATAGCAAACGACGCCATATTTTTTACCGATATTTTTACATTTCTCTTCATTAAGGCCTGCCATTTCATCATGGATACGATCCAACAACGAGTCGAAATTATAAAAATTTACTACCGAAATTCGGAGTCACTGGCCTCAACTTTAAGAGCGTTAAGTCCAATTTATGATCGTCATAAGCGTCCTCTCAGATCAACAATTGAGCGTGTAGTGGAAAAATTTGAATCCACAGGCACAGTACATAATGTTCCCGTGCCAGTGAGACAAAGAAGTGCTGACGCTAGCGTATCAATTGAGGAAGACTCAAATTAGTCTCCCACACGTCGTTCTCAAGCGTTGGGCATCTCTGTGACGCCGTTGTGGCGAATTTTTCGAAAAGAACTTGGTATACATCCGTACAAGATCAAATGGAAGCAAGAACTGAAGCCGCTTGACCACCAGAATCATCGTATTCGTGAAATCGGCTGATCAACAACTTGAAAATGATCCGGATTTTCATCGAAAAATTATCTTCTGAGATGAGGTTCATTTCTTGCTGAATGTCTTCGTCAATAAGTGCAAAATATGCGTTATTGATCAGGCAGCAATCCACACCTACTCCATTGCATCCTAAAATAATACGGGGCTGTACTTCTTTCATGATGATCAAGACTAACGTGCCGGTACTGTGAATGGGAATCGCTACCTCTAAATGATAACCGAATATTTTTGGACTGCATTGGACGATATGGACTTAGATAATATGTAGTTCCAACAGGAACGTGCCACAAGGCGTACAGCAAATGTCACAGCGATTTATTGAAAACTAAGTTTGGTGAATGTGTTATCTCACGAAATGGTCTTGCCCAGTTGGCCGTCTCGGTCGCGTGACTTGTGGAGCTAAGTCAAGTCTATGGTTTATGACAACAAGCTAACGACGATTGATGTACTTCGTACGAAAATCGAACGTGAAATTACAACAGTATCGGCCAATTTATGCTTGAAAACCGTTGCGAAATTCGGTTCAGCGTCTGGCTTCGGCAACGTGCCCGTGGTAGCCATCCAAAAGAAATCGAGTTCCATACATAATGACACTCTTTATATTCGATAATTTCACAGGAATAAAAAATTCCATTGATATTGCTAATCCTTTTTATTTTAATTTTGTAGCGTCCCTATTGAAACCCCCTTTATTAAATAGTGTATTTTATGTTATTTTTATGTTTGGAGGTTTAATATTTTTACAAAAATTTTCAGCATGAAAATCTCAATAACAATGTGTTTTTTAGTTTCTCACATTATGAGTGGACGAACCCCAATCCAGGTAAACCCGATCCAGATGAACTCGAAAATATATGGAATAATTCAAACTCATTTTGGTTGATGATTGGTTCTATTATGCAACAGGGTTGCGATTTACTACCGAAGTAAGTAGCAGATCTTTAATAGTTTAAAGAGATAATATTAAATTAATCTATGCTTATACGTGTCATCCATATAGAGGTCCTCCAATGCGTATACTCAGCAGCATGTGGTGGTTCTTCACATTGATGATAGTCAATGCTTATGTCGCTAATTTGGCTGCGTCGCTAACCAACAATAAGATACCGACCGAATTCGATAGTTTGGAAGGTCTTGTCGATCAGAATAAGGTTAAATATGGCACGTTAGCCGGTGGCAGTACATCGGTTTTCTTTTCGGAATCAAATGAGACGGTGTATAAAAGAGCGTGGAATCAAATGATCTCCTTCACGCCATCGGCTTTCACTTCGAGTAATAAGGAAGGTGTTGAGCGTGTACGTAAAGGTAATGGCAGTTATGCTTTTCTCATGGAAACGACTTCCTTGTCATATAATGTTGAACGAAGTTGCAAACTAAAGGCAGTTGGCGAACAATTTAGTGAGAAGCATTACGCCCTAGCGGTACCCTTAGGTAATGTAACGAACACATTTAATTTATATTTTATTTTAACCCTTAAATAACTTTAAACTTCAGGTGCTGAGTATCGTTCTAATTTGAGTGTCTCTTTGCTGCAACTCAGTGAGAAGGGTGAACTTTACACTTTGAAACGACGCTGGTGGAAACTGAAAGAGGAATTGAATTGTGATGATTCTGATAATACCGATGGCGATGAGCTCTCTATTATCGAATTGAGTGGTGTATTTGTTGTGCTCGGCGCAGGTGTGGTGGTAGCTTTTATAATAGGGATCTGCGAGTTTTTGTGGAATGTACAAACAGTTGCCGTGGACGAAAATGTAATAGTGTTGCTATGTAGCATTGTAAAAGTGCAATTTAATATTAATGCCTTTATTGTTTCCAGACTACGCCATGGCAAGCTTTCAAAGCCGAACTCTGTTTTGTTTTAAAGTTTTGGGTTACAAAAAAGCCTGCAAATATTTCGGAAAGCACAAAATCCACGACTTCCTCGAAATCCTCTTCGAAACGTTCGTTAGATCGTTACCGCTCTCGTTCTCATAGTCATGTGAGCGGCCATTCTCGCCGTACAACTAAATCGAAGACACGTGATCGTGAACGCGAGCGCGAACGCAGTGTACATAGCCGAAGATATTATGATTAGTTAGATTATTAGTTTCACATTTTGTTCTTCTCTCTATTAATTTATTATTATTATTATTTTTATTAAATTTAAATAAAGCGATTTTCTGCATATGGGTGATTCTACGATAAGAGGTAACTTGTGCGGCAATCAGCTTAAAGTATTGTTTTTGTCCTTTATGTTGCTATTTTTTTAAATGAATCACATCATATTAATGTAGGGTATCAAATAATATTACAACTTACTGCATAATTAACGCAATTTGTTGTGAAATTCCTTAGAAAGTCTAAAAAAGTATCTTCCCTGGCTTGTCCCCTTGCTACTTTTTATTTAACTTTCGGACAATACATCTATTTTTTGTATGATATGCTAAACCTAAACTAAGTTCAATCGGAAGTAAAATAATTAAAATTAAGTATTGTTAAATAAAAAACAAAATTATTTTGTTTATTTCATATAATTTATAACATAAACTTTTGTCCCAATTTTTTTATATATCTACCCTGCTAAAATTTGTTCCCTTGGTACGACATAAATTCAAAGATCTCCTTGAAAAAAGTGCTCATGGGCTCATTTCAGCCTGAAGTTAACAATACTAATCGCGAAATCCGTCTGAGCGCTGTAGTTTTTTAGTTATTGCGGCCCGATCGTGAGGTGTACTGGATTCGCAACCTGATTTTGTCTCTCCCCTGGCAATTCATATAACGTATACTATTAATTTAATTAATTTGCCTTTCTTGTCCTAAATTATTAATACTGTGATAATTAAAGTGGAATAAATAATTAACCAAAAAATAATTCAGTCAATTAAACCAATTAAATTTTTCATGAAAACGTCTCTCCCCTGCCGTATTCCCCCTGGAAAAATAACTGCCAGGGGAGAGAGTTAGAGACCAGGGGAGTTACTATTCATCATGACACACGGACCGGAAGTCGTAAGCTGCTTGAGTCTTGATACTTTCTTGCGTGAGCTTCTGAACGTGACCCCTTCCCCATCTGCAGCCATCACCAGCATCAGCAAAACCAAAAATATTAGCCTCGCAATCCAAAGCAGAATCGCTCTTACCAACAGATGCTAGTTTGGACTGAGTGGACATTTAAATGTTAAAGCCTCTCGATGAACCAAAACCAAACTCTACAAGTCCCTTATCATCCCCGTTCTGCTTTATGGTGCAGAAGCATGGACGATGTCAACATCCGATGAGACGGAGAAAAAAGTTTTGTGGAACCAGGTAAAAAGTAGTATTTCCAATTGGCGTCAGACAGCAAAAAGAAGAGAAGACTAGCGCAAAACTAGATTCACCTATAATCGCATAAAATTTGCATAGGCCAAATATGTATATATGTATATATAAATAAGATCAGGTTGACCAGACTCTCCTCATGCCAAATCTTCTTTTGAAAGGGCAGAAGATATATTACGTATTTAAAAAGTCAGAAATGTTTTTGAAAGATCTTAAGATTTTATATTTAATATTTGTTTCGTTTATTTATTTAGGATAAAGAATGAATTTATTGATTTCTTATTTTAATTTTATGGTTTATTCGTCTAGGAATGTGAGTGCCTTTAATTTGTAATACTATTTTAAGTTAATTTTTTGCGTTTGGTAAAATAATTATCTACCAGAAACTTTACGTCTCTCCCCTGGCCGATGTATTTATCCTGGTCATCGAAAAAGTAATAAAATATGTATTAAGTGACTTGCCCTTACATGAGAAGATAAATAAAAGGGACATAAATCATAACATAGAAGTTTCATGAAAAAAATCCAAAGTTTTTCTTTGGCCGTTTTCTCTATGCAATTGAAACCTCTTATCTCAGAATCACCCATATACAAATTACTTCTGCTGAGTAGAGCTGGCATTTATGGTTCTCGGGAAGTATATGTTCTTTGTGTTCGAAAATTTGTATGAGGCCTTTTTATCCAAATATGAATTATTTTCAACTTTCACCTGCTTGGTTGGTTAAGCAATGTCATTGAGAAGAATGCCTTTCTGATTGAAGTACAATTCTACAATTTATTGCAGTGCTGAGACTATATCATCCAGTGTACATGTAGAGGATCGCCAGTTAATAGTCGAAATGTTCGAAAGAGACATCGAAAATTGGACTCAATTGGACACTATCTGAGACGTAGCTGCGGTCAACATTTGAAAGAGATAATCTTTAAAAATTAAATGCTAAATAATGTTCTTTTGAATGATAATAAAGATTCCACATTAAATTTGATTTTTTGTGTATTCTTTAAAAAAGTAAGCAACCTCAAAATGAATCACCCTTTATTCTGACTCTTTGTATGTACTTTAAATGCGAACTACGAATCCAAATACTAATAGCACTTCGTGGGAAGGAAGAACTTCGAAGAAAGGACTGTTAAGAGGGATAAAACTAACAATTAGGTGAGACCTCTCATGACCGTCTTTACATTTAAGTCAATTCTATTAACTATTTTTAAAGTGCGTAGGCCGAGTTTGGGTCACCAACTTTAGCATGCCATTATTATATTCTTACAAATCCGACAAAAGCTGTCTAAAGAACATTGTCGTGTGCTTATTTTTTTTAAGATTGCCTAAAAAGAAGATTTATAGAACCTCGCGCTAATCGCTAAGATCGAGCATTGATTATACGAGGTTCCTTTTTGTAACGGGTGATCTAAGTAGAGGTACTTAGAGATGTCAAGCTGTCATGTTATTTGGTATTTTATCAAGGAAAGACTTACGCCTGAACAACGCTTACAAATCATTAAAATTTATGACAGAATACACGTTCTGTAAAGAATGTGTTTTTTGCGCTTCGCTCAACTTATGGTCATCATAACCGGCCTTTTGAGTGTACTATTCGCAGCACAGCTTCTTCAAGAACTGAAGCCACTGAAGTCGCTCGACCTTTCCAAGCGACATCGTTTCGCTCTATGAGCTCTTGAATAGTTCCAAAGAGATCCGATGTTTTCAAGACAAATTCTGTTCAGCGATGAGTCCCATTTCTGGCTCAATGGGTATGTAAACAAGTAAGCTATGGTAACCGACTATTTGATGCGTGAAATTAAAGCTCGGGACATTTGGTTTCAACAATCCGGCGCACCTTCCTACGCATCGCATCAATCATTGGATTTATTGAAAGAACACTTTGGTGAGCAGATGATTTCCCGTTTTCGGCCCGTCGATTGGCCACCAATATCGTGTGACATCATACTGTTAGACTTTTCCTGTAGGTATATGTAAATTCTAAAGTCTATGCGGACAATCCTACTTCTATTCAGGCCGTGGAGCAAAACATCACGCGTGTCATTCGTACCAGTCGAATCGAGTGAATCGAAACATAACAATAGTGACTAATTTGAGATGATATCGGTAGTGCTATGAACGCTATTTACGGTTTCATGTTTCGATCAATCAATTTTTTATGTGGAGCTGCTAGAGATTTGATGTCTTAGGAAAATACTGTGAAATATGGAGTAAGCTTCTGACGCGACAAGCGTTCAAAAGGATTATTAATTTGTTCAGAATATGCGATGGATGGTTACAGATGTTAAAGCAGTGTTGCCTTGTAATTCCATGGAAGGGCAGATTATTTTTGATTCTCAGTTCCAGTCAACGATTAGATACATCAAACTAGAGAAACTATCGTTAGATTCAAAGAAGATAATTTTTTTTGTGATCAAATTAACTATTATTTAATAATAAAGCAAAATGTAGAATTGTCAATTCGAAAATATCCGTAATATGTTTCAAATTCGAAAATTTTAAAGTTCTTAATATTTTTTTAGTTATTCGAGAAAAATATTTTAATTCGAAGAACGATCCAAAATGATTGCCTTGCGATTAGCTCTGCAAACGCACAACGACTATATACGAGTTTGTATATGATATTTCCAACATGACTTCTTCACACGCTACACTACATATGTAAATACATACCTAATATACGAGGTTGAACCGACAGGTACTTAGCCTACAGATGGAAAATTTAAGTCTCCCTTTATTTCTATATATTTGAACCTGGGGTGCTCTATATTAAAACAAGTAAGGAAAGGCTAAGTTCGAGTGCAACCGAATATTTTGTACTCTCGCAATTTATTGATATATTCTTATTATGATAACACACAATTTAACACAATTTGAAAATCCTATAATTAGGTCTATGAGAGCTAGGGGAAGTTATGACCCGATTTTAACCATTTCTTGTACAGAGACACACTAAATCTGAATGCAGCTTCCTTCTTCAATTTCTTCTGTAAAATTTAGTGTTTCTGACGTTTTTTGTTAGTGAGTTACCGCACTTTTAGTAATTTTCAACCTAACCTTTGTATGGGAGGTGAGCGTGGTTATTATCCGATTTCAACTATTTTCATTGTGTGTGGTGGGGTACGTAAGAGAATCGACTGCAGAAAGTTTGGTTTATATAGCTTCATTGGTTTGCGAGATTTATACAAATAACCACGCCCACTTCACCAAAAAAATTGCGTCAAAATATGCCCCTTCGTAGTATGATCCATTTATCCAAATTTTACTTTTATAACTTTATTTATGGCTTAGTTATGACACTTTATGTGTTTTCGTGGGCGTGGCAGTGGTCCGTTTTTGCCCATCTTCGAAAGCAACCTTCCTATGGTGCCAAGAAATAAGTTTGCCAAGTTTTATCAAGACATTTAAATTTTTACTTAAGTTACAGCTTGCACAAACGGACGGACGGACAGACAGACTGACATTCGGATTTTGACTCGTCCTGATCTTTTTGGTATATATAACCCTATATCTAACTCTTTTAGTTTTGGGTGTTACAAACAACCGTTATGTGGTCACGTGGTCACAATTATAATCCTCTCTTAGCAACTTTGTTGCGTGAATATAAAAATAACTAGGTCACTTGTCAACATGGCAACATTTTACTTTGAAAATCTTGAAAGGCTCTTTGAATTTCTAGGGTGTTTTAACTTTTATTTGGGGTAAATTGGAGTCCCTTCTCTAGGTAGTCGATATGTAATATATAAATATATTTTGTGAATCTTTGAGAACGGTACCATTTAAGTTGATAGCATTATCTTCGCGTTCTTAAAACACTACTGTGATGTGTTGTCACGGTTGAGCTAGTAGTTTTCTACGATCGCGCAATGAGGCCAACTACTTATCCGACCGCCCTTTTATATGCTTACAAATAAGTGAAAAGCACTAAAGCGGAAGACAATTCAGCAGCGGGTTGCGGTGTGATGAAGTGGGGCAGCTGCATGGACACGACGCGACTAATGACGATCGCGACGAATTTTCCAAAAAAATATTTTGTTCACATACATAACAAACAAATATAGACAAGCATACACATGTATGTTGTTGTGTTGATTTCAAATTTTTTCGGGGTGTTCTTGGCTTTTTGTATTTTTGGCTACCTATTTTGACTGGCAGACAAATATTATATACGAAGACGTTTCGTAGACAAAACAGACGCTGACGTAGGATAGAGCGATAGCGCCGCTGCGTCCACCTTCTGGATTGTATACTTATACATTGACTTGTGGTTTGGCTGCGCCGGTATACGAAATATTGTATTGGTCGCTTTCATTTTTTAAATAATGGAAATTTTCAAATTCATTCTCATTTTGAAACGCGAGCGCGTCGGTTGGTTTCCTATAGATAAGTGGCTACGGCGCGAGGTTTTTAAGATGTATTTAAATATATATGTATATATATATTTATAATTAACGAAACAAAAACAACGAAATATGTGAAATAAAAGCAGAGCAACAACAACGTGATGATTTTCATAATTCGCCTATTTATTAGTTAACTCGCACTAATTGCGACAGAAAAAAGTGTTATTTATATAAGTGAAGAGTTGTGTATAAAATATTAAATTTTTTGATTAAAATTGTCTTCAATTCTCCAGCTACAAAATCTAATTGTATTGTAGCAAAAATATTCAAAAATTAAAATATTATTCGTACATATTTCATACAACGAAAAAATGCGTGCCTCTAAGTGATGTTCTGCATAAGTAAAGATTTTGAGGTTAGGTTTGGCGCGCTGTGAAAATGAGAGTGTTACTTTATGTTTTACTGTCTTTTGTGTTCTTCGCACAAACTGCGCAGTTTACAAAGGATTTTCAAGTTGTGAAAGTCGGTATGTGTTTGTTGAGTAAAATTCGAGTGTTCTATTTATATATTATATATATACAATGTATATATTATATATTTTTATAAATAATATATGTATACATATGTATAGGTGTGATATTTTTCCACGATGAAATGGAGTTGGTGCAAGCTTTCGACACGGCCATACGTAATATCAATGAACTTGAACTGGATGTACGCTTGGAGCCAATAAAACATTATGTGAGCTACGATGATAGTCTGACATTGCAAGAATTTGGTAAGTAGTTATTCAAAGATTTTGTTAAGAAATTCATTTAACTTATGATGCCAAAGTGATCTGCTCCCTCCTAAGTATAACTGTTTCGATTGTTTGACTCTTTCTCCTGATGACTGCAAAGAGTAGATGTTGTAGTGTCACCACTGCTAACTTGCAAAATCTGGAAAGTTCTGTCGCGCAGTTTTTCGTTTTGTTAAGGGGTTATACTAGTGTGATATTTTCAAAAAATCGATTTTTTTATGGTTTTGGAATGGTTCTAAAGAACGACCGCATGAGGTATAGGCCGCTATATTCGAATCTTTAAACTCATTTTTCTCGAAACGACATTCCTCAAAATTGCTGACATCATAACTAAACGAGAAATTGTATATTTCCTATACAATAATTTTGGTTTGTTGAAAATTGTCAATTTCGCATTAAAAAAACGACAATTTTTTACCTAAAAAACGACTTATTTACGCACTTTTTGTTAATTTTTGATATTTTTCAAAAATTATAGGTAATTGTATGGGAAATATGTTCAACCTTAATAACCTTTTTGAATTTTTTTGTTTCTGCTTCTCATTCGGCCGGAATCGTGTCAGCAGTTGAGGAATCACCAAAAACTCAAGTATGTCCCATTAAAATAGGCGCTGGTACTTGGGCCAGAGATAATTCAAAAAAGCGGATGTATTATTATTTAGCTAAAATATTCTCTCCATATGAAACAAACTACTGTTTGCAGTCAAGAAAGTGAGGAAATCTCAAGTTGTACTAGCAGTGAGCTAAGTGAGGAAATAAAAAACCTGAAAAAGATAAAAAAAATATAAAATCTCCGGTTACGACCTGATTACTGCCGAGGTTCTAAAACAGCTTCCTCCCATAAGTATAGTAAAAATTAACAGCATTATTAATGCGTCTTTTAATCTTAAATTCGTGCCAACTTATTTGAAAATTGCTGAAGTTATAATGATTCAAAAGCCAGAAAACCCAGGATATGATGTATCTTCTTACAGGCCCATATCACTTCTACCGAAGATATCGAAACTTTTTAGAAAATTTTCATTAAACGTCGCAATAAAATCATAGAACGAAAAGCCATAATTCCAGCTCATCAGTTTTGGTTTCGAGCTAACCATTCTACGATTGATCAAATCCATAGAATTACAAATACTGTAGAAAAAGCATGTGAGGAAAATAAACTCAGGAATATTAATTGGCTAATTGGTAACAAATCAGTGTTATCCATCGGAAATAATTTACTTATCTATTAGCAAGTACTCAGACCGATATGGAGCTCTGGTGCACAACTCTGGGGATGTACTAACGAAAATAATAAGAAAGTCATCCAACAATTCCAAAACAAAATACTAAGGCTTATTGTCAAGGCGCCTTGGTATTGTAGATGTGCTAATATAGAGCGTGATCTAAATGTAAACTCAGTCAACGCTGAAATATTAAAAATTGCAGCAACTCATGGGGTTGCTAAAGCATTGTAACGAGGATGTAGTCATGTTAACTTCTAGAGATGGACCACCAAGACGACTCAAACGCGTAAAACCCAGCGATCTTTTAAATTAGCCAAACCTCTCTTCGAAACTTCGAAATATTCGATCGAGTAGTAGTTTCTTAAAAAAAATGCACAAAAATCACACAATTTTTCATGGGTTACACCGTGTCCAGCTTTATTCCTTACTGAGCACTTCTATAGGCTTGGTTATGGCTCTAAAATTAGAATTATGGATAGTTGATAACTAGTTTTTTTTTTTAGTTTTGATAGTTTTGAGCATGCGCCACTATCTCTGAGATAGATGTTTTCAACATTCTTACCATATTTACATTAGTGAGGACAGTGTACCCCTAGTACTAAATATTCTAAAATGAAACTCAATTGAGTGTTTGATGAACAGTTTTGAACAGTTTGTCCTTCTTTGTGGAGGTTTCTTCTTCAACTTTGTACAACGCTTATTTTATTTAATCTTTCCAATAAATTTGTTTTAATTTTTAATGAAATACTAATGAAGTGGGTGAGTTTATAGCAAAACTCGTAACAATATGAGTTTTTTTGCAATAACTATCGAGAAACTGGGCGGCATAGCGATAACTTGAGTTGTTAAGAAATCAAGGAATTTTTGTTTTTTTCGCTAGAATGCATCAATCTTGTTGAACCCAAAACTGTCATTAGCTTTATTTTCTCAACAAATAGACTGAACTAACGTCCACTGATAGCGATCTTCATCGCCAGTTTCGGTTTGAAGAGATTTTTGACTAGAATTGTACAGAAACATGAACCAAAACAAGCCAAGTTTGAGCTAACTGAAGATTCATTGATAAATGTTTTCTTTATTTGTATAACGATATAGAATATGGCTCTCCCTGGAGGAAACCCTTCATTCGTAAATAATTCGTTTATGATCCGAAATAGAACTACTTCTACACGACTGGGTGGCGCTCGAGCCGATTTGACTTCTTTTCGAAAAATAAACTGATTTTTTCGGATATAATTTATAATATGCTAAGAAATATATACTTGTAAATTTTCTATTATATTAATTCTAAGGATTCTGTTTCAGCCTGCGAGTTGATCGAACGTGGTGTCGCCGCTATTTTTGGTCCAAGTGCAAAGGCGAGTAGTGGTAAGTCTTGACTTTGAACGAAATAAATTTTTTTTTCTTAGCGAAAATAACTTGTGTATATTTAAATAAATTAATTAAAAAAAATCTAATGCGTACACACACTCCAACACATTATTTTTGTCGCCAATCTAAATCGTTGTGTCGTCATCATAATTTATTTGCTTTCACTTTTTTATAAATATTTTATTATGAATATCACTGATATATTTAATGCATCAATTGTTTACTTTATTATATACAAAAGTGAAAGGAATATGTTTCCAACTTAATTTGCAAACTTTTTTGTTTGTTGGTATTTCATTTTCTAACTTTTTGTTTTGTTTTGATTTATTTTTAGTTTCCACTTATATGCGCCACGTGTGGCTTTGTTGTGTATCAAAAATATGATAAATGCTTAGAATAGTAGCGCACGATCTTTTAGTTTCCACGCTAGTTAAGTTTTATTAATAGATAAACAAAATTGAACTATTTGTAGTCTTTAAATATTCTTTCACTTTCAATAAGAGCTCATTATCTCACTTAATAGCACTAAAGTAAACACAAATAATGCTTCTGTTTATGAATGTTGTGTATTTCATTTGTTGAAACAATTAATATTTTTTGTATTCAAAAATAATGGCTGGTTCGAAAGTATTCTTTTTTTGTATATAACAGAAATTGTTATAAAAATTTTTGTATTTTGAAGTTGTTCAGTCAAATCCGCAAGGTTATGAAATTATTATTGATTATTCATGGTTATTAAATGAGGAATCAGAGTAGAGGTTTTTTCCAATAGGTTGCAGTTTATAACCTAATTAATGAAAATACTCGTAATAATTGTAAAAAGTTTTCGAAATGCTCAACAGCTAAAATAAAGCAAAATTAACTTTATGAACTTGTTTCATAGACTCTCATAAGTTTATGTTCTGAAAATTCTAATGTGAAGATCTGACATTGAATATGTACATTGTATCTCGCATAGAGAAGACTATCTTCATTAACAAAAATAATACTTCAGTTGAATTGAAATAGCATTTGGTTATTAATCAAGTACAATTTCTTCCATTTTAATTAATAATAAAGGCTTTTCGCATCGATTACCATACAAAATAAAAATCTCTTAGGGCTACATTAATTTTTAATTGAATACAAATCGATGCAATGTAATAGTAATATGCAGGTTTTTGTCAACGCTGTAAATTTTGCTGTGTTTATTGATAAAACAGCACTTCCTGCTGGAAATAATGGTTGTGGATATCGATAAAATAGCACTCAGCTAATGAAATGAACCACCTTCTTTTGAAGAGCAAAAACAAAAATGTATAACAGCTGATCTTTAATCGAGTAGCCGGCAGTTTCTCAATTATAATCTTAATGTATTAAATTAATTTGACTGTGATAAAAAGTTATTAAATTAAAATATTAAACGGGCTTTTGACATTACGTCATAAAATACAAATGAAGCTGAGAAAACAGTAAAAACAGATTTTTAATGCTTGAGGGTCGAGTATGGAGCGTGTGCAGCGGCTTAAAGAACAAAATGTTAGAAATATACAAGATCGTACTAGGGCGTCGAGCTTTGAGCGTTTCCAACGCATTCATAATCGGAGAGAAAGACAACGGACACGAAAGACTAGAGATCATAATCGAGTTTTAGCTCATTGCAAATAAAATATACTACACTTTTTCCTCGTTGCACTAGTATGTAGAGTATGTGAAGTTCCATAATTTCAGAGGATCTTTTATAAAAGATCAATCTTTTATTTGATAAATGACCCGACCTCAGCATTCGCGAGGTAAAATAAGCATCCGCAAAGCCAAATTAATTTAATACACTAAGATTTTAATTGAGATAATAGTTTTTACCCTTCGCACTGCGGCTACTCGATAAACGATCAGCTGTTATACATTTATGTTTTTCTAGAGCCGTTGTTACCAAATTTCCCATGATGTGTCCAAAAAAAAAAACTTTTGCAGTGAACATCAAAACACATTATTAGTTGTAGTAAAATCAATAAACCAAAAATATTTTGATAGAAAATGGATAAATCTAGTTAATGAACGAAGGAAAAAATAAAATACTAAAATTTGTATTTTTGATAGAATTTTTAATGAAAAACTCACTTTTTTGGTAAAATTATTTTGAAAAAATCCTTCGCTCATTATCTAGGTAATATTATTCTAAAGTTTTGTGCAAAATTTGTATGAAATCGCTTCGTAACATTACATAATATCGTGTCCACCGGCTTAAGAAAATTGAGTTTTGATACAGACATACATTCAAACTGCCGTAGCCTGATGGGATTTCTCTTAGAATTTTAGTCGGATTAAATTTAGACTTTTAGATAATATTTAAAACATATTATAATATTTAATAAGACAAAATTTTGAAATCCACCTAACCCCTTAATCAAGCAAAGGGCGGTTAATTGTTAAATTAACATCTGTGCGAAAGGGCTATTACTTATGAACCACCATGTATGCTTCATTATGCCTCATATATTTGTATATTTATGTACACATTCACTTATTATTGTGCATAAACAAAACTCATCTCATTTTATGGCTCGTCTTATGCTTCGATTGCCTCATTTGTTGTATTTATTCATGGAGTGTAAAAAAACATGAATATTCAATAACCTCATTTGTGAATATTTTATGACCGATGTTCAAATTTGTTGTTGTTGCGTGACGAACATGGAAAACAGCATTATGCATAGCTATTGAATATTTAGGAGAACAAAAAATATATATGTGAGTGCATATAACATGCATGCGTACATGTGTATATTGTGTATGAGTAGAGAAAAAATGTTTTTGCTTTTGCCTATTTAATTTTTGATTTATAAATAAAATTTACCAATGTGGCGGCCAGAAATTAATCAGTTTAATGAGTTTAAAATAAGTAATATTTTGAAAGACTAAAAAATAATAAAAGTAAGATTACCACAACGAGTCGGTAGCAGTTAGTATATACATACATCAAATATGCCATGCCGTATGAGTAATATTTATGAGATAGCATTCAATTCATGGTTTATTTTCCAAAAATAATTATTGGTTTGTTTTAATAAACAAAATAATTTCAATAAAAAAATCAAAGTTAGTGAACCACCACGCAGGTAATGGAATTGTAATAAACCAGGGCATTCGGTTAATGTCCATTAAACTATTGCAAATAAATTTGTACAATAAAATTGTGCATTGGAATAATAAACAAAGGTTATTTAAGTAACATTTCATTAAGGCTGGCTACTTGAAATTAATGCAAATAAAACCATTTCACATCCATCACATATCATTGCGAGCATTCCTTCAAATTAGACATGGACAACATTGCAGTGATGACGTCTGTATATTTGCACTTATTGCAATGTAGAATTAGTGAATTTAGTAGGAGGAGGATTGTATTAGGAGCGGGTAATTGTGCAGTTTTGTAAATAAAAAAAACACTGTTTAACTTCACAAAATTTATTTTAATTAAATGTTTTATAAGGCAATATATGTATATTATCTGGATAAGTCCAAGCAATAAAATGTACGGCAGTAATTCTAGAATTAAACTAGTTTTCTTGAATTAGATATAACAAGAAAAAACGTTAACTTCGACTGTACCGAAGCTAATCTACCCTTCACAGGTGCATTTCTTCTAGTAACTATGTGTTTAAGCAAATCTAAAGACATAAGAAAAAGTAAGTAAAAAAGAAAGAAAAGATTTTACTAATTATGTTTAGCCGGGTTGTTTGCTAGAAACATTAAGGTTATATAGTTAACCGATCTGAACAATTTCTTCGGAGATTATATTATTACCTTAAGTAGTAATCCATTTCAAATTTCGTGAAGATACCATGACAAATGCGAAAGTTGCCCATACAATCCCTTGATTCCGATCGTTCAGTTTGTATGGTAGCTATATGCTATAGTCAACCGATCTGAACAATTTTTTCGGAGAATAAATTATTTCTATGAACAATAACTCACACCAAATTTCGTGAAGATATGTAGCAAAATGCGGAAGTTTTCCATACAAGCACTTGATTCCGACCGTTCAGTTTGTATGGCAGCTCTATGATATAGTGGTCCGATATCGGCAGTTCCGACAAATGAGCAGCTTCTTGAAGAGAAAATAACATCTGCAAATTTTCAAATCATATCTTAAAAACTGAAGGACTAGTTCGTATATATACAGACGGACAGACAGACGGACATGGCTAAATCGACTCAGTTCAACATACTGATCATTTATATATACACTTTATAGGGTCTCCGACGCTTCCTTCTGGGTGTTACAAACATCGTGACAAACTTAATATACCCTGTCTGTTCAGGGTATAAACAGTATAAGTCCACCGGAAGATTGAAAATCCGTATATCAGGTATAAATCCATGTTTACTACGGTTACTTTTATGATTTTTTATACAATTTATTTTTGGCGTAGGCTACTGCGTTAGATCAGAGATTCAAATTACTGCATTTTAAAGATGCTATGGCTAAAAGAAATACTTTTTTTTTGATTCATAAAAAATTCAAAAGATCGCGCTGATACAACGGAATCTTCGGATGAGTGTGAAACAGAGTACTCGTTTGATATTTGGAACCAGAATAAACATTTCGTCCACCAAAAGGGAAAATGTTAATGGAGCTGTCAAATTTATCTACAATTACAGGGACGGAAGGTTGCAGAGAAAGTGTATCTCGGCTGTTACCCCTTCCAATCAGAAGCCAAAAGAGTTTGGGTTGACATGAATACTGTGTTTCCGGAGTTGTATAAATAGGCTTATTAATATTTACACATTGCGGCCACTTCAGTGCCGAGGAAACGACCGTTTTCTAAATCTAGGGCAACTATCACGCAGAAGTCAAATCGAAAATAAATGACAGTGAAAAAACTTTCCATGCCGTTGTTTTGAAATTCTGTTATTTATTGAGAAAAAACTTGAACAGACATATACTGCTAAGTGAAATAAAATATATCAACTTAAGACGTACTACATTTCATTTATGCATGCTTCTGCTTCTGTATCCCTTGGCTTTTCTCACTAAATTTAAAATAATTTAAAAGTTCAAAAATACATCGATAATTCATTTCGATGTTTTAGTGGCTGATGCTTTTGATTTCGATGGGTTTTGAAGAAACATCGATACATCGAATCATCGATGTTTAATTTCACGAAGCGGCGGAAGTATAGATCCGATATATCCTTTGAATTTCTTTAGAATAACTATCTGATATCAGCAGTTCGATCGGCATTTCTGCATAATTTAAGATTTTAAGTAATTAGTCTGCGTGTTAATAAATAAATACTAACAACAATAAACCCAAGGATTACCCTCCTTAACCCCAAAGCGAGACGCAAACGAGCGGAATTTGGTGAGTCATGAAAGGCAGAAGCATCGAGATCTTAAAATGATCAGCTACAGAATCCAAAAATTCAACAACTAATTTTTGGAGTCACGTGAAACAAATTTTAAAATTAATAATTTAATATATAATAGAGGTATTCAGACCGAACCGCTAATTTGGTAATTCGTTAACTATGAACATACTTCTTGCTCTATCTCAGTAGTATCTAAGTAGTGGACATATACGCCGAAATGGTTTGTTTAACTCAAAATTTGTTCTAGAATACTTAAAAGTAAAGGTCTAAACCGCCTAGACGAACGAAATGGGACATTTAATTTTAAGGAATGCACTACAAACTAAAGTTTTACTATGAATATTATTTCTCTACGACTAGTGAGTGTAGGTAGATTTATATGTTTTAAATGATAAGAATATAGAGGAAGATTTAACCTAAAATTCCAATACAAATGCCTTAAAGCAAAAAGTAAAAATTGTTTTTGAACAGATTCTAACTTATACGAATGGATTTTGTAACTAGTAATCCATTCCACGGAGATATACTTCAATATAGGCCTTAAATGTTGTAAAACGAAATTTAAATTTATTTTAGACCAACGTTTAACAAAGCTAATGGCGTATTTTGCTTTTAAAATCATTGTATTAACACCAAGTATAAATACATAAGGAAAAGGGTATACTGATCTACATGAGAAGTGAACGTGAAAATTGAAGTAAATGACTTGAACATTTTTACAACGTCGGCATAATAATAAAATTTTTGAATATTTAATTACTGAAGATTTATCTTTAATTAATAACAAAAACAGAATCGGATCAAGATGACTGACTACCTTGTGAAACGGCTGATGAGACATTAATTGAATCTGAAAAAGTGTCATTAAATATTATTTGTTGAGTTCTATTGATTGATTGAAATCTTGGTTGAAAACCAAGTTAACTGAGTTTTTGCAAAATAATTGAGTGGTTTACTTTGGCAAATGCTCTATATAACCCGATGGTACATGGTTAATAAATTCCAATAAATTTGTTACAGTAGATTTCCCTTTATCCAATCCAAAATCCATGCTGAGAATAATAATTGCGAAATTAAGAATGTTGTTTGATCCGTGATAATAGCTTCGAATTCGTTTGGATATTGTGGACGTCTGGTTTTCTATGGATATTTGGGTCATCCAACAATTTCATGTAAAGGAATTATACACGACGTTTTCCATGTTGATGGAAGTACATATGTCTCGTCTCAAATTTAATATTTTTGGTAACGGCAGATAAATATATTTGCTACAATTTTTAAAGAAACAAACCAAGTTTCATTGAAATCGGTCGAGTAGTTCCTGAGATATGATTTTTGACCCCTAAGTGGGCGATGCCACGCCCATTTTCCATTTTGTAAAAAAAATCTGAGTGGAGCTTCCATATGCCATTTATTATGTGAAATTTAGTGTTTCTGGCGTTTTTCGTTAGTGAGTTAACCCACTTTTAGTAGTTCTCAACATAACCTTTGTATGGGAAGTGGGCGTGGTTACAATCCGATTTCCTCCATTTTTGGACTGTATAAGGTAGTACCTAAAAGAAACGACTCTAGAAAGTTTCCTTGATATACCTTCAGTAGTTTGCGAGATATTTACAAAAAACTTAGTAGGGGGCGGGGCCACGCCCACTTCCCCAAAAAACTTACATCCACATATGCCCCTTCATAGTGCGATCCTTCATACCAAATTTTCTTCCATAGTTTTATTTATAGCTTAGTTGCGGCACTTTAAATGTTTTCGGTTTTTGCCATTCGAACTTAACCTTCTTTTGGGGCCAAGAAATACGTCTTCCAAGTTTCATCAGATATCTAAATTTTTACTCAAGTTACAGCTTGCACGGACGGACAGACAGACATTCGGATTTGAACTCCACTCTTCACCCTGATCATTTTGATAATATAACCCTATATTTAACTCGTTTAGTTAGGACTTACAACCAACCGTTATGTGGACCAAACTATAATACTCTCGTAGCAACTTTGTTGCGAGAGTATAAATATTAAATCAATCCCAGTAATATTCCACGTACACGTCAGTATGAATGTTGAACTTTAAACGCATTTATCTCAAAAATCTATTTTTTTTTTTATTTTCCACACATCTTTGGAATAACCTTATTTAGTTAATGAACGAAGGATTTTTTGATATTTTTATTATAACTATTTTTTTCGAGTCAAAGTATGCCGAAAATTTTACCAAAAAAGTGAGTTGTTTGGTTTAAATTCTGTCCAAAATTCAAATTTCAATATTTTCTATTTTCCTTCGTTCATTAATTAGATTTATCCATGTACTATCGAAATATTTTTGGTTTATTGTTTTATGATGTCCACTGCAAGACCTTGTTTTGGACACGACATGGAAGATGAGGTGTCAACGTCTGAGTTTCCGGAATTTTTAAATGAAAAATGAAAGTTTTGAAATTCGCTCAATTGTTTAAATACTCGTAAAATATAATATTGTATATAATAAAAAAATTTTAAAAATTCACTTATTATTAGCCTCTGAAACCCACCTAACTTCTTAAAACACTAGTAGTGTATTTTACTATTAGTTCTTAATTCCCAATCTACCAAATGTACTGCATACTTGTAAATTAATACATATAGTTATGTACACTCTTTTCCCTAGAGGGATATATATTGCGTACCCTAACAAAAGAGCATGAAAATCGTGGAATTTATATGTATAATTTGGTTTTCGCTGAACCACGTTTTATTGCATGTTCTGTTTCCCACCTTGTTTCTAAATAAGCAAACGCATGTCTATGTTCATTTTCGAAAACATTGCGTTTTCTAGGTATTTCGTCCACAGAGTGATCAATAGCGCTTGCGCTATTATATGCCAAAAATCTTCTAATGCGCTCATCACTTTTATTTTGATCAGATAATTCGTAATAGAAAGTATTATAAGTCATTGACACTTAATGTTGATAAATAGAAGCGTGTATATGAATGAAAATAATAATGAATGAGAAGGTGCGCTCGTGCTCGTTCGCTTTATTCTTTCTCTCTCTCGTTTTATTTTTTATAGTTTTTATAGTATTTGTAAACGTTTCACAGATATCGTGGAGGTCATTTGTAATACCACTGGCATACCACATTTACAGTTCGATTGGCATCAAGAGGACGTCCACATTCATAGTCGTAATCACAAGTTAACAGTTAATGTGGCACCTGCAGAGAATATGTTGGCTACAGCATTTTTGGATATTTTACGCTTAAAGGAATTGGATTGGAAGTCCTTTACGATTGTTTACGAAAATAGTCGAAGTGAGTGAACATATAGAAGTTAATACAATACGCTCTTGGTACTAGGTCTCTCTCTTTTTCACTGCTAATCTGTCAAACAAATAACAGTTATTGAATAATGCATGATCTCTTCACTGCCATTAGGCTTGGGTCGCATGGAACATTTATTCGGTTGGCGGCAAGTTCATAAAACTGGCATCAAATTGTGGCGTTTTAATCGTGGCGACGATTACCGTACACTCTGGAAACTCGTGTGTAGTACCCGTGAGAAAAATATTATATTGGATTGCCCCGCCGATATAATTACCGAAGTGCTAAATGCATCGATTTACTTTAATATGACAGGACAATTTAATGTGAGTATACGAATATATTATATATATTCAATAACAAAAAAAAAAATAATAATTTTCTCACTTTATTAGCAATGGTTTCTTACGAGTTTAGACACACATACGAGCAATATACACAGTTTAGATCGTCATAATTTTATGGCAACTATAGTAGCTGTGCGCGTACGTTCCTATATGCCACCGCCGGTTCATGATGAGACGGATGTTTTCGAGGACGAAGAAGAAGATCCGGTAATATTTTTAAATATACAAATATATACATACAAATATTATTTTAGGTTTAAATAAAATATGTACATACTTATATTAATTTTGGTTTAAATCAAATTTTCTAATTTATTGCCAATTTCAGATCAAAACTATTCGCGCCAAATTGCTTTACGATGCAGTAGTTTTATATTTCAATGCCATACGAAATCAAATACGAAGCTCACGTTATCAAGAGCCCAGAGTACGTTGTCAACGTGGCTATTGGCGTTCAGGAATGGACATTTTAGATCAGATGAAGCTTGTGAGTACGATGATTTTACATAAAATGAGAAGCTTTCATTTAAAACAATGAAAAAAGAATCTGAGAGTGAAAGCTTTCAGTATGAAACATCATAAGTTCAAAAATATAAAACTTTCATTTACAAAAAAATTATCTCATTTCACTTAAAATTTAAAATTTAAATTTAATAGTATGACAATTTGGCCTAATATATGAAGCTTTCATTTAAAAAATGTGAAAGCTTTTACCATGCATATTGTAAGTGTGAAAATTTGACAAATTTTGCAAAGCTTTCATTTAAAAATAACACAAATTTTAATTTCAGTTGAATGCTTCCATGATTAAACTTGTGTGTATGAATGTGAAAGTGAAAGCTTTCAGTATAAGATAAAAAAGTTGTAAAAATATAAAACTATCATTTCCTAAAAACACGAGCTAATTTCCCTTCACAATAAACTTTGAGAGTATGTTAAATTGGCCTAATATACGAAGCTTTCATTTAATACATGTGAAAGCTTTTACTATGCATTTTGTAATTGTGAAAAGTTAAAAAATTATGCAAAGCTTTCACTGTCAAAAAGCATAAATGTAAAATTTGGTTGAATGCTCTAACGCTTAAACTTGTGAGTATGAAGACACAAAATATAAAACTTTATCTTCACAATTAAACTTGAGAGTATGATAATTTTGTATAAAGTATGAAGCTTTTATCTAAAAGTTGTGAAAGCTTGTACTATGTTGTTTTGAGTGTGAAAAGTTGACAAATTATTTCATTTACAAAAAACATAAATTTTAAATTTGATTTGAATGCTTCCACTATTATACTTGTGAGTATGAAAGTGGTAGTGAAAGCTTTCAGTAGGAAACTTCATTAGTTAAAAAATGTCACAAAACATGAAACTTTCATTTACAAAACAACATGAGCTATTTTGGCTTAAAAATAAAGCTTGAGAGTATGACAATTTGACATAAAATATGAAGCTTTCATTTAAGAAATGTGAAAGCTTTTATCATGAATTTTGTGATTGTGAAAAGTTGAAAAATTAAATAAATTGCGAGAGTATAAAATGTTGGGTTACATCCAACGTTGGCCTTCTTTACTTGTTTAAATTCACATTATTTTTGGTGTAAAAGCTTTCGAAGGAACTTTCATTTTCATAAAAATAGAACAATTTAAATGTTAGCTTAAATATTTACTTACTTAAAATATCCATATTAAACAATTCAGAAATTCTTTTTTTTTTTTTTAAAGCTTACTTCACGCAACGTAACACCACCCTATAAAACACAGAAAATGCAGATAAATACTTATGGCACACGTGATGAATTTAATTTGGAAATTTACAATCCATTGTTTGAACGTATCACATATATTTGGAATAAAAATAAGAATTTGACTGCTTTCGAAGATTTGGTCGAGGCAAAGGAAATTAAAAAGCAAAAATTCAAGGAAAATGAAGATTTTACACCAAAACGTGTGAAATACACAGTGTCGACTCGTTTCGGCGAGCCTTATTTTATGTGGCGGTAAGTCAGAGAGCGCAGTAAGTGTTGCTTCCCGAATAAACATTATTTTCAATATTATTTGATAATATCCAGTCTTTCTTTAGCAAAGAGCCCGAGGGTGTTCATTATGAGGGCAATGAACGTTTTGAAGGTTATGCCGTAGATCTAATTTATGCTTTGGCCGAGGAATGCAATTTTGATGTCATATTTCAACCGGTGCCCGATAATAAATACGGTAGTTACGATAAGGAGAAGGACGAATGGAATGGTATTATACGACAACTCATGGATAATGTATGTAATCGAGAATATTTATTAAAAAAACATTAAATTAATATTTTCGCATATTTCATAGAATGCGCAAATCGGCATTTGTGACTTAACAATTACACAGGCCCGCCGTACTGTGGTCGATTTTACAGTGCCTTTCATGCAGCTCGGCGTTAGTATATTGTTTTATGAAGAGCCACCGCCGCCTAAAAATCTTTTTGGTTTCCTCTCACCATTTTCATTGACTGTCTGGATCTATCTGTTGGTTGCTATAATGGTAACAGCATTAGTGCTGGTGGTTATGGGACGGTAAGTGTGGTGTATACGTTTTGTAGGTGAATTATAATTTCAACTCTATGTTTTATGCTCAAAAGTTTTTCACATCGCGATTGGATTGGTGCAATTGCGCATGATCCCAATCCTACGGAAGTGGAGAATATTTGGAATTTAAAGAATTCGCTTTGGCTGAATGTTGGTTCAATTTTAAATCAGGGTTGCGATTTGCTACCGCGGTGAGTTACATTTTAAATAGTTTTAATTCAGAATTTATAGCACTACTGCCTCTATTTTTCTCTCTATTACATTCCAGCGGTTCTGCTATGCGTATATTTACAGCTTTTTGGTGGATCTTCTCACTTCTACTCTCGCAGACGTATATCGCTCAATTGGCTGCCTTCATTACTACCTCTAAAATGGATAGTTCCATTTCAAGTTTGCACGATCTCATCAATCAGAATAAGGTACAATTTGGTATGCTTAAAGGTGGCAGCACACAATTTCTGTTTTCTGAATCGAATGAGTCTGAATATCGTGTTGCTTGGAATAAAATGATCGGTATGAAACCGGATGCTTTTACTGCAAGTAATAAAGAAGGTGTAGATCGTGTTAAACGTAGTCCTGGTCGCTATGCATATCTGTTGGAGACTACAGCGCTGCAATATTATTTGAATCGGAATTGTGAGTTAAAGCAGATTGGTGAACCCTTCAATGAGAAACACTACGCCATTGCAGTACCGTTGAGTGAGTGGAATGGATGCGGTCTTACAGACCATTTTCAAATTTCTTTCCTTCTGCAAAATCTCTATGCCTTGTTTGAACTGTCCTTTCCTTTCGTAGATGCACCTTTCCGTTCGAACCTCAGTGTGGGCATATTAAAGCTTAGTGAGAAAGGTGAGCTGTATAAAATAAAGAACAAATGGTTTACTACAAACGAAACGGATTGCAATGCGGAAAAGGCTGCTAATGCTAATGAAGATGGCACATATACGATGGAATCGGTCGGTGGTTTGTTTATAGTATTACTGGCTGGTATTTTGGTCTCCATAATAATTGGCATTTTCGAATTTCTGTGGAACGTGGAACAGATTACTGTGCACGATAATGTAATGTTAATTCAGTTTGTATTCTATTTTGGTTTTAATTTAATATGATATATGTTTAAATTTAATCAACAGGTACCAGCAATGGTTGTATTAAAGGCGGAACTGAAGTTTTTTCTACGTTTCTGGCAGACACGCAAACCCTTGCGTACTTATGCGGAAAGTCGTGGTTCAACTTCGACGGGGTACTCATCTTTTGATCAAACCGCAAGCACTTCGACTGTGAAAAAGAAGAAGAAAAAGAAATGTAAGAAATGTAGCGATTAACTACGTTTAATAATGGGTTTTCAAAGGGGGTTGTCCATATTTAGCTGGATATAAAATGAATTGTAATATAATAAATTTGTATGTATATTAAAACTTGACTTTTTATATAGCAAAGCCAAAGTTCTTTGATTTCAAAATCAGCACGGTTTGTATTTATTCTTCAAGAAGAAAGTGTATTACAATCATTATTATCGTAAACCTAAACATCTAATTTAAAACATCATTAGAACATTTATTAAAACAAAAGAATTAGCGTGCCTGATACATCGAAATCTTTTTTATTCCCTATCAAAAAGTTCAAAAGTTGAATTATTTGTTGAAAGTTTTGTTTCGGAAGCTTGGTTGTTTTTTTGGAGACTAGCAAAATTTAACCTATTTTTTAAATTTTAGAGGCTTTACTAATACTCAGTATGTCAAATATTTACAGTGAAAACTCCAAGTATCGACAACTAAATGTTATTAACAAATTTGTGGTTTTTAGAGAGAGAAACTAAGAATTGCATTAAAAAGCAAAGAACGCACTGTTATAGCAATATTTGGCAACTCAATTAGCATTTTTGGAGTAATATTATCGTATCCAGACGACTTTTTTGAATCAAGCTCTTTTCTGATACTAATAATTCAATCGACTAGCTAGCTCTGTTAATAAAGATTCGCAACTCAAAGTTGCTCTTTTCAGCAATTAGGTTGAAATACTTTTTCTAGGAGGTTTCTAAAACAATTAGCCTTATCCTCATCACTTCGTGTCCAATTTCCAGCCAAGCCTTTTATAGGCATGTTGGAGTCGACTGGAGACTTCCTTGATTTTTGGGTTTTCCAAAGAGAGTTTCGTTAGCTTGAATTTGGACACAGTTTCTTTATATAATTAGCTCCTAGTATGTAAAATATTTTCAGTGAAAGCTCTAAGTATCGATAACTAAATAACAATTTTATTTGAAAGCTCTTATTGTTTTTTACAGGGTTTTTCGTTTTTTGTTTAGATTATTAACTACAATTTCCTAAATTTATGTAGTGTAATGAAATTTTTTTGTTTTTTATTTGCATGAGAACACCGCAAATATGTATATAGAACTTTCAAAAGCTTCCAAAAAGTTCTAATAATTTAATTAAAACTCTGGTCTTCTGTCTCTCTATTATCTTGTTGTAATTCTCTTAGCTCATTTTCAATCTTAGTACGCACTCGGCTATAAAATGATTTCTTTGGTGTTTTTATACTCTCGCAACATGTTGCAAAGAACTCCCTACTTAGTTTTTGGTACATATCTATTAAAGTTATATCAACAAATCTCTCTAGAGTCGTTTCCTTTAGGCATTTCCTTATACTGACTAAAAATGGTTAAAATCGGATTATTACCACTTCTCAAAATGTCTCCATGTCCCAAAATTTTAAAGCAAAAATTGAATTGAAGGACTCTGGTTTCAAGACGTTCTAAAAAATCGAATACTTTAAGCAGTTCACTACACTTGCGGCATTAGGTCACTGCCGCAAGACAGGTTAGTATTTAGTAACCTACAAATATGAACTGCAGAACATTTAAATCACGTATCAGCATTGGCACAGCCAACTAGCGAAATCCCACGACATTCCACAGTGCCAAACGTGCTTAGGCGGATTAACAAGGATATGCTCACAACCCATTGCACCCACTACCACACGTCATACCAAGGGTATGGGTGTTCAAACTCGAATAGCAGCTAATAAAAACTTCAAAAAATCATTGCGAACCGAAATAATGGGCAAAAAAACACCAAAAACATAAAGTAAGAAATCAACCATTAAAGACGAAATAAAAGAAAATATACAAAAAGTCAGTGTAAAACCTTTGGATAAAAACGACAAGTAAAAACCATTTGGCCCAAAGTCATAAACACATTTTTGCTGTTAAACCAGAGAACAACAGCAACAACAACATATACATTGGAAATTACAAAAACAATTACGAGAACCAGCAAGCTGAAAGTGGCTTATACACCCTGACATAGCGACACACAGTTATATGGTGATGACCAACACAACAACTACAAGAACTGCTAACCACTGACCAACCAAACGAATAACCAACTCACCAGTGCTAAAAGCAGTGGGTGTATATGTAGCTTGCACACATCGTCGAAGCCAAGCATTTTTAGAAAAATGTCGAAGTAAAAAAGGTCAAGTGTCTGCGGCTAAATTGGCCATTGCGGTGTGGATTGACTGATATGTGGATTATGCAAGTTAAGCTGCTTGCGGGATTTCACAGTTGGTGCTCGTAAAATTTGTTTTCTTCACTTCTTCGGGTTTTTTTTTTGTTTTTGGGTAATTTCATATAGTCGGTGCTCAGTGGCTCCCTTCTGTTTTAGTAGCAATTTCATAGCATTACTTTTTTCTGCTTGAAATAGCACAGATTTCTTTTTCGAAATGCCAAATGGTGTGTCAATTGAATTGTATTTGGCATTTGCCATTTAGCATTTCGGCGTTGAGTGGGAACGTCCAAATAAAGTCTGTGGAATCCGGTTGATTGTACTACAAAGTTAGCAGGAAATGCGGGCGACAAGTCAGAGCTCAATATGAGGTATGCAGAAGACTTGACAATACTGCTGAGATTCTGTGTTCTCCCATTGGTATGGGTTCCAGGAGGCTTTATTAAGAGTTGATATAGACTAAGGAATAGAATAGTAGGACATGAACTGAAGTAAAGTAGGACAATATAGAGGAAACAACGAACATCATATTAAAAGGGTTAGTCTGAAAGAGCATCATCGGATATTTATATCGGTTATAATTTACTTAGGGAATTTATCCAATTCTCAATAATCTACAAGAAGAGAAAGGCCCGACAAACGCCTTAGCTTCTTCAAAGATGTTTGCATCAGCTACATCTAACAGACATCCTCATAGAAGGTGCTATTAGATCTTAATTCATAAATCAAAAGAATTTATCACTGTTATTTGGTCTCTGCGCGAAACAATCATTCGGAAGTGGTTTGAAAACTTCCGTATAGGCCTTGAGAACACCAAAGACCATGAACCCCTAGATGAAAGATGCTTTTATGGACGAAATTGATGACGGATATATTTATTTAAAGTGGGATTCTCCTGTAGTGTTTTTTTCTTCTTCTCAGGATTCAAGGGAATGCTTAGTGGAAAAAATTTAGCAAAGTAATCACGAAATCATTTAGCTTCAGATTACTAGACCAGTGTACTTTCTTTCAAGTAGATGTGTTTGCAATTAAGGCAGCGGTAGAACTGCTCCGAAGTGTTGCGTCCTTCAGGGAGGTGAGTATCCACTCTGGTAGTAGAGCGGCAATCATGGCCCTGATCTCGCTGAATGTGTACTCAAAGCAAATTAAGGAGTGTCTTAGGTAACTATCGAAAGCTTCAAACTATTTCACAATCAGGTCTGGGTCTGGGTGCCGCGAAATATCAAAATCGCTGGGAACTCCAGAATAGATGTGCTCGCAAGAAGGGGCATCCGTTGGCTTATTTCACAATGCTGGGAACTAGTCGGGGCTCCGCTGTTCTCTTGTGTTCTAGTACTGCATCAATGGACCTTTCGCGAGCTTGGCAAATGCTGGTTAACAACTAAAACCTGCTCGGTTGCGAGATCCCTTTGGTGGAACGCAAGAGGCCAGTCGAACTACGTTTACTCAAAAGGTTCACCTTGCCACAATTGTTGAAGTACTCACTGGACATTGCAGAATAGTCATACATACGATGAGGTTAGGAATCCTGTCGGATGCAAACTGCCATAATAGGAAGGCGATGTGGAAACACCAAGTCATTTCCTCCCTTCACCGTCCAGCGTTCGCTATATTTTTTGCGAACCATGTGAAATTGTTGGAATAGACAGCCTCGTAAAATTTGTGATAAGCTCAAAGCGCTTCGGCGATACGTAAGAGTCTTACTTGCGATCCATACTTAGGAGTCTTCTTGGCATCGCAATGGATAGGTACCTTTAGCTGTCCAAGTAAGATCCATCGCGACTCCTTATTTAATCTCCGAATCTGACGGAATACTCCTTCATACAACAAATATCGATTTGTTGAAAATTAGAAAAGTCGTTGCAATTGCTGTATCGCTCTCGATGACAACTTCTTTAAAACGTTGCGAACTTTTCAGCCGGTAGTCTTTCTGTTATATATTGAACATATCTTTAATTAATATTCTTCTTCTCTATTCTCTTTCACTCGTGACTTATTCACTTTGTTTGACGTAGCTCAGATCCATGCAACTTTTTAACTAAACTCAAGAAGTTCACAACCTCAGCAATGTAGAGTTCGGATGCGATTAGTTCTTGTCTTTACTCTTAAGTAATGTTTATGAAAATACTCGGGATAGTCGACTTGGCGAGCTTCTTGCTAATTTTGATCAAGTTGTATTGTGGTTTATAGATATCTATTTTTATGTCTCATTATTCAGCAAATCGGTTGAGCTTTCATACCCGCACAACCCAAACTATTTGAATTATCTGCTTAAATAGTTGAATACGACCCTAAATCTTCACACCTTAATTGCCCACATTGCTCATTATGCTAATCATCTAATGGCACAACCAAAATTCTTAAAATACATTTTATTATTGCCTTTCGTATTTTCGTTGGTGCCTCCAAATTGCGGCTACATATATTTTAGTCCGAAAATAATTAACCCTTATTTGTCCATTTTATTGTTGCTGGCGCCATAAAACTGTCATCAAATTACGTACGTCCAGTGAATGGCTCGTAAAGACTACTAACAACAGGAAGAAAAGGGCGAAAGGACTATACCAAATCGCCTAAGCCTTCAAGCGGAAGCAACAAATACATACATAGGCTCACTTATGTATGTACACACTCGTATCTATTATGCTGCCTTCAGGCTTTGTAAGGCAACCAGCATATTTGTGCGGCTTTAAAGCGGCGAGCAACGGTATACTGCAGTGCTACGTTATGTCTAGGAAAGAGGCAAAGTGGTGTTATGCAAATTCCCTTACCTATATATATTTGTATATGTGTGTAAGCCTCTCTGTATTAGTTTGTTTGTATGTGCGCCACCAAATAACCGACACACTGTGCCGGAAGTCGCCGAAAAAACGGCCGTATAAATTACCCGCACTTGGCTACTTTACAGACACACACACTCACACTCTCAAACTCAAACACTTCCACAGAAATTCAACATTGCATTCCAACGAACTCGCTGCAAACGTCAACGCTTCACTTTGGCTGAAATGCTTAAATGTCTTGTTGCGGCTTGCCAAGCACCAAGTATGCGCTGCTGCCTTTCGGTCAGCTCTTTGGCATACTGATTTGCTTCTAAATACCAGTCGGCGGATTCGCTGCGGCTCGTTTAAATGCCTTACCGGTTTACGGGTGCAACAAGGTCATAAACATTTTCAAGACATTAAGTACAATTGTTTAGACATTTTATTGCTTTTTTCTCATGCGGCCTACTGTATTGTATTGTAGTCGCAGGTGATAGGTGATTGTGTACCCCTGCATGCCTGTTTGTGTTTTTAGGTTTCCGTGAAGTGCTTGAAATTTGATCGAAGCCAGTTAGTGACTGTTGCTGTTGAATTTCAAATGAAATTTTCGAATTCATGGGTTCAATTTGAGTAAAATTTAAAATATTAGGTTTGCAAATCTCTCCTTTTCACCCTTTTGTTATGTATAAAGTGCTCGTTTCTGGCAATACTATATATCCTTGAAAGGTCTTGACGCTATGCATGATTCGACGTAAGATCATGGAAAACATCGAGTTAGACCGGCATGTGGCATCTCGTGACATCGCCCAGAAGATGGGAGTTAGTCACCAAACCATTTTAAACCATCTGCAGAATTCTGTATACACAAAAAAGCTTGATGTTTGGGTGTCGCATGATTTGACGCAAGAAAACCTTCTGGACCGAATCAACACCTGCGATATGCTGCTAAAACGGAAGCGGATGGTGACTGCGGATGAAAAATGGACCTTGTCGAAGGCCGGTGAATCGTCCCAAACAGTGGCCAAGTCGGGATTGACGGCCAGGAATTTTTTGCGGTGTGTTTGGTGGGATTGGAAGGGAATCATCCACTATGAGCTGCTCCCTTATGGACAGACGCTAATTCTACCATCTACTGCGAATAACTGGACCGCTTGAAGCAGGCGATCGAACAGAAGCGTACAGAATTGGCCAACAGGAAGGGTGAGTGTTCCACCAGGACATCGCCAGACCACACACTTCGTTGATGACTCGTCAGAGGCTACGGGAGTTCGGATGGGAGGTTTTATCGCATCCACCATATAGCCCGGACATAGCGCCAAGTGATTACCACCTATTACTGTCCATGTCGAACGCTTTTGTCGGTTTGTTGAGTCCAATTGTATTTTTTTTGTATTATGCTGATATATATGTATAACGCTGAAGTACGATAAAATGTTATGCTGTATTTATTGCTTACTTTGTCTATAGCAGCCGCTATGGTTAGACTTGTTTTTAAGAGCTTGGCTTGTTCGTGAATTCGTGGCCAAGAACAATAATATAACGATTTCGTATTACTTTTTCCTATTTCCAAAAATAAAGAGAACTTGCCAGCTTTTTTGAAATCCTACCGTAGTGAAAATTGAACTCAAATTTCGATATCACAGCGTTCTTAAAATACTCTCTTGCAATATATTTTTTACCAAATTACAAACCTGAAGTCAACAACCTCAAGATATCTCTTCCGTTTGCCGCAATCAAAATAAACACGCTGCGATTGTTGTTTGAATTTTTAGACAAACATAATTACTCAACAAGTAATTTATAATAGACTCATCATCATTTTCTACAGCCATAATTTGTTTATATACCGGCGGGATATACATAAGTGCTACGTAAAATGCAACCGTTATTACGCGTAAAAGCGCTCTAAAGTTTTTGGTAAACAATAAATAGCGACTGTTGTTGATTCTATTTATTTACGGTAGAGTTGAATTTTGCGCACAAAGCAAAAATTGTTGAGTAAATAAATATTTGCAGCTTCGCAGACAATGCTGTTGTTAGAGTGATTACTTATTAAACAGAGTTTCTTTGGGTGTAATGGAGATAACTTCGGGGTAATATTAATGAATATAACGAGTTATAGTTATGTATAAGAATCGTTTAAGTAGTCAAGCGGAAGTGTTTATCCAACAATAAACTAGACTTAAATACTTATAACAGTACGTTGAAACTTATAAAAGTAATGGTAGTGCTAGTTGTAATTATATGTTATTATAATGGAAAAGGTAATGTAATACATAGTTAATGTTAATTTACTGATTTGTAATTGGAATTGTCATACAAGTAATGTTTTGGTCATGGTAATGGTAATGGTCATAATAATGCAGTTGGAAAAAATAACTGCTTACCTACATGAATGATAGATATTGTGGCAATGTTTTTATTGATGGTTCTGGTAATTGAATTAGTATTCGTAGTTAATTTTTAATTTATGGGTTTTCAGTTGGTAATTTAATTGGAAATTGTAATGGTTATCTAATGGTAATGTAAAATGTATTGATAAACTAATTGCGATTTCAATTACAAAATGGTAATCCAAAGTTAGTGGAATGGTAATAGGTAATGGTATAGATATGGGTGTTGGTATTTGTATTGATATTGGTATTGGTATTGGTATTAGTATTGGTATTGGTATTGGTATTGGTATTGGTATTGGTATTAGTATAATGTTATTTGTAATCGTATTGCTAATGAATCTGCATTATAATTGAGTACCATACATAGTAATCTAATGGCAAAATTTGAATTACAAATAAAAATTGCAAAGATACACCAAAATATGTTAGTGGTATTGTAAAAGTAATGGTAATCGTTCAATGAATCATATTATTATATGGTATTACGTTTGATGTTAAAGTTTTATAAATGGCAATAGTAGAAATAGCACTTGAAGAAGTGATACTTAGTTTGTTATTATAAAATATTACTAAATTTGTGTATTTTATTTGCGTTCCAATAAATAAAATCTCATTAGAAATCTTTTGCATACATTTTATTTCAATCATGATATGGCCAATCAATTTCCATGCATTAGTAATCTGCCATAAAGTCAAATATTCTTAAATATTACGGTAGGCCATAACAAACTTACCAGAAAACCAAAAAGACGATGACTTTCTAAAACAAGAATACTCGTAAAAAACTGTTTACTACATGCCGACAACATCATTATCCCTTGTCAGTACAAATCACAGCTACAGGCTGTTACTAAACCTACAGACTTACTAATACATTTACACCACTACAACACAGGCGCGCAGTCAAATCCTTTTAACGCCCACACACCAGCGCTAATAGTCCAATACTCAACTCAACCAACGCACTTCCATTCACACCAGCGCAATCACAACAATTTGTTTGTTTATGTTTTACTCCTTCCCCACCAATTGTTATTCCACTCAAACACTTTACTCACCATTTGCTTCGACTCTGACGTTCATAAAAATGACGCACTTCATTGCCGATGCGTTCGAGCGGAAACAATTGACTATAGTATTACAATATGGTAAAGTAACCGTATTAATGTAACAGTAAAAACAATAAAAACAAAGTGTATATTTGGAAACGTGAGGAGAACAGTGGGGGTTAGTGAACGGGGTTAGGAAAGGCCACGGGGTTAGTGTACATATGACTCGGGTTGGTGTGTGGAGTTTATGGCGTGAATTGTTTGTTAGCCGGCTAGTGGTGGCACGTGCTCAGCATTATGAAACAGATTTTTTCAGATTTGCAGATATTTGTTCAAATTTGCCACGATGCGTTTTTTTCAATCGGCTGGTTATTTGTTGTTGGTTTCATATTTTTCATATCTTTTAAAAGAGTGTTCTTTTATTTTATTCGGTTGTTTATTGCCCAATTTATCCCTTTTCAAGAATGAGAGTGCATAAAAAGTAGGCTTTTAATCAGGAGTATTCATATACGTAGCTATATTTTAGTTTATATATTTTTCTTATTTCCCAAATAATTGAGAATAAAGCTTGTTACAAGCAAATATTACCCAGCAGTGAAATATTGAATAAAGTCAGTTAAAAAAGTGTTTGTCAAAATGTTGAGGTTTGTACAAGATTATTGATGTAACCATATACAATAGATGTTGCTATGATCCATACCTATCATATATGCAATAGAGTAACTTTAAGTTAGGGTGATATTCCCAATTTCCATTAGTCTTTGAGATTTTCATTGAACTCAAGGCTGAGTTCATTAACTAGTGTTCAGGCTGCCGTATTGTGCACTTTCCCTCTGTTAAGATAATTTTGCCAGAGCTGATGATGAGTATTAACGCAGCTCATCTACAGTCTTCAAGAACAGACGTGATGATATACATATCGGAAGGTTACAAAGAAACGTATAGAAGTACAAAGAATGAAAACCGGACATAACGAGACGTTTGTGACGGATACCGACACTAATGAGAAGTGGCGAAATCGAACCACTTCATAAATTGTCTCTATGCAAGTAGAAGAGCTTAAAGAAACAATCGTTAAAAAACAATGTTTAAATTAAAACTTTGTATATTATCACATTTCAAATGTAAAAACCAAATAAGGAAGGGCTTAGTTCAGGCGTGGCCGAACATTTCATACAATCGCAACTTATTTATTTTATATTTGGAATAGGTTTTTTTAACTTATTCTTCCTATTTTAATTTCTGTAGTGATTTCACACATTTTCACACTCAAAATACATTCTTAACTGATAAGGTATAAGTCCCACCGGAAGTTCTAAAAAATTCTGATATTAGATATATTGGAGCTAGTTGATGTGATTAACAAAAGTTTCCCCTGAATTTTCTGAGGCCTTGAAAAGTTATTAGAGCAAAGTTTTATTCCGTTGTTGGTTTTTGACTTATGCTTTGGAAGGTGAACAAATAAGGCGGAATTGAAAATTGTATTAGGTCTACAACTTTGCTTCCGCCGTTTTTTTTTGTAAATTTAAGGCTTTTTTCACTTAGGACAGCCACACCGTACGTGTCAGAAAGCATTTGATGAGCCTCAGCCGCACTTTTTTTGGAATTAAAAAAGAAAAGCAAAACTTCCCGCAAATGTCGAGAAATTGGTTCAAAAAGTGACATTTTCAGTTGAGAATATGTTTGGGATGCAAACAGATCTCTACAAATATTTTGTTGGGTTAATGTTTACACAAATGTCCAATTTAATCGACCATTGCTTGACCCTAGAGACATTCCCGCAAATGTCGAAAATTCGGCTCAAAAAGTGACATATTTAGTTGAGAATAAGTTTGGGATGCAAACAGATCTCTACAAATATTTTGTTGGGTTAATCGACCATTACTGAACCCTAGAGACATCTATTGGAAAACGGCGGAAAGCAAAGTTGTAATACTATATGACATGTAGGCGTGGTTGTGAACCCATTCAGAATGTTAAGGAAATAATATTTATCAAATTTTATTAAAATCGGTCGAGCAGTTTCTGAGATAGGAAATTTGACCACATACTGGGTTACGTTAGGAGCGTTAGATAATTGGATTATACATATATTGGACGTATTGGAGTTTTATATATGTATATTCCTTGCTTCCATGACAAAATTCCTTGCAGTATGATGAAGCGGAACTTTTGATGAGATATTTTAGAAATGACATAAACGAATATCTTCTTAAATAGATTTTCCGTGTTCAAACTAGTCTTGTACCTAAAGTCATTACAAACAAACTAGTTAGCAACAAAGTAATATAACTGTAGGTATATCGAAATAATCGTGTATATTTTCTAAAACTCTGCAAAAAGTCATAAATAAATATTTACAAGCGCAATTTTTCAATCTCCAAATTGATACATTCACAAGTACAAGCATCACTTAAGTTTCATATTAGTGAGAGTACTTTTATTTCGACAGGTACATATTCATATCCGATTTGTGGGCAACGTTGCATATGAGTAGCTTTCAATTTACTTCCGGCCGATTGAGTTGATAAACAAAGGCATTACTGTTATGTACGCACTTTGCTTTCAGGCAGTTATGAATGGGCTTAGAAAAAGATTTATGTGGCCATAACTCTTTTGCATTTGGATATTTTAAAATAATAAATGCTGAATGCCCATTTGTGTACCGAAGCGCAGGAGGAGGTCCATCACTTAAATTGATTTTAGTTTATGTGCTTTTTTCCAATTTGTTACATTTTCTATGCTACTATGTGTTAGTTTAATGCGTTTATGGTTTTGCTTCCACGTTGTTACTTTGACAAGTTTAATGGGGGATGAAGTGGGGATTATTCAATAATCTTTAGTGGGTTACTATTGGTTAGCTGTTGTTGTTCATAGTTAGGTATTTTCTATATATATATATATATTTGGCGTAGGAACCGCTTTAAGCGATTATAGCCGAATCCACCAGAGCGCGCCACTCATTCCTTCTTTTTGCTTTTTGGCGCCAACTGGAAACACCAAGTGAAGCCAGGTCACTTTGCACTTGGTCCTTCCACCGGAGTGGAGGTCGTCCTCTTCCGCGGCTTCCTCCAGCGGGTACTGCATCGAACACTTTCAGAGCTGGAGTGTTTTCATCCATTCGTACAACATGACCTAGCCAGCGTAGCCGCTGTCCTTTTTTTCGCTGAACTATGTCTATATCGTCGTATAAATCGTACAGCTCATCGTTCCATCGTCTGCGGTATTCGCCGTTGCCAATGTTTAGAGGACCATAAATCTTGCGCAAAACCTTTCTCTCGAAAACCCCAAGAGTCGTCTCATCGAATGTTGTCATCGTCCACGCTTCAGCGCCATACATAAGGACGGGAATAATGAGCGACTTATAGAGTTTGATTTTGGTTCGTCGAGAGAGGACTTTACTTTTCAATTGCCTACTCAGTCCAAAGTAGCACCTGTTGGCAAGAGTGATTCTGCGTTGGATTTCAAGGCTGACATTGTTGGTGTTGTTAATGCTGGCTCCCAGATAAACGAAATTATCTACAACTTCAAAGTTATGACTGTCAACAGTGACGTGGAAGCCAAGACGCGAGTGCGCTGACTGTTTGTTTGATGACAGGAGATATTTCGTCTTGTCCTCATTCACCACCAGACCCATACGCTTCGCTTCTTTATCTAGCACGATAGTGAGTCACCTTGTCTGAAGCCTCGTTTGGTATCGAACGGCTCGGAGAGGTCCTTCCCGATCCTGACGGAGAGCTTCTATATATGTTATGAAATAAGTACAGAGTAGGATGTGAGTTCAATGATAAGATAATGTTTCAATAATTAATCGACCGACTTGATGAACTGGAAGGAGACAGTTGTTTGGGTATGTTGAATGTAGATGAAGCAGAGTTTGTTTTGAAACTCACCATTAGTGAAACAATGGTTATATGTATTCTGGTCTAAGTGATATATACTCTTTAAGTGCAAGTGACTCGGAATATTTGGGTCGTCCGAAAGAGTGAAAATATCGAGTGAGAAATAGCTGAAATATGAAATCAGTCTTGAACAACTCGAACTCCAAGAATATTTTGAGATGTTTTTGAGTCAAAGATTTATTCCAATTAAGCAGAGTTTAAAAATCAACTATTTTGGGAGAACATGAATCATTTAAAGTTATTGCGAATTTCGGTCTAGCATTAAGATCGGTGCTTTAGTTGTGTGAATATAGTATGTTGCCAGAAATGTTAATCAACATATTAACTAGGTTTGACGCTCCTTGATTATAAATGGAATATTTAGAGCTTCTTGCTTTAACGGTATTTATAGGAAAGTATTCTGAATATGTTTCGTAAATAATTGGAAATGATTAATATATTGAGAATAAATTGACTATATATCGACAAAATTAAAATAACGAAAATATTAATATTATATAGAGAGGTATGTATGTGATTGGCGTTGCAACCGTTTAGCCGGTTATAGCCGAATCGACGATAGTGCGCCACCTGTCTCTCTCCTTCGCAGTTCGGCGCCAGTTGGAGATCCCAAGTGTAACCAGGTCGCTCTCCACCTGGTCCCTCCAACGGAGTGGAGGCCTTCCCCTTCCTCGGCTTCCTCCGGCGGGTACTGCATCGAACACTTTCAGGGCTGGAGTGTTTTCGTCCATTCGGACAACATGACCTAGCCAGCGTAGCCGCTGTCTTTTTATTCGCTGAACTATGTCAATGTCGTCGTATAACTCGTACAGCTCATCGTTCCATCGTCTGCGGTATTCGCCGTTGCCAATGTTCTGAGGACCATAAATCTTGCGCAAAATTTTCCTCTCGAAAACTCCTAGTGTCGTCTCATCTGATGTTGACATCGTCCAAGCTTCTGCACCGTAAAGCAGGAAGTGAATGATAAGCGACTTGTAGAGCTTGATTTTGGTTCGTCGAGAGAGGACTTTACTGTTCAATTGCCTACTCAGTCCAAAGTAGCACCTGTTGGCAAGAGTTATTCTGCGCTGGATTTCGAGGCTGACATTGTTCGTGTTGTTGATGCTGGTTCCCAGGTATACGAAATTATCTACGACCTCGAAGTTATGACTGTTAACAGTGTCGTGGGAGCCAAGACGCGAGTGCGCTGACTGTTTGCTTGATGACAGGATATATTTCGTCTTGTCCTCATCTTCAGACCCATTCGTCGGGCATGCTTTTTCCGACCATATTCTGCAAAGAAGCTGATGCATGCACCATATCAGTTCTTCGCCGCCGTATTTGAATAGTTCTGCCGGTAATCTATCGGCCCCCGCTGCTTTGTTGTTCTTCAAGCGGGTAATTGCTATTCGAATTTCTTCATGGTCGGGTAATGGAACATCTGTTCCATCGTCATCGATTGGGGGATCGGGTTCGCCATCTCCTGGTGTTGTACTCTCACTGCCATTCAGCAGGTCGGAGAAGTGTTCCCTCCATAATCCCAGTATGCCCTGGACATCGGTTACCAGATTACCACCTTGGTCTCTACATGAGGATGCTCCGGTCTTGAAACCTTCGTTAAGTCGCTTCATTTTTTCATAAAATTTTCGAGCATTCCCTCTGTCTGCCAGCTTCTCAAGCTCTTCGTACTCACGCATTTCGGCCTCTTTCTTTTTTTGTCTGCAAATGCGTCTCGCTTCCCTCTTCAGCTCTCGGTATCTATCCCATCCCGCACGTGTTGTGGTCGTTTGCAATGTTGCGAGGTAGGCAGTCTGTTTTCTCTCCGCTGCGAGACGGCACTCCTCATCGTACCAGCTTGTTTTTTGTCGTTGCCGAAAACCAATTGTTTCGGCTGCAGCGGTACGCAGTGAGTTTGAGATGCCGTTCCACAGTTCCCTTATACCGAGATGCTGATGAGTGCTCTCAGAGAGCAGGAGTGCAAGTCGAGTAGAGTATTTCGTGGCTGTCTGTTGCGATTGCAGCTTTTCGACGTCGAACCTTCCTTGTGTTTGCTGACGGGCATTCTTTGCTGCACAGAGGCGGGTGCGTATCTTCGCTGCGACCAGATAATGGTCCGAGTCTATATTTGGTCCTCAGAGCGTACGCACGTCTAAAACACAGGAGACATGTCTTCCGTCTATCACAACGTGATCGATTTGGTTCCGCGTGTTTCGATCAGGAGACAGCCAAGTAGCTTGATGTGAGAGGTAGTCAAAATTATTTACACATTGGACGTTTTTTTACAAGTTTCACAGAAAAAGCCTTTGCTTATTGTTGTTGTTATCGCAGGGTAACAAAATGCTATGTTGTTATAAACCTTGATCTATTCCTGAGAAAATGAAGTCAGTTTGGCAAGAATAGCTGGCAATGTTCAGTATAAGTTAAGGCGATAAATTTATAATTGGTTACATCGCCTTTGGCATCAATAACAGCCTATTTTATGATCCGAGTTGATTCAACCCAATTGTGCGCTAAGTTAACTGTTAAATTAGACCAAATGTTAGTAATTTCGGCGTTTTCGGTTATTATATCAATTGTCCTCTGATATTTAATGAAACCCCAAATATTTTCAATAAAGTTTGGGTCGGAACTTTGCGGAGGTCAACTTGATTTGCTTTACTTAAAAGTTTTGTTGGTAACGATCCTTTATGAAATGAAGTATTGTTCTGTTGTAAAATGTAGTCAATAGTTGGAAAAGGTCGACTAACCACATGGTCATGTGAACTAACTTAGTACCAATTCTACAGAACTTAAGTAAGGAAAACTTCCCCAAAAAATCATAATGTCACCTCCAACTCTGTTTAGCACCTAAACTGCATTATTAGTCTTCTCACGTGGTAAATGCATAAAGCGTTTACTAAAGAAGCCCTGGAACTAAACTTTAGCCTTATCTGCCCACGACAGGCTTTAGGATGCAATTTATGGCAAATGAGAGGCATATCAATTTTCCGGAATCGGATCGGTTTCGGAAATATTGGCCACTTTATGCACAACGTAGTCATTTCTGTTAACTTTTTGTAATGTCCTAAGCAGTGTAGCATCATTGACTGTTCATGCAATGTGCTGATTCGATGCAATATTAACAGGACTATTTATGGGATTTTATATGACAGTTCCTACTAATCTTCTGCATTCCCTTTTAGTTATCACAAGTTTCCGCTAAATTATCTTTAAATTGTCCTTGCAATATTTCGTGTCCTTTTCTTAATAACATTATAAACCATATGCCGCTGTCTTTTTATTCGCTGAACTGTGTCAATGTCGTCGTATAAATCGTACAGCTCATCGTTCCATGGTCTGCGGTATTCACCGTTGCCAATGTTCAGAGGACCATAAATCTTGCGCAAAACCTTTCTCTCGAAAACCCCAAGAGTCGTCTCATCGGATGATGTCATCGTCCACGCTTCAGCGCCATACATCAGGACGGGAATAATGAGCGACTTATAGAGTTTAATCTTGGTTCGTCGAGAGAGGATTTTACTTGTCAATTGCCTACTCAGTCCAAAGTAACACCTGTTGGCAAGAGTGATTCTGCGCTGGATTTCGAGGCTGACATTGTTGGTGTTGCTGATACTGGTTCCCAGGTTTACGAAATTATCTACAATTTCAAAGTTATGACTGTCAACAGTGACGTGGAAGCAAAAACGCGAGTGCGCTGACTGTTTGTTTGATGACAGGAGATATTTCGTTTTGTCCTCATTCACCACCAGATCCATACGTTTCGCTTCTTTATCCAGTCTGGAAAAACAGAACCAACGGCTCGTAACGGGTTTTGCTTCCGATGATATCAATATCAGGCAGTTGTACACTCTTATAGTAGATTGTAGCTTCTCTATTTAGCTCTGCGGCTCGTTGTATTTTTTCCAACATCAGGTTAAAGAAGTCACACGATAGCGAGTCACCATATCTGAAGCCTCGTTTGGCATCAAATGGCTCGGAGAGGTCCTTCCCGATGCTGACGGAGCTTTTGGTGTTGCTCAACGTCAGTTTACATAGCCGTATTAGTTTTGCAGAGATACCTAATTCAGACATCGCGGCATAGAGGTAGCTCCTTTTCGTGCTGTCGAAAGCAGCTTTAAAATCGATGAAAAGATGTTGAGTATCGATTCTTCTCTCTCGGTTTTTTTTCCAAAATTTGGCGCATGGTGAATATCTGGTCAGATGTTGATTTTCCAGGTCTAAAGCTACACTGATAAGGTCCAATCAGTTCGTTGACGGTGGGCTTTAGCCTTTTACATAATACGCTCGAAGTATAAAGGAATTTAAAATTATTTAGGAATTGGGTTGTCATCAATTAGAAAATATAGCGCTTAATCTACATATGCATAAATAGAGTTGCCACTTGTCTAAAAAACGTATACTTAACCAAAACACTAAAATAGCTGGCATAATTTTATGGTGTTTAAGATATTTCTAAATGTTTTGTGCAAGTCTTCAATATGGTCATAATATGCTGATATTTGTGAATAGAGTTGCCACCTAAAATATTGAAAATTCATTAATTAACATACATAATACAAGGCGTTGACGTAACTTTTCCTATAACTCACTACTCATAGAACTTAATTGTGAACCTTACGATTCAAGTACTAAGGACTTGAGAAAACTTGTAATTTGATATAATTATATAAAAGTTTACAAGAAATAATATTTTGCTGCAATTTAAGCAATTAAAGGTTAATTAAAAATAATTTTTAAATGCCTTTCGTAAATTGACATATATGATTTTGTTATTAACGGCATAAATTGCTGCAGTTTAAATACTTAAAACCGGATATTAGTAAAATTATTTGAAAATTTCACTAAATTTTACTAAACAAAAAAATAGTGTTATGTATAGTAAAAGTTAAGTCCGTTAATATTTGAAATTAATATAAATTAAATGCTATTATGAGCCTAAAAATCTCCGACATTTATTAAAAATAAATAGATTAATCGTTGGAAAATATGAAATAATATAAATATAATTCAATTAAGTCGATGCGAATTGAGAAAAAATTTAAGCGTTGACACATATCAGATAGGTAATCAAGCTGAAACGATAGCATATGTGTGCATGTTCGTTTTCTAATAATAAATAAATATTGTGCTAAATAAAAAGCCTAAACGCGCGTCACTCATACGTCATGTATGACCGCAAAATTTTCATTAAATATTCAGCTTGTGTGCAGATTGTTGTTTTTATTAGCATAATATATGTGTTTTTTTATATTTGCACAAAAGCTTATGTGTTAAAACAATTGATATTATATATATATCTATATATTAGCATATAAACGTAATTAACACATATCGGCGAATAATTTTGTCAAACTAATTAAAAATGTAAAATCACTTAATTGTGAAAATGGATAGACGCATTTTCAAATTTTAATTAACTGTTGAGGTGGCAAACACAAGCACAGTTTCCAACCATATTAAAATCTAATACAAAAATTCAACTCTGCTTAATAAACATATACTCGTATGTATGTGGGGTTCAAAATCAGCTAAATAAACTTATTTTAAGCTTATCAGCGTATTTCGTTTCTTTTTCGGTCTTATTTAGTTTGACACATTGCAGTAAATTGTATATACAATAATATTTCTATCAGAAGGACATTGATACTGGTTGTCTGCATTATACCAGGAATGGTAGTGGTCCAAGTGCGATCTGTGTAGTTAAAACTCTCGATATTAAATGTATAGGTTTAGAACATTTCTATACATATTTTTGGACACACCTTTGATTTTACAACATATGAAGAGAGTACCGATAGATATATATTAAAGATAACTTTTCAAATATACATATTTTAATATTTTGTTTCCTTCGTTCAATAACGAGATTTATCCATGAAGTATCGAAATATTTTTGGTTTATTGATTTTGGAAAAACCAGTAATTAGTTTTCGAAATTTTTAAACTAAAATTTCACAAAATACTGTTTAACTGAAATGCATGATTATATATGTATGTTAAAAAAATACCCTATTTTTAATCTCCGAAATCCACCTAAAAGAGGTTTGGTCATATAAATGTAGTGGTAGTTTGCCATGAACTTATTCTCATAAGACGTCAAACGTTTAATACTCAAGAAAAATAATGGTATGATAAAATGCTTTTCACATACATTAGCCAAAGCTCATTAAAAAGGATTGTAGGTAGGTAGCTAAAGTGAATATCAGATGACGCACCTATGCTTTTAGAAGGCCCATTGTTAATTCACCGGGACTTGACTCCCCTTACACTAGAATGTCCTCTTTGAATCACTCTGTGTTTTTTATGAAGTTGAGCAACTCAACCAGTTCAATGTGCGCAATCTCCGAGAGGATGGGATCATGTGTAGAAGTTCACGTAAGTGGGGAAAGTTTCTGATTGTCATTCACTTGGGAGTGGCCAGAAACGATTCTTCTCCACATGATTCAAGCAGCTCACGACTTCCGGTTATAGATCAAGTATCCTCTGTGTAGCTAAAAAACATCCGTTTGAAGGCGAGCTAAAGTGAGAAGGCGAACCCGCTTATGCGGTTGTGCGTAGGGTTTGGGACCCACCACATAAAAACGAAGTCCCAATGAAAAATCGACGAAAGCCTCGGATGAGACACCCCCCTTTTGATGACAACCCCTGCAAACGTACTAAGGATCATGATTTGAGGGCATGCACCTGGAATGTCCGGACCCTTAATTGGGAAGGTGCCTCTGCCCAGCTGGTTGATGTCCTCATACGACTAAAGGCTGATATCACCGCCATCCAAGAAGTGCGATGGACGGGACAAGGACGGAAGAAGGTGGGTCCTTGTGACATCTACTACAGCGGCCATATAAAGGAGCGCAAATTTGGTGTTGGATTTGTGGTGGGAGAGAGACTCCGTCGCCGAGTCCTGGCATTCACCCCGGTGGATGAATATCTAGCCACAATCCGCATAAAAGCGAGGTTTTTCAACATATCGCTTATTTGCGCCCACGCCCCAACAGAAGAGAAGGACGATGTGACCAAAGATACTTTCTATGAGCGCCTAGAACGCACCTACGAGCGCTGCCCTCGCCACGATGTCAAAATCGTGCTTGGCGATTTCAACACTAGGGTGGGTAAAGAAGGTGTCTTTAGCACAACAGTCGGAAAATTCAGCCTCCATGACGAAACATCGCCAAACGGTCTGAGGTTGATCGACTTCGCTGGGGCCCGAAATATGGTCGTCTGTAGTACCAGATTACAGCATAAGAAAATACATCAAGCTACTTGGCTGTCTCCTGATCGAAACACGCGTAACCAAATCGATCACGTTGTGATAGACGGAAGACATATCTCCTGTGTTTTAGACGTGCGTACGCCCGGAGGACCAAATATAGACTCGGACCTTTATCTGGTTGCAGCAAAGAACGCCCGTCAACAAACACAAGGAAGGTTCGACGTCGAAAAGCTGTAATCGCATCAGACAGCCACGAAATACTCTACTCGACTTGCACTCCTGCTCTCTGAGAGCACTCAGCAGCATCTCGGTATAAGCGAACTGTGGAACGGCATCTCAAACCGCTGCCGAAACAATTGGATTTCGGCAACGACAAAAAACAAGCTGGTACGATGAGGATTGCCGTCTCGCAGCGGAGAGAAAACAGACTGCCTACCTTGCAACGTTGAAAACGACCACAACACGTGCGGGATGGGATAGATATCGAGAGCTGAAGAGGGAAGCGAGACGCATCTGCAGACAAAAAAAATAAAGACGCCGAAATGTGTGAGTACGAAGAGCTTCAGAAGCTGGCAGACAGAGATAATGCTTGAAAATTTTATGAAAAAACGAAGCGACTTGACGAAGGTTTCAAGACCGGAGCATCTTCATGTAGAGACCATGGTGGTAATCTGGTAACCGATGTCCAGGGCATACTGGGATTATGAAGGGAACATTTCTCCGACCTGCTGAATGGCAGTGAAAGTACAACACCAGGAGATGGCAAACCCGATTCCCCAATCGATGAAGAACAGATGTTCCATTACCCGACATTGAAGAAATTCGAGAAAAATTTTGCGCAAAATTTATGGTCCTCAGAACATTGGCAACGGCGAATACCGCAGACTATGGAACGATGGGCTGTACGAGTTATACGACGACATTGACATAGTTCAGCGAATAAAAAGGCAGTGGCTACGCTGGCTAGGTCATGTTGTCCGAATGGACGAAAACACTCCAGCTCTGAAAGTGTTCGATGCAGTACCCGCCGGAGGAAGCCGAGGAAGGGAAAGGCCTCCACTTCGTTGGAGGGACCAGGTGGAGAACGACCTGGTTACACTTGGAATCTCCAAATGCGCCGAACAGCGAAGGAAAGAGAGGATTCGTCTATAACCGGCTAAACTGTTCAACGCCAATTACATACATACAATCTTCGAGATGTCGTTGAGAAAACCGTGTCCGATTGTTGCGATTATTTTCCTGTACAATGCTTTGCATTCATATAGAAAATGTACACCAGTCTCTTCCTCTTCTATTTCCTGGCAGCTCCCAAACTAGTCATTCTTTGGTAACTACAGTCCGTCGGCATGTCTTCCTATCAGACAATGACCAGTTAGCACTCCAACTAGTGTTCTTATGTCCTTCCTTTTAAATTTTAGTAGCCGGCACGTACGGCCTTTATTCCAATCAGGCCATGTGTGCCTGCTAGATGAGCAAGTCATAGATTCTTTCCACTATGACCGGTTTATCGATTAAGTGTCTACAAGTAGCCAATGGCATGCTTATACCCCCTTTACTCCCAGTTGTAAGGTTGTGTCCAATTTGGCTAGTTCAACTGCTTCACAGTTACTCGTAATATCACTGTGTCCAGGAACCCATTGTAAGTTTAACGTAGAAGTCAGTTCCATTAATAGCTCATGGCATTCTTTTACTATCCTAGAGGAAATTCTTAGGGTATTAAGTGAGTTTAAAACCACTTGGCTGTCTGTAAAAATATATATATTTCCGGTTGAAAGCACCCTTTTTTCCAACAAAAATATGTGGAGAATATTTAATTAAAAACCTAATTTTGTGAAGGTAAGAAGATTCTAAATGAGTTTAACAGATTATAAAGGGTTTTCCAATAGGGTAGACCAAAATGGACAGCAAACGACGTTATATTTTTCCCCCTCTTTTGATATTTCTCTCAATAAGGTTTGCCATTTCATCATGGAAAGTTATACGATCCAACAACAAGTCGAAATTATTAAAATCGGAGTCAGTAGCCTTAACTTTAAGAGCGCTACGTGGAATTTATGGTCGTCATAATCGTCCTGTTAGAGTAATTTAGTGTCTAGTGGAAAAATTTGAATACACAGGCACAGTACAAAATGCTCCTCTACCAGTGATACAAAGAAGTGCCCGTAGTGTTGAGAATATTGCTGGTATCAATTGAGGAAGATCCAAATCAGTCTCTCACACGTTATTCTCAAGCATTGGCAATCTCTGAGACGTCGTTGTGGCGAATTTTGCGAAAAGATCTTGGCCTACATTCTTATAAGATCAAATACAAGAACTGAAGTCGCTTGATCACCAGAACCAGTATGTTCATGAATTGGACTGAGCAATATCTCGAAAATTATCCGGATTTTCGATGGGGCTCATTTCTTGCTGAATGACTTCGCCAATAAGCAAAATATGCTTTAGCAAGCAGCAATCCACATGTATTCCATGAGTCACCATTGTAACCCGAAAAATTACGGTTTGGTGCGGTTTATGGGCCGGCGGCGTCATTGGGCCGTACTTCTTCCGTGATGATCAAGACCGGCTCTTTACTGTGAATGGGAATCGCTACCGCTCAATGATGACCGATTATTTTTGGCCCGAACTGGATGATATGAGGACAATATGTGGTTCCAGAAGGACAGCGCCACAAGCCACACAGTGAATGTCACAATCGATTTATTGAAAACCAAGTTTGGTGAACATGTTATCTCACGAAATGGATTATTTATTCCCTGTGGGGCTACGTCAAGTCTATGGCCTATGCCAACAAGGCAGTCACGATTGATAAACTTCGAATAAATATCGAACGAGAAATTGCAGCAGTATCGGCCGATTTATGCTTGAAAATCGTCGGAAATTTGGTTCAGCGTCTGTACTTCTTGCATGCTCACGATTTAAAATAGTTTGATAAAGATTTCTAATAACAACTTACATATATTCAACTAGATTTTCCAAACATAATTTCCCTTTAACTACCGTCAGTGTGAAATTGATTCGTTGATCCGCTAAAACAAAAAGTCAATGTATACAAATTCACTATGCAAATATTCAAGCATGTTAAGCAAACGCACAGCAGTCAAAATGTTCACACATTAACGGCGGATGCTTACTCAATCTCACCTAGTCATATTTTTAAGGTACACATATACCACGTGTTTGCGCCTAAAAGTATGCTTGTGGCGAACCACAGCTACTAACCACTTTTTGCCAGCATCATTTCTGCGCGCTCATCGTGGCTTGCAGCGACAGCTGTGTTGCATGTCAGTTATCTAGCGCTTATGGGCATCCCTCGCTCATATTTGCTTGTGGATTAAGTTTGGAAATTTTAGTGTGATTAATCGAGTTAGAATACAAGAACGATTTGCGGGATTTTGGATTTTCATTACACATTTTTTTAATCTGTTTTCGAAGACTTTAGTGAAGGTTTCTGATTCTCTCATGATTAGGAGGTTTAAACAATTACTAAATGATAAAAAATTTAGTCCCAATATGCGAGTGTTCAATCGCTTACAGCCCTTTCACACAGTCAAATTAATTGATCAATTAAAATTTTGATTGAGAAACCAGTGTTTGCCCTTCATACAGTCCGCTATACTCTATAACCGATCAGCTGTTATACATTTTTGTTTTTGCTTTTCATAAGAAGATGGCAAGTTTCAACAGTTAATTCTCCTTTTAGCAGCGACATCTACCATCATGTACTGTGAACAAAAACAAGCAGAGAAAGAACACATACATTATATTTTTGTCGCAGAGTTGCATTCCATTTTAAAGTCGGTTGAATTTCAATTAAAAATTAATGTATTGTAAATTGATCTTAATCAACGTTTCAATCGAGCAGAGGCCGGTTAATTGATCAATTAGCTCCTGTGTGAAAAGGCTATTATATTTGAAGAGCTAAACAACAAATTCAAATAATTATCAAATCTATCAAGTAATTGTCTTAGAATATTTAACTCTTTAGTATTTAATTACATAATGAGACTCCAATAATTGAATACTCAATTCGAATATCAATAAAGCCATAGCAAATTTTGCCGAGTGAACGGCTAACAATAGAAGCATTTTCTTAAATAGCAAATCTTATTACATTTCTGTCCCGCACACCACTTTCTCCGCACCTACACTACGGGCATAACCATTGTGTACCCTTATGCTTAGTTAATTACAGCCTTTGTGATGAAATGAGGGTCATTAGGTCAAAGGTTTAACTGTAGTAAATGTCATGCTATGTTATTCAACGTAGAGCAACGAGCGAGTAGCTATGACATTGGTATTGCCGGCAGCATAATTATGGAATGCTGCGAAATTTTCACCAGCTTAAATCTGCCTGCACTTCGAGTGAGTAGGTAACGTATACGCAGTGGTGGCCCTATATTATATAATATTCGAAGCAGCCTTGCAAGGTTTTGATTAGCACAATGGTTGTGTGTTTGTGGTAGCAGCTTTGGTTCATTGCTTGGTATTTTGTATGCACAATATGGTGGCGGCGATTATGCGTTGCGGCATAATACAAATGCACACACACACATATATATATATATACATACTTAAGCGCAATACTTGCATAAGGGCGCTAATGTGCATGGAATGGTAAACATGCAGAGAAATGTAAACACACACAGATATTGATTTTAGCGTCAATTGTAGACATTTCAACACACATATAGATACATAGCTATGTATGTGAGTCTGAAATTTTTTGAGAAAGCAATTAATCGAGCATTGCCAACTAATTTAAAATAATGCAGTGTTTAGTAATAGCTATTATAGTTAAATATTTATTTACAAATGTATATGACGTACTTTAGAATGGTCTTTAAATTCAATATTTTTTAACATGGTCAGTTTGTCTAGCATCACTTGATTATTTAGAGGTTATACAGTTCTTTTTGATCGCCTACAGCCTTTCGATTTCGTTAAATCGGAGCTGTTACCCTTTTATAAAATCGCGAATCTGCGGTCAAACGTTTGACGAAAAATAATAATCCTGTATTCATCCGAGAAAATTACGGTTAGATACTGATCCACCAACCAATTTCCTTGCTCTGTCTTCTCAATTGTTGGGTCAAAATTTTTTTTAAGGACGTCGACCGTTTTTTAAGAACTACTGCATCGATCGTTTTGAAATTTTGAACAAATATTCTACATATATATAGCTCTCGAATGACGTCGAGTTTTTCCAAAAATTTTAATTACTAACAATTTTACAATAACAAATTGGCCGATTTTTTCGTCTAAAATCGTCATTTAAGCTTGAAAATGGTACCAAAAATTGAAAAATTGAAAAATTAAAGAAAACTCGACGTCAATTGAAAGATAAACTAATAAACTAAAGAAAGCATTTTGATTTTTTGATTTCGGATGCCACAGTGATGCTGTAGGCTGGTCACCGCACAAAAACTTCTTTTCGAGGTGCCTGCAGAGATCGACGATAAATCCGTTATTTCTCGCTATTTTTCGATAAAACTTTTATTAAGTATCAATTAGTATTCAAATGTTGTACTTTCATATAATAATAAGTAAAATAAACCTACAGCAATAATTTTTTCTAAAAAAATTCATGGAAAAAAGTCTTTTTTCGACGAAACAAACCTGAGTTAACTCAATAATGAAAAACGTCAGAAACACCAGTTTTTACAGAAGAAATAGCAAAAAGAAGCTGCACTGAGATTTTTTACAAAATGGAAAATGGGCGTGGCATCGCCCACTTATGGGTCAAAAACCATATCTCAGGAAGTACTCGACAGATTTCAATGAAATTCTGTATATAATATTTTTTTTTTGAAACCCTGATGATACGTGTGGAAAATGGATGAAATCGGTTCACAACCACGACAACTTCCCATAAAACTCAATTTTGAACTCCATCTGATTCCTTCAGTTTATAAGATATACATAAGGAACCAATGAAGATAGCGAAATAAAAGTTTGAAATCTGTTCAGAAATTACCTCAACCTATATACTACATATTATGAGGAATTTTCGTTTTTCTATTGGACTTTATGCCTATATGGGTCAAATTGAGTATTATCTTAGTAAAAATATATCAATAAATTGCGAGAGTATAAAATGTTCGATTGCACCCGAACTTAGCCTTTCCTTACTTGTCAACCTTATAAAGAATCAAAAAGTTCTACTTATTAAACAAGAAATTATACGAAAATGGAAATGTTCGATTGCACCCGAATTTAGCCTTTCCTTACTTGTCAACCTTATAAAGAATCAAAAACTTCTACTTATTAAACAAGAAATTATACGAAAATGGCAATATATAACTTATTGGTTTGGCACTATGTATAAAGTATGTTGTTATACCTATAAGACCCATAACTCTTCCTATAGCTACTTTGGTTTGCATATTTCCATATAATGCATTCACATTCAGCAATTCTGCATTTATTATAATTATCTATACTATTAAATTTCTAGACTGTGAATTGGAACAATGTAAGCTGTTTTATATGTTTTTGGAACTGTGTTCAATTTGTAACTATTGGCATTTCAAGTGTCTTTGGCTGCAAATATTGTATGCAACAGACATTTTGATAATTGGTTATTTAAGTAGTATGCAGATAGTGTTCACATATTCGATGTTCTATTTTAGAATAAACTTAAAAATAAGTAAACCTTTGGGTTTATTGGTAATAATATACCGGTAGATTCTTTAGCCGCATTTGCCAAAAATCACCTTTATACCGGGGGATCGCCGACACAATAGCAGATCATTTAATATTCTTTCCAAAATATTTCGTAATCCCTCATTTAATTTGTATTTTTAAGACAATAAAAAATTTAATTAAATATTTTATTTTTTATATTAAGAAAATTATTTAAAATTTACAGTTTCTTCTTCAAGAAAAATCAATGGATCCTCACAAAACCGTAAAAATATATTAAGTAGCTGTCTAATAGTTCAACGTAATTGATTTCATTCATTTCATGCGTTATAAAAGAAATTGGAGTTGATCCATTGTACCTGAAAGCCCAACATACCATGAGAGATAATATCTGGACATTTCTCGAATTTCTCCACACGCCGTTTCACAACAAGTGTCTTTGGGCATATTGCATCCTTGCAGTTTTTTTTAATTTGTGTTGGAAATGTTTTTATTGACTATTTTTATTTGCCTCTTCGGCCGTTTATAAACTTTGAGAGGACTCCCACTTCTGCGTGTTGTCCCATAAATTTCGGATTTTTTTGAAAAGGAACATTTAGTTTTCTTATTACGATGATTTTTTCGGAGATATCCCTTATTTTTGCAACACATTTTCACATCGTTAGAATTCTAGTGCGCTCGGAAAGTGTTAAATGGGTTCCGCGTGGCATTTCTAAATTAAATTTCTCGATTTCAAATTTTGACGATTTTCAATGGGCTGGTACGCTAACAAAAATTATTTTTTAGGGTTGTAACTTTGCAAACATTTATTTGAAGTCTTAAGAAGTAAAGAAAGGCTAAGTTCGAGTGTAAGCGAACATTTTCCACTCTTGCAATTTATTAATGTAATTTATAAAGATAACACAATTTGACCCATATATTCGGCATAAAGTTCAATACAATAACGAAAATTCCTCATAATATATAGAATATAGCCTGAGGTAATTTCTGAACCGATTTCACTCGTTTTCACCACCAAGATACAATATATCGAAGACTATAATTAGATATATGGGATCTGGGGGAAGTCATGATTTTAACTATTTTTGGTACAGAGACAAACTGTTATAAGAAAAAAATTCCGAGGGAATGAATTACATTAAAATATCTGAGAGATTTACCTATATTTTCGGTGAAAAATTACCCTTAGCCACTGAGTTCTTTATGTTCGATGAAAAGTCATGGTTCGATTTTGACAATTTTTCCACAAGTGATGTCACAGCTCAAATACAATATTTGTGTAAAGTTTTAATCCTCGGTCTTCATTGGTTCCTAATGTATATATCATAAAGTGAACGAATCAGATGGAATTCAAAATTGAGTTATATGTGAAGTGGTTGTGCACCGATTTCGGCCATATTCCACCCGGCCATATTATCAGGGTGTCAAGGTAAAGTAGTTCTTGAGATATGGTTTTTGACCCATAAGTGGTCAACGCCACGCTCATTTTCCATTTTGTAAAACAATCTGAGTGGAGCTTCCATCTGTCATTTCTCATGTAAAATTTAGTGTTTCTGACATTTTTCGTTAGTGAGTTAACGCACTTTTAGTCATTTTCAACATAACCTTTGTATGGGAGGTGGTCGTGGTTATCCGATTTCTTTCATTTTTAGACTGCATTAAGAAATGGCTGACGACTGCGGAAAGTTTGGTTTATATAGCTTTATTGGTTTGAGAGATATATACAAAAAACCTATTTGGGGGCGGGGTTATGCCAACTTTTCAAAACAATTACTTTTAAATGTGCCCCTTCCTAATGCGATCCTGTGTTCCAAATTTTATTTTCAAATTTTCCAAATTTTTCATAACTTTATTTATGGCTTAGTTATGACACAGCATAAGTTATCGGTTTTCGCCGTTTTGTGTGGCAGTGGACCGATTTTGCCCAACTTCGAAAGCAACCCTCATGGTCCCTAGAAACATATGTGCCAAATTTCGTCAATATATCTCAATTTTTACTCAAGTTATCGCTTGCAAGGACAGACAGACGGACTGACATCCGGATTTCAACTCTTCTCGTCATACTGATAATTTTGATATATATAATCCTATATCTAACTCTTTTATTTCTTGGTGACACAAACAACAGATATGTGAACAAAACTAAAATACTCTGTGCAACATGTTGAAGAGTATAAAAACGAAAAAAAAAATTACATAATTTTTTTTTGTTGTTTGGAAACTTTTTAAGGAACATTCTGGAATAATTAATGGTTTGAATTAAATAAAAAAAAAAACGATTTTCTGAATCCGAGAATGGGGAGGGGGTCCCCTTAAGTTCGTTAAAGTGAATAAATAAATTTTAAATTATTTATTTAAGACAAAATCACTTTATTCATCACCATCAATCATTGTTATTACAGAATGTATGCAACGTCTTGGCGATATGTGATACTTTCCCATAATGTACACTATACTTATTATGTTCTGAATGACCAAAGATGCAAATTAAACTGATAGTAACGGTACTACAAAATAACTGGTGTCACTAACAGTAAATCACAACAACAAAAAATATACAGTAATAAGTTTTGAGTAATATCAAAAATGTAAGAGTCTCAACACAAAGCAAAAAATTGCTATTTTTTTCAAGTCTGGGGACAGTATTTCTTTTGCAATAGATTCAGTCCCTGCTAACCGGTAGGTTGTTCGGAGAGTAGTGTAATTTGAAATTAGCAATGAAATATGTTAAAAAACTTACTAATACTTATAGAAATTTGTTGCAACATGCGCGCTTTCTAATATTCTTAATTGATAATTTTTCCAAAGAAATGCAATGGTCGAATATTTGCAGTCAAAAAGTGGCACTCAAAATGTCTCCGTAAAATTGCCAAGCTATACTAAAACAAAAGTGTGCAATTGACGTTTTCATTGGAATGCAGACAGTTGTTATTGTTGCTATTTTTACAGTATGGCATGCAACAGTCAATACAAATATATTACGGTATACTTGTTGTTTGTACACAGCAAATATGTAAATACCGGCACTGGTTACAATTTCAATGTATTTGATACATGTATGTATGTATGTCACATGCATTATGCAAATTTGTTTTTGTATATGTATATGCATTAATTGAAAAATTGAAAATACACAAATCACACAATAACCGCAATGAAAATTTCATAGCATATTTTATTGAAATTTTACACAATTTTACTACTGCAGCATATACGTATATGTATTATAGTTGCAGTTGTTTTTGTTGTTAGTGTAAGCATATTTTTCGAACTCAGTGTCAGTTTTACTCTTATTGTTCTACTCGTAACTGCTTCATTATTACCTCAACGGTTTGTCTGCCTACCTGTCTGTCTGCATATGTATATAAGTCCTTGCGTTCCCCATCCTACATCACCACTTGCTGTGCTGTGGTGTCTTCGGCAGCAGGACATTTGCATTGCATTAATTGAATTCAATTTGCCGTCGCCACATTTGACACGACACAGTTAGGTAGATGTTTGTTGTCTGTCAGCTGTTGTTGTTGTTAGATATGAATTGAGCTTCTAGCAGACAACTAGCAGTGTTACTTAAAGCTAACGGCAATAGCCTCTAACGTTTCGTTGTATGCTTGTTGGCAGCCACACTTGACTGTTGCCATGGTTGCGACGACAGACAGGAATGCATCAACATTCATACTCACATACATACAAATATACAATCATACTTAACTACTAGAGCCGTTGGCTGTTTGATTACACAGTATGTTGTACCAGGAAAACTCAGAAGTTGTTGGCAAATTGTCTGCTGAAACTAGTTAGAGGATAGTGATTCGAGGAAATCAATGACCAGCAAATATACTTACATATGTATGTACGTCTACAGATATGCTTATATGTTCATACATACATAACTCTTAAAGGCAATAAAGCGAAATACTAATTAATAATGGTATCAATGATTATTGCAATTGAAAGGGAAATTCTTTTAGTGTGCTTCGTAAATATGGGCATTTGTATAAATTCGTGTAATTAAAATTGAATTAATTGAAATTTAAGTACATATCTCCTCGCATAAAGACTTATATATACTATATAATACATTTCCCTACACTAATGTATCAAAAGTAAAGTTGTTCACATCTTTTTGAAAATTACCCTTTAATTTTTTAAAAATACCCTTTCGAAAATTTTTCAACTTTAATATTTCATACATTTGTATTGCCTTATTTAACCATATATGAAATTTAATAAGCCGTGAACGATTTGGAAAATTCCCCTTTTGGGTAATTTGATTTTATGTAATTAATGTAAATTACACTAATCTATCTAAAGAATGGAATTTTACTTGCTTAATTTTTTTTTGTAAATTTCCCTCTTGGAAAGTTTTTTAAACTTTAATATTTTGTTCGTCTGCACTGTCTTGTTAAACCATCTTTTTTGAAAATTACCCTTTAATTTTTGAAAATTTCTCTCTGAAGAAATTTCTTATCCTCTAATATTTTGTTCGTCTGCACTGCCTTGTTTAATAATTTATGAAGTTTGATCAACTGTGAACGATTTAGAAAATTTCCCTGTTGGGTAATTTGATTTTATGCGCATATGTTCATACATCTACATATCAGTAAATTGTAGAAATTATGTAACTAATCTAAATATATCATCCAGTAAAGGATTTTTCATCATCTAGTTGTGGCTAGATAATATCTTCAAAAAACAATATATAATAATTTATTGTGGTATTATGTACTTGTATGTAAAAATATATATTTCTTCATATCTCTATTTTAACTAATATTTATATTAAGACTTTCGCATGCCTTAGTGACATATGAGATTTGAACGTATGATAGACAATTCATTTATGTGGCATTGTCAACAAATATTCTTATTAGATTTAAAATTGATTTTTGCTCAGTGACATACAAATGTTAAGTGTGGAAATATATATATTTCTATAAACCTGTATTTATGTGTTATATTATTATTTAGCTAGTGCAAAATACTCTATATGTATGTATGTTAAAATAAATTTTCATTTGATTACTGGCTACTTAATATGTCTTAACCTTCAACCATGTATTGACAGTTGATTTGAGAGTGTATATAGATACATATATACTCCTATGTGTGCCTCCATATATATTTGTATAGATACTATATATGATTGTTCAAGCTTCTCCTATGTATAGTTTACTTTTGTAGATATTAAAAGGAAGAGTGTATTGACCGATTTTGTGTAAATAATATATGTATTTGCTTACTTACAATATTTTAAAGCTTATCTTAATACTAACTCTTTCACCACAACTTTATTGTATATAAAAGTATGAAATGTTAACAAAAAATATCTTATTACTATAGTCCATTCCACGTTTGCCTCCCTTTAATGCAATTAAAGCAATTTAAGGAGTTCATCAATTCATAAAAATTAATGCCGTTATATTTATTTAAATTTTTATACTCTCGCAACAAATGTTGCTAAAGAGAGTATTATAGTTTTGTTCACATAACGGTTGTTTGTAACACCCATAACTAAACGAGTTAGATATAGGGTTATATATACCAAAGTGATCAGGGTGAAGAGTGGAGTTCAAATCCGAATGTCTGTCTGTCCGTCCGTCCGTCTGTGCAAGCTGTAACTTGAGTAAAAATTAAGATATCTTGATGAAATTTGGCACACTTATTTCTTGGCACCATAGGAAGGTTGCTTTCGAAAATTAGCAAAATCGGACCACTGCCACGCCCACATAATGGTGAAAACCGAAAACACATAAAGTGCCATAACTAAGCCATAAATAAAGCTATGGAAATACAATTTGGTATGAAGGATCGCACTATGAAGAGGCATATTTGGATGCAATTTTTTTGGGGAAGTGGGCGTGGCCCCGCCCCCTACTAAGTTTTTTGTACATATCTCGCAAACCAATAGAGCTATATAAACCAAACTTTCTGCAGTCGTTTTTTTAGTCACTTCCAAAAATGAAAGAAATCGGATCATAACCACGCCCACCTCCCATGCAAAAGTTAGGTTGAAAATTACTAAAAGTGGGTTAACTCACTAACGAAAAACGTCAGAACACTAAATTTCCATTAGAAATGGCAGATGAAAGCTGCACTCAGATTTTTTTACAAAATGGAAAATGGGCGTGGCGTCGCCCACTTATGGGTCAAAAACCATATCTCAGGAACCACTCGACCGATTTCAATGAAACTTGGTTTGTAATAGTTTCCTTACATCCCAATGATATGTTGTGAAAATAGGCCAAATCGCTTCACAACCACGCCTACTTCCTATATACCAGAACTTTGAAGACGACCTGAATCGTTTACTTTACAATATATAAAGTAAGTACTAGTGTAGATATATCGGTGCAGAACTTTGCACAAATACTATGTTAATAGTGTGGCAGCCCCATTCTAAAAATCGCCGAAATCGGACCATAGGTTTTTAAGGCCCCATATATCGAACACGAGGGCCTCGGTGTTTCTAACCTAATATTATGGTTTCCAACTTTCGATGGACTATGCACTATATATGACGAATATGTGGGTAAAATTGTGTATTATATAATATAAGGAAAGTTAAATACATAAATTGCGAGAGTATAAAATGTTCGGTTACACCCGAACTTAGCCCTTCCTTACTTGTTACAATATTTTTTAAACATTCACTGGCTAATGAAAATAAAAAAAACGCATTTTTGCACATCAATTGGCGTTTAGCTTTATTAAGCGGATTATTTTGCAGACACATATGCTCAATCAATATTATTCATACTACATATGTGGGCAACGATATTTAGTTAAGGTTAATGTTAGGTAATAAAAGTTCATTCAAAGTTTCATTAATGAAAAAATAATGGAAAGCTATTGGCCGTTTTTGTGAGTCTGCATTTCAGTAAAACATTTGTGTTAATTTGTGATTTTTGTTAATAGCCAGAAGGACAGATAAAATACATATTAATTTGAGGAGTGGGGGTTTGGCTAAAATGATTTTTTGAAAAAAGTATAACCCATATATTAAACGTTAATTTATATATTATCCTCATACGCCTTAATTAGTTGGTGCCGTAAAACTCATTAATTAAAAATCTTTCCCTTGTTGAATATATAGAGAGTTACAATGATCATAAATATAACTCCTTGGAAATATCTGTTGTTGAAAGTCTGTTCTTTCGCTCTCCCAAACGATCTCTATAAGTGCCATTGTTAAGAATGAGATATAATAATTAAGGCAGTATATTCGAAATATCGTTTAATAATGCTAGAATTCATATGAGAAGACGGTTCTCAAATAACGATTTAGAGATCTTTTCCTGGTGTGATACGGTGTCTCTTAAGAGGTCACATGGGTTTTGTCGGGTAAAAAAGCCTATTTTCAATGTATTTCTATGTAAAAAATGATTTATTTAATTCAAACTTTTTTCTGTCTAATAGATATATATTTAAAGAATAATTTCTGAAATTTTCAAATCCTTACTTCAATCATTCGGTCAAGCACGAGTAAATTGTATTTCGAACAGCTGTGCAAAATTTCATTACGATCGGTTGAGTAGTTTCCGAGAACATTTGACCACAGACTTTGAGAATACGGTTCCGAGAAAATGGCGTTTAAAGGTTTGAGTAACAATACACCTTCCAATGGCTGTATCTCCGAAACTATTAATCGGATCGACCTGAAAATTTAGAATAATATTCTTGAGACTTTTTGGAAATTAATAAACCAAAAAACAAAAAATCGATTATTAGAATCCACGAAACCATAATATTTACAGAAATATCTTTGAATGCGAAAATCCATATATATATGAATGGATTCTAGTAGAATAGAATTGAATACTATTTATATGTTAATTTCTTAAGTGATAAATATTCTACATCATTAATACCATATAGGAGGATATTATACGATCCACTCAGGAGTAGTGATGAGCGATATTTCACTACCGGTGATTTTTTCACTGCGATTGAAAAATCACATATAACAACTGTGATCAATTTTTGTAAATATCAGTGATTTACAATCGCAATTGCAGTTCAGTAATTTTAGTTCGATCACAGTAGCTATAGAGAAGTTCAGTGCTTTTGTTCGATCACAGTACATATACGAGTTCAGTAATTCTAATTCGATCACTGTTGCAATACCAGTTCGAAAGTATCAATCACTGTTCAGTAGCAATACCAGTTTGAAAGTATCAATCACTGTTTAGTAACAATATCAGTTCAAAAGTACTGTTCAGTGATCACAGTAAACATTTTAGTTGTGATTTTGATAATTTTGGGTACAATTGATGATTACAAAAGCAGTTAAATGTACCTAAAATTTATTAATTAATTAATTGTGATTACTAAAGCAGATAAATTTTGGATATTGTTAAAATTAATAAAAATGTAAATGTAAAAAATTAAAAAAAAAAATGTGGAGCATAAACGCTCATAAATTCGTTTTTTTTTTTGTTGTGATCGCAATAGCAATATAAAATCACAGTGATTTAAAAATAGCAATATCGCTCATCACTACTCAGGAGCAGTCGGAAAACCAGTCCCCTTAAACTTTCTTAGACCGTTCAGATCACCCAAGAGAATTGTAGGGTCATTATCGGACTCTTATCTCCACGGTCTCACTTTTAGCAACTTGGCGGGATATAGAACATGCACGGTTATTAGAAGCTAAAGATAGTCATTCGGTCGATTGAGGGGGAAAATTATCTCAATTATAATGGACTTACTCCAGTACAACGTTTATTGCTGGTATACGGTCCCCATTGCTGCAAAAAGTGATAGAAAATTGGGTCTCTCGGCTGGGATTTATGCAAATTAGACACGTCCTATCTCTGTAATAATATCTATATTCATTGCTGTAACATTAAATTTTATGTTTTTTTTATCTAAAAAAAACCATTTACTGTAATTCTGACAGAAGCTAAAAAAGCAAAAGTTAACTTCGACCTTTGTTACCACATTTATATATATATGTACACTTATGTTGTCCGAGTAACATAATTTTAAAATTTAATTGTATTAAAACATAAACACATATATTTGCACAATCTTAATTCACAATAATACTATACATATGTACATGCAATACAAATATTAATTAAAACAATCAATTGATTTCATTATCGTTGAAATATTTTATTTAGATCAAAAATATTATTGCACTTTACCGGAAAAAGGGTTAATTAAGTTAATGAAATAATTTTTGAAATTGATTACACAATTAACATAACTTGAAAATGGTATTGCTTATTAAATCGACAATCGCAAAATGTAATATAAATGGTTAACTGTTATATTTTAAGTACCGTAGCGCTTAAAGTAATAAATCAAATGGAAAGGGATTAAATTGATATTATAAATGAGAGGCTTTAAAAAAATGTCTGCAAGTAAAAGTTGAATTTTAAAGTGGACTTGGTATTTATTAAAATGAATATACGCTGAAAATTTTAAATATTGCAGGGGAAAAGAACAAGGGTTTTCATATAAGAATATTTTAATTTTCTTATAGCTTACACTTATAATTTTTATACTCTCGCAACAAAAGTTTTTAAGAGAGTATTATAGTTTTGTTCACATAATGGTTCTTTGTAAGTCATAAAACTAAACGAGTCAGATATAGGGTTATATATACCAAAGTGGTACCAAATCGGTTATTTGTAAATATCTCGCAAACCAATGAAACCAAACTTTCTGCAGTCGGTTCTCTTACGTACCCAACCACACACCATGAAAAGAGTTGAAATCGGATATACTCCCATACAAAGGTTAGGTTGGAAATTACTAAAAGTGGGTTATCTCACTAACAAAAAACGTCAGAAGAAATTGCAGAAGGATGCTGATTTTTTTTACAAAATGGAAATGGAAAAAAATGGGCGGCATCGCCCACTTGTGGGTCAAAAACCATACCTCAGGAACTACTCGACTGATTCGAATGAAATTCGGTATATAATATTTCCTTGACATCCTGATGACATGTGTGGAAAATGGATGAAATCTGTTCACAATCACGATAAGAATTGTACCTGAATTTTGAGCTCCATGTTATTCCACTTTATAATATATACATAAGGAACCGATGAAGATCTCGGAATAAAACTTTACACAAATAGTGTATATCATATCTGGCTCCATTTGTGATAAAATTGTCGAAATCGGACTATAACTTTTCAAAGCCTCGAATATCGAATAAGAAGAATTCAGTGCCCCATGGTAATTTTTCACCGAAGATTTCGGTAAATCTCTCAGGTATCTTAATTTCATTCAGAGGAAATGTTTTTCTTCTAATAGTGTGTCTCTGTACCAGAAATGGTTAAAATCGGTTCATAACTTCTCCTAGCTCTCATATACCTAATTATAGGATTTTCAAATTGGGTCAAATTGTGTGTTATCTTAATAAAAATATATCAATAAATTGCGAGAGTATAAAATGTTCGGTTGCACTCGAACTTAGCATTTCCTTACTTGTTTGTACTCTTTCCGCGATAAGTTTCAAATAGGTTTATTAGAGAAGTGTTTGGAAAATAATATGCTTCTAGAAGTGGGTACTTATTTTTTCGAGTGATGTTGTGTTAGAAAAAAACTTGTCAAACATGGGTAAGGGGTAAATCTCCGCAGAAGCAGAGAATCTCACTTAGACTAATTCGACAGTCCATTGTGACACCCGGAAAACTCCTAATGGTACACTAAGACCCTTATGATGCGAAAAAGCGCTTGGACTCTATGATAAAGTTCTGAAGTCGGCTAATGTCGATTCCAGTCACTTCGCTGAGCTACTTCGAAGATTCCTATTCGCCTTTCTCCAAAAAAAGGTTACTCAGACCTCGATCAAAATATTGATTGATCTTTTCAGGCTTCCGTCTTTGGCCACTCCTGTTTGAACACTTTGTTAGTCAATTCGGCAATTTAATTATTGTTCAATTAGCGGTTAATTGAGAATTAATTTATTTAACCCTTTCTTTATTAGAGGAATATTTTTAGCTTACGGAGAAAATGAAATGTGAAATTAAAGATCTAAGAGCCTTTTCGAACACCCAAATTAGTTGGTTAATTAAAATTATAATTGATAGTTTTTCGCACTGTCGGCTACTCGATGAACGATCAGCCAATATACATTTTTATACTCTCGCAACCTGTTGCACAGAGTATAACAATTTTGTTCACATAACGGTTGTTTGTGTCACCAAGAAATATAAGATTTAGATATGGGGTTATATATACATAAATAATCAGGATGACGAGTAGATTTGAAATCCGGATGTCTGTCCGTCCGTCTGTCCGTCTGTCCATCTGTCCGTGCAAGCGATAACTTGAGTAAAAATTAAGATATCTTAATGAAACTTGGAACACATATTCCTTGGCACCCTGAGGAGGTTGCTTTCGAAAATAGGCAAAATCGGTCCACTGCCACGCCCACAAAATGGTGGAAACCGAAAACACATAAAGAGCTATAACTAAGCCATAAATAAAGTTATGAAAATGAAATTTGGAACATAGGATCCCATTAGGGAGGGGCACATTTGGATGTAATTTTTTTGGAAAAGTGGGCGTGACCCCGCCCCCAAATAAGTTTTTTGTATATAACTCGCAAACCAATAAATCTTTCTGCAGTCGTTTATTTTAGCTATTTCCTTATACAGTCCAAAAATGAAAGAAATCGGATAATAACCACGCCCACCTTCCATACAAAGGTTAGGTTGAAAATTACTAAAAGTGCGTTAACTCACTAACGAAAAACGCCAGAAACACCAAATTTTACATAAGAAATGGCAGAAGGAAGCTGCACTGAGATTTTTTTACAAAATGGAAAATGGGCGTGGCGTCGCCCACTTATGGGTCAAAAACCATATCTCATGAACTATTCGACCGATTTCAATGAAATTCGGTATATAATACTTTCTTGACACCCTGATGACACGGGTGGAATATGGGCGAAATCGGTTCACAACTACGTCTACTTCCCACATAACTCAATTTTGAATTCCATCTGATTCGTTCACTTTATAATGTATTCATAAGGAACCAATGAAGCTAGCGGAATAAAACTTTACACAAATACTGTATTTGAGCTGTGACATCACTTGTGGAAAAATTGTCAAAATCGGAACATGACTTTTCAAGGCCCCTGATATCGAACATGAAGAACTCTGTGCCTAAGGTTAATTTTTCACCGAAAATATAGGTAAATCCCTTAGATATTTTAATGTAATTCATTCCCTCTGAATTTTTTTCTTATTACAGTTTCTCTCTGTACCTGAAATAGTAAAAATCGGGTCATAACTTCCCCCAGATCCCATATATCTAATAATAAGTAATATTAAATTAAGTGAGCGTATAGTCTTCGATATATTGTATCTTGGTGGTGAAAACGAGTGAAATCGGTTTAGGAATTACCTCAGTCCCCATATACTATTTATGATGATTTTCGTTATTCTATTGAATTTTATACCAAATATATGGGTCGACTTGTGTTATCTTTATAAAATTATATCAATAAATTACGAGAGTATAAAATGTTCGGTTACACCCGAACTTAGCCCTTCCTTACTTGTTGCTTTTGTTTTTCATAAAAAGTTGGTAAGTTTCAACAGCTGATTGCTATTTCATCAATAACTACAACCATTACTATCAGCAGCAACATCTACCGTCGAAGAGCATTACTGTTTTCTATTCGATTAAAAATTAATGTGAAAAAATTAGATGTTTATTTTGTATGGTAAATCGATCTAAATCAGCGCTTTAATCAAACAAATACCGGTTAATTGATCAATTAACTTCTGTGCGAAAATGCTATAACAGTTTTCACATACTAATTTTTTAATTAAGCTCTTCTGAACGCTAAAGCCTTTTAGTCAATTTACTTCTTAATTGACTTAGCTAATAACACTATTTAAATAGGACAAGTAGTCACATGCATGTTTGAAATCGAAGACGATTTGAGAACTTTAGCAGTAATTTTATATCTGTACTGAGGAAAAGGCATAACACTGGACTCCGATTTATGTTTTCTGTCATCTACACAACTTCTTGGTATGAGGTGCCTTTAAAGAACTGTAAAATGTATTTCTTTTCTAGAATTGACATTCACTGATTAAGGAAAATCTGCGCATTCAATAAGCGTTCGCTTCAATTACCTGTTAGTATAAATTAGTTCTATCACTTAAGGAGTGACAGAATTAGTTTAAAAAATATTTCTTTCCTTATTCAACAAATTGCTGTGGTTATTCCTAAATATTTTATAAATTAATCTTTGAAATAAAATCAGAATAAATCACTTTACTATACGTAATTTAAATCTTCTACTAAATAACAAACATCAGCAATAAATATTCCTTAGGCTATTTACACAGCCAACAATAGTCGACACTAATAATCTACTTGTATGCAATTAAATGAAGAGACAAACTAATAAAGAGTTAAGCAAGCGTGTAAAATTGGCAAATAACCGGAAGTATTATATAAATTCGTAATTAAATTCGTAGACATATATTAGCAAGCGCCACAAAGGAAGTTGAATATGCTAACATATCTACTATAGACGTATATATATGTATGTTGGAGTATAGTTGCAGATGCCATGATAATGAAATATTTGCTGCATTCTGCTCTGTGATACTTATTTTTGCAACAAATAGTGGTAGGCTACATTTGGCAGTAAGAACTCTATTACCTTGTACTAAATACTAACGAAAGAGGCATAATTTTTTTATACTGATTTTATAACAAATATAAACTTTCAAAAGTTGTGAAATTTAAACACTTTGTATGAGAATTTCCTAAACAAACTCTTAGGAAACAGTCACAACTTATTTTGCCTCCAAAGCTCTAGTAGCTTTCAAAACAGCGGCCATGTGAGTACTGCAGCTCCAATGCCCTCAAAGTGTTATTTAAATACGAAATTTTTGAGTTTTTGCTGCTGTGTTGAAATGTTAGCTTTGCAGGGCTGTTAATTAACATATGCTTTGTAACGGCTGTAAATGTTGTTCTCAATATCTGTTGTGAATCACCGCTGTAAAAATTTCCCTGCAATTTCTAAGACTCACCAACCTCTGAGGGGTAACCATGTGTATGTTTATTTAAGAGGTGAAATACTTTATACTTCTATATTAATTCAACACAGGTGCATAAATATATTTCGGGTAGTGGGGTTGGTACTGTTTGACTTGGCGTATGAGTAACATTAGAATTGAGGTACTATGCATCTGTTTTAAAATGTGATACTATCGATACAATTGTGTGTTAATTGTAAGAATTATAAGATTCGTAAAGACATATTTTATTAGTAAAAGCTAAAACATATCTAGCCGTTTTAATATAATAAAAATAATATGATCATTTTATCAAATATTAAGCGTTTCTTTCGATGTTGGCATTCACAAATAGTAGTAGTAAAGTGGACCGATTAGTAAAAGTAAATGAATCAATGATATTTTTAGATATTTACTAAAACTTAATTAAAACTCCTTAAAAGCATTGGTTTCATTCTTCCATGTAAACTAGAAATTTTAATGGGTTTTTTATTACAATATACAATGTTTTTAAAATTACTTAGAAATTAAGCGGTAGGGAAGGTCGGATGGTTTCAAGCTCTTCTCAGCCTTGGATAGATGCACAGTAGTAGCTGCTTTTATTTAGTGGTATTAATCATTTCATTATCACTAAAGCGAGTTGAAAGTTGATTTTTCATGAAATATTAAATCACTTCTAACTATTTGTTCACAAGATCTCAACCCTCGCTCTAGTTATTAGTTTCCAAGTAATTGGGTTTTTTTTTATCCCTATCTGCTAACAAATAGTCGTTTACAGTGAAAGAAATACAAATACCAGATCAATTATGTTCCTTGTAATGACTCGGTGAGTCCAAAAAGATTTCAAATCAAAGAAGGGTAAAGTTTAGGGTGAACTGTATATAAAGAATGAGTGAGTTTTATGTGAGTTTTTAAATGACAGTAAAATATATCAAATATAAATGTACAGAGAATAAGTATGTACTAATAGTAACGCTCAATCCGAGTTTAATTATAATGATAATAAGCGTCTGAAGAAAATAAAATGTGAACACTTAGACTTTAGTATTTTATAAGGACGCTTGATGAGATCGATAATGTTCATCATAACTGATAATATCCATTTCTGGTATCACAACATATTTTACCAAGAGAAATATTCTGAAATATTATAATAGAATAATTCAAGTTTTTCCGGGAGAATTATTTCGATTTTGAAGCATTACTTCGAAAAAAGGAGAATTTATTTTTTTTCACATTTTAACTGATATATGAGGAATAAAGCCCACCGTAATTTTGAAAAACCTATAATTATGTATATGGGAGCTAGGGGAAGTTATGAACCGATTTTAAAAATTTTTGGTAGAGAGACACACTATTAGAATAAAAAGATTTCCTTTCTTTTTCCATTTGCGTTGAAATATTATTCTTTGGCACTGAGTTTTTCATGTTCGATATCTGGGGTCTTGAAAAGTTATTGTCCGATTTCGCCAATTTTTCCACAAGTAAAGACACAGATGATGTACAGTGTTTGTGCAAAGTTTTATACCGCTATCATCATCGGGTTGTGAATTGATTTCACCCATTTTCCATCCGTGTCATCTGGGTATCAAGATATTAATCATTTGATCATCATTTTGATTGAAATCAGTCAAGTAGTTTCTGAGATATGGTTTTTGACCCATAAGTAGGCAACGACATGCCCATTTTCCATTAAAAAAAATTTGAGTGCAGCTTTGCTCCGTAAAATTTAGTGTTTCTAATGTTTTCCCGTTAGTGAGTTAACACACTTTTTATTAGTTTTCAACCTAACCTTTGTATAGGAGGTGGACGCGCTTATTATCTTATTTCAACAATTTTCATGGTATAAATGGGGTAAGAAGGGAAACGACTGCAAAAAGTTTGGTTTATATAGCTTTATTGGCTTGAGAGATATTTACAAAAAATTTTATTAGGGGCGCGCCCACGCCCATTTTTTCAAAAAAAAAATACACCCATATACATCCTAGTTCAATCCTTTATGCCTAATTATACGTTTTTAGCTTTATTTATGGCTTAGTTATGACACTTTATAGGTTTTCGGTTTTCGCCATTTTGTGGGCGTGTGTATCAAGTCTTGTCAAAATATCTTAATTTTTACTCAAGGTATCCGTTGCACGTACAGACGACAGACAGACATCCGGATTTCAACTCGTCTCGTCATTTTGATGAATTTATATAACCCTATATCTAGCTCGTTTATTTTATGACTTACAAACAACCTAAAATACTCTCTAAACAACTTTATAATCGCTACCAGTTTTACGATTACAAATAATCGTTAGGCTGAAAAATATGTTATTGATTAATCAGAGTTCTTTGGTAATGAACTAGGAGAGGAATTACTTAATCACTTTCTCGCTTGCGTACACCTATCCTTGTCGGTTAATAATATAAGAGCTCTCCTCACTTCATTTAATATACTAAGTAAACTTAATTCAACTAATTCATTATTTTCCGCTCTCTTCTATTCTCAAACTCTCCACTTTGTAGTGGCAACATTTGACCTAAACACTTACAAGTAATTAACCTTAATCTCATGGGTTCAAATACAACAAAGCGCAAAATGTAATGGAAACCGCAAAAATCAATTAATAGCCATTAAAATGTATGCATATTTATCATAGTCAACACCCACTTGGTGTAGAAAAATAATACAAAAGTAAGTGTGAAGAAAACTCAACGCCTCTACGCGACTCCGATAGGCTGAGACGACCAATATGAATTATTTGAACTATGTACTGTACACACTTATAAAATATATATATTTATGTACTATAATGTGATTATGTGGGAGGTATATTTTACCAATGCACAAACGCAGAAAAGTATGCTAAAGAAATTTGAAAAATTTGGAAAGAAATTAGATTTTTTTAGAATATGAGTGGCAGCAACATCTTCCAAGCGGGTGTACACTCAAATAATTGATTTTCTATCGCACATTATATACACGACGACTTGTACATTATATACAAATGTGAACGACTTAGAAGCTTGCTTAATGGCTAACGACATACTTTTTGGCGCTGTTGTTGCTGTTATCATTATCAATATTGTTGTTGCAACACGTGGTTACAGTGTTGTTGCGTCCCTACAAGCAAACGCACCAACGAGAACCACCCCAAAATCTCCAACACCGGCTGCAGCACAACAACTTCGACTAGAATGTGGCTGCTGCGCATGAATATTTTCGTTTTTTTTTATCTCACATTTACTTTATTTTTTCTTATTTCTATACACACACACATACAGTGTTTTTGGTTTACTAGGAATGTTGGTATTTGTGTGGCTCCGTGTGTGTGTCAAACGGAAGGATGTGGTTGTACCATATTTTTTTATTCGCTTTCTGATTTCTTCCATTGCTCTTACTGCCACAGTGTGTTGGTGCGCTTGTTTGTGTATCAATATGTACAAAAACATCGGTTTGTTATTGTGGTTAGCTGGAGCTGAGAATTTGTGGTTACTTGTGTTGGTGTTGTCGTAGGCTGCTTGGTTGATGTAGGTGCTATGTCGTGTTGTTGTTCTTGTTGTATGCAAATACAATAAAAGGAGGTGCTACTGTGGGGAAGAGTTAACATTTTTGTGTGGTGAGTTGCTGATAGCATGGTGTCATTGGTATATATTGCTATTGCTTATGGGTATTATATCGGCTAACTGGGAAAAAGGGGAAGTTGGTAAGCGTTATGCGTTTTATATAATAATACCTTCATTTTTAATAATTACCTAATGAGTTTTATGTTTTTTTTTTAATATTTAATTATCTGTCTCATAACTAATCTTTCGGACAATTTTAAAGTCCCAGAAAATACTTCTTCAAAATATTACTATTTTTATAGTATAACTCGAATATTTAATATGTTAACTATAGACCCTTAAAAGAAAAGCTTGAAATGTTATATACAATTTGTGATATAGGATCAGAGCATATCGTATCATTGTCATGTCATGTCGAAACTTTCGATTATCTCGAACCCGTATTTTCAAAAACTTCTTTTGCAATAACTCTATAAGCTACTGACCGATTAGACTGAAGATTTCAGAGGAGAGAAAGAGATATCTCTTTAAGAACTATTAAAAATTCTCTTTAAGAACTAAGAAAAAAAAAATAAAAAAAATGGAGATTTTTTCTTGTCTTTGATATATCACTAATCCGCAAAAAATTTTAATTCAGATAAATAGAAAAAAACAGTAGAATTTTCTACAAATATGGTTAACAAATGCTCTCTATAGATGTGATTTCGTACACTTAAGCTAAGCCAGACAACTTTAAAGATCATTACTTGAATCTAAAGGGTTTTTAAATGAGAAAAATGATGATGAGATACATCAGATACTAGCCTTCTCCATTACCCAGTTCACAATTTGATCATATATTAACTTTAGACACCATACACACATATTAACAATAAATATTTTCTTCTTGTTAGATGTTTTAAGGGTTTTCTAGTCTGCTATACAAAGCTGTGATGTGATAAAAATAAGCATAAAACAACTTTATAGCGATTTTTTTCACTTTAGGTTAAGCATAACTCCCTGTCATAAATTTTGTTTGAGTTTGATGTTCGAGTAAGTTTCGATTCGTGAAGATTGTCTTATATGTTTGTTTTTAAAACCAGTTGGATATACTTATACCTGCTGGAAAAAATTTAATCTCTGTAATTAAGCTCTTCGGCATCACTCATTATGATTTTTATACTCTCGCAACAAATGTTGCTATGAGAGTATAATATGTAGTTTTGTTCACTTAACAGTTGTTTGTAAGTCATAAATCTAAAAGAGTTAGATATAGGGTTATATATATCAAAATGATGACGAGACGAGTTGAAATCCGGATGTTTGTCTGCAACGGGTAACTTGAGTAAAATTTAAGATATCTTGACGAAAATTGGTACATATGTATATTCCTAGGCACCCTCAGGAGGTTGGTATTAAAGATGAGCGTAATAAAGGTACAAAAAGTCGCACTTGGAAGGGACATATTTGGACGTCCCATACAAAAGTTGTGTTGAAAATTATTAAAAGTGAGTTAAATCACTAACGAAAAACGACAGAAACATTAAATTTTACAAAAGAAATGGTAGAAAGAAGCTGCACTCAGATTTAAAAAAAATTGGAAAATGAGCGTGGCATCGTCCACTTATGGGTCAAAAACCACATCTCAGAAACTACTCTACCGATTTCAATGAAATTCGGTACATAACACTTTTTTGACACTCTGATGACACGGATCACAACTACGAGTACTTTCCATATAACTCAATTGTGAATCCCATCTGACTACATCACTTTATAATGTATACATAAGGAATCGATGAAGATAGTGGAATAAAACATTACACAAATACTGTATATCATCTGTGGCTTCACTTATGGAAAAATTGTCGAAATCGGACTATAACTTTTCAAGGCCCCGGATATCGAACACGATGAATTCAGCGCCCAAGGGTAATTTTTAACCGAAAATACGGGCAAATCTCTCAGAAATTTTAATTTAATTCAGAGGAAATTTTTTTCTCCCATATATCTAATTATTCCGCATATATCGGTTAATATATGAGATATCTCAGCAAAATTAAGTAAGAGTAAAGTCTTGGATATAGTGTACCTTGATGGTGAAAATGAGTGAAATCGGTTTAAGAATTACATCACTTTCACATATATAATGATTTTCGTTATTCTATTGGACTTTATGACGAATATATGGGTCAAATTGTGAGTTATCTTAATTAAACTTTATCAATAAATTGCGAGAGTATAAAATGTTTGGTTGCACCCCAACTTAGCCTTTCCTTACTTGTTTTAAATATAGATATAATATTTCATCACTTTAGGGTTTTCCACAGAATTTGGTATACAAAGCTATGTTCTAATAAATATCATCATAAGACTGCTTCATATCAAATGTTTTCTAATCTTAGTCTTCAATCTAATTTGGTATACCTTTTTCAGATAATTTTGATTGGCGTCTCCAAGCTTGCTCTATCTGCTGGAATTTTTTCAAACTAAGTAATGAAGTTCTTTGGCATCAGAAATTTTGCGCTTTCTCTTTTGAGTTCGATAAACAGATCTCTCATCTATTTTCAATCTCACGATAATGTTCTCCTTTAACTCGCTCAGTTAAGAAAGAGTGTAAAGAAAGCATTATTTTGATATTCGACATAATTTGTCAAACGGTAGATGACTCAATTGTTTATCTATGCCGCGATTGGTAGAAATGTTTCTACTTAGCAGACAAACAGATTTTTCATTAAGACTTCCGCTAAATCGAAGTCAGACAACTCGATCACATATAGATACCATATAGTCTTATAGTATTTTCTTGATAACACCACGTTTGAGACTAATTTATCATTTATTGAGACAGTTATAGCCGAAATGGCTAACTTAATAAATTAACCGGCTTTTGCTCGAAAAGAAAGAAATTTACTTCAATTTTAATTATTTTACTACATACACACATTGTATACGCTGGATGTGTTTATTGATAAAATAGCAATTAACTGATGAAACTTACACACTTCTCATGAGCAGCAAAAGCAAAAAGCTGATCGATAATCGAGTGGACGCCTGTGCGCAGGGTTTCTCAATTATAATCTAAATGTACTGAATTTAGTTGGATGTGCGAAAAGGCTATTACGTTGTAACGACGAATTAAGGCAGTAGTCTGCTTTACAGGCTTCAAAAAATCGTTTTGCTTTGTTTTAAATCTCTTTCAAAACTTTCCAAGAATATGTCTTTAAAATTCCAGAGGTCAATTCGACATTATTTCGAAGCCAGAGCAGTTTTAGTGGCCGAGCGTCGAGCAGGTGCGAATGCTCGCGATTTCTCGAGTTTTCATTTTCACAAGTGTTAGAAAACGGTGCCGGCGATAGCAAAAAGAATATATGTCCGATCGAAAAAAAACCAAAGTGATCTAGCTTCAGTATTAAATTATCTTCTATTTGAACTAAAAAAGTTGGACAAAAGTATTATTTAAACTACTTGTTTTGCAACTTAAAGTCAATTTTTTTTAAAAAGTGAATTTTTTTTTTCAAACTTCGAAAAAATTTGGAATTTTATAAGTTCTTCGGTATTTTTTTTAGTTCATAAAGAAAGAAACTTATAAAAATTCAAAAAAAAAAAAATTGGTTTGACTGTTTCAGATGCATCGCACGACCTCCATCAACGGCACCGATTTACAAGTGCAGACTCCAGGCGCTCCAGAAAAATACTTAAAACTTTGAAAAAATTTAAATATTTTTTAATAATAAATATAGTTTTTTAAGCCTTAAATATAGTACACTATCGTCTTAAAATTCCGTTTACCGCAATCATTTCCTTCTCATTCAAAAAAAATTGCTAAAAAAACGTTTTTTTTCGGCTTCTAAAGCAGACTACTGCCTTAAGATAAAGTCGTTTCTAATTTTCTTAGCCTCTGCAACTGGGTACCGCACTCTGACTTCTTTCGCCAAAAGCACACATTGATTCGTCAAATTAGAGATATAAGTCTATAATATAGAGATAGGACTGTTAATGAAAATAGACTGACTTTAGAAACATGATCCAATGGTATGGTACGGTAATTCAAGTAACAGTCTATTAAGTACTTGTAAGCTATGATATTTATTTACTACTATAATCTTAAAATAATTTTTCTCAATTACTAATAATCCCGCCAACTCTCGCGTTCAATTAACATATAAATATAAAATCGAAAAATAAAAGTCTTAAGAAAACAAGCCACGTTTCTATGATATTAAGCAATAAGGAGGGATACAAACAATCTTAAATGAATTGCGGCGCCACTTGTGAATTTTTTCCAAACACGCTATTGCAACAACACATAATTTTCGTGGAATTTCCAGCATGTAGACGCAGCGCTTTTCTTCAAAGTTCATTTTTACGAAAAAAATTAAGTCACTCGCTGTGTCAATACTTTACGCTATAATTTCATAATACACCAACAACTCGCCACATTGCCTATTCTTCAATTTACCGCTATGTTGCATGCAGTTAAATGCAACGCTGATGAAGCTATGATTTTTCTACACTTAAAAAACTATGTACCGCTAACTTAACTAACATTTTTTGTCGACCAGCATGTACAAAGGTATTAATTTGAGAATTTGTAGCAACGTCGCATACATACATATGTAAGTACATAACTGTATATTTATGTTAGAGAGTTAATATACATATGTATATCTGCCTGCATATTACAGGTGATTGCACGACTGAGTGCGATTGTGTAGCAACAGCCGTTGCAATTAGTCGCATGGGGTTGGAAAAATCCAATTCGTTGTAGTCCTACGTGTAACTGTATATGATTGAGTCGCTTGAAAACGCGAATTGGGCGTAAAATCAGAATTGCTACTTTTGGCTAATATTGAGTCATACACCGTTATATGTCTGTTCAGCTGCATTAGTCGTTTGTTTATGTAGTACAATGGCATATGTGATATGATTTCTTAACTAATAGCTGTTCTACAATTTAGACTGTCTACCAGACTTCGAGTGCATGTAAATGGTACATTTAACTTTGATAATATAGACATACATAGGTCTAAATAATTTTGCATAAATATATTTCGACGAATATTTCAATTGATATACAGGGTGCTGCATAGAAATGATTTGTTGTTCCAGATCGGTCTAGGCTAAGCTCCAATTAGATGTTTCGAATTTATTTGAATGGAGATTGAATTGCGCAGACAATCTAAAACATAGAACTTCTGGAGAGTTTCCAGAGCTAGGTTCTCATTGGAATCTGCGGAGCACTAAGAACAACACCAACCATGGCTTAAATGATCTTTTACACTTTGCACTCGAGGACGTAGCGGATCGGTACATTGCGGTCGAGGAGGTCGCCATTGGACTCAGAGAAGCTGGATATATGAAGTGTTTAAAAACTTGAGCTTTTTCATGGATGGATCGAAAGTTAAAGGAACTTGAGAGAGGGAGCCTTGTGTTGGAAGCTCTGAATTAACACCAGGCTGCAACAAAGGTAGGACTAGACATATTGATTCGAAGTGAGGACTTCAACAGAGAGGTGTGTATTCACTCCGCGATACTGGCCTTGGATTCGATGAAGTGCTCTAAGCTAGTTAGGGAGTGTCTAACATCTTTGTCGGTAGCTTCGAACTACTTTGCAATCCGACTTGTGTGGGTACCCGATCACCGCGGAATCGCTGGAAACTGCAAAACGGACCAGCTTGCAAGAGAAAGAGAGAGCGTACCCTATCAAATTGTCGGAGTTGAAGCGGGTGGATTGTCTCTGGTCTACTTGTGCTAAAGCGCTGAACACACTGACTTCGAGGGAGCTCGCCAAACGCTGGACAACAACCTGCACCTTTGCAGTAGCAAGGCCATTCTAGTCCGTGGTCGATTTAAAACCCTCTTTCCAGCTGCTGTCGCTTATGAAAGTTTATCTTGCCACAATCATTGGTTTGCTTACTGGTCACACCCAAATGGGCACACATGCGGTGAGGTTGGAGATCAAGCCAGATGCTAGTTGCCAAAGCTGCTTGGAGGACGACGAAGAGGAATCATTCCAACACTTCCTCCTACAATGTTCGCCATTTGCAAGACTAAGGTTAAAACTCCTCGGTAGCCACATTTTCGGTGAATCTAGAGAAGAAACTGGAATCGACATAAGCCTTTATAATAGAGTCCATGGGTTGTCGAATCATAAGGGTCTTTGCGATCCGTCTGGAGTATTTAGGTTTCAGAAAGGACAGTCAAATCTAAGTGAGACTATGTGCAGTTGCGGAAAACTACCGTTTGACCTAACCTAACCGAACGTAAGTCTGGCTAACAGACCGGTGCTCTTTAACTTGATTATAGCATATCTGAAACGTGTCGATACACCAAGAATCCCTCTAAATCTTTCTTTATGGAAACCACTTAGTCACAGCGATTTTTTCTAGGGAAAGAATTTTAGTTTTAGTGGTGATACCTACATATATGATATGAATAATTTATAATGAATCATATATACTAGGTCCACTAGATGTCAAAAAAATACAAAATTTTTCGTCGAATCTAACCCACCCTATACTCCATAGCACATAAATACCCTATCACATTTCGATAGCAGCCCTTCTAGCGTAGACTGTTGTTAATAGAAGTGGATTTTCGCTGCCGGTAATTGCAGTGTACTACAGCAGACCACTTCAACTTGGGGATGGCGATGGCAAAAAATGAAATTTTTATACAGTTACACACACACCCATATATACGTTTTACATATCAAATGCAATTTGACGGAGTCAAGTGAAAATCGTATGCTTTCGTGTTTCATTTGATTATTCGTTGGCATTATTGGCATGCAAAAAATGTGTTGCCACAGACATAAAACAAACAATACATAAGCACATACACGTACTCGTACATACATATATATTTAATTGATTTCAATCAGTCATACACAAGTCAGCAAGGATATACAAATACTATGTATATGCGCTTGTTTTTGGTATGCAATTATGTGTTATATAATAAACATATGTTTCTGTTCCCTGCACTCAGTCGCTCAACGCTGTCATTATGCGCTTTCAGTCGGCGTGTTGCTTGCCATTTGTGGAATTTTATTTCACTTTTGACTTTGTACTCTTTGTTTTAGATGACTTTTAAATGGCTCTCATTGATAATGCTAATAATGCCTTTAATACTAATTAATCTGGTATTTTTTAAACATTGTATATGGTACAGGCATATATTCATTTAGTTTAAGTGATTGGTAGTCAATTAAAGAGCTTATTTTTATACTCTCGCATCATATTGTTCGGTATTACATATAATAGTTTTCACCTAACGGTTGTTTGTAATAGCTTAAACTACATAATTGAGCCCGATATCTACATATATGCTTTCTGGAATTTTAAAGAATATTTGGAATTAGCATTCTGAGGAGAGGGATAGCCCACATTCTAAACTTTCAATACTTGTATTTATCACAAAGAATACTTGTATTTATCAGCAAGTGTTTGACCTACATATATTATTTAAAAATGTTGTATAACATTCCTTTTTCCCATCTTGATATAAGGAATTCTCGTATCAACGAATTACTAAATAAGTAAAGAATATAATGTGGAGAATTGGTACTTGCCGCTGTTGTATTTTGAGGTTCTGTGCCCACCTTTCTGCTGCTGTTGTGGGGAGCTCAACGTCCCTGACGTGTTCTTCAAGTAATGATATCTCTGCTGATGAGAGTTGAAAAAAAAACAACTACGTTTCGCACTAGCTCCTCCCGGAGTTCGGGGAATGTCGTCCTTGGCTGCACAACAGCGGCAATGGCTGATTTGTTTGGCTCTGTTTTTTCCGTTGCCATTATTGCTATTGACGTTGACGTAGTTGTTAGAGCTTGCCTTTATCTGACATCGAGACGGTTCGCCCCGTGGTATGGTCACTGTTTCTACCCAAGGCGGCCCGGTATTTGGAAGGCTACGTTAATATAGGGCCGAATTAACCTCTTGGCTGCAAATAATTCAAGTGACGCGGTTCATAATGCTTTATACTCTGCGTCGCGCACTTATACAAATGTTCAAAACATACTGCATTTGTTGTTCATCAGAGGTAACTTCAATTTTGCACTACCGAAGGATTTTCTCAATCTTGCCAGATGACACACACACGTTTTCCTTATTATATAATGTTTTTGGAACTCATGGCTTTATATATTTGGATTTATTTATTTGTTTGATGTTTATCGAATACAGAGAAAGTCAGATTAAACAGTTTTTGGTTACTAAACATCGTGGGTATTTATGGACCTCTGTTTCGTTAGGACTTTAAATTAACGATATTTAAAAAAATACACCTGGTGGTTCCAGCACTGGGGTTTCCTTAGTATTTTCGGTTCTACTTCTTTTTTTATTGATGTTTTGGCCTGGTCCATTCAACACCTTAACTCTAGATATATCGCTTATTACTACTTAGTGAATAGCGGGCCTTTGGTCACACTTTAAAAAAATAATCCTGGCTATGGCCATTGGTCGCATTTTAAAAGTAACCCTCGTCGAAACAAAACTAGGGTTCATCAAGGAAAACGAAATACCGAAAGATTTATATTATCCATCATGACTGACATTTATTTTTTTTTTTGTTTTTTGCTATTTTGCTCAAAATTAAATTTTTAATAAGTTTATCTTATAAGCAGCCTAACCTGGAAAAATAATATTGAATTTCGATTGCAGTAAAGCTCGAAAAGGCTGAGCTGAGAAAATATGGTCGTTTAAGCAACTGTCGAGTATTGAACGTATTGATTCTGTATTACAAAAGATAAGATATATACTCATCAATATTGATATAATCAACCTTAATATAGTTCCTTTATTTGCTGTAGATTTCTCGTAATAAAATCAGTTAAACTTTAAATTGATTAAAGCTTGTTTGCTAGATTGAGGAGGTAATTGTTATATAACTAAAGCTTAAATGTTCTAGGCAAATTATATAATATTTGTTAATCCCTAATTAGATCTAATCATTTAAATTTTAAAGAGATATATAATATAATCGTATAATTTTTGAGGAGGTGAGAATATTAATGATATATGGAAGAATTAGTCTGTGCATATTATATAAATAGGGAAATAGATTAATATTTCAACTGCCAATATGTTACCATACATATGCTCATTGCATGTTCAGTGAGTTCAAAAAGAGTAATTAGTTTTCCATACCAAATTAGCCAATATAATCAATTGCTTATGTAAGAAAATATTCGAAATCGGGTTTCTTGATTGATTATAGACATACAATTACCGATAAAACATAAATTGATAAATTGACCACGCTTGCATGTCTTGAAGTAATAATAAAAACGATGCCATTCCTTCATAATTACTCAACTGAGAATTTTAGAATAATTAATTATGTCAGACAAACAAGCTAATGGCCAAATAATGAAGACAAAGCAAAAGAATGGAAGGAAACAATCAAATCAAATAAAAAATGCTTATAAGAGACAAAAGTTTACACAACAAAAGAGTAAATAAAAATAAAAAGTAAATATAATAACAAAAACAAATACAAAAACAAATACGAACGCTGATTTCTGAAGGACGAATTAAGTCGTTGGCTTGCATTGCACTAGAACTACTGCAGACTATCAAAGTCAAACAAAAGTTATGCCAAGTAAGCTCCTGTAATAACAGCAACAACAATAATAATAACTGTAATAATAACCATTAGTAGAAATGAAGCAATAACAACAAACAAAACAAACTATAATAACAAATAAGTATTTTCTCTGCAGCAGTCGCGTTTGCCGCCGAAAAAATAGGAAAAAAGAAGAAGAGAGTAAATAGTACTAAAACCGAAAATAATAAATAACAATAAAAAAACGAAGCAAATCGGAAGTTCAAACACACTTTTTGGCAGATAATCAGCATTTATGAAAGTTTCGCCACATTTTCGGTTAAATTTTCGTAGCGAAAGCATAAAATCGCACGGGGTAAGTAAGTCAAAGTAAGTATTATGAGGCCCAGCCAATGCCGCGCCAGCTCGTTTATGACGCAATGTAATGCATGTAATTTCATATTTTCATGCTTAAGCGATTATCGGGCGGGCATGCTATGAAAGGATGTAAGTTGCAGATAAGCGATAGTGAAGCGGATGAAGATGCAGGCAAAATAGTTAGAAAAACAAAAAAAAATATATAATGTTCCGCCGAAAAAAGAAGGACACAGGAAGCGGATATCGCAGACACAAAGCTAACACAAAGGTTGATAGTAGAAGCAAGCGGCGGCTGGCGAGCTTTGCTCTGGATATACATAGCTTTGAACTCGCCTGTCCGAGCTGTGCTACTTGGCGTACGAATGCACTTCACTTAATGACACTTTATGCGGTTACATATAGTGCTGTCGAGAAGAAGAGTGCGGGAGGTGTGGCCAGTTGTAGTAATATTTCAGTGGCTAAACTAAAGTATGTGGAGACTTTTTGCTATACGAAGTAGAAGTGTAATGTAATGCTGTGCTGAAGTGATACTCCACATGAAGTGGCTTAGATTGTGATTATATTGAGTGTTTTATGGGGAAAAATATGATAAATATAAATAAATACAAATATATTTGAGAATCTTCCTGGATCAAAGTTTGAAGTCCCAAAACACTCAAAATGTGAATATTATATTTTAGATCTTTTTGAGATTTTATTTCAAGTAAAATACGTAGAATTATTGAAATGTATAGTATTTGAAATTTAAAGTCTAGAGGAAAAAAACGCCTTTCCCATTAAAATGATGGTTTCTCGCAATATATGGCTTGCTTCTTCGTTATGATGGAACTACTAAAGCTCAAAAAATGTAAAGAATTGGTTTCGAAGTAGCTCTTATTTCTGCTTTTTGTGAACAAACTGACTACGCTTATACCTTTCTTAATTTATAAACTGATAACCTCCATTATCCTTTTTTAAAATAATTGGATTACTATTTTTTGCCAGGGCTACAGGTTATGGCTTTGATTAAACTATTCTTAAGAGAGGAGAATCAATGTTTTAATCACTGTAAAGGTACTTTATACCTCATCTGCTATACATGGTGTGTTAAAAAAATGATGAGAATCCAAATGTCAATTTTTTTCGTCGTGAATTCTTGGCTAAAAACTGTACTGCAACAAAGCCCGACCCTCCATATTTGCCAGACATGGCTCCTATGACTTTTTCCAAAAATAAAGGGAATTTGAAGCGCCGTTTTACAAGCATACTAGTGGCTGAAAGAGCCAAAAGCAATACCAACAAGTAAGGAAAGGCTAAGTTCAGGTGCAACCGACCCATATATTCGACATAAAGTCCAATAGAAAAACGAAAATCATCATATATAGTATATAGGCTGAGGTAATTCCTGAACCGATTTCACTCATTTTAATCACCAATATACATTATATCTAAGATTATATGCAAATTTAATTTTGCTAAGATATTTCCCATATTAACTGATTTATAAGCAATTAAGCCCATCGTATTTTTGAAAATCCTATAATTAGGTAAATGAGAGCTGGGGAAGTTATGACCCGATTTAACCATTTCCGGTACAGAGACACACTATTAGAAGAAAAAGAATTACTTTAAATTTAATTGAGATAACTGAGAGATTTACCGATATTTTGGTTGAAAAAATATGCGATTTCGACAATTTTGCACGTACAAAGTGATTACAAGTGATGCCACAGGTCATATACAGTATTTGTGTAAAGTTTTATTTCGCTATCTTCATTGGTTCCTAATGTATATATTATAAAGTGAAGGAATAAGATGGAGTTTAAAAGTGAGTTGCATGGGAAGTTGTCGTGGTTTGGAACCGATTTTACCTATTTCCCACACGTGTCATCAGGGTGTCAAGAAAATGTAAATATCGAGCAGTTCCTGAGATATGGGTTTTTTGTTAAAAAATCTGCCTTCTGTCATTTCTTCTGCAAAATTTATTATTCGCACTTTTAGTAATTTTTAACATAATCTTTGTATTCGTGGTGTATGATGGGGTACGTAAGAGAAACGACTGCAGTTTGGTTTGTTTAGCTTTATTGGTTTGCGAGATATATACAAAATACCTATTTGGGGGCGTGGCCTCACGCCCTTCACCAATAAATTAACTCCAAATATGACCCTTACTAGGACGGTTCTTTGTACCAAATTTTACTTTTATAACTTTGTTTATGGCTTAGTTATGACACTTTATGTGTTTTCGGTTTTCGCCATTTTGTGGGCGTGGCAGTGAACCGATTTTGCACATCTTCGGAATCAACCCTCTCTCGGTCCCAAGGATCATGTGTACCAAATTTCTTCAAGATATCTTAATTTTTACTAAAATTATCCGTTGCACGGACGGAGGGACGGACATACAGACATTCGGATTTTGACTCGTTTCGTCACCCTGATAATTCTAATATATATAACCCTATATTTAACTCGATAGTGTTATGACTTACAAACAACCGTAGCAACTTTTGTTGCGAGAGTATAAAAATTGTGTTTCAGAAGTGTTTTGACATTTGGAAAAGCTAAGTTCATAATATCGAAAGTGATCTTTTTTAAAGGCGAAAATGTTAATACGGATGAATTAGTAAATATTCTCAAAAACGAAAATATTTTTGAGCACACTTCATAGATTTAACACTTAAAATAAATTACATCCCGAAGAGATAGAAATAATGATGAAAGTTTCAGATGTGTACTCCTTTCTTATACATGATATCGTATGATTATATTTAAACTATGCGGAAAACATCCATCTAGTAAGAATATCTCATATAAATGTTGATTTTTAGGTTAACAGAGCCGTGGTAATTTGGAATACTGTCGGTTAAAGGTCGGAATGAGCAACCAATAAACCCTATAAAAGTATCAGCATATGAGAAAAATAAAGCAGATCTATCAAATTCACTCATTAAAAGGAAAACAAGAAAACTAACCTTAAGGCAATAGATTCAATCAGAACAGAACTCATGAAAAATTGAAGAGATAATTGTAAACAACGCTGACGAAATCCAACACCTCTTATAATAATAATCTATTGTTGTGAATAACGTTCTGTAAGACCTAACTCTTCATTCTGGGCACGAAGAGCTCCAGCGTCGCTGAACAATTAATATAATCCTAAGCTGAACATTGAAACATGTTATATATATTTATACCTATTCAAAACTGACCTTGAAACATCAAAAAGAAGGTACTATATGTAAAGAGTCCCTAACTATTTGCATGTCTCTTTAAACCTAATCATCTAACAACCCCCGCTTTATGATTTGACTCAAATAAGGAGGCACATAAAATAGGTTAGGATTCATTCTCATTTTTCTCTAAATGAGTCTCTTCTAACTCGATATTTTTTTTGCTCATACCAAAATTAGTCACACAAATTTAAGAAATGTTCTCAGACAATCTAACAAATTATTAACAAATGTAAAAGGTATAAAAGTAAAAGAATCTTACAAGTCTTAAAGCTGCCTGAAAACATCAATAAAAAAGAAGGCACAAAATTGTTTCTTTCTTTATTTTACTTTCACGGTCTCATCATAAAAATGGCTTATTTTGCGCATAAAAAAAATAGTGACAACTACATGACTAGTAAAGCTCCAACAACTAAGTGTAGCCACGTATAGAAATGTAAACTGCCAAAGGACAACCAAATAAAACTTAACCGAACACAAAATAAACACAAAATTCACCATGCGGCCTTCAAACTACTCCCCAATGACTATTTGCTGTGGCTGTCCAAATCTAACATAGATTTTTACGAGTATGAATTCACACAAATGCTGTTATGATGTGCTGCATGAAAGGACACAAGGATATGCAGGAGCTTAAAGATGCAGAGTTACGTAAGCAAAATAAGAGCACGAGAAAAGGTAGTGAGCTAACTGTGAATTGAAAGAAGAAGAAAATTGTGGAAATTTGTTTGAAGTCGTTGCAAAATTGTGTGAATTTAATGCAGAATTTTGGGAAATTTTTTCTCTGTGAGATTTTTTTAACCTCTAGAATTTGATGATGTAAGATTGTTTTATGTTTATAGGTAAGTCTATATACGGGGGATAAAAGATCTGAAGGCGTTACAAAGCTAATGAATGTATATAAATTTCGAAGTTCGTAATCGAAATGCTGGAATACTAAGTGTCTCTCTTTTTACCTTCTAACCTAAAGTTCTCTTGAACCATTTACTGTGTGTTTGTATCATCACCTTTCCTCTTCGTTAAAACGTGTAAAAAGTAAAGATTTTACTTTTCAAATCCGCCAAGTTCTCACAAGAATCGAATATCTGTCGGTGGAAGCTTAAAGCTTATGAAAGCTTATTGATGGTATGAAAGCACTATAAGTGGAAGTTATAAGAATTTAGCATTAAGTTACGAAAGCTGGAGTGGTTTAATGAAAGCATGAAGAACTTCACACGCAAGCTTACTGATTCCTTAAATCCCTCTTAGCGCATTTCGAAAGAAACATTGCGTGTATTCCCGATACATTAGCAAATTGATTGAGTTAATCAGGTGAGCAAGAAAGAAACTTCAGCAGCGAAATCAATCAATCAATGAAATAAATTACAATCCGCAAGTAATGCTTGGCAATCATTAAAGAAATTAATCACAGTATTGAGAAATGATAGAGAAGAATGCTGTAGGCATGAATAATACGCCAATGCGCAGATATGAGTGTGCAGTATGATTTACATGTAAAAAGAAACACGAAAACTTTTAGGTGCAAAGATACAACTTCCTTTCTGTGAAAAGAGACGAAAAAATATGTAAAAAGATGAGTGCACAAATAATTTTCTGAAGTTGCATACTTTAGCTATTCACTGTTGTGCTGTGAAAGTCAGCGTGTCTAGCAGAGCTCAGGGCAAATGTAAAGAAAGTTTAGGCAGGCTCAATAAGCGCTCATAACATATTAAAATAGTTCTAGCATGTACTTACATCGACCCACACACTTATGTAAGGACATCAAGCATCTTTGAAAACTGTGAGGTATACATTTAGGAGCATTACCTAAATCTATTGAATAACGTTTTGTTGACCGAAACATGTGAGAATGTTCACAGCCAAGGATGCACACGTACATACAATAAGCACATAAAATACCAGAAAAGTTTACGAAGAAATTTTTAACTTATTTGTAGTGTAATGTGTGTGTATAATCGCCTAAAAGTATGCTGAAGTTACCAGATTTTTAATATCAGCCTTGCTTGATTTGGTTTCTTATACATTAGTACATAAGAGTAAGTGTAATAAGTTAAAATGTCATGCAAATTTTAAAGTTTTTTTAGAATAGGGTAGCTGATTGAAATATGTATATATATTGGCTTAACTTAGATGCCATAACTTAATATTATTGCCAACATTTTTATTTAGAGTGCTTTTATTATAGTTGATTGGTCATTGACGATGATAATTAAAAACCTTAAGGGTCTAATAAATACTGATCAGTAGATATATTAGCAGTTGAAAATACCTGACTAAAATCTACAAAGTACAAATACAGCATTTAAAACCATCAACACAACAGTCTTGTTAATTTATGTCGTACACTTAGGGGAAGTCTTTAAATAATATGGAAAATATGAATCCCTGTACCGAAAGACGTTCGTCCAATAATCTTATGAACCAACCACGACTGAATACAACAATTTTTAAGAATTGAAAACTATAAACCAAGTCGAGTTCACATGTTTCATGTATTTTAGAATTTTAATAGCTTCCTAGCAGTCACATATTATACCATTGTAAACAGCGCCTAATTATATGCACGGCTTTATTTGAACGAAAAAGCAGATTCACATGTAAATAATATAAAATATATTAAATGAAATTTCGATTAGAATAATATCAATGTAGTGTTAAGTCAACTAGCTATTAAGCCATCAATTTCCGATGCATTTAATTTGGTAAATTGCATTTAATTGTAGGCAATATATCTTATGGACTTAAAAAACTTTATACAGTGAATATGAAATAGCAAATATGAAAGATCTGTTACTGGTAGTAGAACCTACCTTGAGGAAGGACTGTTGTCGCAAGAGGAGGTTGAATACTGATTGGTTGTAGGTAGGTTCTTGGAACCGAAAAAATTTATACTAGTAAGACGACTATTTTGGTATAGCTTTACTGTTCTGAAACCCCGGATCTTATATGCATAGGCTTTCAATGAAAAAATAAAACTGGAAATATATTGGAGGGAGGCGAGTCTATCTCATTCCACTCTCTTCTGAACTACACAGGTTTTTCAAGACTAATATACAAACTATGGCATACCTTCCGAGCGAGTTGGTTGGAATGGAAGTTAATCATTTAAAATGATTTTGGCTAAACAGGGAGTAATTTCAATATATAAGAGTTTTGATTCAGTATTTGTAGGATTTTCTGAATTATGGGTAATTGATCTTAAACTAACAATCTGAAATCAATTTGATCAATGGTAATCAATAATTTAACACCTAACGAAACCTCATCTAGATAAGTGAAAAAAAGAGGGAATTTTTTATAATTCTTTGTTTTTTATAACATACACAATCATATATTTCGTTTAAATAATTAAGCATGCCAAAGGTGTATATTTAAATAGTATTTTGTAAAATTTGTTATACAAAAATTGCGAAAACCAAACCGTTGGTATCTTATTGCCATTGATGTCTTAAAAAGTATTTATCAAATTTTTGCAATGTATGGGCTTGAAAAAATAGTTGATAAACTCGTTTAAAGGTTAAAATTGAAACTGATGTGGGTCGATAGGCGGAACTTCCAAAGGGTTTATCTCCGGCTAAACAACTGTAACTCCTGAAAAATTAGGCGATTTTTTTTAAAGAAGGTACTCGATCGAATGTTTCGAAGTTTTTTGGACATATGTATGGTAGGCATGTATAAGATTTAAGATTTTAAGATTTTTTTTTAAAGCTGTCAAAAAAAAAAGCTCCCCAACTGCTGACATGATTCCGGCCGAATGAGTGACAAGAAAATTCAAAACGGTTATTAAAGTTGAAGGTATTTCCTATACAATGACATACAATTTTTGAAAGATATCAAAAATTAACAAAATGACGTAGTTCTAAAAAAAATTGTCGTTTTTTGTCATGGTATAGAAAATATATTCAAGAATACTCAGTTTCAATTTGAAGATCGGTCAATTTATCGTTGAGTTATGATGTCAGCAATTTTCAAAAAAGTCGTTTCTGGGAAAAACCTGTTTAAAGCTTCAAGTCTTTCACTCTTCAGAACATTGCAATTCAAAACTATCCAAACTTGCCGATTTCACAGGATATTTTTGAAAGTAAAGTAACTATCGACCAAGCAAAAAATAATAATTTTTTGAATATGTCACACATAGATAGCCCCTTAAAATTTTACTTCGATCAATTTAAAATATTTTAGAATTTTGAAACCCACTCACAATTCGAAAGAAGTACAAAAAAAGGCTAAGAATAATACAAATATGCTGATGCCAAATTTTTTTGTGGCGATACTGGCCGATGCTGATTCTTTTACTATTGATAATTTGCAAAGACAAATAAACAAATAAAGTAAAAAAATATTAAATACTTATTGTAATTATTTAACCTTTCTGTTCTATTATAAAATGTTGAAAATATTCCTTCATGGAACTTTTGCGTGACCTAGATGTAAATTTAATTCAATTACAACTTTAAGCAAATGCTACTCTTGCCACCACAATAATTTTATTTAATTCTTGGTATATATCGTATATAAAAAATTAAAATGCGGCGTACAAACACAACATAACCAAAACAACAGCAAAAAACACGAACTTGCACTTCGACAGCACAAAAACGAGACACATGACACTCAACATCGAGTATTGCACGTAAAAACATTCAAACGTAAAATCGAAATTACAACTTGCAACATTGCAAACACTCAAATTCAATCAAAGCAACACCAGTAGAAACAAATAATAGAAAAAATGAAAAAAAAAAATTTTTTTCAGCAAAACACAGGGTACACCTACCAGCGATATAATCAGTGGTGACAACAGCACACCAACTGTCTTATTGTTAAATGTTAAATATATTGATGTGTGTGTGTGTGTATGTATATGTTGACTCTCCCACACTAGTTGACCACCCTCAATGTATTGTTATTGCTATGTTGACAAATCGAAACTTTAACCTCAGAAAATCATTTCCGCATCCTGTTGCTCACTACGACGATTGTCATAGTCCGTCAGCGCTTGGCGACCAACTTTTGTGTCGATATGTGTGTTTGTTCTTTTGCAATTCATACATACATACATACATACATACATACATACACTAGTCTTCCGCTAGCTGTTTCCTGTGCTGTCATTGTTGTTGCAATGTTTTTTGTTGTTTGCCCTCATGCTATTGTTATTGCTGTTGGTTTTTGCACTACCTCGTCCTTTAAAGCATACTGTTTGCATTGGTCACGTTTTATTATCGTGTCACATTACAGAAAAACCAGGCGCATGACTTACATACATACACACACACACATACATTCCCTCTCCAGTTTTTCTTACTTTCGTCACATGATTGTTGCTCCTGTTGCGGGTTCAAATTTATTGGCCGTGTGGTGTTTGTATCGGTCCTGTCATCGCTGACTTGATTTCGTTATCGTATAATCATGCTCGGCCACATCGGTGTTGACAGTCAGCGCTCGCAGTGATTTTTTTACTCATTGCTGTTTTTCCATATGTACAAGGAAAAACAGCAAATATTTTTTTAATTCCTGGCTTTTGTGCGGCAAGCTCGAATGAGTCGATTGTAATTTTGCATTTTTTGTTAACGTTGCCTCAACTCAGTGGTTATCGACTTTGGCTTGTAATTTTCTAGATTTTTTGTAGGGTTTATTTTGCAGTTGATTTTTGTTTTTTGTTTTTGCGGTGGTCAACTAAACACTAGGTGTTTTCTTTCCCTTTCATCTATTCCTCGTTTCACAGCGGCTTTTGGCGATATTTCTTGCATGAATCTTCAAATTTCCACTGCTGATTGTAGGCTTCAAATTTTCGTCGCTGTTCACATGTTGAATTTTTTTTTTAATATCTGAAAATATATTTTTTTTTAAATAATTTCTCAGTAAAGCTCTGTATTTTTGTGAATTATGTACTTCCAAAATTATGCCCTTTAGTTTCCTAACTCAATTACAGAGGATACACTTCTCACAAAGCCATATATTTGGTAAGTTTATAATTTGGTCCACTACTGAGATTAATACCTTAAAATTAACATTTGCCAAGGCTTTGGTCTTCGAAGCCTCCTTTGGGGAAAGACCAAAGTCATCACATTATCTAAACCGACCTATTAGACCTGTGAAATTAATGACCGTACTGTTTTCCTCTACTGTAAGTGTTAAGATTATTCTCTAAAATGGACCATTAACTACCTGTCGTTACTCCTTTTGTGTATGTGTTTATTATTAATTTGAGGTAAAGGCGCTCTTACTCTCTGTCCTCTCTTATGAAACTCCTTTTGGAGTTAAACTAGTCAAAAGACCACGCAAAGTAGCCCTGTATACAGTGGCGGATCCAGAAATATTTTTTGGGGGGTTTTACGAAAAGTTTTATTACTCAACGTATTTTTAATATAGTTCCCTCGCGAAAATTCAGTTATTATAGGACACGTTTTGATATCGTACGTTGAAAACGAACGACGCTGCGGCATACTATCCCATTGCTTTTTATATCCCCTTTCTTGATACTTACATTGCTCATTTGAAAAGCCGCTTTCTTGACCACAGATCAGTGTTAGACAATTTTTGTGTATTTTTCCCAAAGTACGAATTTGACTATAAAAAAGCACGAGAAATATTTTCTTTTTATGAAAGTGTGATCAACTGTTCAGAACAAAACTTTCTTGCGAAGGTGAAAATGTGGAAACAACGAACTTCAGGCAAGCATTTTCGGAATGTTCTCGAAGCTTTAGAAGCAGTGAACAAAACGTCTTTTGGGAATGTTTTAAAGATTTTACGCATATTGGCGTTATTGCCCGTTTCAATAGCATCACCTGAAAGAAGTTCTTCAAGTTTAAAGAGAATTAAAACCTATAAATATATATATAGATAAATAATATAAATAAATATACCTAAAAATATACGACAGGTCAAGATAGGCTTAATGGTCTAGCATCAATGAATAGGGATAATTGATCTGTCAGTTGATGAAATACTAGAATAATTCTTTCAAAAACCAAGGAAAATATAACATGGAATGTGAGATCCCGTGTAATCCTCAATTAATCACTGAGCTTCAGTGACTGCTTGTACAAATGTAGAGAAAGTTCGAATTATATGAATAACAACAAAAATCTTGTTACCTTATATATTTGCTTATAATTTGATGTGATTTTTTTGATCAATAACCTCATTCCAAACCCATATCAACAAACATATATTTTTCTCTGAGTGTATAGAACCGTAGTCAGTCTTGTGCTAGGGAACTGAAACATGTACCAAAACATGGAAAAAATAAAATAAAATTGATGACCTTCGAAAGAAAAATTCTCCGAAAATTTTCATCGGTCAGAAAAGGACCTGATGAATGGACGATAAGATGGAATACCGATCTTGACCAGCGAATTCAAGGCGAAAACGTGGTGTGCTTTATTAAAACGCAACGAATAAGATAGCTAAGACATATCACAAGAAGCGATGAGTCAAGCGTCCAAAAGAAGGCAATGGACGGGAAAGTATTCTTCGGCAAAGCAAGAGGAAGATTAAGAGCAAGTAGGATGGACGAATTAAATAAAAACCTGAAGATTCTCCGACTGGAAATTTGGAAAGAAACCGAAAAAGACAGACACCTTGGAGGTATATTATCCAGCAAGCCAAAGCTCACAAAGACCTGTAGAGCCAATGATGATGTTGATGATTTAAATTTCTCCCTTCAAACTTACAGTGGTAATCTGTGGCAGAGATAGGGATGAATTCATGATATAAGATATGAATTCATCTTTTTGGTCGGGTATTTGCAGGTTGTCCCTCTGTAAAGCAAGATAAAATAGTTATCATTTTGAACTCTTTCAATTTGAATTGCTCAAATACCAATTTACTTTGAAGACTCCCTAGTACATACCAAGTCGCCAGTAAGATATTATTGGGTTAAAGGCTATGTTAGTGCAAGATTTTTCCATATATGACTTCAAGTCTTTGAATAGCTTATATAAAGCGTTCGATTCACTACTCTCTAACTCCTGGCTAAATGGAAGCTAATAAAATAGTCAACATTTGTGTGTAAATCAAGTATCTAAATGAATTATTGAGGTGGAATATATAATATTATTTATAATTGCAAGAATATTCTATAACATTATTTGCCATCTTCAATATTTTTTTCACTTGTTTTATTTATTTCATAAGTGTTTTATGCCCTAATTGATTTCAACACTTTCCCTCTCATTTTAATAATCTTTAGAATTCATAATAAATTCAATCTATTAACACTACTATATTCAAGTTACCTTTTCAATATGCCTCATCTGTTTAGATTATTTAGCATTATAGAAATATATTATACATATGAGCTAATCATGATAATCTCTCATACAAGGCGTAACGTCATATTCATTTGGCTTTTACACTCTATTAAATTTTTACAATTTGTTTTTTTATTCAGCTCCCCTATATCTATTTACGTGTTATTTCATGTAGCTACATGAGCAGCTCCATTAGCATAGACTGTTACATTGCACTTCTCGATTGCTTTTTTTTTCTATTACGCCTTGGGGAAAATTCCGTTTGCGTCAATATTTGCGCAATGAGTACACTTGTGTATACATTTGAGTATATGATGTTCGTTTTGGGTTTGATTTTTATTTTTTAATGCTTCACTGATGCAGTAAGTTATATACTGTGATCAAATAGGTATTGCCAACTGCAAAAATATATATAAATTCTCATACTTATAAGTATATAAAGTGCTTTATATTTCATATAAAATGCAGCTAAATTAATGATATGATTAAACGAGCTCTATTAGATAGCAAATTTTAAACGTGGACCGATGAGCTGGCTAATATGATTCGGTCTCAAGAAGTTCGCCACAATTCGCGCGAAATATGGCTCGTTTCGTCGTCGAATTTAAAAGTGGCGGACCATTTGCCTACATCAATCGAACGATTTATGATAACGTTAACTCCATTTTAAGTTTCTAATAGTATGACCCATAATTCCTACATGCCAATATGATATTACTTTGTTGATGTAAAGGTGTATCTACTTCATTGATCTAGTTATTTTTTTCCTTCACAATTTGTCAAAGTATGGCGACATAAGTGTCAAACACATATGTTTACTATTCCCCTTAGGAAACTTTTTATCTTTGAAAAGTCTCTATGCAACATATTTTGAGAAAAAATTTAATATATAATAGGTATTCATAGATCTTAATACATATACTCTGAAATATAATTTGTTCAAAGGTTTTGTTAAATGGCAACCTTATTATCTTTACTTAATATCTATTCATAACTATATGAGGCTTATGTATCGATCCATCTCTATGTGACAATCGAGAGCCGGTAGGAAATGTTGTAAGAAAATTATTTATAAATTAATAAAAATGCAAGATACCTTAGAGAGTTATAGAGATATTTATACACATATAAAAAATTGATTTAAAAAACATTAATAACAAGTAAGGAAAGGCTAAGATAGGGTTTTTTATTAATGTAATTTTTTTTAAGATAACACTCATATATTCGAGAATTCGAGAAAACACTTTTAATACTTCAGTATCATATTGTCCTACATTTGTATAGCTTTCGACAACATTCTTATGAATGTATTTATTAAAAACCCAACTTAAATACATTTTTAATTAATTTAACAAATAAACGTTTTTGCAAGTTTCATACTTTTTTATTTTATCCATTATTCTTCTCTTAATTTTCTATTAAATCTATTTCTCACTGTGTTATTTGTTGCATTGAAATGCCAGCCAATCAATATGCGCCTCTGAAGTGATGGGTTAAGTGTGTTTAAAAGCGTGTGTAGCTTTTAATTTGCTTTAAAAGAAATGAATAAATGAACACTGTTGACAACTTTGACTACTTGAATGTTGACATTTCATACCGAGATCTGTTTTTATAGTAAAAGGTGCGTTTGCAAAATAAATAATATATGTAGCGTATACCTGATTGTATACTTGCTCTTTTGCCCACTTATAAGCATATATATTTACATTTAGACTCACGTTTTTTCTTTTCAGAAGAGAGTCCAAAAGCTGACATGGCATATGCCAGTGCATTTAAGCAACTGTGAGGATGCTCAATCAAGTATGAATTGGAGCATGAACATTGTAGAGGATGTAATTGAAATCTAATCTATACAATAAGTATGTATATATATGTAAAAGAAAAATATATAAATGTACTATATCAATGATTTTCAGGTGACTTTCTATAAAACTATATTTACTTATTGATTTTTTCGAACCCTTCTTCTTGGAGACATTTTTCTCCGAAATCGAACATTCTTTACGAAAAATGGTTTCACACTCCTTCACTCGAAACTATACTTGACAATTTGGTACTTACCTTAGAACGCACTATGAGGGTGTTTTCAAGTGGTTTAGTTCAGCATTAGCGCTAGTTTGCTGACTCAGACTTATGCTCAGTTTTATTTAGTGACATTTGCAATGGGCTTTACAAGATATCTTTGCAGTTCGTTATGGAAAACTTTTCGCACAGGAGCTATTTGATCCATTAAGCGGCCTTTGCTGGATTAAAGCGCTGATTTAGATCAATTTACCGTACAAAATAAAAATCTTATTTTTCTCCATTAATTTTTAATCGAATTTTAATCGAGTTGAAAATGAAATGCATGTCTGCGACAAAGAACGTATTTGTAATTACTTTCTCTGCGATTGGCTGTATTTTTCATTAAAATACGGTAGATGTCGCTGCTGGAAATAACGGCTGTGGTTATGAAGAAAAAGCAATCAGCTGTTAAAACTTACTTCTTATGAAAAGCGAATACAAAAATATATAACAGGTGATCGATTATCGAGTAGCCGGCAGTGCGAAAGGCAAAAATTGGTTTCTCAATTAAAATTTTAATTGATCAATTGATTCCGCTGTGCGAAAAGGCTATTAGTTGTAATTCTTGAAGTTTTAATTGTTTGACTTGTCTGAGCATCCTTATTAAATTAAATTATTTAATTATATTAAATTAAATTAAAAAAATTAATATATTAAATTAAATTAGGTGGTACTGACCTGCTCCTTATTTTAAATACAGTTCTTTCTAAGAGTGTTATGAATGCTCCAGAGTTCCGAGGTAGTATAAGTTCAAAATTTATTTTTATCAATATAGGCTTAAAGAAATAAAAATTTTAACTTCACTTACATTTTATGCTTACATATATATATACATATATATTTTTAAACTAAATATTGACCACTTACTCCATTACATGCATTTAAGTATTTGTTTTTGCCCCACAAATGCAAATATAAAAGGTAATTAATAACAAGTAAGGAAGGGCTAAGTTCGGGTGTAACCGAACATTTTATACTCTCGCAATTTATTGATGTAATTTTATAAAGATAACACAATTCGACCCATATATTGGGTATAAAGTTCAATAGAATAACGAAAATCATCATAAATAGTATATGGGGACTGAGGTAATTCCTAAACCGTTTCACTCGTTTTCACCACCAAGATACAATGTATCGAAGACTATCCGCTCTCTTAATTTAATATTACTTATAATTAGGTGTATGGGATCTGGGGGAAGTTATGACCCGATTTTTACCATTTCAGGTACAGAGAGAAACTGTTATAAGAAAAAAAAACAGAGGGAATGAATTACATTAAGATATCTGAGGGATTTACCTAAGTATATTTTCGGGGAAAAATTACCCTTAGGCACTGAGTTCTTCATGTTCGATATCAGGGGCCTTGAAAAGTCATTGTTCGATTTTGACAATTTTTGCACAAGTGATGCAACAGATCATATACAGTGTTTGTGTAAAGTTTTATTTCGCTATCTTCATTGGTTCCTAATGTATATATTATAAAGGGAAGGAATAAGATGAAATTCAAAAATGAGTTATATGGAAGTTGTCGTGGTTGTGAACCAATTTCGTCCATTTTTCACACGTGTCATCAGGGTGTCAAGAAAATATTATATACCGAATTTCATTGAAATCTGTCTAGTAGTTCCTGAGATATGGTTTTTGACCCATAAGTGGGCGACCCCACGCCCATTTTCCAATTTGTTAAAAAATCTCAGTGCAGCTTCCTTCTGCCATTTCTTATGTAAAAATTGGTGTTTCTGACGTTTTTCGTTAGTGAGTTAACGCACTTTTAGTAATTTTCAACCTAACCTTTGTATGGGAGGTGGGCGTGGTTATTATCCGATTTCTTTCATTTTTGGACTGTATAAGGAAATGGCTAAAATAAACGACTGCAGAAAGTTTGGTTTATATAGCTTTATTGGTTTGCGAGTTATATATAAAAAACCTATTTGGGGGTGGGGTCACGCCCACTTTTTCATAAAAATTACATCCAAATGTGCCCCTCCCTAATGGGATCATATGTTCCAAATTTCATTTTCATAACTTTATTTATGGCTTAGTTATGACACTGTATAGGTTTTCGGTTTCCGCCATTTTGTGGGCGTGGCAGTGGACCGATTTTGCCCATTTCGAAAGCAACCTCCTCAGGGTGCCAAGGAACATATATTCCGAGTTTCATTAAGATATCTTAATTTTTACTCAAGTTATCGCTTGCACGGACAGACGGACAGACGGACGGACAGACATCCGGATTTCAAATCCACTCGTCATCCTGATCATTTATGTATATATAACCTCATATCTAACTCTTATATTTCTTGGTGACACAAACAACCGTTAGGTGAACAAAACTATTATACTCTGTGCAACAGGTTGCGAGAGTATAAAAAATAGCAATATTTAATTGCTATTAAATTTACATTAAATAAACACATTTTAACAGAAATAAATTGCACAAATCGTTTTTAAATGCGAAGCCATAAAATTTATATGCGAGTCTTTTATTTTGATTTATTGACTGTAGAGGTGAGTTGTTTAAATGTGTATTTATTTGTTTTGGCGTATATGTATGGCATGGGGCGACATTACTTAATATTGCATATATAACTGTAACCAAACAGTATTTATGTGGAATAAAGTACTGAAAAATTTTATTGAAAAATAATTATAATTAAAAATATATTAAACTGAGAGAATTTATTGACATTTAGAAGAAATTTCAAGGTATAAGAGGTTGTAGAATAAGTAGAGTCAAAGCCCATAGCTATATTTATAAAATTTATTTCAACTTGGATTTATAGATCTACTATTTTGAGTTCTTGAAAACCGACAACGGATTCGTAATCAGCGACCCAGAAAACCCCCGAGTAATGAGTTTCGAGCAATTCCGATGAAGTTCTAAAAATGGTGTCTGTCATATTGGTTTTTGATGGGGTTAAATCGACTTCGGATTCGGACTCAGCGACTCCAAATACATGAAACATCTGAGAACGAAGGAATATAAGAAATGATAATAATTTATTATGTGTATATAATAAATAAAATCCGTATAATTCTTTGTGAACAAATTTGGAGTAATTTTTTTTTTATGGCATCTAACATAGTTTTCTAGTTAAACCTAATCCAAAGTGAACGTGTGCCTTGACTTGTGCCTTTCATCAGTACTAATCCACTTCAGGAAAGTATTGATTTTGTTTTGATTCCATAAAGTTTCGCCGATGGAAATTCGGTCCATGGGGAGTTTTTGCGTTAACTCTTGTAAATCCCATATATCGAGCTTTTTTTTGTACTCACGTCATATAAATGCTTCCAAACGGTTTTTTGGGAATGTAGGAGCTCCCCAGCAATCTTACAAGACTTTCCATTATCCTATTGTCAATTTCGACAATCTGTCTTCCAAGGCGTAGTGCGCCATTGACGTGAAAGTTAACGGAACGGAATGGTCAAAACCGAAATTTGGAATCCGAGATTGTTTGTTATACAGCTTCATACACAATATTTCAATTTTCTGCCATCGGGCTTTTTGGTTTCCTTTTTTGACATCTTTCCTGTGAGGTTTTTCTTGGTATAACACACTTTCTAACATCATATAGGGTAATGAGCGCATTTCTGGAACACGAGACTAATGTTACAAAAGTCTATCTATCAGAAAAGTCGTCTATTGGAAAAATTATTCCGTTTTATTAGACATTTTTATATAGGTTAGTACCGTCTCATCTGATGTTCACTTCATACATGCTTCTGCACCATAAAGCACGACGGGAAAGATGAGAGCTTTATAGAGTTTGGTTCTAGTTCGTCATTAGAGAACTTTACTTTTAAACTCAATTCCTAAACGGCCCAAAAGTAGCGCCTGCAAGATGTTCTCTAAGCAACTATAATACGGTCTTCATTTTAACATTGCTTTCTAAGGCAAAATCATTGAACAAAGAGGAATGTTTAATGTAAGTTTCCACCAATTCAGGCAACCATCCGTCCTTTAGACGCCAGTTACTAACTTAAGAATTTTGAACAATTACAGCTGTTGTAGCATTTCATTATTTCACGATAAAGCTTTCCTGGCTCAATGTTTTGGCAAACATATACTAAATAAAAAATATTGTCTGACTTTCCCGGAGTTCATTCACAAAAAAGTAAACAGAAGAAATTTGCAGTCATGTAAGAAATCAAAAATAGTTATAAAATCATAACTCTTTATTCACGTACGGATTAAATTTTTTATTTACTAATGGAAATATCAGTAAACTCTCACTTTTCTTCATACGCGTTCATTTATCTTACTCTGCTTAACACAATCGACCACACTTAATCAACTGTTAAATTGCAGCAATTCAATTTTCCTCAACGCACAAATACGATTACTCACATATCTGTTTGTATGTGTGTGAGATTTTACGAAATTACAACGCGTCAACAGCTTTAACTCAACACAAACAGTATTTACCTTACCGGAGTAATTGACGCTGCAGATCAATTACAATGCACTACATAAATTCACCAGTATATGTATGTATGATTATATACGCCTTTATATAGAATTTCCACTAACGCGCAGCAATGCAGCAGCGTTTGGCACAATTTGACTAAAATTAATGAAGCGTTTTAAATTCCACACTAACCAGCAATGCTGTGCGCAATACAAAACCAACACAAATCATATACACGCACACGAGCATATATGAGTATGTGTGAATGCAGGAGGCAATAAGGACCACAGGGCGTATGAGCAACCAATTGCTTTGTCGGCTGTGTAGAGTGATGAATGCCATTCGCTAAACTGACCGTATGAATGAGTGCGCAAAAACCGCACAAACACACACACAATACCATGTTATACCGTGTGTATTTGTTTACTTAACAGCTGTTGTTGTTGTTGTTATTATTACACACCATATGTGTGTTTGTTTGTATGCTTGTAGGTGTACTAATTTATTTAAATTCACTGATACACTCATTGCATATACTCTGCGGGTTTATTAGCTATTTTACGCTCACTCGTTATGCGGAAATTATGTGGCATTTGAAATGTTTGCTTTTTCGCTATTTTGCATTGATATTTATATCGGAGCTACTTGCTATATAATAAATAATAAAGACATGATAATTATGATTATTGCGAGTATCCAGGCGTTACTAGTAACTGATTGTGAAAGTAATTTATGTGAAACTTATCATTGAATGTTTGCATTGAAATTACTATGCATATTTCCATTATATATTACTGAAAATAGTAATTTTTTATCTAACTTTCATTTGAGATAGTGTGCTGATAGTTTTTAATTAATTAACACATTTGAAGTGTCCATTGAGAGTATTTTTATGCAATATATCATGTAAATAGTAACATTTGTAAATTCATCAACAGTTCAGTGTCGAGTTTAAACTCATAAAATTGGACACGTTGCAAACCAGCTGTTGGACTCAGACCATACTGAAATTGTGTACACAGAAAAAGAAAATTTACTGAAAGACAATCTCGAACTAGTAAATTAGACTAAAGCACACAGTGATCGAGGTAGGAGTATTGTTTTGCTGCAGAAATCCACACGTGAAAGTTAGTTTTGAAACCAATGACCGTAATAGTGTGGATATATATCCAGATGGAAAATTTCTTAGTTTCGTGGTTTAATGCTGGTAAGCCACAATACAAGCAAAATTATCACTTAAATCTGAATATTATGATCAGACTCAACGGGAAAACTATTCAACAGGGTAATGAACTTTGATTAATTTGAACCAGGCTACAGAAAACTTTCTCATTTAAATTTAGAAAAAATTTAAGGAAAATTTATGAGTCATTAGAATGAATAAATGCAGCAAAGTAAAATAATGTAAAAATTGTAAGTGTCCAATATCAGTCGTCAAAGATGTGTTCTAAAACAAAGAGTAAAATAAGAAAGAAATTGAGCCTAGTCCTAAGCTTGGTGTGGCTCTCAACAGCCCTGTTTATAATCATAATGGGGAACCCTGGGCTTATGTGTATACAGCTAGAGCTACAATAACACAGCAGTTTGTCGTCGAACCAATAAACTCCATACAACCTTTCTTCATTCGGTGTCTCGAATACTTAGATTAGAGTAGATTACTTAGGTAGATTACTAAAATTACTTACACTTAATACTAATTTAATTTTTCGTGATTATTCCATCATAAATACTGAACGCCAATAAGTGCAAAGTATGGAGTACACTCGAAGAGGCTTATATAATAACCATAAGACGTTATCGAATGTATTGAAAAATTTATCTTCATGTAAGGCTCAAAAAAGCACCTGGGTTTGATTTAATAACCGGACAGATATTACGCAATCTTCCAAAGAATTGTATAAACAAAATTGTAAACATTGTAAACAGCGAATTATACTTAAAATACGTTCCATCGCTTTGGGAAGTATCTGAAGTTATTATGATACTTAATCCGGGTAAACCACTACATGATGTCACATCTTACAGGCCAAAATCGCTGAAATGCATGTTACCCAAACAATATTGCGAAATAATTGCTTCCTAAACCTAAAAGACAGATACTTTCGCATAAAACAAGAAGATGCATACTCAAACTTGCAATCGATAGAAACGGGTGTTCCACAGGGAAGCGTGTTGGGGCCAATGCTTTACTTGCTTTTTACAGGTGATATCCCCACTGACTCAAGTTATGTGACAGCGACATTTGCGGATGACACAGCACTGTTAGCAGCAGGAGAGTCAACATTAATATCTACCCTTCGAGTGCAAACAGTAGTCAATTCAATTACTAAATGGGCTTCCAAGTGGCGCATTAAATTAAACGATTCCAAATCAATGCACGTAGACTTTACTTTAAAATAACCATCATACCATCCTATTTATGTAAATGGTACTCCTACACCACATCACAATAATCCTAAGTAACTAGGAATCACCCTAGATGCTAAGCTTTGCTGGAAAGAGCATGTCAAGAAAAGAAAGCTGCGAGCTTGATTTAAAATTTGCTAAGTTTTACCATCTGGTCGGTAGGAGATCCACGCTTTCAATCGCAAACAAGCTGTTTATATATAATCAAGTCTAAAGCCAATTTGCGAAATAACCAAACTTGTAAAGACTCACGAAATGAGGCTTATACAGCATGTAAATGAAGAGGCATCCAGACTCATCGGTACTGCTAAACGAGAAAACCGACTGAAACGTGAAAATGAATTTCTCTAACATTTAGCTTTTAATTATTATTTTTAAGTTATTAGAATTGAATTGTTGTTAGTATTTAATCATTGTATACTAGGTACAATTGTAATAACAAAAATGCAAAATATTTCATTTAGACAAAATACACACATATTTTTTTTGTTACCATTGGTTTTGATTAATCTGCTTGTGAATGAAGTAACATTTCTTTTACAGAGTGGCTGTAGATGCTTCGAAGGAATAGTGGACATAAGATAACTTTAAATAAATTGGTTATTTTATCAGAATTAGTCTTAAGATGTACAAAGGAAAAAAGTTGTGATGCTATCAATAATTTTGTTTTTTTCTTGGGTTAAGTCCGGAGTTTATTGATTTTTCAGGACCTGTCAAGAGCTTTGCTTTAGGCTGAACCCACACCGAATTTGTGAATAGGTTTTTTTTTGCAACAACCAACAACGAACTGTACAAGAGAAAAACGCATGTCTTCGTCTTGTCTGAAGAGGTGTTGTCGAACTATTAATGTATACAGTCTATACGTACCAAAAGCGAAAAATTTGCGAATTTATTTGTGCTTTATTACATATTTACAATTTTACCTATATATTCGGAATAAAGGAATAAAGCCCACCGTCAACAAACTGATTGGACCTTATCAGTGTGGCTTTAGACCTTGAAAATCAACAACAGACCAGATATTCACCTTGCGCCAAATTTTGGAGAAGACCCGTGAAAATACGATCGACACACACCATCTCTTTGTCGACTTTAATGCTGCTTTCGACAGCACGAAAAGGAGCTGCGTTTATGCCGCGATGTCTGAATTTGGTATCCCTGCAAAACTAATACGGCTGTGTAAGCTGACGTTGAGCAACACCAAAAGCTCCGTCAGGATCGGGAAGGACCTATCCGAGCCTTTCGATACCAAACGAGGTTTCAGCAAGGTGACTCACTCTCGTGTGACTTCTTTAACCTGATGCTGGAGAAAATAATTCGAGCTGCAGAGCTTAATAGAGAAGGTACAATCTTCTATAAGAGTGTACAGCTATTGGCGTACACCGATGATATCGATATCATTTCATTTGAAACAACACCCGCGCCGTTAGTTCTGCTTTTTACAGACTGGATAAGGAAGCGAAGCGTATGTGTCTGCTGGTGAACGAGGACACGACGAAATATCTCCTGTCATCAAGCAAACAGTCAGCGCATTCGCGGCTTGGCTCCCACGTCACTGTTGACAGTCATAACTTCGAAGTTGTAGATAATTTTGTATACCTGGGAACCAACATTAACACCGATAATAATGTCAGCCTTGAAATCCAACGCAGACTCTTGCCAACAGGTGCTACTATGGACTGAGTAGGCAATTGAAAAGTATAGTCCTCTCTCGACGAACAAAAACCAAACTCTACAAGTCTCTCATCATTCCCGTCCTACTTTACGGTGCAGAAGCGTGGACGATGTCGACATCCGATGAGACGGCACTAGGAGTTTTCGAGAGAAAGGTTTTGCGGAAGATTTATGGTCCCTTAAACATTGGCAACGGCGAATACCGCAGACGATGGAACGATGAGCTGTATGTGTTATTCGACGACATAGACATATTCCAGCGAATAAAAAGACAGCGGCTACGCTGGCTGGGTCATGTTGTTCGAATGGATGACAGTGCTCCAGCTCTGAAAGTATTCGATGCAGTACCCGCTGGTGGAAGCCGAGGAAGAGGGAGGCCTCCACTCCGATGGAAGGACTAGGTGGAGAGGGACCTGGCTTCGCTTGGTATAACCAAACTTGGTGCCAAACTGCCAGAAGGAGGGATACGTGGCGCGCTGGGACTCGGTGTAAGTGGAGTCTACGCCAGTCAAGAAGAAGAAGATTCGGAATAAAGTCCAGTAAAATAACGAAAATGATCATATATAGTATACAAGGGCTGAGGTAATTCCTGAATCGATTTCATTCATTTTCACCAACAACATACGTTATATCCAAGATTATATGGTCACTTAATTTGATTAAGATATTTCACATATTTACCGATTTATAAAGTATTAAGCCCATCGGTACATGTGGTACAGAGACACACTATTAGAAGATAAAGATTTTCTCTGAATTAAATTAAGATATCTGAGAGATTTCCCGATATTCCATATTCGGGGCATTGAAAAGTTATAGTCCGATTCCGACAATTTTTTCACAAGATGTCACAGAACATTTACAGTATTTGCTAATATGCAAACTTTTATTTCGCTATCTTCATTGGTTCCTTATATATATATATAAAGTGAAGGAATGAGATGGAATTCAAATTTGAGTTTTATGAGAAGTCGTCGTGGTTGTTAACCGATTTCATACATTTTCCACACGTGGTCAAGGTTTCAAGAAATATTTTTTACCGAATTTCATTGAAATCGGTCGGGTAGTTCCTGGGATATGGTTTTGAACCATTTTCCATTTTGTAAAAAAATCTGAGTGTTTTCGCAATTTTGTGGGCGTGGCAATGGTCTGATTTCGCACATCTTCGAAAAAACCCTTTCACGGTCCCAAGGAATATGTGTACCAAGTTCCATCAAGATATCTCAATATTCACTCAAGTTATCACTTGAACGGACAGACGCACAGACAGACATCCGGATTTTAACTCGTCTCGTCATCCTCATCATGTTGATATAAATAACCCTATATCCAACTCGTTTAGTTTTATGACTTACAAACAACCGTTTTGCAACTTTTGTTGCGAGAGCATACAAATAATCATCAAAAAATAAAAAAAAACAATTAAATTCTTTGTGTTATTATTAATCTTTAAGCAGGAATTATGCTTTCATCTTAGTTCGTATTATCCATCAAAATTTAATGTTTTAAATTTTGAATTTTTTTGATATCTAAATTTTGTTTTATACGAGGGCTGCTATATATATTTCTGGCCTAGGCAGTCTGTTGCCACATTTCCATTGGAAAGTTTGACATTTTTTAGCATAACATCACTCAGAACGTTTTGTCATTAGTCGTGAATTGTTTTATTTACAGGGAATTAAAAAATTCATCTCGGCCAAAAAATGGAATTAACTCGTGAACATTTTCGTGCGATCATTTTTCACAACTTTCGACGTGGATTATCGCGATTATTATGGCTATGAAGCACCATCCTATAGCACTGTGAAAAACTGGTACAACGAATTCAAAGACGCTCGCTCAAAGACGAATTCCGTGAAGGTCGTCCAAAACCAGCCGTTGTGCCAGAAAACATCGATGCAAGACCGTCATGTAACATACCTTCAGATAGAGGCATGCCTATGCATTTCTCCCACCAGCATACATTCGATATTGCATGAACACCTGGCCGTAAAAAAGGTTTGTTCTCGTTGGATCACGTACAATTTGACAATCGCTCAAAAAAAGTGCTTCGAAAATTGGTTTGAACGCATGCAAAAGTGTATAAATCTTGATGGAGAATATTTTGAAAAACAATAAAGCCATTTTCGTTGATAAATATTCCTATTTTCATTATTAGGCCAGAAATATATATAGCAGCCCTCGTATTAATGCGCACCAAACGAGACAAAAGATGGCAGTTTTCGTGCTCAACTATCGTCCGAGGAAATGGAAATGATTTTATTGGTTGTGTTCGAGCAAACATATTCCACAATGAATGATAATGTTCGCGCGATCATCGTTTGTCAAAATATGTATTAAAGTTAAATCGCTGGCATATATACTCTTTTTTACAAATAATCTAATAAAAGTCGACAATGCTCGAAGCTCTAGTTAGTGGGCAAATGTACCTTTGGTGAGGATCTCCCTCTGAAGCATAGTGAATAAAAATAGTAGAACTAAAATTTTGATTACCATATTTCGTAGTTGTTGTAGTAAACGGTAGGTAAGCATTTAAAAATCAAGTTCCTTAAATAATCGTGTTATAAAATAGGCATGTGCGTTGTCATTTTTGTAATCAAAATGAAAAATATATACTTACTTACATATATCTATAACAATTCCCATCCCATCAATTTTGTCATATTTACTTTAAGCAAAAGTAGACAATTGAACAGACATTGTGTCAGTTAGGCCACAAAGCCTAAAAGTAGACAATTTATTTTTTTTTATGTGCCAAAAAGTAAATAAAAGAAACATGCCGAAAGAAAGTAAATATTTGTTTGAAAGAGAAGTGAAGAAATAAAATGAGGCCATGTAGCAAATTGAAAGTTCTTGCTAGCGAATGCCTGCTGATGATTATTTGCTGCGTGCTGCTTTGACAGTGAATCGATGTAAGTGACAGGCAAGTTAGCGTCATACAAGACTGCATATAAGAAAAAAATACATGTATGATATGCGTGTCTGTATATATAGTGACGTGTACGTGGCTGCTTTAGTGGTGTGCCGTGGCATGCTTTTGTCATTTGTGTGTGCGCACAATTCTCATGGGCGTAATTTTTACGCAACTGATGCCGGAAGCAAAGCAACACATATACACACTTTACATACATGCCGTGTGGTTTTTTATATATATTTTTATATGCATTGTAATATTTGCAAATATGCTGAGATTTTTTTTATGCAAAATAAAAACCACTTACGAATACCCAAACAAACATAACAATTGCAGAAATGCAAGAAAAACGTGCGCGAGTGTTGGTTGTGGGTCTCAGGTGTTTATTGCCGGCATAAGAATGCGAAAAAGATATGGTTAAAGGAATGCAAGTGTATGTGTATGTTTGTCGTATGTAGCACAATAATATGAGTATGAAATAAAAATCTCGCGATTGCATTTATGCTTATTTAATTCAGTACACAGGCGTTTATTTTTTTCTAATGTAGAATATTCATGATTTTTTTTTGGTTTAGAAAAGTATTGTACTTGTCATACGTACTTACATAAAAATATACATATAGCATATATTTAAGTGCGCACACATGTGCTTCATTTTATTTAATTTAATTCCAAACATTTCATATTTTACTTGCGACAATTCCACTTCTCTATCACTTTAGTATACATGTGTTGCGCTATTGTTATGTGGCATACTTTAAGGCGCTATGCATATAATTTCATTTACGAACGAGTTGAAGGCTGCAAATGTTGCGAGAAATATGACATTTCTGATTTTATGCATACTTATTTCTTACGTGATGGTCTTATATGAATATATTATATGGTAAGATATATATATTTTTCTTCGCTGCTATTGACAGCATTTCAGCTATGACAGCTATGACAGTGCATTTGACAAGTAGTTTTATTTACATAAAATTATTTATTTTAATGTTTTTTTGTTTGAATAATTGAATGAGGTGGTCGGTGTTTCGGATAGTTTTAAATAATATATAAAATTTAATAAATTTACATTCGCTAATCCAAATCGCAGTGGCAATGATACGCAGCTAAGAGCACAATGCTACTGGAATATGCGGTTGACATTAACAACATAGTCCTTACCAACACAGCCCTCAGCACAGCTTTTTCCAGCCCACAAAGAAAATCGAAAGAATTTGGTCTTGTGGTAAACGAAGGCATCACAAAGTACCTGGAAGCTATACGCAAAGATTCTTCACGTTTTGGGTTTTGGGATCTACGCCATTAACATTTGAAAAAGCTAAGAACTTTGTTTAACTCGAAACCAGCTTAAAGGGAACAAACAAACTAAGCCTGAAGATCAAGTGCAAAATAACTCTTGCCAACAGGTGCTGCTTTAGGTTCGGTAGGCAATTGTCTCCCATCATTTCCGTCCTACTATTACGACGCAGAAACATGGAGGATGACAACCCGAGAGGAGATGGTACTTGAAGCCTTTGATAGAACTGTGTCCCGCTAGAGCTTTGGAGCGGTCCGCGAGAGCGTGCAGTACCGAAGAAGATGGAACCATGAACTGTATGAGATCTACAATGATTCTTCGTTACGGGACTCATGGATGCACAATGGAATCAAGGGCGGCCATGTAGCCAATGGAAGGACCATGTGCATGTAGGATGTACAACTGGCCTTGGTGAAATCACATAGAGGTAACTGGTGAAGTTTTGTGTTCTCGGCCCAGATCGACCCTACAACCGTGGGAGAATGAAGAAGAGGAAGGATATTCAGAAAGTCGCCAATCGAGCCCATAAGGCATATAACATATTCTTGTCAATATGATCGAGAATATGAGCTAGCTAGTAAAGAAGAATGAGCTGAAGTTAGAGACATCTTCATATGAACGACAAAGTGTCTTATATACATTAACATAGTTTCTATATAGAGTAATCGTTATCTACAATTCACTGTTTCCGAAACTGAAGGTATAAGAGAATATGATGTTTTTTCTCATTAAGATCTTGCCTCCCTCAACGAGACAAGGATGGCGAAACAGTAATGGGTTAGTTCAGCGTAATCATAGTTCTCAGCGTACCGTTAAAAGAAGATGGTTCAATGGTGAAAAGATATTTTTTTAATGTTCTGTAATTTGATAACTGTGGAGAAATTAATGGACACTTACGGCCTACTGAAGATAGTTCAGCGAATTATCAGCGACGTCAGAATTTTAGAACTGCTTAAAGGATAATACAGTCAGAGGCTGGTTATTTAAGTTTTATAGGAATATTTTTTTTTTCATGGGGTTCCTTTCTATAGGTAAATATTAAGTTGGCAAACGCTTTTTGCTCTTTATTGAATGCTTCATAAAAAGTGTTACAGTGATCGGATTTAGTTCAAATATGCGCCGTTTCGTTCAATAATCTGTTTCCATATAGACGGCAACTTCATAATACCCCGCTCGTAGAAGCCCACCCTTTTTATTTGCGCAGAACTCGGACAGCCACTTTTCACAAGCCTCTTTTGAGTTCAACTTTATACCACCAAGGTCATTCGCCATGGACAGGAGCACGCACTTGGCGCTACGTCCGGGCTATATGGTGGATGCGATAAAACCTCCCATCCGAGGTCCCGTAGTTTCTGACGCGTCATCAACGAAGTGTGTGGTCTCGCGTTGTCCCGGTGGAACACTACACCCTTCCTGTTGTTCTGGCGCTTCAGGTCGATCGCTTGGTAGAATTAAGCGTCTGGCCATATGGGAGCAGCTCATAGTGGATGATTCACTTCATATCCCACCAAACACACAGCAAAACCTTCCTGGCCGTCAACCGGCCACCACCGGCCTTCGACCACGACCGTTTTCACTTGATATTGCCGAATGTGATCCATTTTTCGTCGCCACTTATCATCCGCTTCAAAAATGGGTCGAGTTCGTTCCGTATCAGCAGCATATCGCAGACGTTGATTCGGTCCAGAAGGTTTTTTTGCGTCAAATCATGCGGCACCCAAACCTCAAGCTTTTTTGTGTATCCAGCCTTCTGTAGACGGATTAAAATGGTTTGGTGACTAACTCCCATCTCCTGGGCGATGTCACGAGATGCCACATGCCGGTCTAACTCGATGTTTTCCATGATTTGATCGGTATTCGTCGTCATAGGTCTTCAGCCGGGTGGCTTATCCATGGTGTCGTTTTCACCCGCTCTGAATCGTCAAAACCATTCCTCCGCAGTTCGGAGTGATAGTGAAAACTTTAAAATAGCGCGAATTTCGGTGTTAGTGAATTCCATGTTTACACGTCTATAATTGTTGGACGTAATATTCAAACTAATCGTGTATAGCGTCGTTTTGTAGGTTATGTCAAGACCTTTCAAAGATGTATAGCATTGCCAGATACTAGTTCTGTAGCACTTTATACGTATATTTCTAATATGTACTAATTATATCTTCTTATGGAATATTGGTAAAAAGCACTTCAACATCAAATTATTTAATAAATGGTTTTCAAATATAAAGTTTAAGGTAATGTGGAATAAAAATCTGTTTATTTATTTGCTACTATATTTTTTTTTATTTAATGAAACTCGAAAAGTGAAATGAATTTATTACAATTTATTATTACAATAAAAGTGAAATGACATGCCATCGATTTTGTCGCGAATTTTCATTAACACTTCACAATATTTTTTTTGAACTGTATATAAATGGAAATACTCACATATTAATGACCGCAAATAAAAGTGCTGACCGCTGGAAAGTTAAATTGTCATAAATATGACACTTATGCCACAACTCAGCACACTTAGCGAAGCTGAATGAAAGGGTGGAAAAAAATCAGAGTAACAAAATTAAAATGTCAACCAAATGGCGGCGATAAAAAATATAAGTATGGGGGAATGCATGAAATGCGCAAGTGAAAATCACTGTGCATATTTTCTCATAATTAATTTCAGTTTATTTATGCTGAATTATGCGCGGACGCGAGCTAATTGAAATATGTACGAAATGATGATGCGGATGGCAATAAAAGTGGATGACAACAAAAATAGCAATAACTGTGGGTAATATATAAGTAATATCGAGATAAACGCTATCTACAGTATGAATATCAGATTTCCATACCTCTTCACCCTTCAGCTATTTCGCACCCCACCCACCCCGTGTGACCATCAAATATTAATTTGAACATTAACGCTATTATTAGCTATATGAATATGAATGCAGATAGCGTGCGAATAATTAATTATAATTATGGTTATGTGGCAACACACGCTTTTGGCAGGTATTTATAAAAGCTCATACACAAATTCATTGAACAAATAAATTTGTTAAATTTTAACTGACCCAATGAATCGAATGGATAATCTCGCTTAAGTGCGCCGCGTGTGTGCGCACACAAAATTATGCAACGTTTTGCAAAAATTGCCGCAATTTAGATTGGCATAATTATGTGCATGTGCATGTGTTGGTGTATGCATTAGTGTACGCATATGACATTTGTGTCAATGCATTCCCCAAGCGGCATTTAAGTATGCTAGTTATTGCTGATTTTTGTGATATTTTGATGTGTTTATTAATTCATGGTTTATGGCTGGCCGACCATGGTTGTTTGCATATGTCGATCATACAAATTGTTGGTGGAATATGGAAAATGTGTTGTATGTGGTCGTTAGGAAAAAGGCGAGGAAAAGATTTTGGTGAAATACCAAAACCTTTATGCCAAAGGGATTTATAAACAATCATCGGTTCTTAGTTATAATTCATAAAAAATAACTGTTATTCGAAATAACAACCTCTAAGAATATTGTAAATGTTTATTACGTAACAAATTTGAAGCTTCATATTATTCCGAACATCGAAATTTTTTCGAATTATTTCGAATTTTAAATTTTTTCCATATTTATTTTTCTAGGAAATATGCTCGAAAAAATTTAGGTGAAATATTATTTATATATGTATTATAAAGTGAATCAAGGTATTCGAATTTAATTGATGTATTGTTCTTCGAAAAACTGGTGGCAACTCTCGTTAAGGATATCCTTAGAATGAACAATTTTATGTCAAGTTTAGAAGCTATTGCTTATTGTAACAATATTACATATTAAAACAAGTAAGGAAGGGCTATGGTCTGGTGCAACCGAACATTTTACACTCTCGCAATTTATTTATTTAATTTTATTAAGATAACACATAATTTGTCCCTCATATTCGGCATATATATGTTATAAAGTCCATTGAATGTTTGAAAACCCGAGGGGAAGTTATGGCTCGATTTTACTCATTTTTGGCACGGAGACATATTATTAGAAGAAAAATATTCCCTCTGAATTTCTTCAAAATATCTGAGAGACTAACCTATATTTTCGGTAAAAAAAAAATATTAGAAGCGCTGAGGTCCTCAAATTCAATATATAGGGTCTTGAAAACTTATGGACCGATTTCGGCGTTTTTTAGAAGGACAATGGCACACTATTAAACTATGCATTATTTTTGCAAAGTTCTGTTTCGATGTCTTACTAGTAATTATATATGTATTGTAAAGTAAACGATTCAGATCGACTTCAAAGTTCTGGTATACGGGAAGAAGGCGTGGTTGTGAACCGATTTGGACTATTTTCACAACACATCATTGGGAAGCTGGGAAGATATTATTAAGCGAATTTCATTGAAATTGGTCGAGTAGTTTCGGAGATATGGTTTTTGACACATAAGTGGGCGGAACCACACCCATTTAAAATTTTGTATACCATTTTTTTCTTCTGTACCATCTTTATAATAAAATTTAAGGTTTCTGGTGGTTTTATTTACTGAATTAAAGCATTTTTAGTAGTTTTCAACGTAACTTTTGTATGAGAGGTGGGCGTGGTTATAATCCGATTCCCTCCATTTTTTTACTGTATTAGGTAGTACCAAAAGAAAACGACTTGAGAAAGTTTCCTTGATATTGTTTTAGTAGTTTACGAGATATGCACATAAAACTTTGTAGCGGGACCACGCTCGCTTTCCCAAAAAAATTACATCCAAATAAGCCTCTTCATAGTGCGATTGATTGATTTTAAAGAATCATTTTGTTTATTAAGTTTTATGTTTTTTAAATTTAAACTTAAACATAAGTGGCAACTCCGTTCAAGTTGTTTTTTTGTGTTTTTGTTTTTAAATCACATTATTCTCTATTATACTAAAATCTAAGGGAAGTGGATATTCATAATGTTTCTCCACCGACTTAGATACCTATAGTCAATAAATTAATGCAGAAATTATTATCATTAAATCATACGGCAACATTTCGACATATCTGTATATTTTCTAAAATAAATTTTTGGGAACAAAAGTACTGAATTATAGTCTCACTTGAATAAACAAATATTTCCTGCAGGGTATATGTCTGCTGCATTGGGGTTTTTCTCTCTACGAGGCCTTTGACACTACCCACAAAAGTCAAAATGTCATTTGGTCACATTTTTGAATATTTGTTATTCCGGTTCAATGATTATATAAATGTTTGTATATTTTGCTAGCGTTCATTTGATCTAATTAATTGAGTGCAAAAGGTAATGTAATTATGCATAATTATTTTCTCGCCATTTAATTGATTGAAAAATTTGGCTAAAATGGTTGACTTGTTTGGAATCCACAATCGATGAAATTAAGGCTTTAGTGATTTTTATTTTAAGTGGTATCATATATAGTTTTAAAGTTTTGTTTTTATAAAAGATTAGAAAATCTTTTCATCTTAATTGGTAATGAAATGATTCAGGTTTGAATTTGTACAGTCCACTGGGTCCCTGCTGTCAATTTTGAAATTTGATTTTGGATATGAGAGTCTCTGAACAATTGATAACCTATGGAATATCACAAAAGCAGTCATTGAAACTTATTACCAGCTCTAGTATTATTATTTAAGCAAACAGCAAGAAAAATCTGTGAGCTCTTAGTTAAGACTCAAACCGTAATTTTATGATATTCTGTTCCATATCACTTAGTTGATCAATCCTGACTACTAAATTGTAGTACATTCATGTTATCTATTAGTATAGTAGATTTTTAAAACAACAATATTGTAAGTAGTCTTTCTGCATATAATAAGATATTTCTTAAGCGAGATATATGTACATTTCACACGGTAATGCTTCCTCTTAGCTGAGATACAAACCATCTTAACCTTTAGCACAGCAGAAAAGCCTGGTAAGGCTTAGCTGTAAAACTCAAATTTTATTTTATAAAACTCTAAGCTCCAGTAAGCTGAAATCCTTCGAATAAATAGTTAAAGGGAAATGGCCTTTTCGCACATCTGCATTAATTCAATATATTAAGATTTTAATTGAGAAACTAGTTTTTGCCTCTCTCACAGCCGGCTACTCGATTAACGATCAGCTGTTATACATTTTTTTTTTACTTTTTATAAAGAATTTGTAAGTTTCATACAGGTGATTGCTATTTAATTAATAAACACAGCTTAACTTACAACGTGGACAACTACCCGTAGAATTGCTTTCCAGTTTAAATTTATCAATTTGTATTCGATTAAAAAATAATGTAGTAAATAAGATATTTCTTTTAAATCGTAAATCGACCCAAAATCAGCGCTTTAATCGAGCAAAGGCTGGCTAATTGATCAATTAACTCCTGTGCGAAAACACTATATAAAGTAAGTGCTTAATGAAACACTGCACTCAAATTCTAGAAATAATGTTTTATTCATCCGTTCGTTATGTTTATTTCGTACATCCTTACTTTCCTTCCTCTCTCCTTTAAATATGAACGATTTTAGACTCCTTTTCTGCCTTCCACAACTCCACATTATTACCGTGTCGCTTGCGTGTGCTAACTTTAAAATTCCACCAACGTCCAAAGCTAAGTTCCATTTCTAAGCCAACATTCCGTTCTTTGACATAAATACATATTTCTCCACGCTAGCCACGCGTTTTGTCCACTCACAGACAGTTACAATTTCCATTACTTTTCGCCTGTTTTGCGGTAAAATTTATGTTGACATAATTTAAATGCTTTGGTATTTTTATGGTTTCCTCGACGACATTAATTTGCCATAAGGAATTTTAAAGTGTTGCATAGCGTAAGGCGCAAAGCCTTATAGTATAAGAATATATGCTACTATGAATGCGTGTGTTGCATAAATTCATGTGTGAAGTAATCACAATTTTGAATCGATTTTTTAAAAATAGCTGGTTGCAACTTTTCTGGTAAATATTTATTAAAGTAGTAAATTTAGCGCCAAATATATTTACTTTAACTCACAAGGTGTTCCCACACACATATAGTGTCTACACACATTATTCTTCCACGCACCAGACAAGCAATAAACACGAAATGATTGCCAATAATTCATCAATGCAACCAACACACTGTGAGCTACACTCAAACATTTTTTTGTTTCAGCAGCAAAATTGTTTGCAAAATATTACAATAATTCACGAAAGCAACAAACAAAATACGGAGTGTGTATGGAGAGTATTTATTGACGACTTTCACTGCACGCACTTTCTTCATGCACATGCTGAGGTGTTTATCCCTCAATAAATATGAATAACTCTTGCGCACACTAGTCTAGCAGTAGTAGTAAAATTACTAACGCCCACCGACGTCGCCAACAATACTAGCCCTCATGTAGTCATGGCCATTGCCATTTTGTTGTGATTTTTACCGCTCATTTTTGTTTTAACGATTTTTATGGTTGTGTGAACTCTTTCACCTGTCGATTATGTTGATCATACCAAAGACAATATAAAACACCGAAGAAAGGAAGAAGCAACTTTAACACCTTGGTGGTAGTAAAACTACAATAGCTTATGAATATACAGTCCGTTTCACAATAAAGTTCCAGGGTTACATAACGTTAGATAGGTGATTAAGATAAATAATATTATTTCCTAAATGCAGGCAACGCTTTTTTTAGCATAACAAATATCAATGATCAAAAGTCAGCTTGATCAAACATAATTGTAAAGTTTACTACTTTAAATATAAATATTCAGAATATATTATATTATAAATGGATAACTTGGATAAATAATATTACAATCAGCCCAAATGTAGGCAACATTTTATTTCTGATAATGTTTTTCCTATACAAAGACATGACACTCAGTGGATCATCGATGAAGAACTCCAATCCAATCTTTCAACAACACACAGATGACTTGTTTTGTTCATAACCATGGCCACCTCGAATGCCTATTGGCGATCGCATCTTTAGAAAATTTTTCCTCTTAATTTATTACCGAAACTTCATTGTGAAACACATTGTAATCATGCAAAAAAATCGAGCGTCAAACAATAGTGGCAAAAACAATAAATAATAAAATCAGCAGCGAGTTCACCGCGGCCGACAAACAGTGTAACCAAAGCTCCAGCTGTGCGGCAGCAAAATATTCACTTATTTACACTGCCAATGAAAATCAAAGTAATTTAATATGAAAATTGCGTGTCAAGCTTACACTAATTTCGTTTGAGTTGTGCACAGCGAAATAAAAAGCAAATACGTATTGTTTGTGAAAAATGAGGCGAAAAAGTTTTGGCAACTTTCAGTTGCGGCTGTCTGTCATTATCGTAACTCTGAGCAAAAAGTGGAAGTGCTGTGTGAGAGGGGCCACGTCATAATAATTTGGCAGCGTTAAGTTTTAATTCTTCAACATTTTTTTGTGGTTTTTTGAGGTATTAATTGATTTGTTTTTGTTTTTTTTTTGTGTAAATTTGGGATGGATTTTATACAATTTTTTTTTTTATTTGTTTGATGTTTTGCGAAATAATAAAGATTAAAATGTCTGGAAGTACATAGAGGTTACTACTTGACTATCGATTCTAATTTTTATATTTAATTATTCATTGGTTATAAAGCCTCGGAGATCAATTTTCTTAGCCAGTGTGTAAGCTAAACCAGAAAAACCTCTCACATCATGCATATATCTACATCTTAAAAGAATATTTCCATAGAATATATTACTTCTTAAGCCTTTACTTATTTTTATAAGAATTTTCATACTTACCTGCTATGAAAAATAGCAGTAAAGTCTTTATGGAACCAAGTAGTGAAATTTTTAAAGAGATAGCTTATTTATATATACTTAATGGCAACTTTATTATTATTATATATATTCTCGCAACAAAGTTGCTAAAGAGAGTATTATAGTATTTTTCACATAACGGTTGTTTGCAAGACATAAAACTAAACGAGTTAGATAAAGGGTTATATATGCCAAAGTGAGAGGGTTGCTATTGGAAATGGGCGAAATCGGTCCACTGCCACGCCCACAAAATGGCCATAAAAATCTAAAACACATAAGCCATAATTAGGTTGTAAAACTAAAGTTTGGTACAAAGGATCACACTTGGAAGGGGCATATTTAAATGTAATTTTTTGAGAAGTGGGAGTGGCTCCGCCCAAAATAGGTTTTTTATATATATCTCGCAAACCAATAAAGCTATATAACAAACTTTCTGCAGTCGGTTCCCTTACGTACCACACACCATGAAAAATAATATAACAAATAGCAGACAGAATCTGCACTCATATTTTTTTATGAAATGGAAAATGGGCGTGGCATCGCCCACTTATGGGTCAAAAACAGGAACTGATAGACCGATTTCAATGAAATTCAGTATATAATGTTTTTGACACCTTGATGACACGTGTGGAAAATGGAAATTGGCCCACAACCACACCTTCTTACTATATGACTCAATTTTGAATTCCATCTTATTCCATCACTTTCTAATATATACATAAGGAACCAATAGCGGAATATAACTTTACACAAATACTGTATACGATCTGTGACATCACATGTGAAAAAATTGTCCATCTCGGACTATAACTTTTCAATACCCCGGATATCGAATACAAAGAACTCAGTGCCTAAGGGTATTTTTTCACCGAAAATTTCGGTAAATCTCTCAGATATCTTAATTTAATTCAGGGGGAATCTTGTTCTTCTAATAGTTTGTCTCTGTCCCAAAAAAGGTTAAACTCGGGCAATAACTTTCCCTTGTTCCCATATACCTAATTATGGGGTTTTCAAAAGTACGATGGGCTTAATTGCTTATAAATCGGTTACTATGTAAAATGAATTAGGCAAATTAAGTGAGCATATTATCTTAGATATAATTTGTGTTGGTGATGAAAATGAGTGAAATCGGTTCAGGTTCATTACCTCAGTCGTTATATACTATATATGATGATTTCGTGATTTTATTGGACTTTATGTCTAATATATAGGTCAAATTGTGTGTTATCTTAATAAAAATATAGCAATAAATTGCGAGAGTATAAAATGTTCGGTTGCACCCGAACTTAGCCTTTCCTTACTCGTTATATTTTATAATATTTCCAAGAAATGTTCGGCTAGAATTTGGAGTTTTTGGGATAACTCATCATGGTATGTATTTAGGCCTACTATAGAGTTAACTAAAACATGACTTCGACAAGAACAAGAGACAAGAGATTAATTTAAACCATAATAGTTTAAGCTTATGATAAAATTGACGTATGTCTATTATTTTAATATATTATATTATATATTTACATATATTTATATATAATATTTTAACGAAAAGGATATTTAAAGAGAAATGCATGCTTAATATATTTAAATACGTCATTAATAAATATATGTATATTTATTTATGGATTTTCTAACTAAAAATGACAGCAAATGAATATAAATATATCACTACTTAATATCTATTGGTTAGAACAAGAACTAACATACGAGTATATACCTTCAATATGGCAATAAATGCAGCACGTTACAGCTGATAACAACAACAATATACAAAATGAAAATAATATTTAATATCCCTGACAATTGTTTTGCAATGTAAAGACCTAAAGTGGAAATCAAACGAAGCCACGCGAATTCAATGCAACCAAATGCTGCAGTCAACCAACCAGCTAGCAGACAGGCAGTAACTACAGACAGTTGTTCTATATATTTATTTACCGGTCTGTAAATGCCTTACAATTTTAATATTACAATGAACTTTTACCCTTACAGGTATATATTTAAACATTTTTACATATAGTACCCAGAAATAAATGTTTAAAAATATTGTAAGAGACAGGTGAATAGACAGCCTTCGCCTGTCTGCCTTACTGACTAATACGAAATAATGTTCTATCACGTGTTTGAAATTTGTAAATTGCATAACTGTATTTTGTTTTTACATACACACATACATAAAAAGAGGTAAATATTAATAGGTCGAATAATAAGGTGGATACCGAGGCTGAAGAGGGAAGCGAGACGCATTTGCAGACAAAAAAAGAATGAGGCCGAAATGCGTGAGTATGAAGAGCTTGACGAGCTGAACGACAGGGGTAATGCTCCAAAATTTTACGAAAAGATCCGGGACTAACTGAAGGTTTCAAGACCGGAGCACATTCGTGTAGGACCCCCAGAGGTCATCTAGTTGTTCATCACCAGAGTATACTGTGTTTGTGGAGGGAACACTTCTCCAGCCTGCTGAATGGCAGTGAAAGTTCAACACCAGGAGATGGCGAACCCGATTCCCCAATCGACGAACATGGAACAGATGTTCCATTGCCTCGATAAGGAAGCGGAGCGAATGGGTCTGGTGGTGAACGAGGACAAGACGAAATATCTCCTATCATCAAACAAACAGTCAGCGCATTCGCGTCTTGGCTCCCACGTCACTGTTGACAGTCATAACTTTGAAGTTATAGATAATTTCGTATAACTAGGCACCAGCATCAACACCGATAATAATGTCAGCCTTGATGAGTAGGCAATGGAAAGTAAAGTCCTCTCTCGACGTACAAAAACAAAACTCTACAAGTCCCTCATCATTCCCGTCCTACTTTATGGTGCAGAAGCGTGGACGGTGTCAACATCCGATGAGACGGCACTAGGAGTTTTCGAGAGAAAGGTTTTGCGGAAGATTTATGGTCTCTTAAACTAAAATTTCTGTAGGATGGACCTTAGTACCAATGTGATATTTTGGAAGTTGACTCATTCATTCATTTGATTCAAAGTACTAGAAAATAGAGTTTGATTTTAATTCGAATTGAGGTTGAAGTTTCAATCGTTGATTGGTCTGTCTGCAAAACTTTGATTGTGGATTGTAAATATTATATGATAGTTCCACTTCATTAAATTGTTATATCAGGTTCCTTGACACAATGGGTTAAGGCTTATATGAAGTAAGGTTCTTATGGAACTCAGTGTCTAAATATTTGATCTTTTTTATGAACTGAGTTGAGACTGATTTTGAAGGTTAATATCTAGTATTTTAAATAAAGTAAAATTTTCTCAAATTTAAAAATAATTTATTTTAGTTAAATTAAGACTACCATTAAATGTGTACTTACAACTTCTCACACACAAAATTTGTAAATTCTGAGTGCACAATGGCAATTTGTGCTACAAAATATCTAGTAAATGACTGAAATTACGTCGCGACATTACGTTTCGTGACTAACAACAATAAAAAACAGACGATTTTAGAAATTGAAAAACAACGCCAACAACAAAGAGGAAAAAAAAAACCAAAATGAAACTTCAAAAAACCATTTGGCATTCATTCATGATGGCGCCTCGGCACAAAAGACAACGAACTTGTGGCTGAAAAACAAAAAAAAAAAATAAAAAACATTGTTGAGGTAGCTGGCAGAAGCCAACAACATTTGAGCTGTAAAATTAAATCAAAAAGTTTCAAAAGCAAATTAGTAATGAATACCGCTATTGAAAATAGGGTGTATAGTGATTGAGCGGGAGTTTATATGAATATTTGGAGTATATATGTTGTAAGGTGGTAGACTTAGAACTGGCATGAATACTAGCGTAATGTGTTGATAACGGTGCAGTTGTGTTTTAATGATTTTTTTTTCATTGAGTGAAAAATCAATTCTTCATATTCGACCAACACCTGTCTACAATTATTGATTTTTAGTTAGCTTTTGAATTTTAAATACATTGTTGTTGGCAAATAAAATAATTGTTCTCTTTTAACGAAGCTAATACTTATCGCTTATGCATAACAATTGTGTCTACCACGTGCTAAGCGCCTTAAAGTAGACTTCAATTAAACGTAAAAAAGCAAAAACACGCTCAATTACAACAGTGCCTCTACAACAAAAACAGTTTGGCATAGTAAAAACAGCAGACAAAACGAGCGTTAAATGTAAAATGCCGCGGCACGTGCTTTAAATATTAAATTAACAACACTTGAGCACTTGCCAAAAGCGGCAACCAAATTAGGCGAGCAGCACAAAACCAAAAACGAAAAATAAAAAAAAAAATATTGTCCGAAATTAAGAATGATAAAAAAGCGCTGGACTTCCAAAAAAAATTAAGAGTACCCAAATAAATTTAGTGGTAATTAGACAGAAACTTGAAAAAATTGGTAATTCACAAAAATTAGCGCAAGTACAACTGCTAAGTGGCGAACTTTTTTTAGTGGTCAAAGGTAGTGGCAGCTGTGTAGTTTAAACTGCGAAACATGAGAGAAGAAGAGAGCGGTAAGTTGAGAGAGAGCAAGCGTAGGCGACTAGTTGAAGAAATGAATACAAATGAGCGTGTTAATAAAGACGAATGGTTGTTGGATCGGTGCCAGGCGTTGGTACTGAAGATGTAGACGTAGCAGATGGGTTGCAGAGAACTGAAGAAACAAGACATAATATCTAATATTAGTAGTTAGATATATGATGTCTTGCAGATTTTATATAATATCCCCTTGACCATGTATGAATATATGATTTTTCTCAGTGTCCTTGTCAATAATTATTTTCATATTTTCTAGCGGCCGGAATATTTTAAACATGGATTTCTCATTGCTCACTAAAGAAAATAGCAGTTTTGTTGAGACCTAACTTCGGTCAACTTAAAATGTCTTGTATTATAACTCAAATTTTTTGACACTGACTCTGAGAAATCCAGAAGTATTTCTTGAAACTTAACTACTGCACTATATTTCCATAACTTGTCTAAGATCTGGTGGCTGAGAATTAAAATTAGGAAGAAGATGTATTACACATCTCGATCTTTCGGTTGCTTACTAAGTTCTAAATATATATTTTTTTAAACTTTGAAATAAGAATGATTATTCGCTCAGTTTTATTGCAAATCTCAACAAATATTATGACAGAATATTGTACAATAACAGTTTTGTTATTTAATGCACTAAGTGTATTATGTGTGTCATGAGGTGCATTTTTTGAACTTAAGTGAAAGCAAAATATCCTGTATTAATTTAAAAATTCGTAGTGGACCGCGAGTGCATTAAAAAAAGTAATAGTCTTTTCGCACAGGAATTGATCAACTAAGCGCATTTGTTCGATTAAATCGCTTATCGATTTACCATACAAAATAAATAAAGGGTGATTTTTTAAGAGCTTGATAACTTCTTTATTTGAAACGTTAGATTGGTTCATGACATTTACTTTTTGAAGATAATTTCATTTAAATGTTGACCGCGGCTGCGTCTTAGGTGGTCCATTCGGAAAGTCCAATTTTGGGCAACTTTTTCGAGCATTTCGGCCGGAATAGCCCGAATTTCTTCGGAAATGTTGTCTTCCAAAGCTGGAATAGTTGCTGGCTTATTTCTGTAGACTTTAGACTTGACGTAGCCCCACAAAAAATAGTCTAAAGGCGTTAAATCGCATGATCTTGGTGGCCAACTTACGGGTCCATTTCTTGAGATGAATTGTTCTCCGAAGTTTTCCCTCAAAATGGCCATAGAATCGCGAGCTGTGTGGCATGTAGCGCCATCTTGTTGAAACCACATGTCAACCAAGTTCAGTTCTTCCATTTTTGGCAACAAAAAGTTTGTTAGCATCGAACGATAGCGATCGCCATTCACCGTAACGTTGCGTCCAACAGCATCTTTGAAAAAATACGGTCCAATGATTCCACCAGCGTACAAACCACACCAAACAGTGCATTTTTCGGGATGCATGGGCAGTTCTTGAACGGCTTCTGGTTGCTCTTCACCCCAAATGCGGCAATTTTGCTTATTTACGTAGCCATTCAACCAGAAATGAGCCTCATCGCTGAACAAAATTTGTCGATAAAAAAGCGGATTTCACATTTCGAACCGAACACTGATTTTGGTAATAAAATTCAATGATTTGCAAGCGTTGTTCGTTAGTAAGTCTATTCATGATGAAATGTCAAAGCATACTGAGCATCTTTCTCTTTGACACCATGTCTGAAATCCCACGTGATCTGTCAAATACTAATGCATGAAAATCCTAACCTCAAAAAAATCACCCTTTATTTTCTACATTAATTTTTAGTCAAGTTGAAAATGCAATACAATCCAAAAACAAAAATATATAATAGCTGATCGATTATCGAGTAGCCGGCAGTGTGAAAGACAAAAACTGGCTTCTCAATTAAAATTTTAATTGATCAATTAACACGTTGACTGCCAACTACGAGATAACTCGTAGTATGATTTCACTTTCAGGAAGCAAACCACGAATTATCTCGTACTACCTAAAACTACCACTTTTTGTGTAGCTACGAGTAAAACCGTATTATAATAGTGTTAGTATCGATAAATGGCTTCTGGGAAAATAAAAAAATTTTGGGTTTGGCTTCCGTGAGCTTTTTTTTATTAAAAAAAAAAAAATTATGGAAAAATTCATTCAAAATAATGGAAAAATTAACTCAAATACAATAAATAAAGCAATATATTATTGTTTGTGGTAGTTTTTAAAACAATTTTCCACACAAAGGGCTGCCTTCTCTGGACAGGCTGGACAGATGTAACGCGTTTCTCGGCGTTTTTTTCTTGGATGCACACACGACATGGCTTTGTCGGACGCTGTTTTTTCCGTTGGTGGTAAACACTCTAAATAATGGAGCTCTTTAGATCTATTTTTTTTTTAAGTGGTTGAAAATCTCCAATCAACGCCATAAAATAATAATAAAATTATGATAACTTTAATAAATAATAATAACTATAAAACAAAATACTATAGAAAGCAAAAAATATGTTTTTTTAGGGAAAAAAGGACCTATCTACTTCGTTCTTTCCCAGACGCCAACTACGAGATAACTCGTAGGTCCTTTTTCTCTTCAAAAAAACATAATTTTTGATTTTTGATGATACCAATGATCTAGAAATAGAGTTTTAGTAATATAATGTGTAAAAATCAAAATGTCATTTTTGGACAGTTTTCAGAAAATGGCCTTGGCAGTCAACGTGTTAATTTGGCTGTGCGAAAAGGTTATAATACGACAAGAGATAATAAGAAACATTATTTTGGGTATGTATTTGCATACAAAGATATTATCATCCAGCACCTAAATGATATGATCGCTAATAATTTTTGTTACGATCTACTACGATATTGTATTTGGAAATTCGTTGCGTACAGGCACTTAGTAGAATACAGTCTTTATAGAAATTCTCCTCAGTGTCCACTTATATAAGATTTCAGTGTACGAGTATTAGGTAGAGAGTAATGAATTATACTGTTTTCTAAAGACACTAAGTGTTCTGTCCCATTTGCTCAGTTATCGCACAGTGTGTACCATTTATCCTCACGCATTGGTTTCTTCGATAACTTGATGCCATTTTGAAGAAAATTTCACTATGTCACTTCCATAGAAACCCTCGTCCTTGTTAGTAAAGAACTGAAACAGTCGATCAGCAACAACATTCGTCATAGCTGGAAATATATGGTATTTTCTTTGTTCCAGTTACGGGCTGTCAGATAGATGCACAAGAACCTCTCAACCAATCTCCCTGAACTTTTGCCGAGTCACAATCGATATGTATAGTTTGGCGTTAACCTGATGGAACACAATTTCTCTCTAATTATGCAATTCCAGATTGAGCTAAAGGAAACACCTTCCTTTAAGCTAAAACCACAGCCACCGTAAAGGGAATAGCCACACAAAAAGGTTCAAGCCAAGAAAATATATTCTAGCACGATTATATTTAACAAACTAAGCTTATTGCTAGAAGGAAAGTCTACAATATATAGATTTGGATTTTAGTCACTCCTTACGACAGCATACGCCATACCTTACCGCGGGATTATTTTTCAACCATAAGAGCAGAGTAACGTGTATGATAGTCCGAATTGAGAAAAGTTTTTTAATAAGAAATTTTAATTTTTCAACGCCATATTGCGATATCACTTATACAACTCGAGATGTAGATTATAATGTTTAATAGAATTTTTAGTTACTACACCTTATATAGGGTATCTAGGTTTCTTGTCATCATTTTCTAACTGCCATCAATAGTTTCTAATAATATAGTCCGTGTGGACGTTAATGAGAATACTTTTAAAAGAGAGTGAAACTGCAATACTTTTGGAGTTCACGTCCGGCTTCAAGTTTCCCACAAAGGCTTTTAGTAAATATTTGAAATACTATCATTTTACTATTAGTAAACCCCTACACTCCTCTATGCCACAACTTTAATACAAATTTCACACACGCTCAGTAACAAATTCATTTATGTATTCTTTCATTTCCATGCAACCTTACATTAATTCACCCACTCAACCATTGTAATGGGGGTTGACAATCTCAGCGCGTAAGCAAAGGAAAAAAGTGTAAAAGGTGAGCGAGCAGGAAATAAATAAATACATATTCATAGGCGGTGAAATCTGCACAATCAAGGGACTTAGGCATAACACACAACAACAACAAGGACGAGTATTTAAGCGAAGGATATGCACGATGACTGAGATTGTAATGAAAGCGGAGGAAAATATGACAATATTTTGGATGACAGCGGATTGCCGCAACTAAGGGGGAGTAAAGTATGAAGTGTGCAGGAGCTCTGGTAAGGTGCAGCACAGCGACGCGTTGAAATGTGCTGTGGCTAAGCAATGGACGGCAAGGGATGCGCGACTATATGTGAGGTTATGTTTGGGAAATGGGAATATGTTTATCCGGCTGTGAAATGAAATTTGCAGGTGATTTAACTGTGATTATGTTGTGCTGAGGGTCACAAGCAAAAATTTGTGTTCTATATATGCTTGTTAGTGTGACAGAGGAAATATTGGAGTTTATGTGAAGCAAAATTGTTTGAGTAAGGACATTTAAATGAAGTAAAATATATGAATCATTAGTTAGCGGCCTCGTAGATAGGAATATAAAAAAATTGGCGCACAAATTATCCAATAAAAGCTGTTAAGGTGCTATATAATAGCATCTCTGAAAAATTTTGCAAATTCTTTTTATGCGTAAGGTATAAAAGAATTGCCTTCGTAACCGTGTTATGCATTGTCATTTGAATACCCTTCAGGAATAGAAAGGGATATTTTATGAAGGTTTTGTATCATATTTATGCTCATAAAATTTTGTAAGCCCATGTAAAATTGTTTACTAAACCAATAGAATAGCATAAAGGGCATAAAGAGCTCGCACACTTTCTAAAATAAATAAAACAGCACTCTTATATGATAAAAAATATGCTCATGCGACATTCAACTTCCTTTTACAACAAAAACAAAGCTTTAGTGTTCACAAAACTTTCCAAATAGCTGTCATTTAGCTCATGCTTGATTAAATAGTTAACAGATTTGCACAAATTGCAATGCAAAAGTTTCTAGTGTTTGTCAAGAAACTCAAATGTAGCATGAGAATAGTAAAAAATATGAAATGAAACAAAAAATACTATAAGTGCGGAAGTTCAGAAGAGGATTGTGTTCACCCAACGCACATTTTTGAGATTTTTGATAATATTTTAAATGTCATATTTGCTTCTGATCTTTGCCCAATTTAGTCGATCGGAAAACTGTTGTTTATGAAAGAAAGAGAATCGAGTTTTTTATGAGAGAAAGAGAGACAACTAGAGCGAAATTCGAATCTATTGATGAGAGGGAAAGAGATAGAGAACGAGAGCGAAATTCGAGTCTCTTTATGAGTGGGAAAGAGATAAAGAAGGAGAGTTAAAATCGAGTTTCTTTATGAGAGGGAAAGAGATAGAGAATGATAGTTAAAATCGAGCGTCTTTATGTCTCTCACGGTGGTGATAGTGAAGTAGAGTTAAAATAGAGTGTTTTTATGAGAGGGAAAGAGATAGAGAACGAGAGCGAAATTCGAGTCTCTTTAAGAGAGGGAAAGAGATAAAGAACGAGAATTAAAATCGAGTGTATTTATGAGAGTGAGAACGAGAGTTAAAATGGAGCGTCTTTAAGAGAGGGAGATATTGCATGCAAGAGCCAATATGCGATAGAACGGGAGTAAAACTTTATAAGAGGGAAAGAGATAGGAAACGAGGATTAAAATCGAGTATCTTTAAGAAAGCGAGAGCTTTCGATTTAGAGTCAGTATTGAATTTCTTTATTAGAGAGAGAGATAGGACAGCAGTAAAAACAAGCTTCTTTTGGAGAGCAAAAGAGAGGGAGATATGTCGATTCTCTTTATGTGAGTGAGATAGAATGGAAGTAAAACTCGATTCTCTTTCTGAGAGACAGTTAGACAGCGAACTAGAGTAAGAATCGAGACTCTTCCAGAGACAGTGAGATAGTAAACTTGAGTTAGAATCAAGTATCTTTCTTGAGACAGTGAGATAGCGAACTAGAGTAAGAATCGAGTCTCTTTCTAGCGACAGTGAGACAGCGAACTAGAGTAAGAATCGAGTATTTTTCTAGAAACAGTGAGATAGTGAACTTGCGTAAGTATGGAGTCTCTTTCTAGAGGCCGTGAGATAGCGAACTAGAGTAAGAATTGAGACTCTTTCTAGAGGCCGTGAGATAGTGAACTAGAGTAAGAATCGAGACTCTTTCTAGAGACAGTGAGATAGTAAACTTGAGTAAGAATCGAGTATCTTTCTTGAGGCAGTGAGATAGTGAACTTGCGTAAGTATGTAGTCTCTTTCTAGAAGCCGTGAGATAGCGCACTAGAGTAAGAATCGAGACTCTTCCAGAGACAGTGAGATAGTAAACTTGAGTAAGAATCGAGTATCTTTCTTGAGGCAGTGAGATAGTGTACTTGAGTAAGAATCGAGTATCTTTCTTGAGGCAGTGAGATAGTGTACTTGAGTAAGAATCGAGTCTCTTTCTTGCACCAATGAGACAGTGAGATAGCGAACTAGAGTAAGAATCCAATGACTTTCTAGAGAGACAGTGAGATAGTGAACAAGAACGAATTCTTTTTAGAGGCAGTGACACAGACAGTTCACAGGACTCTCATATATACATATAAAATAGATCCTATACTAAATTTTAAATTTTATATTTCAAGTAGTTATATATTTTATGTCTAGCTTTCATCGTTCATTTGTAATTGAGGGGATAGTATAGACCTGAATTTGGAGCTTCTTGGAATTTTGAGGTTCCTGCATTGGCAGTCCTGGTTAGTTTTTGCAAGCGCTGGGTATAAAAGTACGAAAAAATGCAAACATAAAAACAACACTTCAAACTGTATATGGGGCTGTAATGTAACATGCATCCAAAAGTATGCAACAAAATCAACAATGCAGCAAATGCGACAAAACTTTGGCAGCTTTGAGTACAAACCGTCACCTACGTTGCAGTAGCTTTTCTCACTGCAATCCTCGAAGCACAGAAACACTCATACACCTACATTATTCCCTTCTTTAAACATTGCACTGCCTACTTTTAGGCGCAAAACTTTTCCCTTTAACTATTTTTGTATTTGGAATAACAAAACTGCATTTCATTAGCCGAAAATCAACATTGGCTATTTAAATAAATTACCCAATCGTACATTTCTGCTGTTAATATCCCATTAGAATTGCATATATTTGCACTTCACTGCTTTTAATTCTTCTCCCAGCGCTGCGGCTGTCATTTGTGAATGCCCCAGTGTGTGAGTGCGCCTTAATATATGCTAAGCAAATAATTCAACTAATAAAAGTGTTGAAAGATACAGTTGTGGTTGTTGCTATTTTTGGTGGTAGCGTGTGTTCATTGGCAACGTCATCATCATTAGCATCTCATTGCACGATGCCTCTGCCCACTGCTGTGTTGATTACTTTCAGCTTAGATTTTTAGTTAATTTCTTCACATTTGCACACCTGTTTGGGTTCCCAAATGTATTGCCGGAGTTCAGCATTGCCTGCCTGCTGCTTACCTTTCAACACTCTCTGAGATTGAATGGTCAAGTTATAAGTGTGTGTGTGTGTTTGTGAAGACCTGTCCGCTGAGGTGCCAAAAGTTTATTCGTGCAAGTGAAAAACTTTATACTTTTCCACTTGGTCTTATTTGTTATGCAGAGTATTTCGTGAAACTTTTACTTGTCCAGTGCACAAATACTGAGGCGTTCCTGTATACTATATTAATATAGAATAGACACACATTAGTAACAAATACGCCTATCCATTTACTTACGTCTTTGAGGCTGAAATTCAGAGTATTTATTTTTATTTTTTTTATTTTTTCTTTCCACCTGCTTGGGTATGCAACATGTGTTAATATTTTGGAGAAAAGTTCGCATATTTTCTCATATAATTGAATATATACATATGTGTGTGTGTAATACAATTGACTTCTCTCTTTTTTTGCGGTTTCATTCTCTACCTTATGCAGTTTGTGTTGCCATAATCGACTTGTGATAACAAAAGATGGATTTATTGTTATGAATAATTGATAGTCGAAAGTTTGTGAAAGGTGATTTAACTTTTTTTTTGAAAGCTCATATACACGTGTCGGTAGTTATTTGTTCAATAAACTGTTGCTTTTAGAAAGAGAAAGCAAATATTAGTAGAAGTATGAATTTATTAACAGATGTGTTGAGTAAGTGGCCACTCTACATGTCGATATTTGTAAAGTGATAAATGAGGTTATGTATCACTTATCGAAAGTATTCGACAAGAAATATTTAAAGGATGGTTATTGATCAATCATAAAGTAAAATTCTTTATGAATATAATAAATGACATTATGGCGTTGAATTGCTGGAAATTGAAGAAAACTGTAATTTTGAGGACTACTAAAAGAATGGACTAGAGAAGTAATATCCTCAAAATTGCCAAAAACTTTTAAACGCCGACATTTTCATATATCTATAATATTTTTTAGTTTATTTGCATAGCGAACTATGCATTAATTATGAAAATATCATTATTCTATATTACTTAAGCACGGGATGCGTAGAAGACAAATAGTTCACATATGAAGCGTGATATGAAGTAATTCGATATAATGAGATGACATGATGTGACTTGAAGTGATAAAAGACACCTAGTCCTAGTCCATGATATGATGCCATTCAATATAATGAGATGTATGACTTGTATTGAAACAATTTGTTTCATGAAGTACAATGTGATACGTTATCAAATAATGTTAGCGATTTGATGTTAGATATCATGTGACTTAATGCTCTTGAGGTGATTAATTGATTTCATTCAACATGAGGAGAGGAATGTAACATATGATGTTGTGATCTAGTATATAAGCAAATATGATGTGCGTCGATTTCAAATATCATCAATTTGCTTAGAGGAACGGCTTGTGATATGTCATACGATTCTATTTGAACTTATATGTGTACATATATTATATATAAATTGCTCTGATTTAATGTCAAATGGTTGACTCGATTTGTTAAATGAAGATGTGATGTGATCTAAAGCGAGTTGATTAATTATTTATATTTGGTTTATAATGTAAGATAATGTCATATGATCGAAGGATGAAAAATTATCCTGATATGCCCCTTCCTAGAACAATTCAAATTTTACTGTAATTCTCGATGTAATTTTTTTTTTAAAGTGGGCGTGGTCGCGCCCCCTACTAAGTATTTTGTACATATCTCGTAAACTACTAAAGCTATATCAACGAAACTTTCAGTAGTTTTTTCAGGCATTTCCTTCTATAGTCCAAAAATGGAGTAAATCGGATTATAACCACGCCCTACTCCGATACAAAGGTTACGTTGAAAACTACTAAAAATGCTTTAATTCAGTAAGGAAAACCAACAGAAACCTCAAATTACATTATAAAGAAGGTACAGAAGAGCTGCACTCAAAATGGTATACAAAATTTTAAATGGGCGTGGTTCTTTACAATATATAGAGTAAGCACTGGTGAAGATATCAGAATACTACTTTTATAGTGTGGCATCGCTCTTCTAAAAATCGACGAAATCGGACCACAAATTTTCAAGGCCCCATATATCGAACTTGAAGAGCTCAGGACTTCTATTTTTTTTTTACCGAAAATATAGGTAAGTCTCTCAGATATTTTAAGGAAATGCAGAGGGAATATTTTTCTTTTAATAATATGTCTCCGTGCCTAAAATACGTGAAATCGGGTCATGACTTCACCTAACTCCCATATATACCTAATATTGGGGTTTCCAACTTTCCATATGTGGGTCAAATTGTGTGTTGTAATAATAAAATTAAATAAATAAATTGCGAGAGTATAAAATGTTCGGTTACACCCGAACTTAGCTTTTCCTTACTTGTTCTACATATTTTTAATTGGATTGAAAATGAAATGCAACTCTGCGGCAAATACGGTATTTGTAATTATACATACGTTCTTTATCAGCGAGTTGTTGTTCACGCTAGACGATGGTAGATGTCGCTGCTAAAAATAGCAACCAGCTGATGAAACTTATCAACTTCTTATGAAAACCAAAAGCAAAAATGTATAACAGCTGATCGGTTATCGAGTGAAGTATCCATGCAGTATCCATGTTACTGTCTCCGTTTGTGAAGGTCAAAAACTGGTTTCTCCATCAAAATTTTAATTAATTAATTTGGCTGTGTGAAAAGGCTATAAGGTACTTTTGATGATAAACTATATGATGTGATGTAGTAGAAGTCAAATAGTTGATTCGACTTGACATAAGATGTGATGTGTGATCAAACCTAATCCTTGCTAATTAATTTAATGTAATATGACAAGATAAGTAAGATGATCTTATTTGATTAGAAATGATTTATATACACCTTATCGCTGTATAATGTGATCTGATGGTATTTGTTTCATTAAATACTATGTGATACATGGATTATATTGTGTTTTAGTGCATAATGTGATGTCAATTATGATGATGTTATGTATTCAGTTATGTTCTTTTGAAATGCTGTTATCACTTTGATATAAGGTAATGTGATTTTAACTGATTTCAATCATATGATAATTTGTTGTTTACTATTAGTTATGTGAGTTAATTCAACTAAGCTGATGAATGTGACTATCTGCCAAGTGATACAATCGATTTGTTTTGAAATGAGATTATGAGACGTGATGTGGTGTCAAATAACGTAAAACTGTACTTCAGTGGTAAATGACATTTGTGACGTGATTATGTGTGCTGCAATGCGATATGATCTATTGTCCATTTGATATTAAGTAATTAATTTGATATATGGTGATGCGATTTGAACAGATTTAAACAAATGATGTCATGCTGTTTATCACTAGTGATGTGAGTTCAGTAAAAACTGATTTATAAGACTCTCTGTCTAGTGATGCAATCGATTTGTTTCATAATGTGTTGATCTGATTCAGTATAGACAAAAATATTTTGAATCAGTTCAGAAAAGATTAGTGACATCCGTCCGATTTAATTAAATTATGGATTAATTTGATGTGATGTCGTATTGTTCGGTATGGTCGACTATTTCAAATTGATAAAAGAATTATAGATTCACTTAAATAAATACGTGATGTGACGTGATCCAATGTCATTTTTGTATGTTGTGCTTTGATGTAATGTCATATCTGCTGCATAGTAAATTGTTTGATGTCATACAACAGTCCTTCATTTCAGGTATATGTGGTGATGTGTTTCGCTTTCATTGGATAACAATAACATTAGAGGAATTTTTTCCTGACTTCGATTAAATTTTGAAGGAATTATAATTTGAAAATGCTGAATGAAGGGTATGATAGGAAATGGTTTGATTTAGAAACTTCTTCTTCTTCTTAACTGGCGTAGAAACCGCTTACGCGGTTATAGCCGAGTCCACAACAGTGCGCCACGCATCTCTCCTTTTGGCGGTTTGGCGCCAATTGGTAATACCAAATGAAGACAGGTCCTTCTCCACCTGGTCCTTCCACCGGAGTGGAGGTCTCCCTCTTCCTCGGCTTCCACCAGCGGGTACTGCATCGAAAACTTTCAGAGCTGGGGCACTTTCATCCATTCGCACAACATGACCCAGCCAGCGTAGCCGCTGTCGTTTTATTCGCTGGACTATGTCTATGTCGTCGAACAACACATACAGCTCATCATTCCATCTTCTGCGGTATTCGCCGTTGCCAATGTTTAAGGGACCGTAAATATTCCGCAAAACCTTTCTCTCGAAAACTCCTAGTGCCGTCTCATCGGATGTTGACACCGTCCACGCTTCTGCACCATAAAGTAGGACGGGAATGATGAGGGACTTGTAGAGTTTAGTTTTTGTTCGTCGAGAGAGGACTTTACTTTTCAATTGCCTACTCAGTCCATAGTAGCACCTGTTGGCAAGAGTGATTCTGCGTTGGATTTCAAGGCTGACATTATTATCGGTGTTAATGTTGGTTCCTAGGTATACGAAATTATCTACAACTTCAAAGTTATGACTGTCAACAGTGACGTGGGAGCCAAGACGCGAATGCGCTGACTGTTTGTTTGATGACAGGAGATATTTCGTCTTGTCCTCGTTCACCACCAGACCCATTCGCTTCGCTTCCTTATCCAGGCGGGAAAAAGCAGAACTAACGGCGCGGGTGTTGTTTCCAATGATATCGATATCATCGGCGTACGCCAGTAGCTGTACACTCTTGTAGAAGATTGTACCTTCTCTATTTAGCTCTGCAGCTCTTATAATTTTCTCCAGCATCAAGTTAAAGAAGTCGCACGATAGCGAGTCACCTTGTCTGAAACCTCGTTTGGTATCGAACGGCTCGGAGAGGTCCTTCCCGATCCTGACGGAGCTTTTGGTGTTGCTCAACGTCAACTTACACAACCGTATTAGTTTTGCGGGGATACCAAATTCAGACATCGCGGCATAAAGGCAGCTCCTTTTCGTGCTGTCGAAAGCAGCTTTAAAGTCGACAAATACATGGTGTGTGTCGATCCTTTTTTCACGGGTCTTCTCCAAGATTTGGCGCATGGTGAATATCTGGTCAGTTGTTGATTTTCCAGGTCTAAAGCCACACTGATAAGGTCCAATCAGTTTGTTGACGGTGGGCTTTAGTCTTTCACACAGTACGCTCGATAGAACCTTATAAGCGATGTTAAGGAGGCTTATCCCACGATAGTTGGCGCAGATTGTGGGGTCTCCCTTTTTGTGGATTGGGCAGAGTACACTGAGATTCCAATCGTCGGGCATGCTTTCTTCCGACCATATTTCGCAAAGAAGCTGATGCATGCACCTTATCAGCTCTTCGCCGCCGTATTTGAATAGCTCGGCCGGCAATCCATCGGCCCCCGCCGCCTTGTTGTTCTTCAAGCGGGTAATTGCTATTCTAATTTCTTCACGGTCGGGCAATGGAACATCTGTTCCATCGTCGTCGATTGGGTAATCGGGTTCGCCATCTCCTGGTGTTGTACTTTCACTGCCATTCAGCAGGCTGGAGAAGTGTTCCCTCCACAAACACAGTATACTCTGGTCATCAACCACTAGATCACCGCTGGGGGTCCTACAGGAGTGTGCTCCGGTCTTGAAACCTTCAGTTAGTCGCCGGATCTTTTCGTAAAATTTTCGAGCATTACCCCTGTCGGCCAGCTTGTCAAGCTCTTCATACTCACGCATTTCTGCCTCTTTCTTTCTTTTTCTGCAAATGCGTCTCGCTTCCATCTTCAGCTCTCGGTATCTTTCCCATCCCGCTCGTGTTGCGGTCGATCGCAACATTGCGAGGTAGGCAGTCTGTTTTCTCTCCACTGCGAGACGACAATCCTCATCATACCAGCTGTTTTTTTGGCTTTTCCGAAAGCCAATGGTTTCGGTTGCAGCTGTACGTAAGGAGTTTGATATGCCGTCCCACAGCTCCCTTATACCGAGATGCTGATGAGTGCTCTCAGAGAGCAGGAGTGCAAGTCGAGTAGAAAATCGTTCGGCTGTCGGTTGTGATTGCAGCTTCTCGATGTCGAACCTTCCTTGTGTTTGTTGACGTGTGCGCTTTTCTACACAGAGGCGGGTGCGTATCTTAGCTGCTACAAGATAGTGGTCCTAGTCGATGTTGGGACCACGAAGCGTACGCACATCAAAAACACTGGAGACATGTCGTCCATCTATCACAACATGATCGATCTGGTTGCGAGTGATTCGATCCGGGGATGATTGATTTAGAAACGTTCTTACAAAATTAGTGGATATGATATATCACTTCATATAACAAATGATAACTTGCGATACGATATGGTGGTGATAAAGTGCTGTGAAGTGAATTGATGTAAAAAAAACAATTTATTTTTGTGCGCTTAGGATGCCTTAAACGGTAGAATGTGATGTTATGAACTCATTTTAAGGAAATTGATGTGATGTTAAGGTCTTTTTAAGTAGCATTTTGTGAGATCACACGTCGATGATTGGAAAGCTCTGAAGGCACTAAACAGTGATGATATTTGTGATAAGCCATTGTTAATGTTTCTTGATGGGTTTCCAACACCATAGGATTCTTTAAAGGCTTATAGACTTACAGTAGTTTTCCGAAATAACGAACTCATTAATTGTCAGGTCTGTTCGCTATATCGAATTTTTCGTTAATTCGAGTACTCACTTAGAGGTATTTTTATCAATAAAAATGAGTTATATATCCGTAAATTGCAGTTTAATAAATTGTTTTATTAATTATTTGTTAAAAAATGAAAAACCATAACAAAACAATTCACATCCAATAAATTCTTCCAAAACGGGACCAATTTTGACACTCATACTTCTATTTTGTGCTGATCAATAATTTTAAGCTATTTTATAATATTCAACATTTTTTCAATTTGCACATTTTTTTTTTGAATTTTTTCCAGTTTTATTTTTAATTCTGGTTCGATGGTATCTGATTTTTTCCTCTTTCTTCATATGTGTTCTTCATGTTGTTCGTTAAACCGAGTACTTACAAATCCCCGATGTTCGTTATTTAAGGTACTCAATGTAACAAATTTGCTTGTTCGTTATAAGCGGTTTTCGTTAAAACGAATATTCGTTATTTCGGAATACTACTGTATTAATATTTGCGAAAGCTCTCTTGATAAGAGATGATAAAACAATATTTTCAAACTTGACGATCTAACCATAAGCTTCACTTCGCCATTAATTAGTACATTCCTTCAACTCAACCATTCAAACCGTTAACAACACTTAAAAACTCCAATACACTAAATAACAATTACACTCATTACTTAGATAGTAGTTTCTAATATAATCATTGTCATAAAAAGCGCTGCATATTTGATTTACGGCATTAAAATGCAATTTCCAAGCGTCAGCAGCTGTAAGGCGTTTAAACGTAGCGCAGGTCATTAAGTTACAACTGGTTAGTGCCCACCTATCGATAGCTACATTTAGCGTACTCCGTACTTCACTTTTATTATTGACATTTTAAATAACCCCAGCAGCCAACAGCAACAACTAAGCGACAAGTTAGCGGTAAGTCGGTGTTGTTAATTTGAAATTTCCAACACGTTTCTGAGCACAATTTTATCGCTTGTTACGCTTTGTTGCACTTCGTTTGCTACAACCTTGATTATGCAACGAACAGCGAGTATGCTTGCATTCAAAATCTACTTACACCAGCCGAAAGTGTGACGCCTATGGTAGTAGCATTTCTGTGCCACAGTTTCTCTTCACTTATTTGCATTTTTGGGTGTAAACGTCAACGTCATCATTCTCATCTTCGGCATTGTCGCTGAATTTTGATTTGATTTGAAGTGTTGTAACCGATACGTGCGCGGCATGGTTCCAAGAACATACACACACCCACACACCAACTCAAATAAAATATTTGATTTCAGCGCTATTAAAGCAGTGGGTTGTTGGCAGTTAGGCCGCTTTTGTTCGCTTCGCTTCAGTCCAAAGTTGTCCAATTAGTCGCAGAATATTCGCCGCACAGCGTGCCGTTGTAATTTTGCATAATTTATGCGTAAAGCGAGCGAAGAAGGCCATGAAGTTTCTATGTGCATGTATGTATGTGTTAGTGAGTGGTGTGGCAAAGCGATTCTATGCGCTCGAGCGGTTTTTGAGTGTTGATGTGCATAAAGAATTGGTTTGTTAGCTGCTGATATTGTTTCGTGAGAATTACTTTGGAATTGCATATGAATTGGATTGAACTTTAGTGAGGTATTTTAAAGTAAAATAGAAAGTAAATAATAGCCAGAGGATGCGAGTATTGTCCAATCTATTTTTAATTCGATATTGATGTAATATAAGACCCAAAAGTGGTACTTTCGCCTTGCGCTTGTCAAAGTAATAAGGTATCCAAGATATTCGATATTATGTGAATTTATAACAAGTCGTATAATTGAAGTCAAATTATCTCTTTAAAAAACAGTTGAATTTCGAGTTAGAGAGAGTAACGGAAGGTACTTTGTATGCAATCTGACTTCAATAGTTCGATTTATAGACGTTCGAGTTATGGAAGTTCAACTGTATCTTAGATGATGTGATGTAATGTTAACCCAAGTGATGATAGATGTGTGATAGACCATGTTCTGAGATCTGAATAGATACAAAATGATAATAACGATATGATATAAATTATATGATGTTATGTGATTTGGATATCAATTACAGTCAAGTGATATTCATTTATGAAATATATGTATATGATTTGGTAAGATATAGTGATGTGATTTGATTATGACAAAAAATGATATGATGTAATGTGAATCGGTTGTTAACGCAAATCATGTGATATGATTAGATATATGATGTGATGTTAAAAGATTCTGATGTCAAATAATACCAGGCACTAAAATTTATTTGAAGTGAGATGATGAGACAATATGAAGTGTCAAATTATGTAACATTGTTATGTGTTTTGGTGTCAAAGGATATTTGTGTTTTGTTGTAAGATTTCGATGCCATATGATGTATATATTTCATTATTTTGTGTTACGATCTGATTTGATGATGTTAAGAGATGTGTATGTGCAGATCTATTGTTAATTAATGTGCTTAATTCCTCCTAAGATTGTATGATGTTATGAGTTTTCAGTGTGATTTCAAGTGAAATGATGTAATATATTAGATGTGAGATGATGTATTCTAAATTGGTAAAAAATATTGCTATGCCGTGTGATCTGATATCATATCAAGCGATGTGATCGATTTGACTAATTTATAAATTCTATGGAACGCTGTTTAGCACCATGATCAAACTTTAGCTTGAAATAGCTAGTTTCCCTACTGTTATCAAAATAGGGGTGACGTTGACAGATCACCCAAACCTTAAGATTTACATATTTGGAAAATTTGAAATTTTTTTATGAGTTCAAAATAACTAGAGCATTCAGTATCGAATGCATTGTTTTATAATTGTAATGAGTATACGGTCCAGATTAGGGAATCAGTCGGTTTCAATGGCAATATTTGTGTTTAAGACCGTATATTTTGCCATAAAAGGGCTTTTAATATATATTTCAGAGTAAAAAAATCAGCTTGACTCCCAGCAAGGATGAGAGACAAAACAAGTCAAGGAATGCTAGATATTCCGAAATTGATAATCATTTTTGTAAGTTCCAATGATTTCATGAATATGAATGAACAGCAAACTCGTTCTAAAATTGAACTAAATAAATGCAAAGAAAATTTTTAAAAATACATTTTTGGATGCCATCTTTGCCGAGAATTCCGGTCGGACTTAAATAAAGAACAAAAAGAATAAATTTAGGTTCACTGTGAAATGTATTAAAATTAGAGAGGCAGTGGTATGCTTTTATAAAATCTGATTGAAAGAGTTTTGAGTTAAAAAAGATTTTCAAATTATTCAACTTCTCACAGATGGTCTTTTTGGCATCGATTTGTTGCATCTATGTTTCGAACGTCTTTTTTTATGGTTTCATATTTGTATATACTGTTTCCAGCTTCTAGTTTCTGATTTCAATTTAGATTGATTTAAGAGGTTAGGGGTAGTCAGAGACCCGTAAAAATGAGAATTTTCGGTAATTTTTGTTTTGCTATTAAATTATGATATTTTCGAGAAATAATAATATGTCATTATTACAAAATGTTTTAACTTGAAGGCACGAAAATTTGAAAAAAAAATTACGATTTTCAAAATTATAGTTGTTTGTGATAATCATAAGCCTTGGAGATTCACCTAAAATCAATAATTAGAAAAATACAAAATGGCGGACTCAGGAAATTTATTTCTAGATTTTCGAGAAAAAATAAAAAATCGACATTTTTGAAAAACAAAAAATGCTTTGATCAGGCCAAGGAATATTACGTATTCTAAAAGCTGTATAAATTTCATTAAAATCTACTGAGCGATTTTCGAGTTAGAGTTGTCACCAATTAAAAAAATCAAGTTTTGAGAAAAATGCATTTAAAGTTTCATACTAGCGTGTTGGAGTGCTCGAGCGCTCTTTGTTATTTGTCGAATAACTCGAAAAGTAATTATCGGAACAAATGTTCAGTGAATATTTTTAGGATATTTCACTTAACGAAAATGAAAAAAAATGACTTTTTGAAAACCCTTAAGGGACTCTACCAGTGTAACCTATTAAAAATAAGAAGATTTTTTTTTTAAGAAAGTACTCTAATTAAAGTTTCGACGCGTTTTGGATACAAGGATGGATGAACAAGGTATATTTGCAGCTGTATTTTAAGATTTTTTTCACAAATATATTGAAAAATAACGGAGTTATCAAAAAAAAAAGGTTCGCATGATTCCGCCCGAATGAGTAGCTGATACAAAAGAATTCAAAAAGGATATTAAAGTTGAATATATTTCCTATACATTGACCTACAAAATTTCAACCAATCACAAAGGTCATTGTATGGTAAATATATTTCAGTATACTCAGTTTTAATTTGAAGTCGATCGATCAATTTCTCGTTTAGTTATGACGTCAGCAGTGTTGAAAAATTTCGTTTCGAGAAAAGCGCGTTTAAAGTTGGCGGCTTATGCCTGCGAGCGGTCGCTCTTTAGAACGTTGCCATTTAAAAATTATTCAAGATACGAACTTACCGCTTTCACAGGATATTTTTAAACTATTAACTATCGAATAAGCAAAAAATAAAAAAAAATGATTTTTTGAAAATTCCTCATTGGTATAGCTCCTTAAGGAGTTTTAATAAAGTTTTTTTTTTCTCTTTTTAACACGAAGGGCTACCTCATCAGAATTCAGGATTTTCGATTTTGAGATTACACATCTACTATTTTTGCATCAAATTCCAATAAGAAAATTAGGAAAGATGTATGTATAATGAAATGACTGAGATAGAAGGTATGCTTCTTCTTAATTGTGTATCCATCTTAAAGGTGTTGGTTTCGATAGCCCATAAATTAAGACTAATCCCTATGACAGCACCTTTTCAAATATGTATATTGTACCAAATAGACTAAAGATTATGAAAATAAAAGATTTTAGTGAAAAAATATTTGAGAGCTACTGATTGTCACCACTAAATCAATATTTGTGAAAGTTTAGAATGGCTTATTTATGCAACAAATTCGAGTAGGTAACTACGACTTATGTCAATAACTGATGTTGATATGTAGATGCGTGCCTGTGTTTAACTGTATAACAGTTATTATGTGTTCAATTAAAAAATCCACAGTTTCAATTATGCAGTTGAGTAGCTGGAGAGACACTTAAAACTAACAAACCCAAGTAGCATTAACATTAAAATGCACAAACACTATATATAACTGTGTATATGTATGAAAAGCGTGTGCGCCAGCATTAAAACAATTGAGCTGCGGCGTATAATTGTGAAAGAACTGCACTGCGATACATATGTGCATCAACACCATCTCCACTTGACGCACATAGATACAGTCAACGCTCTTCAGATTCTATTGCAGCAAGTTACAGTTTGGCACAATAGCAGTGATACATACTATACATTAATAAGTAAGAGTGTGCTTGTGTATATATTTGCGCAGCATTTCAATGGCCTTTTGTCTCACATTTCAACTGCACTTTGCGGTTGCCGCTAGGCTATAAGGCATACAGCCAACAGCCAGCAGCCAGGCAAGGCAGTCAGTCAGTCAGTCAGTTAGTATGGCAGACGAACCACATAAGTGCGCAGCAAGCCAGCCGTTAGTCGACCACACGCGCAGGAAGGAAGTGTTCATGTGTGCATAAAGTTTGATTTCCTCAATTTTCCTGCAGAAATAAATACACGCACGCATGAACATATACTCTGGCAAGTAAACATACATACATTCAATGTTGCAAAAGTACAAATGACGTTGCAATTTTGCCGCAAAGCAAAAACAGAAAGAAAGAAAAGAGAGAAAACAAACATTGCATTGCTTCATTCATTGTATATGTATGAGTGTATGTGTTCACACTTTCATGTACTTATTGTTGCAATTCATACTCACACACACATATATAAATATGAACATGTGTTGCCAGCAATTGTGCGAGAACAAAAGCAAACAATTTCTTTTTTCTTGCTCTGAAATTGATACTCTGCTTTATACTCCTCCCACTTCCGACGCCTTTCTCATTGCTTTGCGGTTGAGTAGGAAATATAGAAATTGTTTGCTTGTACCATTGTACGCTTGAGTGCTTGATTTGTTTTGAAAAGTCACACACATAAACACACACCTAGAAAATACTCCTACATATATGCAGCTATTTGCGGAAGTTTGCTTACTTTAGTGCTTACTCACTTACCGGCAAATGTTCAAATAAAAAGTGGATCAAGTGTTACTGGTGTTTACAAGTGTCACACCGAAGTCAATTGTTGACTTTTTGAGTGTGTTGAAGTGCAAAAAAGCCAGTTAGTCAGGTGTGACAATAGCAAGAGTAAAGCAATGTACATAACTGTTAACTGTGGCTGATCGGCAGCAATTGTAACACTTTTATGTGGGATTTTATGTTTTAATAAGTAAACAACAAGCAATGTAGATAGACAGCTTGTTTGCAGAGATTTTTCAGTAAAAAGCTTGTGTTTGCTTTTAATTGCTTAAATATTTTAAAGCATTTAGTGCGGATGTAAGTATGATGTCTGATGAATTATTGAATTTAACTTTACTAAATTTTGTGTTCAGATTTTATAAAAATTCTCCAAAATGTCAAATTTTTATATTTTGTTTGCAAAAATCTCCCTTACGATTTTTTGCTCTTTATTCAATGATTTATAAAAAGTGCGACTGTGATTTAGTTTGGACGGATTTAGTTCAAATATGCGCCGTTTCGTTCGATAATCTGTTTCCATCTAGACGGCAACTTCCTAATACCCCCCTCGTAGAAGCCTCCACCTTATTTGCGAAGAACTCGGAAAGCCACTTTTCACAAGCCTCTTTTGAACAGGTGGTAATTGGCGCAATGTACGGACTATATGGTGGATGGGAGGTCTTACATCCAAGCTCCCGTAGCTTCTGACGAGTCATCAACTAAGTGTGTGGTCTGCCGTTGTCCAGTTGGAGCACTACACCCTTCCTGTTGGCCAATACTGGACGCTTCTGGTCGATCGTCTGCTTCAAGCGGTCCAGTCTCGACATATGGGAGCAGGAAATCTCATAGTGGATGATTCCCTTCCAATCCCATCAAACACACAGCAAAATCTTCCTATCCGTCAATCTCGGCTTGACCACTTTTGGGGACGATTCACCGGCCTTCGACCATAACCGTTTTCGCTTGATATTGTCCAGTGACCATTCGCTTCAAAAATGGGTCGAGTTTATTCCGTTTCAGCAGCATATCGCATCTCCTGGGCGATGTCGCGAAATGTCACATGCCAGTCTAACTCTATGTTTTCCATGTATTCGTCGTCACAGCTCTTCTACCGGCTGGCTTATCCATCGTGTCGTTATCACCCGCTCTGAATCGTCGAAACCATTCCTCCGCAGTTCGAAGTGATAGAGTACCATCCTCCAGAACACCATTAATCTCACGGAACGTTTTACCGCTACTCTACATTGTTTAATTTTCACCTACATTTCCAGCTTATCAAATGGAATTATTAGCTGTAGGTCAACATGTAGGGGAACTAAAATAGATGGAGACTAAACTATTAGCTGACTCTAATGGTACTCTATAAACTTTACTTAACCATAATATTGAAAATAAGTCATAGTCTTTAGTATTCTTTTAGGCGTCATACCAAGACATGTTATTATTTCGATTTCTATGCTGCTTGGGTATCATTTGTTGAACTCTATCAAACTTCTTGGAAAGACAAATTGAAGGACAGGTGATAGAGACTTAGTTATTAAATAAATAATTTGATATAGATATTTCTGCAACCTTCGATCTCAAATCAAGTGACTTTAAAATCACTAAAGTCTCTAAGGGTATGCTTGAAGTTGGTGAAGAAATGCATTGAGCTGTTAGAAGAACCACCTTCCTATTTTACAAAGAATCTGCAATGGGTTCCAATATACACCGACATTCCAGCTAACTATGAAGCAGGTGAACTTGGGCACCATCTTACAATTATAATTCGATAAAGAGGGAACATATATGCAAGCACTTAATCGACAAATTTGTCATTAAGTTGGCTGAGCCTCAGTGGAAGCAATCCCTGTCTTGCTCAACAATCAGACAAATGTGATCTGAATGTTAAATGGGCCGCATTTGCCGATTGTTGAAAAACGTTTAAAAACGAATCACTATTTGATTGGCAGACATGCCTGCAGATTGGGGATGCCATACAATGATTACTGCAGAATCTCTCAAAAATTAGGAGAAGAAGAAAGCTAAGCAAATCTTTTTATAGAAAAAGAATGGCAACTAGCGTTAGCAGTTTCCTCGAAGATATCTGGGAAGTTGCACAGTTAAAACCTTTTCATCAAGATCACCCAGTGATTCAATTCGGATATGGTGGAATGAGGGGATTTCAGTCACGGTGGTATAACAATGCGACTTCTAAAACCTAGGTACGTCGGTTGACATCCACTATACCTACCTACTTACCACTGTTTTTTCAAGATACCTGTTTCTATGTTTGAAGTATTCTGATTGATGAACTGGTTCATAATAATATACATGTTACATATATTGTATATATGCTCTATCTGGTGTCCGGCCGATTCCCAATTTTTGGCCGATGTTGATGCCAATGCGGAGTAATCGGCTAGTTAGCAAAAAGTTGGTCGATGCCGATTGTTTCATGAACAGAATTATAAGCGATAAAAAACATCACAAAATAAGGAAAGAATTCAGTCCATAAATACGAAGTAAGGCTGTCACAATAGTTTTCGCAAAACTAAAAAAACTTAAGCAAGGATTGACGGTCACGGAGGTTTAGTTATGCATTTGGTGGATTGGCATAGTAATTTATATAGATAGTAATTTATTTTGAGCTATCCTCCTATGGCTAAACTCATTTCTGCCCTGTACTGTGAACAATGGGGATGTCCAAATGAATAAATTGAATAAAAACGATTAGTCAACAGGAGAATAGTTGTATTCCAATCTGGACAACACATGTTGATAGTGACTCGATATGCAGAGAGGTTATTTTTCATCTAGTCCCTCCCAGAGACCAAGTAATTATTATCTATTCCTGTCTATGACGATTGATGTTGTTTATGAAAAATTCGCCTCAAGAGAAACTTTTAAACTGTCCCAGTTTTTTTGCAAATAGCAACTAGGGTTTCTATAAAAATTATCAACATCTCAACAAATTGTTGAACGAAATTGTATATATTTGACATAAATAGGATATTTCTAAAAAGCCTTCAACTTAATGCAATTTTATGCTAGATTTTTAAGCATTCTTCTTAAAACATAACACAATTTTTGGACTGGTGACAACTGTAACTCGAAAACCGGTTAGTAGATTTTAAAGAAATTTATGCAGCTTTTAAAATACGTAATAAACTCAAGAATTTTCGAAGGATTTTTTTTTAATTTCGATTTTTGAATTTTTGAAGACCTGTTTTAAGAGTGTTTAGTCTAGAAACAAATTTTTAAAGCCGCCAAGGTAAAGAGGACTTTGAAATTAGTCTTTTCTTCTTTCCACTGAAGTTCCACTAGGCCATATTTTGCTGGCTACGCTATTGCCAAAACGGCTAACAAATTACGAAAAGAAATTAATCTATGATTTTTGTATTGAATTTGCATGTTTGAATAAAGAAGCACATCACACATAAATCATGCATAGACAAATACTCATTACAAAAGAGTTTCTTTTAAATAAATCATGCATGCAAGCGTCTCATGACTAGTACATACAAAAAAATCTAAACACACAGCGCCAAATGAAAAATAGAAAACTCTAACACTAACACACAGATACAGGCAGCTGAAGACGAAGACAATGGTTCTAAAAGCGTCGCACTTAAAATGAAAAAACTAAGACACAAAAAATTGCTTAAGAGCCCAAACGGAACGATTTAATGCATGCAACCACGTTTGAGACAATGGACCGCAAACACAACAGGACGTCTGTGCACGTAAATTCAAGCTGCAAGTTTTGTTTTATATACTAATACCTGCACATCTATACATACATATAGCGTAAGCGGCACACTGGCAGGTAGCCAGGCATGCCATGGCGTATGAGTAATATAAATAATGCAATAGACGATAGGCAGCAAAAGTGTGAACCAATGTCTGTGTAGTGGTGTGATTTCGAAAGCCGTGGCCAACACAAATAATTTTGTCTAAATTTTTTTACTATGCATTCACATGCTTTTTATGAAGGTGAGTGAATTTTCAGTTGTTTTTTTTTTTCATTTGTTTACAAATGTTTGCTTTTAAATATTGTTCCAGCATGACAGTCGTAGTGGTGCGCCATCACTTAACACTGGACTCTTTCCCTGCTCTCTATTACGTTTTCTCTCTTTCTTTCTTTTTGCCTAGGTTTACATGTGTGTATGTAGATATATATGTAGCTGAATGTGGATGATAAATCAGTACTCGTTGATTGTTTGTTGTTGTTGATCATGTCATGTGCCAATTGCTTTTGTTATTTAGCAATTGTTTCATTGATTATTGATGGCCTTTTTGTGTTGTGTTGATAAAGTGTCGGTGGTTTTGCAGTTTAACAAAAAAGCATAAAAAAAAATACTTCTGAGTTATAAACGAGTTGCGGCTTGTGTAGCAATGTGTTGCTGCAGGTTGAAAGTTGGTGAGTCATATGGTTCTTTTCGTGGTTGGTTCAGGAAAAATTCGCACTTATAAATAGTACATCCATTCAGCAGGAATAAAGAAATTCAAGTGTAAATACTATGAATTTTTGGTTTTACTAATTTTTCACAGTGAAATTTTAGTGATTTCTAAAATTTGTTTATGAAATTTGGAATTTAGATTTATATGCTCTCTATTATAATTAATAAATTTCGAAGAGCAATCTTACTCACTGCCAAGTTTTTGTTCAAAATCTATTCTGTTATATATATGATATTATGAATTGAACTTGTGGAACACTTATAAGATTATCTTCTGCACATTGTTTATCCTTTGGATTTTGTATGAATTATAGGTGAAAGAGTTTAATGTTTCTAAGAAATAATTTTTTGGGATTTATAAGTTAAGGGATTTATAAGAAGTCAGTAATATGACACTCAAACCGCAGCATACTTATGAACCTGTAAATATTTTTGAGTTGTCACATAATGAATGAGAAGAATCTCCTTGATTTACTTATATTCTGCCAAATGTTTTGCCAAATTTCACTATTTTGACCTCATTAAAAAAATTGATCTGAAATCTATTCTACAAACCTTATTTTTAGCTTAGTTTTATTTTTCAGATGCAGTTTGCAGAGGCTCGAAACTGTTTATAAGAAATATAGTAGCAATTAGTGAAATACACTTCTTTGCTGATTTTAGTTGATTTATTTGTGATACATGGCCATCAAAGTATAAATATCTTGCTTAGATAATGGTGGAACTGGAAGCCAAAAACTTCACAAAATGGAGTTGGCGACAGAAAATTGAGCGATGCCGTTTCCATAAAATCAATAGAGTTCAATGGTTCTGTTTCGTATTATGTTAACCATGAGATACGTAAGCAGTAATGGAACAAATTTTATAGCTGTTTAGAATTTCCATGGAAAGTGATATGTATAAGAGATCTTATGATATTTAGGAAAAAATACTGTTATTGCCTCTATTCATAGCACTAAGCTCCTATTATATTCAGAAACTTCCGTTAGAGAAACGTTCCGTGAGATTAATGGTGTTTTGGGAGATGGTACTCTATCACTTCGAACTGCGGAGGAATGGTTTCGACAATTCAGAGCGGGTGAAAACGAAAACGACACGATGGATAAGCCAGCCGGTGGAAGACTTGTGACGACGAATACCGATCAAATCATGGAAAACATCGAGCTAGGCCGGCATGTGGCATCTCGTAACATCGTTCAGGAGATGGGAGTTAGTCACCAAACCATTTTAAACCATCTGCAGAAGGCTGAATACACAAAAAAGCTTGATGTTTGGGTCCCGCATGATTTGACGCAAAAACACCTTCTGGACCGAATCAACCCCTGTGATATACTGCCGAAACGGAAGAACTTGAAAGCGAAAACAGTTCTAGTCGAAGGCTGGTGAATGGTCCCAAAGAGTGGCCAAGTTGGGATTAACAGCCAGGGAATCATCCACTATGAGCTCTCCCATATGACCAGACGCTTAATTCTACCATCTACTGCGAACAACTAGACCGCTTGAAGCAGGCGATCGACCAGAAGCGTCCAGTATTGCTCAACAGGAAGGGTGTAGCGCTACACCAGGACAACGCCAGACCACACACTTCGTTTATGACTCGGCAGAAGCTTCGAGAGCTCGGATGCGAGCCAAGGGCTATTGCCCGGACATAGCGCCAAGTGATTACCACCTTTTCCTGTCCATGGCGAACACCCTTGGTGGTGTAAAGCTGAACTCAAAAGAGGCTTATGAAAAGTGACTGTCCGAGTTCTTCGAGGTGGTATTATGAAGTTGCCGTTTAGATGGAAACAGATTATCGAACGAAACGGCGCATAATAAAGAATAAAGAGCAAAAGAAGCGGAATGGAGATATTTGATAACCTAATATGATATATTCTACTCCAAAAATTATGTCCATCACAAAGCCTATCACAAAAAATGTTTCATATTATTGTGAGCTGCATTCTTGTAGAATAAGGAATTAAAGATAAAACAATAATTTACTATGGTACTTTTGAATATGTAAAATAATTCGGTCATATTTAAATCATAAAAGAGTAACTCAGTTGTTTGTTTACAACTGTTCCACTTGTTCAGTTTAAGTTAATAAATAGAAATAATATTATATCGAATTATGTAAAACTTGGTTACATATTGGAAGATGCAATAGTTACAGGTACATAGGTCATTACAATAAAAATTTAGGTTATTAATAGATTTTAGGCCATGCATTTCATAATATAAATCAATATCAATTAATAATTTGATTCAAATCTCTAGATTAAAATATTATAATTAATTAATAAATATAACAATTATACTCTCTGATTTTACCGACTTGTCTATTTAATCTCTGTGGGTTTTTGTAAGTATAACGGCTTGCAAAATCACAGTTAAGATATTATATTATATGTGCTTAAAGTAATATGTGTGCTTAGTAGCAACCAAAGTTAATACAGCTTATGATAATTATCAATCCACAATGTTCAAAGTTTATTTATATTGCATGGCTTGGTTTAAGTAATATAATATCCCTAAGTAATACAAGAATTCACTTAAACAAAACATTTCTAATAAATATTTATGTCTCTTACATTATATATAAGTTAGTGTTAAATACAACATAGATCTGTATTTATATGCAGCTACTCAGCGGCTCAAAAGGCATGTTGCAGTTCACAGCAATAATTATTATTGTGACTATGCTCATTTGTAATAAGTAAAGTACTTCAAAGTTGAGTACATGCATAGATATTGTTTACAGATACTTATAAGCGCTTAAATGCATATAAGTAGAGGAGTGTGTGCGTGGTGATTAGCATGCATATTGCATGCCACAAGGCGGAAGGAAGTGTTAAATTCAAATATGACAAATGACATAAATTAACCGCATTGCTAAGACAGATACAGATAAACAAATATTTATGCATATTTGTATACACTTGACATTGTATAGTTGTTGCTATTATTGCTGCTGTGTGTTGCTTAGTTACAGTTTTCGCTATCTATTTGCTGTTGATCTACTGGCTGTGTGTAAATAATTATTTAAGTAAATATATTTATGTGTTTGTCAACCGCTTGGAGGCGATTCTACACTCGCCGTTGCACTTCAAATCGAGTTCAAGATTTATGACAGACTGCAGCATACCAACTTGCAACTAACTAATGTTGCAGCAACCTAAACTAATTTGGTAGGGAAAGAGATGCAAAGATGTGTGTTTATATGTAAATGTTAGTGTTTAGTGGTTTGGGTTGGGCGGTAATATACAGTAGCGGACATAAAAAATACGGATTATAATAAAATACAGTAAAATAAAATACAATAAAATAAAATAAAATAAAATAAAATAAAATAAAATAAAATAAAATAAAATAAAATAATATAAAATAAAATAAAATAAAATAAAATAAAATAAAATAAAATAAAATAAAATAAAATAAAATAAAATAAAATAAAATAAAATAAAATAAAATAAAATAAAATAAAATAAAATAAAATAAAATAAAATAAAATAAAATAAAATAAAATAAAATAAAAAAAAATAATAAAATAAAATAAAATAAAATAAAATAAAATAAAATAAAATAAAATAAAATAAAATTAAATAAAATAAAATAAAATAAAATAAAATAAAATAAAATAAAATAAAGTAAAATAAAATAAAATAAAATAAAATAAAATAAAATAAAATAAAATAAAATAAACCGTCGCCCAGCCATTAAATTAAATTAAATTAAAATTGCAAAACCATTTTAAGTAAACATATTTCAATTGACTAATAAACAAATTTTATAAATTCTATATAAAAAATATGAATAATATTTTGCTGCACATCACTGTACATAACTTCCAATATATATATGTAAGCTATCTTGCGAAAATTTATATTTGCATGCATGCACGTGGCCATTTGAAATGCAAATATTATGGAAATTAATATTATTTAGTATAATTTGAGGCCTGCACGCCTAATTTCAATGTGTGTGTATTTTTATTTACACCCACATTTGTAATGCGTGTAAGTGGACTGAATGTGTTTAGTTTAAATTGAAATAGCAAATTTCAAATAACAAACTAACGCTTGGTAACTGCACTTACAGACACAACAACAAAAATAAGCACACAAGTGAATACATATAAAGATATTATATTATTTTGCATGCACGCAGCTATAATTAGTAAAATATCTAAATTATTACCGTGCGTTGCATTACAAAATTTAATTCATATTCTCATAGGTAGATACATATATATTTTACGCAGAACTATATTTATTTAACATTTTATATGGCTTGATTTACATTGGGATTTGCGTAAATTTGCCTTAAACATACTTTTAGACACTCAATTAAATTATTGAAAATTTTAAAATGAACTGCATGGCTAATCAGGCACACGTACAAACACATTTATAAAGTTATATATGTGTTTAAACAGCTGTAAGCCAGGCATTTAGCAGTAATATTGAGCAGTATAATCATAATTTATGCCAATTGTTTCATTGAAATATGATTTTGTAGATATGCGCCACTTTTTCATTTTGACTGTAAATGCCGACAGTTATTGTAGTTTTATTAATCAATAAATACCCAAAGGTGTAATGGTATTGTATATGTATATTTTTGTAATTAATTTGCATTTGTTAGCATTGTGTTGTGTTTCATAGTAATGCTACTACTTCTATGGTGGAGGTAATGATGCGTATTTAATGATTTTTGTTTTGCTATTATGAATTTATTTAGTTATATGTTTAGCTTTATCAATATGCATACCAAAATGTATGGACTTGCGGACTAAAATTATAGGACGCGAGAAACAGAAGAAAGTTAAAATTTTTCAAAAAATTTATTAGGCTTGTGATTTTTGTTTTTTACTAAAATTTATTTTAATGCCCTGCACGCTGAAAATTTTATTTCCAATGAAAACTGATATCCAATATTTTATTTTTAAAAATATATAGATGAAATTAACTTCCGAGTAAAAAAAATAATTTTTAGCTAAAAAATTATAATAAATAATTTGGCTTATACCACTTTTCATTATTTTTTATAAAGTAACATATAAAATATTTACTACAAAGAAGTTCTTTTAAATCTCCGTGAGCAGGTAACCCCAGGTATGCCATGGCGTATTAGTAATGTGAATGGGGACAGCTAGTGAGTTTGATTTACATGAGTACCTGCCGTCGACGGCCTAACCTCTCGGTCTCAAAAACACATGGGATCAATACAATGCGTTGATCAGCGCCCTGAGTTTTAAATCCAACTTCAGTACCAATTGGCCGCACGCCACGTATGGACACACTTATGCCACCTTAGTAGGCCGAGGCCCATCTAAAACCACTGCCGTGCTTTGGATCCGGCACCCGGTTGTCATGCAACTCCACACCAAGTAACCCTCTGCCTGCATTTAGGTTTTGAAACCACAGCCACCACGAAACTCACCGATCCTTTCCATATTGCTCTGCACTGGTGGACAATTGTGGCTTGAATACAATCGCCCTTCTTGATAGGAATAGCCAGTTCTTAAGAAATGCTATATTAAAAAGGTAAAAGAATTCTAGTTTAAGCCAAGACTAGCTATTACAAAGTCTAATCATCTTACCACGGGGTTATTCTGCATACACCACCGCAGGGTGTGCGGATGAGGACATTATACAATAGGGGTTTTAGGCTCAATTGGCAATAATAGAGTGATGCAAAATATAATAAATAATATCTTAATATATAGTACATTCAGTCAACTAAGTAGGGAAATTCTCATTTAAAATTTTCCCGCGGAGAATATTTCCAATTTTTTTTTCCAGATACAACTGTCAGCCACTATTACATAAATAAAGCTATGGAAATAAAATTTGGTATGAAGGATCGCACTATGAAGGGGCATATTTGGATGTAATTTTTTTTGGGAGGTGGGCGTGGCCCCGCCCCCTAATATGCTTTTTGTACATATCTAGGAAACCAATAGAGCTATATAAACCAAACTTTCTTCAGTCGTTTTTTTACCCACTTCTTAATACAGTCCAAAAATGAAAGAAATCGGATAATAACCACGCCCACCTCCCATACAAAGGTTAGGTTGAAAATTACTAAAAGTGGGTTAACTCGTCAGAAACACTAAATTTCACGTAAGAAATGGGAGATGGAAGCTGCACTCAGGTTTCTTTACAAAATGGAAAATAGGCGTGGCGTCGTCCATTTATGGGTCAAACACCATATCTCAGGAACTACTCGACCGATTTCCATGAAACTTGGTTTGTAATAGTTTCCTTGCATCCCAATTAAATGTTGTGAAAATAAGCCAAATCGGTTTACAACTACGCTTACTTCCTATATACCAGAGCTTTGAAGACGATCTGAATCGTTTACTTTACAATATATAAAGTAAGCACTCGTGAAGATATCGGTGCAGAACTTTGCACAAATACTACGTTTATAGTGTGACCGCCCTATTCTAAAAACCGCCGAAATCGGAACATAGGTTTTTAAAGCCCCATATATCGAACTTGAGGACCTCGGTGCTTCTAACCTAATATTATGGTTTCCAACTTTTAATGGACTTTATACTATATATATGACGAATATATGGGTCAAATTGTGTATTATATAATATTAATGAAGTTAAATAAATAAATTGCGAGAGTATAAAATGTTTGGTCAAAACCTAACTTAGCCCTTCCTTACTTGTTTAACCATAAGTTTTAAAAGGAAGAAATGTTGTGGAATAAAAATATTACTGGTGTTTAGTGTATGTAGAACAAAAAAAATATTTGAATCACTTAATAAATTTCTACCATGCTGCCCTTAAAAGCGAGAATTAAATTTAGTTAAAGCATTAGCATACTTTTGGGAGTATTATGATGGAATGTTTAATAATTAGTATCTATATTCTTAATTCAATTTTAAGTACGAATTTTCGCACAACAATTCTGCAAATACAAAACAAATTATGCCTACAATTGCCATTAACTAATTACACATACGCCTAGTGCGGTAAAACCCTAAAAGTAGGAAAATTGCATTACGGCCTGCTACATATGGAAAATAATGACTTCGTCGAACTTAAACAATTTGTTGAGTTTTACGTACATTATTCACTTCGGTGTTACTTCACTTTAATTATACTTATTGCATTTTTAAGTGTTTGCTGCACATTTTTAAATACTTCCTGCCGCTTAACACTAATTTAACAAAAGCTGTAGGAAGGCTGCACCAACGCGCACAAGCACTTAAAAGGAAGAAGCGCCTGAAAATAAAGTAATGAGTTGAATGCGAGTACAGAGTGCACAGCTATTACAACGCTGTGCAACGCACTGCTATTGCTGCTGCAACTCTTTATTCCATTTTATTTCATTGCCTGCACTTCACTATGCATTCTACTGTGCTTCCACACACGCACACACACATACTCGCATGCACGTTGCATGCATTCACCTTTCAAGCACAATGTACGCGTGCTACAATAAAGCATTTAAACAATAATTTACACCGACAATACATGCAACCTGTGGTGCAAGCAGCAGGTAGACAGCAAAGGAAATCTCTCTTGCCAATTAAAGTAAGACGCCAGGTTTTTGCCAATACGGTGGTGGGTTATTTGTACAATATATATGTACATATGTACTTGCAATGCAATTTTATCTTGTATATGAAGTCTAGTCTGTCTTGGTTTGAAGAGTGATTTCATATATGTATATGAGGTCAAGTCTCGAAAGAAGTTAAAAATACAATTCTTCTTCACACAAAAATTGAAGTAAATAATGTTTTTTTTTTTTATTTTTGGCGAAGAATATTTTCATTTCGTTAAGTAAAGCTTAATACTTTGCTTAACTTCCTGAATATCCTTAATAGAAATTCTGAAAAGTCGTTTCAAATACTCTACTCTACTCTATACTAAGATATACAACCTTAAGCCTTTAGAAACCTTTTACCTTAAAGAGTAGAACAACAACGTTGTTCGATGAACGTTCTTTCTATGGAATAATAGAGATTAATGCGCTTAGATAAAATGTAAAAATTGAAACTTGGAAATATCATTTTACAAAAATTACGTTTAAATTAAACTGGATTATCCCACCTACAAGCAAAAACATTGGCTTCATCTGAAAAATAATTACTTTGATATTTAGAGCATTGAGACTTAAAAATTATATAATTATTATTATTTATGCGCGATTTATGTTAAGAAAATATATTTTCAAAATTTTACATTTAGTAGCTGAAAATTATTTGAGAAATTCTACTTTTGGCTTTGTATGTGTATAACTCATACAGCTCATCGTTTCATCGTCTCCGGGAACCGGTGTTGCCAATCTTCAAAGGACCATAAATCTTCCGCCAAATTTTCCTCTCGAAAACTTCTAGTGTCATATCGTCTGATGTTGACATCGTCCACGCTTTTGCACCATAAACCCGAACGGGAATAATAAGGGACTTGTAGAGTTTGATTTTGGTTCGTCGGGAGAGGACTTTACTTTTCAATTGCCTACAAAGTCCAAAGTGGCACCTGTTGGCAAGAGTGATTCTGCGTGGGATTACGAGGCTGACATTGCTGGTGTTGTTGATGCTGGTTTCCAGGTATACGAAATTATCTACGACTTCGAAGTTATGTGACAGTGACATGGGAGCCAAGACGCGATTGCGCTGATATTTCGTCTTTTCCTCATTCAACTCCAGACCCAAAAAACAGAACAAACGGCGCGGTTGTTGTTTCCAATGATATCGATATCATCTGCGTACGTCAGCAGCTGTATACTCTTATAGAAGATTGTACATTGTCTATTTAGCACTGCAGCTCGTATTATTTTTTCCAGCAATAGATTGAAGAAGTCGCACGATAGTGAGTCACCCTATCTGAAACCTCGTTTGGTATCGAACGGCTCGGAGAGGTCCTTCCCGATCCTGGCGGAGCTTTTGGTGTTGCTCAACGTCAACTTACACAGCCGTATTAGTTTTGCGGCGATACCAAATTCAGACATCGCGGCATAAAGGCAGCTCCTTTTCGTGCTGTCGAAAGCAGCTTTAAAATCGACAAAGAGATGGTATGTGTGTCGATCCTTTTTTCTCGGATCTTTTCCAGGATTTGGCGCTTGGTGAATATCTGGCCAGTTGTGGAATTTTCAGGTCTAAAGCAGGTGGGATTTAGTCTTTCACACGATACGCTCGATAGAACCTTATAGGCGATATTTAGAAGGCTTATCCCACGAGAGTTGGCACAGATTGTGGGATCCCCTTTTTATGGATTGTACAGAGCCCACTGAGATTACAATCGTCAGGTATGCTTTCTTCCGACCAGCGATTGGGGAATCGGGGTCGCCATCTCCTGGTGTTGTACTTTCACTGCCATTCAGCAGGTCGGAGAAGTGTTCCTTCCATAATCCCAGTATGCCCTGGACATCGGTTATCAGATTACCACCTTGGTCTCTACATGACAATACTCCGGTCTTAAAACTTTCGTTAAATCACTTCATTTTTTCATAAAATTTTCGAGCATTACCTCTGTTGGCCAGCTTCTGAAGCTCTTCGTACTCACGCATTTCGGCCTCTTTCTTTTTTTGTCTGCAAATGCGTCTCGCTTCCCTCTTCAGCCTCGGTATCTATCCCATCCCGCACGTGTTGCGGTCGTTTGCAACGTTGCGAGGTAGGCAGTCTGTTTTCACTCCGCTGCTAGACGGCAATCCTCCTCGTACCAGCTCGATTTTTGTCGTGGCCGAAATTCAATTGTTGCGGCTCCAGCGGTACGCAGTGAGTTTGAGATGCCGTTCCACAGCTCCCTTATACCGAGATGCTGATGAGTGCTCTCAGAGAGAAGGAGTACAAGTCGAGTAGAGTATTTCTTGGCTGTCTCTTACGACTGCAGCTTTTCGACGTCGTACCTTCCTTGTATTTGGTGACGGGTGTTCTTTGCTGCACAAGCTGAATACTGGCAATTTCTATTGTTGAATTGTAAAAGGCCAAAGGTGTATTTATCTCGTCTACAGTCTAATACTATTACGACGAGAATGCCGCTTCTTATCAGTTTATCCGAGTTACAGTTACCTGTGTTTTTAGTATAGACAGTCATTTCAATAATTGTAAACACGAAGTAGCTTGATGTCATTGGAAGACACTATAGTAGTGCGGAAGCCTAAAATCCAGAGATTGTGTGGAGTTCTGGATATAAATGTAGTCAAACAATTTTAACCTTCCGAAACTGTCTATTTTTGGGTATGAAGAAATGTTTCATCAACTTTAATTGGCAAATAAGATTTAGATTATTCCATTAACGCTTTAATTTCCAAATTGTCAGTTACAAATTCGGTGTAGACTACTTTTGTGGGTAGGTTTGTTATGTTAGTACCAAATCTATTTGCTCTTAGCCAATATTTGCAGGTCAGTCAGTTACTTGAATTCAATGAAGAAAATAAAAAAAAATTGAACATAAACAAATATTAAATTTTGCAATTTTATTGTCAATATGCAGATGATTTTCTTCTTCACTGGCTTTGTTGAAAAGCCAAAAGTGTTAGTGTTATAGTTTCTATTGCTGCAGATTGAGCACTTTTATGTCAACATGCCATTGTGTTATGTGTTGTGCGGCAAAAGCGGACAAGTGAAGCAAGCACATCAAAAGGTCATGCAGTCGAAATAAATTTTATTGTAAAATTGACAAGTTTGTCAATACGCTTTTATTGTTTGCTGAAATTTGGTTTAGACGAAATGAACATGCAGAGTTCTAAATGTGTGTCTGTGTGCTTTTGTGTGCGCAAAAAGACAAGTTTCGAAGCACTAATGCATGTATATGTATATTTACATGCTCTTGCTTATGCCAGCTAACGTATATGAAAGAATGCATAAAAGCTGACTGTAAGATTTTTGTTTGAATTGCCTAGAAGTTCTTACTTTGTTAGCCATCAACTGGTTTTCAATTTATCAATAGCTTTGGCATGCTTTTAGACGCATACAAGAGATAAGCATACATGCACATATTCACATACAAAGCATATTCATGCTCTGCTGGCTGTTGTCATTGCGGTCGAGCTGGAGTCAAAAGTGCAAAAGGACTTAGGTAAGGTCCAACTGCTGCCTTTGGTTGAAAAAAACAAAAGGAAGCGAGACGAGTGATCATGTGTGTGCGTTTGTATGTGGGAAAAGTCTTTTGTTGAGGTCAACATTTTGCTGTATATGTGTGTGTAAGCTGAGCTTGTGGGTTTAAGCGCTGACAGTTTGGTAGCCACTATATGCATGTTAATACACTTATGTACATAGTTACATATATTTACCTTGGTATTGATTAGGCTTTTGCGTTACCTGAACATCGGTCACATGGAACGTATCTATATCAACAATATATTTAAGAGTATATACAACTATTCATATCTCTGATTGTCTCTTGATTATATCATGTCTGCCTTGTTTCTATATAGTTATATAAATACATATGTATGTAGTATATAAATGTCCACATTGTGTAAGAAAAACATGTACCTATGATTCAACCTCAAATCACGTCCCTTAGATTTCTTTGAATTTGGTCAATTGCTCCCATTTTGATGATTGAGCCGTCGTAATGTTCAATAGTTATCACCTACCGCTCAATTTGTTATGGTTGCAGGAAAAGTGGCCATGCACAGTGGTTTTGATTGTTTAGGGCAAGACTGAAAAAATATGTCTTTAAAATTAAGCTCCGATGGAAACATATATATTTTTAGAATTAATTAAGTTTAACTTCGAATAAAAAGTTCTTATTAGAACTCGCGGGACATCAAATTCTGAACATATGTTGACCTAATATAAAATCAGATATCCGTCAATTGCACACAGAGTCAAGAAATTCCTTTTAATCTAGAAAGTCAAAAATTTGTTTTTAAGTTAGTAATCAACCACGTCTAATTCTTGATGTATGTATTATGCTAAAATTTAAACTGGAAATCTTTGGATAGCTTATATAATAGTGAACAATAAAATGGCAGCTTTGACCGCAGATGGGATAGACTATAAACAAGTGCACTCACACAATAATATACTGTTTATTTATAAGGTGAAAATTACTTACAGCGCAGAACTTATGCTCCGGAAGCTGCTGCAAAAGAAAAAGTTCTGAAAGTCATCCTATATGAAGTAGCTAAGTGAAGTTTAAGATAGAGCTTCATGCCAATCGGTCCAAAATAAAAGATCATTGGGCTTAACTCTGCGCTAATACGGGTACGCCATTATAGGATTTAGAATTTACAGATGGATCAAAATGTAAATCAGACTTGTGAGGTGAGTTATCTTCTATATACTCAACAACTGCACGGGGTGTTCAGCCCGAATTTGTGGATTTAATAAAATGGGCTTCTATTTGAACCATTAAGGGGTTACATGAGTTTCGGAGATACAGCCTTTGGAAGGTGTGTGCTCCAAATCAGGTAATGTTACTCAAAACTTTAAACGCGATTTTCTTGGAACCGTGTTTTCTAAGTCAGTTGTCAAATGTTCTCGAAAACTACTCAATCGATCTTGATGAAATTTTGCACAGGTGTTTGAGATACAGTTTACTCGTGCATGAACGAAGGATTTTTTCTTATTTCAATTACAACTATTAAAAAAAAAGTCAAGCAAATTTTACCCAAATTTTTACTTTTTGTCTTTCCTTCGTTCAAGCTTGAATTTATGGTCTTAACTAAATCATTTATTTTTGTTTTTTCTTTTTGGAGGGTCACCGGAAATGACGTCACAATGGAGGATTTTTAATTTTTTTTTTGAAAATTTCAGAAATTATTCTTTAAATATGTATCTATAAGACAGAAAAAAGCGTTACATAGTAAAGAATATTGAAAATAGTATTTTTTTACCCGATAAAACCCATGTAACCTCATAAGGCCATTACATCTAGTAAGGAGCCCAGAAATTTTTCCTAAGAAAACTAAGAAATCTTCTCCGATCTTCTGTGTCAAAACTCATTGAACATCATTTGAGTTTATAGTCATAAAGATAAATTACATCCAGCCGTGGCCATGAGTCCGATTCCGTCTCTATGGTGGCTAAACTTCTAAGTATTCACAGTGGTAAGATAAAATTTCCATTCAAATTATCATTTCACGGAGAGGCGAACGACTGACGGTTTGAGAGACCGCTGGAACTAAATTTGTCTCTATATCTCTAGCGATTGGTTGAAGCTGTACAAGTAGACGTTTGTTGAACAAATTTAGTCTTATCAAAGCAATTTATTGGGTGCTACCAAAAAATAATTTTTAATACCATTATTGATTAACTATAGCCCACTGTACAAATGTTGTCAAGCGATTTAATTTTCGCAAGTATTGAGGCATGTGAGTTGTTATTGCTTTTATTGGTATTGTAAAACTAGAAAGTTTGACACAGATATGTGTACTTCTAAATCTGAATGTATGTACGGTCAATGCTATAAGCCCGATATAGTATAAGTATGTCTGTCGGTTGATATTTGCACATTTGCTACAAGTGGACGCCCGCACGCCTTTGTAGATCTTACCATTACAGTGACCCTTCTATACGCACACACTCCCATACATAAATACATATACCTAACTATCCTTCATTCTAGTATGCGTATGTGTGTTGTTGCTGTTGTCATTGTTTTGTAGTCCAATTTTGGAGCTGCCATCTTTGTGTGCTAGTTTTGGGAGATTTGCATTGTTTACGTACTTTGGCTTTGATATTGGAAATTGCGACTTGTTAACAAACAAACACCGGTGTAAACAAATATGCACACACTAACACAGCCACACACACACATGCTCACAGGCAGACCGCATTTATACGCCCAAATAGGTAAACACAATATATTGTTACAAGCAATGAGCGGACCGAGTTAGACAAACTTGTTGGCAAACGCACACACCAACACAGACAGACATGCTAGTATTAAACATTTATATGTATGTAAATATATATTATATTGTTAGATAACATAAATCGCCAACAATTGTTGTTATTCTATAAGGGCTAATAAAAATTGGTCGAGTAGTCAAAGGGTAACTTGTTGTTAACTCGTGCTTACATAAGTGCCTAAATTAAATTTTAAAATTATGCTAATGTGTTTAGCAATGAATGTTTGTAATATGAAAATATATATTTAATTAATTTTGTAATTCTTTCATTATACTTGCAATTGAAGTTATTTTATTGGAAATAATTTCAATTACTTGCGTGTAAAATTTAGTTTGCATAACTGGCCTATGTTATCTGACTTTGAAATATATCCTCAATATCGATGAATTGCTGCGACATATCGATTAGCAAAATGTGTTCATCGTTTGATTTTATCTATCATCTATATTTCAGGTATATTTACAATTTTGGTGATAATTACAATGTATTTATGTTACAGAATACTGTTGCTTGGAATAACAGCTATGAATATTGAGGAGTATATATATATATTGAAGAAACGGCGTTTTCGAATTAGTTAAATATTCTTCCCATCATCACCAATATAATATTTAAAATGAATGTCGTATAGTGCGACATGGCATCGACAAATTATTATTGTGTGCTTATGTGCCATCGATATATCGTTTATAGTGAGCTTCATACTTTTCAATAAAACTTTTGCTTCACAATAAGTCTCAGTCCCACCATTTTATTTTCACCGATCTATGGAAATGTTAAAGTCATTGTAGGCGCGATGTATTAAATTTGAAATTTTAATTCCTTTGTCTTAAGGGATTAGGTGGGTTTCAGAGACTAAAATCAAGGGTATTTTTACAATTATTTTTTATAATATATACAAATATATATTTTATTTGAGCAATTTAGCATGTCAAAGTTATATATTTAAATAGTATTTTGTGAAATTTTTATTTAAAAATTCTGAAAACTCAGCCCTTGGCACCTCATCTCCCATAACGTGTCCAAAAAAAGGATTTGCGGTGGACATCATAACTTATTATGGGTTCATATAAAAACAATAAACCAAAAATATTCAGAGAGTAAATGGATAAATCTAGTTAATGAACGAAGAAAAAAAGAAAAAAATAGAAATTTGAATTTTTGGCAGAACTTAACCAAAAACTCACTTTTTTGGTCAAATAGTTATTATAAAAATAGGAAAAATCCTCCTTTCATTAATTAAATTGTTCATCCAAAGATGTCTGGAATATTTGAACTAAATCGTTCCATTACTTTTTGAGACATCCTGTCCTCCGACTTGAAGAAGTAAGTTTTGAGATAAATGGGATTAAAGTTTTATATTCGTACTGATGGGGCCTGGTGGACAGAACATCCAAAGGGTATATCTCCTAGAATATTACACGAATGGATTTGATATATTTGGATAATCTTTTAAACATATTATGGTATTTAATAAGAAACGTTTTTATACTCTCGCAACAAAGTTGCTAAGAGAGTATTATAGTTATGTTCACATAACGGTTGTTTGTAACACCTAAAGCTAAACGAGTTAGATATAGGGTTATATATACCAAAGTGATCAGGGTGAAGTTCAAATCCGGATGTCTGTCTGTCCACCCGTCTGTCATAACTAAGCAATAAATAAAGCTATGGAAATAAAATATGGTACAAAGGATCGCACTATGAAGGGACTTACTAAGTTTTTTGCACATATCTCGTAAATTATTTAAGATTTCATCATTTAATACTTTATTCAGTCTAAAAATGGAGAATATCGGACCTCCCAAACAAAAGTTATCTAGAAAATTACTAAAAATGGTTAAATTTAGTAAGGGAAAACACCAGAAACCTTAAATTTCATTATAAAGAAGGCACAGAAGAGCTTCACCCAAATTAGTTTACAAAATTTTAAGTGGATGCGGCTCCGCCACTTATGGGTCAAAGACCATACCTCCGAAACTACTCAACCAATATCAATGAAACTTGGTTTGTAATATTTTCCTTACATCCCAATAATATATGTTAAAATAGACCAAATCTGTTCACAACCACGCTAACTTCCTATATCGGATATCGGAATAGAACTTTTCATAAATACTGCATTTATTGTTTGGCAGCCCCTTTTTAAAATTCGTCGAAATAGGACCATAGGTTTTCAAGGCACCATATATCGAACATGAGGACCTCGGTGCTTCTAACTTAATATTAGAATTTATACTATATATATGACGAATATGTGGGTCAAATTGTGTATTATATAATATAAATAATATTAAATAAATAAATTGTGAGAGTACAAAATGTTCGATCACAACCGAACTTAGCTCTTCCTTACTTGTTTTTCTTTTCAATTTTGAAATCCACCTAACCACTTAACATGAACTCATACGGAACCTTCTTTGCATAGAGCTTATAACGGGTGATTTTTTAAGAGCTTGATAACTTTAAAAAAAAAAAAAACGCATAAAATTTGCAAAATCTCATCGGTTCTTTATTTGAAACGTTAGATTGGTTCATGACATTTACTTTTTGAAGATAATTTCATTTAAATGTTGACCGCGGCTGCGTCTTAGGTGGTCCATTCGGAAAGTCCAATTTTGGGCAACTTTTTCGAGCATTTCGGCCGGAATAGCCCGAATTTCTTCGGAAATGTTGTCTTCCAAAGCTGGAATAGTTGCTGGCTTATTTCTGTAGACTTTAGACTTGACGTAGCCCCACAAAAAATAGTCTAAAGGCGTTAAATCGCATGATCTTGGTGGCCAACTTACGGGTCCATTTCTTGAGATGAATTGTTCTCCGAAGTTTTCCCTCAAAATGGCCATAGAATCGCGAGCTGTGTGGCATGTAGCGCCATCTTGTTGAAACCACATGTCAACCAAGTTCAGTTCTTCCATTTTTGGCAACAAAAAGTTTGTTAGCATCGAACGATAGCGATCGCCATTCACCGTAACGTTGCGTCCAACAGCATCTTTGAAAAAATACGGTCCAATGATTCCACCAGCGTACAAACCACACCAAACAGTGCATTTTTCGGGATGCATGGGCAGTTCTTGAACGGCTTCTGGTTGCTCTTCACCCCAAATGCGGCAATTTTGCTTATTTACGTAGCCATTCAACCAGAAATGAGCCTCATCGCTGAACAAAATTTGTCGATAAAAAAGCGGATTTTCTGCCAACTTTTCTAGGGCCCATTCACTGAAAATTCGACGTTGTGGCAGATCGTTCGGCTTCAGTTCTTGCACGAGCTGTATTTTATACGGTTTTACACCAAGATCTTTGCGTAAAATCTTCCATGTGGTCGAATAACACAAACCCAATTGCTGCGAACGGCGACGAATCGACATTTCACGGTCTTCAGCCACACTCTCAGAAACAGACGCAATATTCTCTTCTGTACGCACTGTACGCATTCGTGTGGTTGGTTTAATGTCCAATAAAGTAAACTGAGTGCGAAACTTGGTCACAATCGCATTAATTGTTTGCTCACTTGGTCGATTATGTAGACCATAAATCGGACGTAAAGCGCGAAACACATTTCGAACCGAACACTGATTTTGGTAATAAAATTCAATGATTTGCAAGCGTTGCTCGTTAGTAAGTCTATTCATGATGAAATGTCAAAGCATACTGAGCATCTTTCTCTTTGACACCATGTCTGAAATCCCACGTGATCTGTCAAATACTAATGCATGAAAATCCTAACCTCAAAAAAATCACCCGTTATAAACTCATCTATTGATGGATAGTAATATCAGCACTTATGATGAGGTAAAATAATGCTGTAAACTTTTTTGATGGTTTCCTCCACTATCTTATTTGAACGACCACAGAGTTCATCGGCCTCAGTCTTCATAAGACTTGTGGGGAATTTATCCAACAACTTGAGAATGGTTTCTCCGTCAAACACAGGTTCATGTTAACATTTATCAAACAACGTTTTGGCATCAAAAGGCATGGCTATAATCAATAATTTCTTTTGATTTTTTTTTTTTTGCACTTACCATTTGAAGGCACCTGTACCGTTTATGGTTTAACTCAATAAATATTGAATTTAATCATATTTTAAACTATGAAAACTATTCAGTATGAGCTTCTTATAAAAAATAACTTTAATACTAAAAATCATATTAGAAGAAATTGATCTTATCACATTACTCTTACAATTATGAAATACCATTTTCATAAACACTTTACACTCTTGAAATATGCTACTTGCATATATGCAACAACACAGTTGAATATACTTGACAATTACCGCCGACTAATCAACGTTAAGCAACAACAAACTTAGGAATTCAACACAGCAACACCAACGCTATTGAGTTGATTCGTTCGCACACGCATACAATCGTACACAAGCCAATAATTTTGGAAGTCAGCATTCACCGAGTTGACACTTTGACGCATAAAATATTTATGAATCATTTGCACGCATAATTAGGTTGTCATTAAAGCTGTCCTCCGAAGTGGACGCGATTGAAAGCGTAGGAAGCGCAGAAACATATGCGCACATGTGCTGGGGGTGGGCATATGGGACAAACAAGTATACAAGCTACTCATATATTTGCTGAATTTGGACAGATTCGTATGTACATATATATGCATGCACACAGGCGACTGTGGCTAAAAATCACTATGCGGTTGATTTGTATGCGGTTGTTGTTTGTGTATAGACATCAAGTTGTTGCTGTTGTTGTTGTTTTGCAGCTACTGCATAGCGGAAATAGGCATATCCATTTCGAAATGCAATGACAGTTTGGCATCGTGGTTGACACTGATAGCGTTTATGTATGTATGTAGTAGTGCTGTGTATGTGCACTTCTAATACTTGCTTTGCAGTATCATTTAGTGAGGGTTCTAAATTATGAAAGATTCCAAAATCGAAACAAGTATTTATGAGGATGCTTTTTAACTAGTTTTACACAATATAGAGTGGTTAAAATTATGCTTTGAGGATATAAGTTTTAAATCAACATAAAATATGCCCAAATTAAATCATCTCCAATATATTTTTTTACAATAAAATATTTGAGCATAGTTGGAAAAATTTGTAAAGAGTAATAAGGACAAAAAAAAAATTATAAAACCTCACTTCTTCCTAGAAAAAAATGTTTTCAATATGAAATACTTAATTATAATTTTGACAAGTTTGTTATCCCTTTGCTTGGCATTTTACAAAGTTGTCAAATAACCGCCTCATTAAACTCAATCCCTATCCGGGATGGGTTATATTTTATTAGATCCTAAAGCGACCAAACTTTCGAAAATATTAAATCTTCACGGAAAAACTTGTAGCTCGTTTGAACTACTCTCATATATATTTTTTCAGTAAAGTGATCTAAGCATGTTTTTAATTGCTTCATTGATTTCTTATATACTGATCTAATAATAATATCTATAAGCACCTCACTTTTATTTGAAAAGACGGAGAAATTATTCTATATTTAGAAAATATAGTACATAGAACGAAATGGAAAAAATCTTTGAGAAGAAGAGTTATCCCAAAATCACAAAAAGTATGCTCAGAGAAGCTGATTTAAATGGCTGCACAGCCCGAAATAAACCCTTCATCAATGCTAAAACGCGAAGTGCAAGGTTGAAGGTTGCAAACGAACAGTTATATAAGCCTGTAAGCTCTGGAATATCATAAATTGTGCAGATGAAAGTAGTTTCAACCTGTTTTGATTGGATAGATATGTATGGAGTCGATACTATGGACAAAACCAATTGCTTAGCTACAACTGCAAAATATACGAGGTACTGTAAAACATGGTGGAGAGCATGTAATGGTGTGAGGATGCATGTCGTCTCCTGGTGTAAGGAATTGGGAATTCATCGATTATACCTCGCTGGGGCCCGAAATATGGTCGTTTGTAGTACCAGATTCCAGCATAAGAAAATACATCAAGCTACCTGGCTGTCTCCTGATCGAAACACGCGGAACCAAATCGATCACGTTGTGATAGACGGAAGACATGTCTCCTGTGTTATAGACGTGCGTACGCTCCGAGAACCAAATATAGACTCGGACCATTATCTGGTCGCAGCGAAGATACGCACCCGCCTCTGTGCAGCAAAGAATGCCCGTCAACAAACACAAGGAAGGTTCGACGTCGAAAAGCTGCAATCGCAACAGACAGCCACGAAATACTCTACTCGACTTGCACTCCTGCTCTCTGAGAGCACTCATCAGCATCTCGGTATAAGGGAACTGTGGAACGGCATCTCAAACTCACTGCGTACCGCTGCAGCCGAAACAATTGGTTTTCGGCAACAACAAAAAACAAGCTGGTACGATGAGGAGTGCCGTCTCGCAGCGGAGAGGAAACAGACTGCCTACCTCGCAACGTTGCAAACGACCACAACACGTGCGGGATGGGATAGATACCGAGAGCTGAAGAGGGAAGCGAGACGCATCTGCAGACAAAAAAAGAAAGAGGCCGAAATGCGTGAGTACGAAGAGCTTGAGAAGCTGGCAGACAGAGGGAATGCTCGAAAATTTTATGAAAAAATGAAGCGACTTAACGAAGGTTTCAAGACCGGAGCATCCTCATGTAGAGACCAAGGTGGTAATCTGGTAACCGATGTCCAGGGCATACTGGGATTATGGAGGGAACACTTCTCCGACCTGCTGAATGGCAGTGAGAGTACAACACCAGGAGATGGCGAACCCGACCCCCCAATGGAACAGATGTTCCATTACCCGACCATGAAGAAATTCGAATAGCAATTACCCGCTTGAAGAACAACAAAGCAGCGGGGGCCGATAGATCGCCGGCAGAACTATTCAAATACGGCGGCGAAGAACTGATAAGGTGCATGCATCAGCTTCTTTGCAGAGTATGGTCGGAAGAAAGCATGCCTGACGATTGGAATCTCAGTGTGCTCTGCCCAATCCATAAAAAGGGAGATCCCACAATCTGCGCCAATTACCGTGGGATCAGCTTCCTAAATATCGCATACAAGGTTCTATCGAGCGTACTGTGTGAAAGACTAAAGCCCACCGTCAACGAACTGACTGGACCTTATCAGTGTGGCTTTAGACCTGGAAAATCGACAACTGACCAGATATTCACCATGCGCCAAATCTTGGAGAAGACCCGTGAAAAGAGGATCGACACACACCACCTTTTTGTCGATTTTAAAGCTGCTTTCGACAGCACGAAAAGGAGTTGCCTTTACGCCGCGATGTCTGAATTTGGTATCCCCGCAAAACTAATACGGCTGTGTAAATTGACGTTGAGCAACACCAAAAGCTCCGTCATGATTGGGAAGGACCTCTCCGAGCCGTTCGATACCAAACGAGGTTTCAGACAAGGTGACTCACTATCGTGCGACTTCTTTAACCTGATGCTGGAAAAAATTATAAGAGCTGCAGAGCTAAACCCAGAAGGTACAATCTTCTACAAGAGTGTACAGCTCCTGGCGTACGCCGATGATATTGATATCATCGGAAGCAACAACCGCGCCGTTTGTTCTGCTTTTTCCCGCATGGATAAGGAGGCGAAGCGAATGGGTCTGGAGGTGAATGAGGACAAGACGAAATATCTCCTGTCATCAAACAAACAGTCGGCGCATTCGCGTCTTGGCTCCCACGTCACTGTTGACAGTCATAACTTCGAGGTCGTAGATAATTTCGTATACCTGGGAACCAGCATCAACAACACGAACATGTCAGCCTCGAAATCCAGCGCAGAATAACTCTTGCCAACAGGTGCTACTTTGGACTGAGTAGGCAATTGAACAGTAAAGTCCTCTCTCGACGAACCAAAATCAAGCTCTACAAGTCGCTTATCATTCCCGTCCTGCTTTACGGTGCAGAAGCTTGGACGATGTCAACATCCGATGAGACGACACTAGGAGTTTTCGAGAGGAAGATTTTGCGCAAGATTTATGGTCCTCAGAACATTGGCAACGGCGAATACCGCAGACGATGGAACGATGAGCTGTACGAGTTATACGACGACATTGACATAGTTCAGCGAATAAAAAGACAGCGGCTACGCTGGCTAGGTCATGTTGTCCGAATGGACGAAAACACTCCAGCCCTGAAAGTGTTCGATGCAGTACCCGCCGGAGGAAGCCGAGGAAGGGGAAGGCCTCCACTCCGTTGGAGGGACCAGGTGGAGAGCGACCTGGTTACACTTGGGATCTCCAACTGGCGCCGAACTGCGAAGGAGAGAGAGAGGTGGCGCACTATCGTCGATTCGGCTATAACCGGCTAAACGGTTGCAACGCCAATCACATACATACTATGTCCAAGAGTGTGTATCTGGACATTTTCAAACGAAATTTGCTTTAAAATTCAGCGAAATTAAATACTTTTGATAGCTTTCGGTACTATCAAGATAAAGATCAGAAGCACAAATTCAGAGTTGTGCATAGTTGGCGTATTTGGAACTGTCCACATAGTAGATACAAACACCAGCGCAATCTTCAGATTTGAAAGCATTTGAGAATCTGTGGTTAGTTAGGAACGAGACATTCGAAAATACCAAATTTGAAATAAAGCCGACTTGAAAAACGTCCTGCATACAGAACGGACTAAAATTGCTCCAAACTATACAAAGAAATTGGTAGAATCGATGATGAAACGTATGGAAGCAGTTATTCATAGTAAGGGGCATCCCTCAAAGTACTAATCGACCAAAAAAATTAGTTGTGTCCTTAAAAAATTGCAATATTTTTTTTATTTTCTTGTTACTGCATCATTTTCGCTGTGAGGTGCGATATTACATATATTGTAGTTTGTTTTTGTTGTAGATAAATAAAATAACTATAAATTCTGATTTTCTAAAGCATAAATTTATTATGGATATTTGCCTTTGTAAAGTGGCATTTAAATTTTTTGGAAAATGTATTTAGTTTTCAAGTAATACTTGCTTTAGTATTTCTTGTATGTTTGCATCACTTTTAGGCACTGTAAATACATAGCCAGCCATTCAGCATATGTATATTCTACAAATCCTATCTAACTATGTACTGGTGTTCAGAGTTTTTAAATATGCGTGTTGTTCATTATTCCTCTGTGTTGATTATGAACTGCTGGCATTTGTATGACCGGACACCACGTCGTATACGCAATCAACGGAAATGTCAATTTCGTCCGCGATTTTGGTGTTGATTTGTGGCTTTTGTCTGACGTTTACGAAGCTGGCTGGGATAATTTGATTTCGAAATTTTGGTAGTTGTGTGCGGGTATCATAATTGAGTATTTTACAGGGGGCTATAGGTTGCCTAAACTCTAGTAACAATTGAATAAACATTTTCGAACATCGCTGGTGACAAAAATGTGGGAGATCTTTCATTCATTTGATCTACTAAAATTCGTAAAAAATATCACTAATTCTGGAATCATAACTATTAGTTTTAGATTTGTTATGTAAGAAAATAGGGAAGCTTAGAAGAAGTTCGATCACAGGATTTGAAGATCTAATGCACTTGTCAGGGGTTTCATTTCAAATTGTTGCAATTTATTATTATTTTCATATAAAAAAATCCTTTTTTTCCTACTACATTTCTTTAATTTACCGCCCTTGAACTAAATTAGTAAATTATCTACACCTTACCTACAATCCATCAAATTTATCATATAAATTATATGCAGATGTAACCAGTTTACCCCAAATTACACAACGCCTCATATATCACATGTATGAATTGCAACATCGCAACCACAAGGTGAGCATTACAGCTGCGGTCAGTAGTAATCATACGTTACCTTGTACTGAGGTGATACGCACATACATATCTACATAGAGTTGTGTAAGCGTGTGTGGGTGCTCTAGTTGCACTACTCATAAATCTGCTCAGAAATATGCTTCATTATTAAATTTCCACGCATTTGTAACCAAGATTAATTAGTCCTCCGGGTGATGCGGACACCAAGGCTCAAATGCAGCTGTTGACTACTACCTGCAGTTATGGTTGCTTGTTTGCTTGGTTAGCTACTGTAAGTAATTATCAATAAAGAGACAACACACATTTACACGTGCACTTGTATGGGTACCCTCCTATGAATGGGTAGCTTGTAGTTGCTTGCATATAGCTGTTAGCAGTAGGCGCCTATGTGTTGTGTTGGTTATTGGGCTATTGATTAAAAGTTTTATTCTGTCAAACAATTTCATTTCTGCTTCATAAAAATCATAAAAAAATATTTTAATAGTTTTTCATATAAAAAAAAAAATTGATTAACTTTACACTTAACATTTCCTACAGGGCTCATGCATTTGGTGTAATTATACACCACTATATTTATATGACCCAGTACACTTCTTATCGTGGGTGCTACCTAATCAGAAAATTTAAAACTTATATTACAATGGAGACAGTTTCCGTTGCCATGACACAAACACATACGTTGGAGCAAAAATTGAAGTTTTGGTCTAAAGCGGTGAAATAGTTTTACAGTGAAATATAGGGTGTCATCATCATCATTTAAGTTGATGAGAACCAATTTTGTAAAGAAATGTAATGGTAATGTAATTACAATATATAGTAATGGTAATTATATTGGTCAAAATACTGGCTTTTAAAATGTTGTTGATAATATAATGGGTACTTGTAATGGTATTGGTAATTGTAAAAGTAATGATATTATTTGTAGTAATGGTAATCAAAATAATAATGTCAAATAATAGCAGTGGTATTTGATTGCATTGATCTCAGTATGGATTTTTATGAATGTAATGGTAATCTTAGTAATACTTCTATTAGTTATGGTAATGATATGATTGTAATGTTTTAAATAGTACTGGTATTATAAAATTTGGGAAATTGGGTAATGGTATGGTGAATTTATTTGAGTAATCGTAATGAAGATGGTAGATAACTGCATTGTTTTTACTAATAATTTTAAATGTAAAGCTAATCGATTGGTAATTCGAGGAATGATAACAAAATTGTTATAATTATTATTGTATTGATACTCCAATTGTATTAGTAATTGATGATGGTAATTAACCTTGTATATAATTATTGGGTGCATTTTTCGGATTGATTAATACAAATGGTAATTAAAATTATATAGTGATTAACTAATTGAAATCCTATTGGTAATGTTCGGAAGTATTTTTAATTGTACTGGGAAATGTATTTACGGAAATTCTTTAAGTAATTATAATGGTTAGATCAATGATAATCTTAAAGGTATTGTTGATAAGTAATCCTACTAATTATATAATAATTATACAAGCGGTATGTAGATAATAGTTGTATGTATGTGATTGGCGTTGCAACCGTTTAGCCGGTTATAGCCGAATCGACGATAGTGCGCCACCTGTCTCTCTCCTTCGCAGTTCGGCGCCAGTTGGAGATCCCAAGTGTAACCAGGTCGCTCTCCACCTGGTCCCTCCAACGGAGTGGAGGCCTTCCCCTTCCTCGGCTTCCTCCGGCGGGTACTGCATCGAACACTTTCAGGGCTGGAGTGTTTTCGTCCATTCGGACAACATGACCTAGCCAGCGTAGCCGCTGTCTTTTTATTCGCTGAACTATGTCAATGTCGTCGTATAACTCGTACAGCTCATCGTTCCATCGTCTGCGGTATTCGCCGTTGCCAATGTTCTGAGGACCATAAATCTTGCGCAAAATTTTCCTCTCGAAAACTCCTAGTGTCGTCTCATCTGATGTTGACATCGTCCAAGCTTCTGCACCGTAAAGCAGGACGGGAATGATAAGCGACTTGTAGAGCTTGATTTTGGTTCGTCGAGAGAGGACTTTACTGTTCAATTGCCTACTCAGTCCAAAGTAGCACCTGTTGGCAAGAGTTATTCTGCGCTGGATTTCGAGGCTGACATTGTTCGTGTTGTTGATGCTGGTTCCCGGGTATACGAAATTATCTACGACCTCGAAGTTATGACTGTCAACAGTGACGTGGGAGCCAAGACGCGAATGCGCCGACTGTTTGTTTGATGACAGGAGATATTTCGTCTTGTCCTCATTCACCTCCAGACCCATTCGCTTCGCCTCCTTATTCATGCGGGAAAAAGCAGAACAAACGGCGCGGTTGTTGCTTCCGATGATATCAATATCATCGGCGTACGCCAGGAGCTGTACACTCTTGTAGAAGATTGTACCTTCTCGGTTTAGCTCTGCAGCTCTTATAATTTTTTCCAGCATCAGGTTAAAGAAGTCGCACGATAGTGAGTCACCTTGTCTGAAACCTCGTTTGGTATCGAACGGCTCGGAGAGGTCCTTCCCAATCATGACGGAGCTTTTGGTGTTGCTCAACGTCAATTTACACAGCCGTATTAGTTTTGCGGGGATACCAAATTCAGACATCGCGGCGTAAAGGCAAATCCTTTTCGTGGTGTCGAAAGCAGCTTTAAAATCGACAAAAAGGTGGTGTGTGTCGATCCTCTTTTCTCGGGTCTTTTCCAAGATTTGGCGCATGGTGAATATCTGGTCAGTTGTGGATTTTCCAGGTCTAAAGCCACACTGATAAGGTCCAATCAGTTTGTTGACGGTGGGCTTTAGTCTTTCACACAATACGCTCGATAGAACCTTGTATGCGATATTTAGGAGGCTGATCCCACGGTAATTGGCGCAGATTGTGGGATCTCCCTTTTTATGGATTGGGCAGAGCACACTGAGATTCCAATCGTCAGGCATGCTTTCTTCCGACCATATTCTGCAAAGAAGCTGATGCATGCACCTTATCAGTTCTTCGCCGCCGTATTTGAATAGTTCTGCCGGTAATCTATCGGCCCCCGCTGCTTTGTTGTTCTTCAAGCGGGTAATTGCTATTCGAATTTCTTCATGGTCGGGTAATGGAACATCTGTTCCATCGTCATCGATTGGGGGATCGGGTTCGCCATCTCCTGGTGTTGTACTCTCACTGCCATTCAGCAGGTCGGAGAAGTGTTCCCTCCATAATCCCAGTATGCCCTGGACATCGGTTACCAGATTACCACCTTGGTCTCTACATGAGGATGCTCCGGTCTTGAAACCTTCGTTAAGTCGCTTCATTTTTTCATAAAATTTTCGAGCATTCCCTCTGTCTGCCAGCTTCTCAAGCTCTTCGTACTCACGCATTTCGGCCTCTTTCTTTTTTTGTCTGCAAATGCGTCTCGCTTCCCTCTTCAGCTCTCGGTATCTATCCCATCCCGCACGTGTTGTGGTCGTTTGCAATGTTGCGAGGTAGGCAGTCTGTTTTCTCTCCGCTGCGAGACGGCACTCCTCATCGTACCAGCTTGTTTTTTGTCGTTGCCGAAAACCAATTGTTTCGGCTGCAGCGGTACGCAGTGAGTTTGAGATGCCGTTCCACAGTTCCCTTATACCGAGAAGCTGATGAGTGCTCTCAGAGAGCAGGAGTGCAAGTCGAGTAGAGTATTTCGTGGCTGTCTGTTGCGATTGCAGCTTTTCGACGTCGAACCTTCCTTGTGTTTGTTGACGGGCATTCTTTGCTGCACAGAGGCGGGTGCGTATCTTCGCTGCGACCAGATAATGGTCCGAGTCTATATTTGGTCCTCGGAGCGTACGCACGTCTAAAACACAGGAGACATGTCTTCCGTCTATCACAACGTGATCGATTTGGTTCCGCGTGTTTCGATCAGGAGACAGCCAAGTAGCTTGATGTATTTTCTTATGCTGGAATCTGGTACTACAGACGACCATATTTCGGGCCCCAGCGAAGTCGATCAGCCTCAGGCCGTTTGGCGATGTTTCGTCATGGAGGCTGAATTTTCCGATTGTTGTGCCAAAGACACCTTCTTTACCCACCCTGGCGTTAAAATCACCAAGCACGACTTTTACATCGTGGCGGGGGCAGCGCTCATAGGTGCGTTCTAGGCGCTCATAGAAAGCATCTTTGGTCACATCGTCCTTCTCTTCCGTTGGGGCGTGGGCGCAAATCAGCGATATGTTGAAGAACCTCGCTTTGATGCGGATTGTGGCTAGACGTTCATCCACCGGGGTGAATGCCAGGACTCTGCGACGGAGTCTCTCTCCCACCACAAATCCAACACCAAATTTGCGCTCCTTTATATGGCCGCTGTAGTAGATGTCACAAGGACCCACCTTCTTCCGTCCTTGTCCCGTCCATCGCACTTCTTGGATGGCGGTGATGTCAGCCTTAAGTCGTATGAGGACATCAACCAGCTGGGCAGAGGCACCTTCCCAATTAAGGGTCCGGACATTCCAGGTGCATGCCCTTATATTATTATCCTTAAAACGTTTGCAGGGGTCGTCATCAAAAGGGGGTGTCTCATCCGAGGCTTTCGTAGATTTTTCATTGGGGGGTGTTTTTATGTGGTGGGTCCCAAACCCTACGCACAACCGCATAAGCGGGCTTCGCCTTCTCACTTTAGCTCGCCTTCAAACGGATGTCTGTTGGCTACCCAGAGGATACTTGGTCTAAAACCGGAAGTAGTGAGCTGCTTGAACCATGTGGAGAAGAATCGTTTCTGGCCACTCCCAAGTGAGTGACAATCAAAAACTTTCCTCACTTGCGTGAACTTCTACACATGATCCCATCCTCCCATAATAGTTAGATAGTTTAAATTTGAGTAGCTATAGGGTATATCAAAGTTGACAAATAAAATTGTAATGGTACCAATTTTAATGGTTTTATAATGTTACTGGTCCTGGTAATCATAACATTGGTTATAAATTATTCAAATATTAATTTTCGAAATTTTTAATTGGAATAAATGATTTCATAGCAGCAACTTTTTAAATAATCACAAAGTAAATTTTTCGAATATTTTTTTTTTTATAAAAATCCATACATCACACCCTATAAAGAACTGAAAAATCACCAGCAATTGCTTCCAAAAGTCACAACCAGGCAATGCTACATGGCGAAAATTCATTTGAAGCGAAAATCTTGGCAGCAATTCAATTAGCGGCACTGGCATTTACCTTATTTGCACTGGAGGTATATGTATCGCACACAAATCTTACCTCCAAACCTAGGCCGTAACTCACTGCAACCACGTAAGCAAATACGTACATACGAGTGCACAAGCGAAATGCACACCAATAACCGCAGCGTGCAGCATATGCCAGGGAGCACTTAAAGTGTAAATGATGCCACGCCATGTTGGTAGATAACTGTATATGTATGAAAAGTTACTCTCTAAGTTAGTTATATAGAAAGACAAATTACGCAGTTGATATGCTGTATGTACTATTTAGGTGCGTAAAGTTCAAAGCATAGCTCTCCTACATAACAACTTTACCTTGAACGCCGCGTCTTTGTTAGTATGTGGCAAATTATCCGCGTGTGTGTTCGCATGCGGTGCGAAGTTTATGCAAGATCGTGACTTATGCACTGACGCAACCAATTATGGTTGCATATCTAAACTGTACTCAGTGTAGGCACTAACTGATATAGCCCGTAGGGGAGAATAAATGGAAATTACTTAATTTGTCACAAGAAGTGCTCCAAAATTGTTTTAAGAAATTGAAATTAATTGTAGAAGTATTAAATTAATATAAAAAGGATTGAAAGCAAGTTTAAGGGGCTATACTAGTGTAACCCATGACAAATTGGGCGATTTTCGTGCATTTTTTTTTAAAGAAAATACTCAAACGAATGTTTCGAAGTTTCTTGTACATAATAACGTATATTTTCAGCTAAATTTTAAGATTTTTATTTTACAAAAATATGGAAAAATATCAGAGTCATGTGCTGTCTTGGCAAGTACCAAAAAAAAGTTCCCGAACTGCTGATATGATTCCGGTCGAATGAGTGGCTGAAACAAAAAAAAAAATCAATATTGGTTTGAAGTTGAAGATATTTCTTATTTTGGAAAAATATCAAAAATTAACAAAATGGCGTAGTTTTGAAAAAATTTCGTTTTTTTTAGGTAAAAAATATTCCTTTTTTAATGCTACATTGACAATTTTCTACAAATCAAAAAGATCGTAGGTTCAAGAACATTCAGCATAAATTTTAAGTCAATCAGTAAATTTCTCGTTGAGTTATGATAACAGCAAATTCGAAAAAGGTCTTTTCGGGGAAAACGTGTTTAAAGTTTCGACTATCACGGATTATATTTGCAAGCGGTCGCTCTTTAGAAAGCTGTCATTCAAAAACTATTCAAAATACCGCTTTCCTTACCGCTTTCACAGGATATTTTTGAAAGTATTAACTCTGGAATAAGCAAAAAATAATAGAATCGATTTTTCGAAAATGTCACACTGGTATAGCCCCTTAAAACAAGTTTCTCCGTTAGTTTTTCAAATAGTATAGCTCTTCATTACCTTAGATACTAGATGAAATACTATTGTAGCGGGAAATTAGTTAATCAGGTGTATTCCACATTTTCACTGATGATTTAATCTTGCTAGGATGATAAGATAGGAGACCGACAAATGTTGCTTTATTTATAACGATGATCAGCTCTGTCGATTATGAGAAACACATATTGGTGTCATTCATTATCAAACGAAATATGAATAGTAAGAGGTATTCTACAAAGCTTTTAAAAAATATTAGACAAAAGCATCATCAATAAAAAAAAACAGGTTAGAAAAGATATATGTTCCAAAAATAAAAAATAAAGGGTAATTCAGCTATATAAAGGTTGGCATGATTGCATCGAAAGTTGAGGATTAAGTCAATACAATTACGTCAGTTATATACAAATATCAGCGGTTATAGGAAGAATAAATTTGGTATATATTGTATAAAGGTCGAAATCGGCGATTATTTTGAAATCATGTTTTTCCGAAAACGTCGTTGCGGTGACTTGGATTGCCGAACGAGTTTTTAACCGATTTAAATTTTTATTATTTTTTCAAATTGTTCGATTTAATATTTTCGTTTACATTTTCATATCAATTTTATAATTTTTTCAATACATTTCATCAGATGAAAAAAGTAGCCTTTTTGAAAAAATCGTCCCCGTTTGCAGAAAAAATTATTTTCACATTTTAATGATTCCTTCAAGGTCACCACAAGGCGTTTTGCGTAAAATGTCATAATTTTGGCAATTATTAATATTTTTTATGTTTTTGGGCTGATTTTACAGATTAGATAAGATACTACGCCAGACGTATACCAAGTATTCAATAAAAATATGGCTACATATCTCTAAAGAAAATCAACAACATATCAACATATATAACCCCTTAAGTGAGTAGATATATAAATATACAATGAATGGAAGTGATTAAATACTTCTTTTGTCACTCTAAGCTGATTAGTAAGATTATTGGGGTTTTTTAATTATCAAAAACTGTATTTTTACTTATTTTACAAAAATGTATTATTTATTATTTAAAAATTGTTTTAAGCGTGAAACTCTCCTTGGCCTAAAAATTCATCACCACCCCATAGGTAGGCAACACTATACCTTTGATGTACCACGCCTTGAAAGAAAACGGTAGTCTATAAATAGGAGCAATGAAAATATGTATGTTTATAACCACCTAAGTAGAATAGGAATAACTATTTTTGTGTAGGAATACTACTTTGGTCTGGATCTTTGAAAGATGTGTACATATGCCTAAGTTCTTCTTCTATACGAGTATGGGGTTTAATATTATACACAAATCCTGAAACACATATTTTTGATAACATTTATCTATTTTACTGTAATGGTCTACAAAATCTTGGATTTGATTTGATTTTCATGATAATTTTTTATAAATTAAATTGAAAATCGCAATTATTTAAAGCAATAATTTAAGTTGTCTACCTTGTTTGTCTATATTCCATTTTTAATAGAAATGAAAGATGACCATAACTATTACACACGCACATTACTCTCACTTGAAAAACAGTTCTCCTGAAATTAATGATTACTTTTACTTTTCAACGCTTTGCTTACACTTCGTAATTGTGTTTTTTTATTATTAAAAATTAAATTTAACCTATTAATTGTTTTGGTTATAAAGCAAATAAACACATGCCGCGTATTTATGGGAGTCCACCGCATATTGGCACTTTCACTAGGCAACACATGCGGTCAAAAAATCGTGAAACGCGGTTATTTTTGTTGTGGCATTTAATTAAAAACGTGACATATTTGGCTAGAAGGAAAATGCCATGCTATTTGTTGTTTTTGCTATTTACAGTATTTTTTACACTTTTTTATTTTTTTGAGTACCATGCAGGCGAAATGCAGTAAGCATAACATTGAAAATGAGTCATGAAATAACTATTACATATACACATATACATATGAGGTTAACTGAAACAATGTGCTTGAAAGCATGTGTGTATGCGTGAGTATTCTGCACACTCAGCTGCATACTTCCATATTTATACTCCACGAATTTCCACATTCTTCCCATTCCGCAACATTTTCACCACGAAATCAAGCCTCTACACGGACGGCGTGTTAAGTTGACCAGCACTTTCGATTATTTGTTGGGGGTTACCGCAGAATTTAATTAAAAATCATATGCATTACATGTAAACAAACAGATACAAAATTGCAAAAATAACAATGCTGTACACATACTTCGGCATATATAGTATATGGCAGCTGGCATGCCAGCAGCACTTGTGTGTGTATGTGTGTGCGTTTAAAATTGATAAACAATACGCAATCAACGATACGCCTGGGAGTATGCAATATTTATTGGGCCTATCATGTCAACATAATTACAAATACATATGAAGTGATTCATACCCGCGTACAGATTTATATGTACTCGTGGTGGAACAATAAAATCCATATTTCATAATGAATACGTGTGAGTTCATCATATGCAAAAGTGATAGTAGGTTCGCTGCTCACCCAACAGACGGCAAGATATGTGTCTGATTATATGAGCTGTGGATACAGTTCCGCCCAAACTCTGTCAATATACGTAGATAGCAGGCTTTCATAATACAAATCTATACAGCACTTCAATGTCAAATCTGAAATGAATCAAAATATTTGAGTAATAAATTGCTGAATATTATGATGTATCGCAGATATAAGTGGTGACTGGGATTGTAGGCTAACCACACAACACAAATATGCCATAAGGAATGATAATTAACAATAAAAATTTTAATTTAGAATAAGTGTGGCTAGAAGATATACTAAAAAAAAAAAACATTTTTATAAACTCGCAACAATATAAGGGATGTTCGTAAGACCTACAACTATAAGAGTTCGATATATCTAAAAACACCAAGATAAAAAGACGAATTGAAATCGGTAATATGATTTATGATTTATGATTTCTGATTTCTGATTTCTGATTTCTGATTTCTGATTTATGATTTATGATTTATGATTTATGATTTATGATTTATCATTTATGATTTATGATTTATGATTTATGATTTATGATTTATGATTTATGATTTATGATTTATGATTTATGATTTATGATTTATGATTTATGATTTATGATTTATGATTTATGATTTATGATTTATGATTTATGATTTATGACTTATGATTTCTGATTTCTGATTTCTGATTTCTGATTTATGATTTATGATTTATGATTTATGATTTATGATTTATGATTTATGATTTATGATTTATGATTTATGATTTATGATTTATGATTTATGATTTATGATTTATGATTTATGATTTATGATTTTTGATTTATGATTTACGGTTTATGATTTAAGATTAATGATTTATGATTTATGACTTATGATTTATGATTTATGATTTACTGTTTATGATTTATGATTTATGATTTACGATTTATGATTTATGATTTATGATTTATGATTTATGATTTATGATTTATGATTTATGATTTATGATTTATGATTTATGATTTATGATTTATGATTTATGATTTATGATTTATGATTTATGATTTATGATTTATGATTTATGATTTATGATTTATGATTTATGATTTATGATTTATGATTTATGATTTATGATTTATGATTTATGATTTATGATTTATAATTTATGATTTATGATTTAAGATTAATGATTTATGATTTATGATTTATGATTTACGATTTATGATTTATGATTTATGATTTATGATTTATGATTTATGATTTATGATTTATGATTTATGATTTATGATTTAAAATGTATTTTAATGTTTAAAAATGTATCGCTTCAGATTATTTACAGTGTATGTATAAAAAATTATGTTCGACGATTTGAGGGTTATAATTTGTAGTGTATGTATAATCATTAATCGATACAATGATTAGTTGACTAATAGTTGTAATTAATTATTCATGATTAGTGATCAAAATTTTAAATCTATAATTTCACACCACCTAATAATCAATTTGTAATACTTTTCAATAACACTTTTTAATTACTTTTATACATTTTCAGATTTACAATTAACGAACAACATTTGAGTCCCAACCTATCATGTTCTCATAACATTTTAAAGTTCTCAACATCATAAATGAGTAAGTATTAAACATTCAATAGCAGAGTTTACCTACAACATGTACCTGCTTGTTAACAACAATTTAGTTTTCAACTGCAGCAACATTTATCTCCAACAACAATAATAAAGAACCTTTATGAAAGTGAAGCTTGTAATTTTCCAGTCAGCTGTTGGAATTCTCACAATACCTGTAATGAAACAATGAACCAAACTAGCAACAAATCGGTCAGAACTGCTATTACTCGGTGTCATTGTAAATATTTTATGCCACTTCCTTTTCTGTAAATTCTTAAAATCGAAAGCTGACGAAAAACAAAGCAAATCGTGAGACAGGCATTCACTTACCTTACAGGACTTTCAAGTAATGTTCCACGCTCTTTTGTTATGAAATATTAAAGTGGTGCATGTTCTTTTGCTTGCACTTATGTAACTTGTTCTTTGCTGCTAACATGCTTTGACTGACTACTCATTAAATCTTTGATGTGGTGAGCATAAGATTTTAAAATGTTATTATGTTAAACGTATGCAGACACAATTATAAATGTGGGCGGGAAGTGTGTTCAAAAGGAAATGAAATATGATATCATTATAGAAGTTATGCGACTGGGACTCTCCTATTTGGGAAGTAATCCTTCATTCTTTCACCATTGCAAAGCTACATTCACCCCGAGTAGCATAGGCTATATGTATTGCTAGAATCTCAACTTTCGGGAAATAGTTCCCAGGTGAGTGTATCAAAAAGACTCCGTGATGTATAATCTTAATCTGAAATTGAAAATCGTCTTACAAGTAATTCTCTTTGCATCGCAATCGCGTGCCAGAGAGGAACGAGTGCTCGCAGCTGCCTGCTGAACAAAATTTCAAAACCTGCCAAATACGCGCTTGAGAGTCGAGTATGGAGCGTGTGCAGCGGCTTGTAGAACAAAATATTAGAATTACTAGCCTATCGAAGTTCGAGCGTTCCCAACGCCTTCATAATCAGAGAGAAAGACAACGGACACACTAGACTAGAAGTCGTAATCAAGTTTTAGCTCTTTGCAAATAAAGTATAATTTCATGTTAGAATTTTATTCATTTTTCTTTTTGCTCTTTAGTAGGCTAGTGTCTGTTTTACAAGCATACGAGAAATTGCTGGCGACCATTTTTTCAAAAAAAACGAAAATTTCGTTATTTTTTAAATATACCTTGTATAATCCGTTTTTGACCAGTCCTATGACCCTCTAATTCTTTCATACCAGAAATACTTTTGTAGGGTAGATATTGCCCAACGTGGAATGATTAGTATTTAAAAAAAAAAAAAGGTTCTGTATAATTTCGATTTTTGTATCAATAACAAACTACAATCAAGTTGGTCCTAGAAATTAAGAATCAGTAATGTAATAAGTAAGGAAAGGCTATGTTCGGGTGAAACCGAACATTTTATACTCTCGCAATTTATTGAAGAAACATACAAACATACAAAATTTACCCATAAATTCGGCATAAAGTTTAATAGAATAACGAAAATCGTAATATATACTATATGAGGGCTGAGGTAATTCTTTAATTTTCACCAGCAGGTTACACTATATCCAAGACTATACGCTCACTTAATTTTACTAAGATATCTCACATATAAACCAATACATATATGCGGAATAAAGCCCACCGTATTTTCGAAAAACCTATAATTAGGTATATGGGAGCTAGGAGATGTTATGACCCGATTTTAATAATTTTTTTAACAGAAAACTATTAGAAGAAAACCTCTGAATTACATTAAATTATCTGAGAGATTTACTCAAATTTTCGGTTAAAATTTTCCTTTAGGCGCTGTGTTCAACATGTTCGAGATCTGGGACCTTGAAAAGTTATAGTCCGTTTTCGACAATTTTTTCACAAGTGAAGTCAGAGATGATATGTACTATTTGTGTAAAATTTTATTCCGCTATCTTCATTGGTTCCTTATGTATACATGATAAAGTGAAGGATTCAGAAAAGGTTACGTGTTATAAAATAAAAACACTTTAAGGGCTGCAATAAATCAATAACAAAAGCAATAAATCGCTGTGGCAACGAACAACAAACAGCAAATAAACACATATGAGCATTGGGCTGGGTGCATGTGGATGCGTCAGCTCACACACATGTGACCAGTTAGACGTCCAAACAGACATATCAAATTACAACATTTAAACGGTGAGCAATAAAAATTGCAAACGGCGAGTAAAAGTTTAGCAAAAATCAAAGTGAAACAAAAGGTTCGTCATAAAAATGGCAGGAGAAAAGAGGGAGAGAGAGAGAGAAAAGTGAAACAAACTTTTTTCATAGCAAGTATAATTCGTTCAAGTATTTTAACAGCAGACAAAATGAGTTTTACTTGTATAGTTTTATTATTTGACTGACTGCCTCGCTAAGGCTTGCATGTGCATGTGCAGCACTACAGCAGTAATAACAACAACAAACGCTAGTACTAAGTACAATTGCTGTGCATGCGGGTCATAAAATGTAAACAAGCAAGCTAAAAATAGAACGAAGGCAAGTAGAAGGACTAGACAATACCGTTAAACAGCTGAGCAAGTTCACAACATAGGCAAGTGTTCGCACAGAATGGGTTGAAATTGATAGTTTGTTTTGGGCGATGGGTCAGAAAGTGGCGTTGCGAGAATACAGAAATTTATATATGCCATATATTAAAGGCTTTAGTTGTAGAGTTGATATTCTTATTATTGAAAGTTTTGCAGAGTTCTCTCTCAAATTGTTTAGGAAATGAAATTGACTTCGAAAATCACTGTATTAACCACCATCGACTCACCATTTCTCAGCTCTTTAGCTCTCAATAATACTACCGTGTCAAAAGCTGCTGCTCTGTTTAAATAATTGGTATAGCTTATTCGATTCGACAGTCTGTAGGGACTGTAGGGATATAATGCGATTTGTACAAAATTATTTGAAAATTTTGCAACAAGAACACAAAACGTCATCGATGGCTTCTCTATACAGGCGTGTTAAATATAATTCTCTCATGCCCGAATTAAAATGGGAGAAACTAACATTTTTTTCAGCACAGATTTATTATATATTAGTTTTAACTCAAATATGAACTCTGCGGAGAACGCATAGTGAATGAATACGTGCATAGCTCATAACAGAAAATGTAACTGAAAGATTGCAGAACACATAAGTCTACATAATTGAAAAAACCGCTGGTCAAAAAAAATAAATCACAAGAATTAGAAATCGGTAAGCACAATGTTGACTATAGGCAACATTGGTTTTGAAAGGGTTAATGGGGTTTAGAAAACAAAATCGTATGATTATGTAGTATCCATATACATATATAGTACAAAAGCGTGGTGATATATCGTCTGTTACTTCGCTTTATAATTTTCTAAATTAGGCGGCAGCAGTCCTATGGGACTATTTTGAAGAATCGCTCCTCGCTCAGCTCAATTCTCTGACAAAAGTGTGGATATAAAATTGTTACAACTTGCTAAATTAACTCTCACAGCGTTCTACAACCTATCCTATAAAATTTTCATTTAATTTATGTTTTGTATTGCTTAGTAAATAAAATTTATTTCGAAAATCATTACCTTAGCTATCTTCGACTCACAATTTCCTTGCTCGTCAGTTCTCGATGATACTCTCGTGTTAAAGGCTGCCGGTCTGTTTAGAAAAAACTGCAACATGTTTAAAATATTATCAAAAAAATGTTAACTCAAATTTTCAAGTCGGTAGAAGCGATATGGGAAAGTTCTAAAGCGATTTTCCTCAAATTTTACGCATATCTTTGGAATAATATTATATAGTTAATGAACGAAGGATTTCTTTTTATTTTTATTACAACTATTTTTTTCGAGCCACTATATGTCGTAAATTTGACAAAAGGGAAATTTCTTCATTAAAATTCTGTCAAAAATTCAAATTTTTTTTCTCCTTCGTTCATTAACTAGATTTATCCATATACTGTCGAAACAGTTTTGGTTTTTCGTTTTAAGATGAACCAAACACGAGTTATGATGTCCACGGCAATACTTTTTGGACACGTCATGGGAGATGAGGTGTCAACGGCTGAAACCCACCTAACCCCTTAAATAGCTTATTCGATTCGACACTCTCTAGAGACTGTGACTTGGAAAAAAGTTTTTGAAAATTTGGCAATAGAAACACTAAAATGTCGTCGCTACAGAGCTCATATCTGGCAATAATATATATCTTTGAAAGGTCTTGACATAACCAACAAAACGACGCTATGTATGATTAGTTTGGATATTGCGTTCAACAGTTATAGACGTGTAAACACCGAGTTCACTAATGCCGCTATTTTAATGTTTTTCTTCGTTAAAGGCAAATCCGCTAGCGAATCGTTCCATGAGATTAATAGTGTTTTAGGGGATGGTACTCTATTACTTCGAACTGCGGAGGAATGGTTTCCCCGATTCAGAGCGGATGAATACGAAACCATGGATAAGCCAGCAGGAGGAAGGCCTGTGACGACGAATACCGATAAAATCATGGAAAACATCGTGCTAGACCAGCATGTGACTTCTCGTGTCATTGCCCAGGAGATGCGAGTAAGTAATCAAACCATTTTAAACCATCTGCAGAAAGCCGGATACACAAAAAAGATTAATGTTTGGGTGCCACATGATTTGATGCAAAAAACCTTCTGCACCGAATCAACGCCTGCGATATGCTGCTGAAACGCAGCAAACGCGGAACGAACTCGACCCATTTTTGAAGCGGATGGTGACTGGCGACGATATATCACATACTACAATATCAAGCGAAAACGGTCGTGGTCGAAGGCCGATGAATCGTCCCAAACAGTGGCTAAGCCGGGATTGACGTCCAAGAAGGTATTACTGTGTGTTAGGTGGAATTGGAAGGGACTCATACATTATGAGCTGCTCCCATTTGGCCAGACTCTTAATCTACCATTTACTGCGAACAACTGGACCGCTTGAAGCATACGATCGACCAGAAGCGTATTGGAATTTTCCGAAAGGAAGGGCGTAAAGTTGAACTCAAAAGAGGCTCGTGAAAAGTGGTTGTCTGAGATCTTCGCAAAAAAGGAGGGGGTATTATGAAGTTGCCGTCTATATGGAAACTGATGATCGAACTAAACGGCGCATTTTTTAACTAATTCCGATCACTATAACACTTTCTATAAAGCATTGAATAAAGAGCAAAAAAAGCGGAAGATATTTGACAACCTAATATTTTGTTGTTACATTTTTCGTAATTTTAAATTCAATATTATATAATACAATAATAGCTATATCCACACAGTATTTAAATATTCTATACCCCCACATTGCTGTGGCCACATAATCTATATTTAAATCCAGTATGTAGCTCTGTGACCTTTCAACTTATCCCATACAATGGCGCTTTCACTACAATATCAAGTATTCAATTTTCATTGCTACACTGGCAAATGGCCAATGCAAAATTTACTTTACACATAAGCTTCTAGCATGTTGACACATGCTCAAACACATATAGACGTCCACATGTGTAGAAACAAATTTATTGTAAAAGTCCGTAAGCCATATGAAGAGCTTTAAATTCAATTCCATTGCTTTCGCACCGCCAATCCATGTAATGCGCGTGCGAGTGTGTGGTAATTCAATGCGTTGTAATGCGATGCATGGCTCTGCGTTGAGTATCGTATGATTTGGTTGATTGTATGATTGGCAATCAAATTTGCTTGTGGGCAAAAATAACTAGACTGACGCGTAGATAGACTGACGTGCTGATTCGATAAGTGAATTGTGTGTTGTGTGCAATAGAATTCAATCCAAGTGTGCTGTTCATTGTGTCTTGGGAGGTCTCTTTTTCGAAGGGAATCTACAAATGGATGAATGTATGTAAATATATATGTCGTTTTTATGCGACACTGTATCTCTCCATATGTGTCATTACAAAACTTTGAGATTCTAGATTTAAAAGTAGCATACCTTTAGGATTCTCTGAGATAACAATGTTAGTATACTTTGCGGATTCAGCTCAAAATTAACTGGAAATAGGCGTTGACTAATTGGAAAATAGGCTTTGACTAAAATTTCAAAGGAACCTAGAGTACTGTAAACTCTCATGAGAGGACATTTCAATTAATCTTGATAGCCTTCTTCTTAGTAAAAACATCTGAAATTGGTACAAGGTATTTTGTATTAGGTTGGCAAATATTTCCCTCCCGCTTTTTTGCTCTTTATTCAATGCTTTATAAAAAAATGTTACAGTGATCGGATTTAGTTCAGATATACGCCGTTTCGTTCGATAATCTATTTCCATCTAGACGCCAACTTCATAATACCCCCTCATTGAAGCCCCCCCTCCTTATTTGTGAAGAGCTCGGACTGCCACTTTTCAAAAGCCTCTTTTGAGTTTAACTTTACACCACCAAGGGCGTTCGCCATGGACAGGAACAGGTCGTAATCACTTGGCGCTATGCCCAGGCTATATGGTGGATGCGATAAAACCTCCCATCCGTGCTCCCGTAGCCTCTGACGAGTCATCAACGAACACAGAAAAACGTTCCTGGCCGTCAATCCCGGCTTGGCCACTGTTTGGGACGATTCACCCGCCTTTGACCACGACCGTTTTCGCATATATTGTCGTATGTGATCAAGTTTTCGTGGCCAGTCATCATCCGTTTCAAAAATGGGTCGAGTTCGTTCCGTTTCAGCAGCATATTGCCGGCGTTGATTCGGTCCAGAAGGTTTTTGCGTCAAATCATGCATCACCCAAACATCAATAGTTTCTGTGTGTCCAGCCTTTCGTAAATTGTTTAAAATGGTTGGATGACTAATTCGTATCTCCTGTGCGATGTCACGAGATGCCACATGCTGGTCTAACTCGATGTATAGTATTGTTAATTTACGTCAATAGGTTAGAATATACGAGGGCTGCTATATATATTTCTGGCCTAGGCAACACTAAGTGTTGCCAGGTGCAATCTGACATTTCCATTGGAAAGTTTGACATTATTTAGCATAACATCACTCAGAACGTTTTGTCATTTAATCGTGAATTGTTTTATTTACAGGGAATTAAAAAATTCATCTCGGCGAAAAAATGGAATTAACTCGTGAACATTTTCGTGCGATCATTTTTCACAACTTTCGACGTGGATTATCGCGACAAGAGTGCATCGATGAACTAAAATCTTAGTATGGCTATGAAGCACCATCCTATAGCACTGTGAAAAACTAATACAATGAATTTAAACGTGGCCGACGCTCGCTCAAAGACGAATTCCGTGAAGGTCGTCCAAAAACAGCCGTTGTGTCAGAAAACATCGATGCCGTACGTGAACTGATAATGCAAGACCGCCATGTAACATACCTTCAGATAGAGGCATGCCTATGCATTTCTCCCACCAGCATACATTCGATATTGCATGGACACCTGGCCGTGAAAAAGGGTTGTTCTCGTTGGATCCCGCACAATTTGACAATCGCTCAAAAAAGGCTCAAAAAAAGTGCTTCGAAAATTGGTTTGAGCGCATGCAAAAGTGTATAAATCTTGATGGAGAATATTTTGAAAAACAATAAAACCATTTTCGTTGATAAATATTCCTATTTTCATTATTAGGCCAGAATTATATATAGCAGCCCTCGTATAAAACAACAGAGCCAAAGCTGTTTGTAACTATTGAACATGAGTGGGAGTCGCCAAACCATACAAAACTGAAACAATCTGTACTGGAAGGTTTACATATCATGTGGATATTAAGTTTTGAACTTTGGAACCTTCGACTAGACTTTCATCCACTTCTATTCATAACATATTGGTAATATTCAAAGAAATTGAGGTCACATTGATCATATACAAACGAAATGAAATCGAAACTCACCATATTTATAAATCTTTTTTGTAACTAAATTAATAATGAATATTCCCTTTCTCATTCGTAAAATATTGTCATTTCCATTCAATCACATCTCAACCCTTTTGATTGCTGTATTTATTAAATTTGGAGAAATAGTTAAAATTTGATAACTAAATTCTAACTGCAATGAATTGTAGAAAATAAATCAACTTAATTAGCATATGCCTTAATATGTCAGCAGAAATTATGTTGTCATGCATAAGAAATAAATTGCAAATTATTTCTGATTTGCCATATTTCCCTTAAGCACTTGAAATGGAAAGTAAAATATTTTTGCAATTTTATTTAATAAAATCAAAATAATAAAGAAATTATTTGCATTGTCTAGCAAGTTTGGAGAAATTTTTTTAATTGCCTCAATGCACGCAAATAATAAAGCATAGAACAATGCAGTGGAGCGGAATTATTTTTTGCAGTTGTTATGAATCACAGACAAATATAAGTTTGAGTTAACAATATTTATGTGTTGAAGGACATATGTAAGTAGACAACAATTGGAACTTTTGGTTTTTTTGTCTATTTTCATGAAATCATAACTAAAGTCATCAGTTAATTAATACAAGATTTCATTTGTATTTACATTCGTGTAATTGTAGCTGCTTATTTAAAATTTATTGTATAAAAATCACATATTAAATATTGCAGAAACTTCTTTTATTGGAAGTATAAGAACTAATTTCTTCTCCCTTAAGTAATTTGATTTTTAATATTTTTTAAATTTGATATTACAGGTTTTTATACTCTCTCAACAAAAGTTGCTAAGAGAGTATTATAGTTTTGTTCACATAACGGTTGTTTATAAGACATAAAACTAAGCGAGTTAGATATAGGGATATATATATCAAATTGATAAGCGTGACGAGACAAGTCAAAATCTGAATGTCTGTCTGTCCGTCCGTCCGTGCAACGGATAACCCAAGTAAAAATTGAGATATCTTAATGAAACGTGGAAAACATGTTCCCTGGGACCGTGAGAGGGTTGCCTTCAAAAATGTGCAAAATCGGTCCACTGCCACGCCTACAAAATGGCGAAAACTAAAAACACATAAAGTGTCATAACTAAGCCATAAATAAAGTTATAAAAGTGAAATTTAGAACAAAGGATCGCACTAGGAAGGGACATACTTTGATGTATTTTGTTTGGGGATGTGGGCGTGGCCTCGCCTTCAAATCGGTTTTTTATATATATCTCGCAAACCAATAAAGCTATATAAACCAAACTTTCTGCAGTCGTTTCTTTTAGCCACTTCTTAATACAGTATGAAAGAAATCGGATAATAACCACGCTCACCTCGCATACAAAGGTTAGGTTAAAAATTACTAAAATTAACTCACTAACGAAAAACGTCAGAAACACTAAATTTCACAGAAGAAATAGCAGAAAGATGCTGCTTACAGATATTTTTACAAAATAGAAAATGGGCGTGACATTGCCCGCTTATGGGTCATAAACCATATCTCAGGAACTACTCGACAGATTTCAATGAAACTCAGTATATAATATTTTCTTGACACCCTGATGACACGTGTGGAAAATGGATGAAATCGGTTCCTATATATCTCAATTTTGAATTCCATCTGATTCCTTCACTTCATAATATATACATTAGGAATCAATGAAGATATCGGAATAAAACTTTAAACAAATGCTGTATTTGTGAAAAATTGTCGAAATCGGACCATGATTTTTCAAGGCCCCTGATATCGAACATGAAGAACTCAGTTCCTAAGTGAGCGCATAGTCTTCGATATATTATATCTTGGTGGTGAACACGAGTGAAATCGGTTCAGGAATTACCTCAGTCCTCTTATACTATTTATGATGATTTTCGTTATTCTTTTGAACCTTTTACCGAATATATGGGTCGAATTGTGTTATCTTTATAAAATTACATCAATAAATTGCGATAGTATAAATTGTTCGGTTGCACCCGAACTTAGCCTTTCCTTACTTGTTTTTTTTTTTGTTTCTGATAAACCAATCAGCTGGAATCGTGGAGATAGTTCGAGCCCATTTTTCCGAGGCGGGGGTGTTCAAAACCCTTTAACTCATGTTCTACATAAAATTTATACTTATGCTGTCGAAATGCATATATGGTAATGAATCATAATAAACTTTAACCTCTATCTATTTACAGGTCGTAAACCAGGCCGGGGATGACCCCTTTAAACTGAAATTTCTTTTTGGTATGATAGTGCGTATACGTAACATGTAGGTCGCAGATAAAGATTTCATTCGACAAATAACTTCCAAAACTTGAATTAAATGCCCAAAAGTAAAACAAAATTTGTATAAAACTTGCTCTGCCCCCCCATGAAAGTATATTTTGGTATATTTTTTAAAAACTTTTTATTATTTATTTTATAAGATATGGTGTTTTTATTTATATAAGATATGGTGTAAAAAAAGTTTCGGTTTTTTCTGTGAAGTTAATGATGTGAGCGCATTCATTTTGGGCGATTTTCTCATAAGCACCGTAAAACTTAATAAGTGGTTTTATATTCTTAGTAGAACCTCTATGTATTTCATAAAGTATCAATTGATAATGTATTTAGAATTCATATATACTATATATAGTCCTATACTATATGTAGTCCTTAGCCAAATTTGCTTATTTTCAAAAATTGTATTAAGAAATTGATTATAATCCAGAGAAAAAGTTACATATATAAGTAATATTATTTAAGGAAAAATAATAATTCTTAGCCCTCAGGGAGCTTCATTAATAAAATCACCATACAAAATTTATTGCCACACTTTTCAATTCATATTAAAATAATTAATACCGATTTAAATCAACAAATGAGCGTTTAAGAAAATTACATTTTAATTGCTTGCTGCATTTCTCCTACTTATCAAATCACTAAATACTCCTATAATATACAAGTGTGCGTGCTGATTTGCAAGTCAGAAATTAGCTTAAGAAAAATTCACCGTTAACTACTTTTTGATTGATATTTGGGCACTTAGAAGGTAGACATTTTTCACTGGAATATACATATATACATACATACAAACATAATTATGTCGAGCTGTGTTGCGCTTTCATTAGCAGCCTGAGGGCAAACAAATAATAATTATCGCAAAAATGCGCAAACGTAAAAAGAACAAACATACAATAAATATTACTTAAATATACATTTAGCATAAGAACGTCAATCGGGTCTGGCTCTCTCGTTATTTATTTGTTATTTTTACTTTTTATTTCCAAAAAAGTACAACTGCCTCAAGGCTGACCCGCAAGAAAAACAACAAAAAGAAGTACACACTCAGACCAGGTCCTTGAAAATTGCGTGACGCATATTTTTTCTGCCCCAACTTTTTTTTTAGGAAACTTAGTGTTTCTTTTCTTTTCTTCCCTTTCCTTTTCCTGCCGTTGCACGCGTTGATAGCCGCAACACGCAGTTTTCGTCGCTTTTCGAACTTTCGTCAACTGTAGCATTTTCGCTAAATATCAAAGCAAACGGAAACGCAATAAAAATAAACACTGTAATTAAGTTAATGAGCATTTTCAGATTTATGTGAACTTAAATTGTTTCAATTGTTTTGCCTACTCTTACTCGGTCGTCCTGTATTTGTTTTGTAGTCCTTTGATGTATACATGAATATATATTTAGCTTCTTTTGGGTGTTGAAAGTATCAATTTGATATTAATTGTTAATGATAAGAAAAATTGTGAAAAATTTCTAGCGTGTAGATTATTTGTAATTAAGTGTAGCTGTATAAAAAATTTCGAGTCTTCGATAAATTTAGCCATATTTTTATACTCTCGCAACCTGTTGCACAGAGTATAATAGTTTTGTTCACATAACGGTTGTTTGTGTCACCAAGAAATATAAGAGTTAGATATGGGGTTACGGATGTCTGTCCGTCCGTCTGTCCGTCTGTCCGTGCAAGCGATAACTTGAGTAAAAATTAAGATATCTTTTTTGGAAAAGTGGGCGTGACCCCGCCCCCAACTAAGTTTTTTGTATATAACTCGCAAACCAATAAAGCTATATAAGCCAAACTTTCTGAAGTCGTTTCTTTTAGCCATTTCCTTATACAGTCTAAAAATGAGAGAAATCGGATAATAACCAGGCCCACCTCCCATACAAAGGTTAGGTTGAAAATTACTAAAAGTGGGATAACTCCCTAACGAAAAACGTCAGAAACACCAAATTTTACATAAAAATGGCAGAAGAAAGCTGCACTGAGATTTTTTTACAAAATGGAAAATGGGCGTGGCGTCGCCCACTTATGGGCCAAAAACCATATCTCAAGAACTATTCGACCGATTTCAATGAAATTCGGTATATAACACTTTCTTGACACCCTGATGGTGGAATATGGGCGAAATGGGTTCACAACTACGCCTACTTTCCATATAACCCAATTTTAAATTCCATCTGATTCGTTCACTTTATAACGTAAGGAACCAATGAAGCTAGCGGAATAAAACTTTACACAAATACTGTATTTGAGTTGTGACATCACTTGTGGAAAAATTGTCAAAATCGGACCATGACTTTTCAAGGCCCCTGATATCGAACATGAAGAACTCAGTGCCTAAGGTTAATTTTTCACCGAAAATATAGGTAAATCCGTCAGATATTTTAATGTAATTCATTCCCTCTGAATTTTTTTCTTATAACAGTTTCTCTCTGTACCTTAAATGGTAAAAATCGGGTCATAACTTCCCCCAGATCCCATATACCTAATTATAAGTAATATTAAATTAAGTGAGCGTATCGTCTTCGATTCATTGTATCTTGGTGGTGAAATCGGTTTAGGAATTACCTCAGTCCCCATATACTATTTATGATGATTTTCGTTATTCTATTGAACTTTATACCCAATATATGGGTCGAATTGTGTTGATTTTATAAAATTACATCAATAAATTGCGAGAGTATAAAATGTTCGGTTACAACCGAACTTAGCCCTTCCTTACTTGTTTTGTGATATTTTTGTCTCAATAATGTTCTATTAAATATATTGGCCAAATTTAGTTGAGTAATTGAGGTTAATACCAGTCTGGAGACTCAAGAAAACGATTAATTACGATACTTTATTTGTGATTTCATGCTTTATTAAACAGATATTTGAGTATATAAATAAAAATTTATGATCTCAACTTGTCGCAATCTCCGTAATCACCTTCATCAATATTGTATTGATGGATGACGACGATTTAAGGACATTGTGCTATCTGAAACAAAATAAAAATTATCAATCTAACTAAATTCGAGATAACCCAATGACTAAATGGGACACTCAGTAATTCTATAAGTCAATCCAATTTTTTATGGTTAAAACTAGTATCTTATAATCTATGGATTTATAATCCATACATATTTTATCAACAATTTTGAAATAAGATTATCAACTATAGTATGCTGCAAATCTGATAGAAATTTTAGGAAACACTCAGAAAAGTGTTACAGCTCTATAAACTGTTAACAACTGCAATATATATTAGGTTAGAGACCTTCTAGGTAACAAGAAAAGCTATAGAATCATTACTAATTGTATTCGGATTTTTACATTCTCGCAGCAAAAATTGCTAAGAGAGTATTCTAGTTTTGTTCACATAACAGTAGTTTGAAAGTCATAAAACTAAACGAGTTAGATATAGGCTTACATATATCAAAATGATCAGGGTGACGAGACGAGTTGAAATCCTACGATATGAAGATATCTTAATGGTACACATGTTCCTTGGGACCCTGAGAGGGTTGCTTTTGAAGATGGGCAAAATCGAACCACTGCTACGCCCACAAAATGGCGAAAACCGAAAACACATAAAGTGTCATAACTAAGCAATAAATAAAGTTTTAAAAGGGTCTTAGCAAGGGCCATATTTGGATGTAATTTTTTTTGGGGAAGTGGACCTCGCCCTCAAATTGGTTTTTAGTATATATATCGAAAACCAATAAAGCTAAAAAACCAAATTCGGTTTCCTTACGTACCCCACCACACATCATGAAAATAGTTGAAATCAGATAATAACCACGCCCACCTCACATACAAAGGTTAGTAACTTCCCCTAGCTCTCATATACCTAATTATAAGATTTTCAATAATACGATAGGCTTAATAGCTTATAAATTGGTTAATATGTGAAATATTTTAGCAAAATTAAATGAGCATATTATCTTAGATATAATGTAAGTTGGTGGTGAAAGTGTGTGAATTTTTCATAAGATGTTGGTAAATGTCAGCATCTGATTGTTATTTTTAGCAGTGACATCTACTGTCGTGTAGCGTTCGTGGACGAAGAACGTACATATATATAATTACAAATACGTTCTGTGTCGCAGAGATGCATTTCATTTTCAAGTCGATTAAAATTCAAATAAAGGTTATTGTAGATACAGTAAAAGCTGGTTAATTGATCAATTAGGTCATGTGTGAAATAGCTATAAGGTTAGTCAGTTTTATATGGCATCGATAGCAAATAAATTAACAACATTCGTGGAATATTATTTTTTTAATTACGCATTGTCCTTTTTTGGTGAATGAACTCTGTGAAGCAGGAAAGTACTCAATAGTAATCGCTGTAAAAACCCTATGTACTCCATTTGCCATAATACTATAATTAATGATTACATTATGAAATGCTTGTGGCATACTTAAGCATACATATAGTAACATAGTTTGTTTATATCTGTATAAGAGCCTGTCAATTTACTTAAATGAATAACTACATATATAAAAGGAAACATTAACAGAAATACGCTTATTTACATTAAGTGCTTAATTTGCTTGTTATTGTTGGAATCTACATACATTAAATAGAGATATTTGTTTTGAGCTTTCACATATTTGTAGATAATGATGTTATAATTACCAATATACAGTTAAGTATTTACTATTGTTTGGAGATATACACCTGAGAAGCCCTTTAGGAATTTATGAAAAAATATATTTTTTTCTTATGTGGGGGTACGTGTAGTATAAGTAACTTTCTGTTGAAATTAAATTAAGTATTCTCGAAAAATATTCAGACAGTAAAGGCATTTCTTCTAAAAATATAAAAAAATTTAATCGAACCATTCGATAGTATAGCACACTCATTATCAGTAACATCAAATCCAGTAACATCAAAAATTTACCAAAAAATTCTCACGGAGCACCTCAAATAACGCTAAAGTAATTGAGGTTAATCACCAATAACATGAAGACATCCTTTCGGAAATTACCAATAAAAAGCAGAAGAACAGTTAAGTAATTGTTTAACATTAGACGAAAGTAGAAAAGTAATATAAACTACAAGCGCGTACATTTACTAACCACTTAAAGCCAAACAATGTGCAATTAGTTGGTAAGAATGCACTATAAGCCAATGCCTACATATCTGTACATTAAAATGCCTCAAATGTAATAACAACTAAATACTAAATTTTCAATAAAATCCTGATTTATGTGCATTACACAGAATATGTATATATGTATATACAAACAATGACTAGTTGAATTGTTTAATAGTCTCGAGTTCATTAAACACATTTATATTTACATGTTCTACAGTGTGTGCATGTTAAAATAAACTCATCAATTTATCTTTAGTTAATGACTTTGCATGTAGGTGTGTTTATCGAAATACATACATACACACCTATAGACTTATACGTAGTATAATACTCGCTTGTCTGCAAGCATGTTTTAATTGCCGCATTGTTTACATTAAATGGGTAAGAAAGACATTTTCATTAACAGCAACAGTTGTTGGCTAATTAACTATACATGTAGGCATATATATATATATGTACATATAAGAAATGAAATGGCGTAGCTTCGTATGTTAGCGTGACAATGTGTTTAATGATGGCTTTGAACTTTTGACCTTTTATTAGAATTGTTAGCTTTTGTGGCATTTCTCTGTGATCTTGTGTAGATAAACATTTGAAGTTTTTTTGAAGATTTATTGATTTGCTGTAATAAAATGGATGGTGGGTTTGAATTCGATTGGAGTGGAACCGTATTACTGAAGGCCTCAGTCAATGTAATATTCTCAGTTTAAATATTTTAAAATAAATTGCAATTATAAGCTCTCATTTCGTTCAATTTTAATTTTTTCTATAAGTAGTAACCTTAACATAAACAGTGTAAACTTAAGAGGCTATACCAGTGTCACATTTTTAAAAAATCGATGTTTTTATTTTTTGCTTATTCGATAGTTTATACTTTCAAAAATATCCTGTGAAAGCGGTGAGGACATCTCTTGAATAGTTTTCGAATGTCAGCGTTCTAATGTGCAAAAGCTTCTATAGTCGAAAAGTGTAGTTAAAAGCGTTTTTCACGAAACGACATATCTCAAAATTGCTGACATTATAATTCAATGAGAAATTGACCGATCGACTTCAAATTTAAACTAAATATTGTTGAATATATATACTATACAATGACCTTCGATCTTTTTGATTTGTGAAATGTTTCAATTTGGCACTAAAAAACGACTATTTCTTTTACCTATAAAACGGAACTTTTTTCAGAACTACGCCATTTTGTTAATTTTTGATATCAAAAATTGTTGGTCATTGTAAAGGAAATGCTTTAAACTTTTGACCTTTTTGATTTTTTGTTTCAGCAACTCATTCGGCCGGAATCATGTCAACAGTTGAGAACTTTTTGTTTTGCCAGCTCCCAAAACAGTTTTTGTAAAAAACAAGTAAGGAAAGGCTAAGTTCGGGTGCAACCGAACATTTTATACTCTCGCAATTTATTGAAGAAATTTTAATAAGATAACACCCAAATTTTCCTATAAATTCGGCACAAAGTTTAATAGAATAACGAAAATCGTCCTATATAGTGTATGAGGGCTGAGGTAATTCCTGAACCGATTTCATTCATTTTCACCAGCTAGGTACACTATATCCAAAACTATACACGCACTTAATTTCGCAAAGATATAGTATCTTACATATTAACCAATACATATATGTAGATTAAAGCCCACCGTATTTTTGAAAAACCTATAATTAGATACATGGGAGCTAGGAGATGTTATTATCCGATTTTAATAATTTTTGGAACAGAGACACACTATTAGAATAAAACAATTTCCTCTGAATTACATTAAATTATCTAAGAGATTTACCAATATTTTCGGTTAAAATTTACGCTTAGGCGCTGAGTTCAACATGTCCGATATCTAGGGTCTTGAAAAGTTATAGTCCGTGTTCGACAATTTTTTCTCAAGTGAAGCCAGAGATGATATGTACTATTTGTGTAAAGTTTTATTCCGCTATCTTCATTGGTTCCTTATGTATACATTATAAAGTTAAGGAATAAGATGGAATTCAAAATTGAGTTATAAGGAAAGTAGTAGTGGGTGTGAATCGATTTCGCCCATTTTTTGTGAGTGTTATCAGGGTGTCAAGAAAATATTATATACCGAATTTCATTCGAATCGGTCGAGTAGTTCCTGAGATATGGTTTTTGACCCATAAGTGGGCGATGCCACGCCCATTTTCCATTTTGTAAAAAAATCTGAGTGCAGCTTCTTTCTGCTATTTCTTATGTAAAATTTAGTGTTTCTTACGTTTTTCGTTAGTGAGTTAACCCACTTTTAGTCATTTTCAACCTAACCTTTGTATGGGAGGTGGGCGTGGTTATTATCCGATTTCTTTAATTTTTGGAGTGTACAAGGAAACGGCTGATAGACACGACTGCAGAAAGGTTGGTTTATATAGCTTTATTGGTTTGCGAGTTATATACAAAAAACCTATTTGGGGGCGGGGTCACGCCCACTTTTCCAAAAAAATTACATCCAAATGTGCCCCTCCCTAATACGATCCTATGCTCCAAATTTTATTTTCATAACTTTATTTATGGCTTAGTTATGACACTTTATAAGTTTTTGGTTTTCGCCATTTTGTGGGCGTGGCAATGGTCCGATCCTTCCCATTTTCGAAAGCAACCTCCTCAGGGTGCCAAGGAATACGTGTTCCAAGTTTCGTTAAGATATCTCAATTTCACTCAAGTTATCCGTTGCACGGACAGACGGACGGACGGGCGGACGGACAGACAGATATTCGGATTTTGACTCGTCTCGTCACCTTAATCACTTTGGTATATATAACCCTATATCTAACTCGTTTAGTTTTATGTCTTACAAACAACCGTTAGGCGAACAAAACTATAATACTCTCTTTAGCAACTTTTGTTGCGAGAGTATAAAAATCTTAGAATATAGCCGAAAATTTGTATCGTATTTCTTATTGTGTTCAAAAAACTTCGAAATATTCGCTCAAGTACTTTCTTTAAAAATCTTTTTTTTTAATTCACAAAAATCGCCTAATATTTCATGGGTTACACTGGTATAGCCCCTCAAGGCAATTTTAAAAAAGCAATAAGTTTGTTCTTGGTTTTAAGATATGTAAAGTGTTTTTCAATAGTATCAAGATCAAAACTTATTTAATGCATCAACATTCATTGCGATTATTGAAATTGACTTCTAATATGTTTTTTTTTTGTAATTACTACTCAACTATGTAAATCGCATGAACTAAATATTTCATTTTGTTTAGTTGCTAAATAGAGTATTATAGTTTTGTCCACATAACGGTTGTTTGTAAGTCCAAAAATTAACGAGTTAAATATAGGGTTATATATACCAAAGTGATTAGGGTGAAGAGCGGAGTTCAAATCCGGATGTCTGTCTGACCGTACATGCTGTAACTTGAGTAAAAATTTAGATATTTTAATGAAACTTGGAACGCGTGTTCCTTGGCACCATAAGAAGGATAAGTACGAAGATGGGCGGAATCGGACCACTGCCACGCCCACAAAATGGCGATAAACAAAAACACATAAAGAGCTATAACCAGAGCCATAAATAAAGTTATGAAAATAAAATTTGGAACATAGGATCGCATTAGGGAGGGGCACATTTGAATGTAATTTTTTTTTGAAAAGTGGGTGTGACCCCGCCCCCAGAAAGGTTTTTTGTATATATCTTGCAAACCAATAAAGCTATATAAACCTTCCTTATACAGTCCAAATTAAAGAAATCGGATAATAACCACGCCCACCTCCCATACAAAGGTTAGGTTGAAAATGACTAAAAGTGCGTTAACTCACTAACGAGAAACGTCAGTAACACCAAATTTTACATAAGAAATGGCAGAAGGAAGCTGCACTGAGATTTTTTTACAAAATGGAAAATGGGCCAAAATGGGTCAAAAACCATATCTCAAGAACTACTCGACAGATTTCAATGAAATTCGGTATATAATATTTCCTTGACACCCTGATGACACGTGTGGAAAATGGATGAAATCGGTTCACAACCACGACAACTTTCATTATAACCCACTTTTAAAGTCCATCTGATTCCATCACTTTATAAGATATACATAAAGAACCAATGAAGATAGCGAAATAAAACTTTACACAAATACTTTATATGATCTGTGGCATCACTTGTGAAAAAATTGTCAAAATCGGACCATAACTTTTCAATGCCCCGGATATCGCATATGAAGAACTCAGTGTCTAAGGGTAATTTTTACCGAAAATATGGGTAAATCTCTAAATAAATTGCGAGAGTATAAAATGTTCGGTTGCACCTGAACTTAGCCTTTCCTTACGAATACTATTAATAATAGGAATACAAAAACTTACTTAAAACGAAAATTGCTACCAAATATTGATTTATTGAAGATTAACGCTACATTATAATAGTGTATGCATCAGAAGAGCTGATATCAAATCAAATTATATTACAGATACTAATACAAGTGACTACTAATGTTACAGTCCACGAATAAGAGGATAGCCTTGTCTCAAACCACGTTTAGTATCGAAGAAGTTCTTTCCAATTTTGATGGAGCTAATCGAACATTTACTCGTATAGGGTGATATAATTTGAGTACTTTACGAATTATAGGATAATGTCATTTTAGGGTTAAGCTCTTCTATTCAGGTTAATTGAGAACCGATTGACCACATATTTTTAGACGGCGAAGTTATCGATGACCAAACTCTGTGTATACCAAACATCCAAATCAGGTTTTCACTCTTTAGGGTATATTTATTCATTTGAAGTTAAGGCTACTTGGACCACTGCCTGTTATGGTTTGTAGAGATTGAATTTATATCAAATCAATTGAACTAATAAGTTTTTTGAAAACTTAATTTGCCTTTAATAGACGATACGTCATCTCTTTATGATACTAATCTGATACTATACCTAAAAAGGCGATACGAGTATTTAATGTTTAATATTTTCCAAAAAAAATCCATTGTATTATAAATTGGTTTACTCGATGTTATGCTCCCTAACTCATACATATTAACCGTGCAAATGTAGACCATAAATATATTTATATGTATATTAACATCGCAAGATAATCTCATTCTTATTCCACTTATATTTAAGTGCGAGCATGTCTTCACTTATTCCTGCGCGTTGTAAATTTCTGCATTACTCCAACATTCATAGATTGGAATTATGGTCACGTATGTTATTACAATACAATTTGTAGTAAGATTTGTATTAGTCAATATATGTATATGTATATCTATGTATGTATGTATTTGTGTATGCATGTAATGCTGTTGCTAATATAGTCTTATAAATACACACATACAAAGATACTAATAATCTTATACATGTACGTGTTAATACATTGTTCTTGTTATGCATATGTTGTTGTTGCTATTTGTTGTTGTCACAAGAAATTGGTTTTCGGTAGAATGCATTGCATGCGTAAAATGAAAATTTGAATTTATATCGAAAACAATAACTATTTATTCCTTGCATGTTGTTTTTTTTTTTTTTTTTTTTGGGATTAAAATGTGATTTCGTGAAGTGCATTCGTTATTGTTGTTATACTCGTTACTGTTTCAGTGGTATAGTTATGGTTGTCACGAAACAAAAAACAAAGCTGATGATTTTTTACAATTTATTGGATTTTATTTATGTTATTGGTTATAAAAGTGAGCATTTGTTAATTTAATAAAAAAGTTTTACAATTTTTACAAGCGTAGCATATATTATGTTTTCTCCATTTTCTATGATATATTCTATTAATTTTCGTACATTTTATAAATTATATTGTTATTATTTTCCAATTTCCAATACATTTTTTCTTACAACATTTGAAGCATAACTAATTTTATAACGATAGATTTTTGTAAAGGCAATATTTATTTGAATACAATTGCAAAATATTATTATTTTAGTTTGCCCTTTTAGGTATAATGAATAAATTATTGTAAACCATAAACTGATTTACTTCAAAATAAATGGAATAAATTTCAAGTCTTTCAGATTTTTACTTTCTTATATTATGTTGTCAAATATCAACCTTCCGCCTTTTTGTCTCCTGAATTTCGCGGCTATGTATAAAGCGCTACAGAGCTCGTATCTGGCAATATTATACATCTTTGAAATGTCTTGACATAACCTACAAAACGAGCTATGCAGTAACAACAGCGTCGTAAACATGGAGTTCACCAACGCCTATTTTCGTGCTATTTTAAAGTTTTCCTTCGTTAAATGCAAGTTCGCTAGAGAAACGTTCGGTGCGATTAATGGTGTTTTAGGGGAAGGTACTCTATCACTTCGAACTGCGGAGGAACCAGCGGTTGGAAGACCTGTGATGACAAATATCGATCAAATCTTGGAAAACATCGAGTCAGACTGGCATGTGGCATCTGGGGACATCCCAGGAGATGGGAGTTAGTCAGCAAACCATTTTAGCCATCTACAGAAGGCTGGATACACAGCCGCGTTCTTCGCAAATAAGGAGGGGGTATTCTGAAGTTGTCTTCTAGATGGAAACGGATTATCGAACGAAACGGCATATATTTGAACTAAATCCGATCTTATAAATGCCTGAATGGTTCCAGGAGTGAGGATGTCGATGGGTTCCTCAGTTGGATTATTAATTCCAAAAATTTTACTTTATATAAATTGCTAGAAGTGTTGTTGTATACAAATGAAATGTTATTACAAATAATAAGTATACTTAAAGTAAGAAGTATGCTAACATTTATTCAAGTAATTTTTTGGTTGTAAGCTAGAAAATCTTTTCTGTTTATCAGGATTGAGAAATACGGAAGGGGATAGCTTAATTATGAAATATGAATTCTAGCAAGCATAATTAAAGGTGTTTTCATTATATTATAAATTTTCTCATGTTAATGTTAATGCTTGTAAAATACTATATTTCTATAATAAGATCTCGAAAACGCCTATAAAAAAAAGTAACGTTTCTTGTTTGATTTCTCGAAGAGATTTAATATAAACTTGTTATGCTTCTTGAGGGTAATCTGCCATCCTAATGCTGTTATTAATGATAGCTGCAAATTTTGGATGCTGCTACCAGTTGTTACAATATTAGTCTACACGCCTAAAAGTAGGCAATATTTTCTAGAATTGTTGTCTTGTTTCATTAAATGTACTGTTGTAAAATTTAATATATTTTTGAGGATTCTAGTGAGATAGATAAGAATAGATAAATTTCATTTCAAGCTTAAATGAGGATTAACTGCTTCAAAATTAATATAAACGTTTAAAAGTAGGCAACATTTTATTTAATTATTTTTTTTTTTAATCTAAACTCTGTTGTCAAAAAAATGTAAAGTAGTTAGTTTAACGCAAATAAAGGGAAAAGCAATAATTATATTGATTACATATTTTTTTATTTTTTATAAATATTATTCATCCGACTTATACTCGTAGACGGTGTATTTCTCGAATTTCGAATTTTCATGTAGTGAAAGTAAGCCTTTCTTATAGTCTTCCATATAGTTTCTTAATACTAAAAAAAAAAAATACTTTTTCCAATTATTTTTTATTCCATTTAATGTTACCACTCATTTCGGGTAACCCTTGTAACCATTTATAGCTAGAACCTCCCTCCTTTCGTAATGAAATCTAATTGAAATAATCAATCAATATGTGAGCTTTGACCAAAAAAGTTTCACAATTTTTAAAATACAGATTAAATTTTTGTAATTTTTATTTCTTTTTCAGTGAAAATTGAATGAACCTAAACATTTGATACCATTTTAATATTTATGGTAAGCTAATGAGGTTAATGTTTGCATTGACCTCAGTTACATACCAAACAACATGTAAATATCTACATATATACACGCGGCTTAGAGTTAGTGTGAGTTTGAGCTTGCCGTTTGAGCTTGCCGTTTGCAATATTTCGCAAATATGAGTGTGTTTGGATATTTGAACATCAAATGGCCGTCGTTCCTCCAATGGTCCAATTTCAAAGCAAAACATTTTTTATGCAACTGCTCACCCATTTGCCAACACGTCGTACTCCTGTGGACTGAAATTTACACAACATCCGGTCTGCGTCTGCATGTTGCTATTTCGAATGACTCAACAAACACGGTGAGAGGGTGTGAGCGCAAACTTGAAGCGACCAACTAATCAAGGTAATGAAATCAGTTTTATTTCAACTCGCTTTTTTATATTTTTTATTATTATTTGTTTTTTTATTTTTTTTATTTGCAACATGCATCTAGTCGCACTTCCTGTGCTTTACATCACTTGCCGGCACACACTGCTGTGGGCGGCTCAACTTGCACAAACAACCGCAGCAGACAGTTGCGCAAAAAGTTGGAAAAAAATCAGAAAAGAAAACAAGAAATTACCGGATAAGCATTTAGTTGAAAACCTGTGATGATTATTTGCAATATTTTGCTGCAAAAAAAGCAAATAAAAAGCGCTAACCTGCGAAAGTAGCAATGAGAGCATATCAAATGCGCTTTTACCGGTTGCTGCTTAGGGAATGTATGAGAGGATGCTCCCTGCTCTGGTAATGGTAAAGTTGAGTGTGTGAGTGCAAGTATAGGTGAGTATGTATTCGCGTTGATCGCATTAGTTTTTCGTTGTGTATGGCAACGTGAAATGGCAGTTTTGAGAATTAAAATTAAAAGTAGCATAGCGGAATAAACAAAACGCAGCAAAAAACAAGAAAAAATTATAAAAGCAAATAATGAACTAGAAAAAATTCTGCCACTGCGTGCAAAGTTTTTTCGTGTTAAAATTTCAAGTTCAGTTTTACCTTTTGCTTGTGAGTAAGTAGATTTACTGTTTGTTTAAGCGTTTAATGAACCTGTTAGTTAACTAGAATTTAAATTGACTGGTAGATAGTAGTATTCTATGAGTAGAGCGGATAAGCTGTAACTTGATTATAGTATATTGATTTTAAAGGTGAGTGTTTTAGTTCAGAGACAGATAATAATATGCTCAAATACGAAGAAGGCTGGGTGTATTTTCACCGCTCTTTAGAACAAACCACTTCACCTTAGCAACATATATTAAGCAACTTAATAACTGATATACTTTTGCGCTTTCTGCACTCCAAGTCAGGCATTGTTGTTACACAAAACTTTAAACACGATTTTCTGGGAACCGTGTTTTCAAAGTCGGTTGTCAAATGTTCTCGAAAACTACTCAACCGATATTGGTCGAATTTTTTCGCAGGTGTTTGATTTACAATTTACTCGTGCTTGAACGAAGGATTTTTTTTTCTCAATTACAACTATTTAAAAAAAAAAAACAAAATGTCAAGCAATTTGGCCGAAATTTTTATTTCTTTTGGAAAAATCTCTGCCAAAATTCAGATTTTTACTTTTTCGCCTTCCCTTTTTCAAGCACGAGTTTATGGTCTTACCTAAAATATTTATTTAGGAGTTATGCTTACAACACGCATCATTTTTTCGAGGGGTCACCGGAAATAACGTCACAACGGAGGAGCTTTATTTTTTTTTAATTGCATAAATTATTCTTTAAATATGTATCCATAAGATAAAAAAGAGTTTGAATTAATTAAATAATTTATTATATTGAAAAAAAAAAACATTGAAAAAGGCCGTTTTTTACCCTACAAATTCATGTAACCCCTTAAGTCATCAATGAAAAACGTAAGAAACACTAAAATCCACAGAAAGAATAGTAAAGAAAGGGCTATACTCAGATCGCTAAACAAATGGGAAAGGGGGCATGGCGTCGTCCACTTTTGGGTCATAAACCATGTCTCAGCAAATACTAGACTAATTTTAATGAAATTTGGTACATAACTATTTTTTAACATCCTAATATCCCATGAAAAACTATAATACAGTTTTGAATTCCATCTTTACAATATATACCTCCAGAACCAATGAAGATATTGGAATAAAACTTTACACAAATTCAGGATTGCAGCTGTGCTATCGCTCATATAGTAATTGTCGAAACCTGACTATAATTTTTGAAGAAAAATCTCTAAGATATTTTAATGTAAGAAAGAAGCCTCCCTTTCTTCTAATAGAGTGTCTCTGTATCATAAATGGATAAAATCGGGTCATCACTTCCCCTAGCCGCCACATACCTAATTACAGCGGCGGTTACTTAAAAACAAGGTTTGGGGTTTATGCCGCATATATCGATTAATATGTGAGATATTAATAAAAATTAAAAAAGAAAATAAAAAGTTGTCAAATGAATAGTCAGTACACTAGTACTTTGTCTCGTATGTTGTTGCTGAACATAACATTCAAGTAACATATAACGTCTACCATTTCAATTTAAGACAACAAACTGAGACAAATGGCAACCTAAGTTCTCTATCAAGGAACAAGTAACCTTTCACAAGCCTATCGCTAAGCCAAACCTAAGAAAGAGTACAGCAAAATAACCGATGTCGAAACGACTCTTCAGGTGTTCGAGAGAAAGATCCGTAAGTAAAGAGTGTTCAGTGTTAAGTATATTATAAAGCAGTTAGTTCGTATGGTTTCGAGAATCGTATAGATGCATATCTTTAGTGATTACGCAGTACAGAAAATTTGTTAGCCACTGAGAAAAGACAGAAAAGGTATTTCTGCTGGTTATAGTAATAGAACTTATGCAGAAGTGATCATATCAAGCTTTATGCTAGCACTAGGAAAAAAGTAAAATGAATTAAAATCCCTCAAATCTCGCTTAAAGGCCACATGGTTGAGTGATTTAAACACGACTCAGTACTCCCATTAACACTTGTTCCAAGCCAGAAATTTTCCGCGCTAAAGCGACGAACAAGGCACACTACACGCGTATTCTTGTGCATATTCTATTTTATTTCGCAAACAGCGTCTTTGGGGAGTAATTACGTTGCGTCGCTGAAGCGAAGAATGCCATGAGAAATGGATGTGAGTGAATTGAGTGTATGAGCGAACATAAAGAATAGCAAAATAAAAGCAGGTGTAAATGGAAAAAAATAAAAAAGTACCTTGTAGATAGGTCACAGAAAATAAGAAAAATAGAAATAAAAAATTCGCGCCGAAAATGTTAATGAAATAAACATGTTTATTATGCGTAGAACTCGACACTAATGCTGACAAACAACATGACGCAACGTAACATTGATGATCATTTAGGGATTTTGATAAATTAACTTATTTGCAACATGAAGATTTCATTTGAGCAAATGCTGGAATAAACAGCAAACACACGAACAAAAAAAAAAATAGAATATAAAAAATAAAATAAAAAATATGTGTTTGTATGTTTGTAAGACCAACAGTTACGCATTGCTGCTTTCGAATGCCTGTGCGCGCTTTCATCCTTATATCCTTAGAGAGCACTGTGGCATGCCGTTGTTTAATAAAGCACGCAGATAAATGCAGCAAAAAAATGTTGTTGTGTGTAGGCAAAAATGGAAAAAATTTGCATTAGAAATGTAGCTGCCGCTACCGTTGGTGAATGGCACTTTTCCCTCAACTCATGGCGCCAACTAAGCGCAGCATTAAGTATGAAAAAATAAAATAAAAAAGAGAAAAAAGTAAAAAAAAAAATTCTACTCACTCATGTTTATATGCCGCTTAGCGACTCAATTAGCCGTTGTTCATATGCAAAGCTGCCGCTGCTCTGATACCATTACTGGTAGTGCTGCTCTTTACACCATTATGTACTCCAACATCACCTGACCCTATTGTCCTTTTATTCCTTTATAGATTTATCTTGCATTCAAAACATCAGCCACGAGTGTCCATCTACACGCACTTGAATGAATGTTCATTTGTATGCGCTAATTATAGTATTGTGTGTAATTTACGGCTTCGTTGAGTACATCACGAATGAATTTTCTTGAATGAGTGTGTGTTGGTTGCTCTTTTGCAGCTTCTTTACAGCTTTCTGTGAAAAGTATGAGTGGATAGCGCGTTGAATATTGTTGGAAATGCATTTGAATTAATTATTCTGTATGAAAATTGCAGCGTTCTCAGGTTTCAGTATGACGGTGTTGCGCTGAATCAATCAGCACATTCATTAATTCAGGGTTGAGTATGTAATAGGAGAGCAATTCAGCTCTGGCGTACTAAATTTACATCCAAGTAAGTATTTTTAAACTTTTGTTAATTTAAAGTTCGATTGGCTTTATGAGCATCTTCGTTTAACTTAGCACTTAAACATACTTTGAAGTAAGTATGAAAGGTTCGTACCATTCTCATGCGTCTCATACCAATGAATATAATGACAATAAAGGCTGAACTCGAGTGCGATTCGAGTAGAGACCATTAATAGGCTATAATTATTATCCTCTCTTCTCTTACTTTCTGTTACTTTGAACCTTCTTGTCATCATCCTCTGTTTACTGTATAGTCCCAGCATACCTTCGTAAAGACACAAAACTCAAGAAGAACACAATGCGAACTAGTTGTCACTGGTGTTGTTGTTAAATTCAGTTATGAGTCCCTGCGATTCTAAATGGCATAAACTTGGCTTGATAAGCTAATGACTAACTAAATACTTTTACATTTAATAGCATCAATGCTGGGTACAGCAAAATACAATATGTAAGATTAGAGATCATCATCATATTATTATTTTTTGACGATGGTGAAAAAAAATTATGGTGGTTTGTGACTAACTTTACAGAACATAGCCATCCTTATGGCCTTTTCGCATAGGAGTTAATTCATCAATCGATTTAAGCGGTGATTTAGATCGATTTACCATATAAAAGAGAAATCTTATTTTTTTTACATTAATTTGTAATCAAATATAAATTGAGTTGGAAATGCAATGAAATTCTGTAGGGTGTTGTCCACGCGGTAAATTTGACTGTGTTTATTTACAAAATAGAAGTAATGCAACTTTACGGTAGATGTCGCTGTTGGAAATAATGGTTGTTGTTATCATCAGGTGTTGAAACTTAACAACTTGTTATGAACAGAAAATAAAAAAAAATAAAAAGTATAATAGCATTGGTCGATTAAATCGATTAAAACGTTTTATATCGATCTTGGACATTTGTGTCAACATTAACCCAACAAAATATTTGTAGAGATCTGTTTGCATCCCTAACTTATTCTCAACTGAAAATGTCACTTTTTGAGCCGAATTCTCAACATTTGCACGGAATTCGCATGCTGCCAGTAAGATGGTCAAAAGTGGTAGCTAGAGAAGGCCAATATATTTTGAATAAAATTTTTGTACGGTTACAAAAAAGGCTAAAAAAGCCTTAAATTTAAAAAAAAAAAAAAACGGCGGAAGCAAAGTTGTAGACCTTAGATATAATCTTAATGTTTTCAATTAATACTCGTTCAGTGGCAGAAATGTACTGTAGTCGAATATCATTATTTTATACTAGTGTATGAGTAGCATAGTATGCTGATGTCACGGATAATAACGATCTATTCTAATAGTAAATCTACTCAATAAGTACGCGTTCCTCTATGTTTCAATGTTTTCGTTAACTTTCACTCATCTCTAAGATTTCTTCCGAAAAAATATTGCAAGAAATGTAAATTGTCAATAGATTTCCTCACTGTAACAAGCAGAATGTGATGGGAATAATGTTATAGGTTCTTATAGGTCCCAGAGGTAGTAGACACTATGTGTTTTAAGTCCAGCAACGTATAAGTAGGAGGATACCCCTCGCTAGTTATTTTCACAATTTTACGAGCAGTCGTTTACATTTCCCAATTTTGTAGTATTTTGAGGGTCAAATATAAATGGAAATCATTTGCTGTGTTTGCCAAATAATTTAATTACATTTAGCATATTTAATTGATAAGATGCTTAATTATATTTTAAATAATACTAAAATGCTCGCTAATTCAATTTTTCTGCACAAAATAAATACATTTTATTTACAAAATTTCTCTACCCATTCATAAAATTCCACAATTGCATTTGGCGGCTAAAAATATACTACGTGAGTATAGAAAAAACGTTACCTTCATCACTCAAATAGAATGTGCGGTACGCCAGCGCCAGCAGCAGCAACCACCCACGGGTATACACCAATTCACCATAACCGCCAACCAACGCTTATCGCCTCGTTTTTGCTATCGTTGACACACGCAAAGTGATAAAAGTGAAAATCCATTAAATTTTCCACAGTTAATTAAACGCAAACAACCAGCGGAGTGCGTGTGCAATGATTTCATCCAACAGTTATACTAACAACAACAACAACGACAGCAACTATTACAATGCGGTGTATTTCGCCACAGTTCAGCGGTGTTTGGCACCCCGCCCCCGTTTCAAGTAAAGCGAGGCCAACCGAGACAAACCGACAATCGGAAACCAGAAAACGGTGGTGACAACAGTTGTAAGCATGGCATTGGGCGCACAGTTGTGTTGTTGTTGTTGTTTTTGTAGTTTTCTTGCGCTTCAATATTACAGTATTTTTTGTTTTTCTGTTTGATTAAGCTTCGCTTTAATGTCTCAAAAGATTTTAATGATTGCTGTTGAAATTACTTATTTGTTCAAGTCGCTAACTTTACTGACTGACCACAACTACATATGGCCTTCTTCATCATCAACACGAATTGCTGCTTTTCATCAAGTCATTTCACCTTTAATGCAATGAGAAATAGATATTCCTTCTACCTTCTAGTCATTTCTCAATACTCTTACTTGCCCTACATAGACTTCAACTAGTGTATGTGTGTGTGTTAGTGAGCGTGGGACAGCACTTTCCACTTCATCCTTTGAGATTGTCAAGATTGTATTGGTGGTGCACGGGGCATGGTGTGTGTGTGTGTGGCTTGCTGAAAGCAATGAACTGCGTCGAAACCAATTTTCTTAATTGACTTATTGGTTTCCAAACAGTTTACTCAGATTCAAAGAAACGCACAGCTGTTGGTGGAATATAACCCGATAGCGGTTAAATATGTTAAATATGTGATATAGCGGCGTTGGTGTGCTGACACACATATTTATTTAAACGAGATACTTACTTTAGGTACTAAATATAGACTTTGTATTGCTCGCATTCAACTGAGGTGATGTAGTTGATTGAGGGAAATTATTTTTGTGATTTAATGTTTTAATTAAAATGTTTATATGAGGCTAATAATGAAAAATTGAACTTATTAGAATTACACGACCTGTGAAGTAATTAAAGTATATGATGGACGTTGATGCCATTGCTTGATGTCTGTATAAGATTCTGATATTTTTATAGAGTAATTAGCCGCGATGTCTGAATTTGATATCACCTCAAAACTGATACGGCTATGTAAACTGACGTTGAGCATCACCAAAAGCTCCGTCAGGATCGGGAAGGACCTCTCCGAGCCGTTCGATACCAAACGAGGTTTCAGACTAGGTGACTTACAATCGTGTGACTTCTTTAACCTTAATCTGTGGAAAATAATACGAGCTGCAGAGCTAAATAGAGAAGGTACAATCTTCTATAAGAGTGTACAGCTACTGGCGTACGCCGATGATATCGATAATATTGGAAACAACACCCGCGCCGTTTGTTCTGCTTTTTCCAGACTTGATAAGGAAGCGAAGCATATAGGTCTGGTGGTGAATGAGGACAAGACGAAATATCTCCGGTCATCAAACAAACCGTCAGCGCATTCGCGTCTTGGCTCCCACGTCGCAGTCATAACTTTGGAGTTGTAGATAATTTCGTTTATCTGGGAACCAGCATTAACAACACCAACAATGACAGGGTCGAAATTAAAAAGTAAAGTCCTCTCTCGACGAATCAAAATCAAACTCTACAAGTTCCTCATTATTCCCGTCCTGATGTATGGCGCTGAAGCGTGGACGATGACAACATCCGGTGAGACGACTCTTGGGGTTTTTGAGAGAAAAGTTTTGCGAAAGATTTATGGTGCTTTAAACATTGGCAACGGCGAATACCGCAGACGATGGAACGATGAGCTGTACGATTTATACGACGACATTGACATAATTCAGCGATAAATAGACATCGGCTACGCTTGCTAGGTCATGTTGTACGGATGGATGAAAACACTCCAGCTCTGAAAGTGTTCGATGCAGTACCCGCTGGAGGAAGCCGCGGAAGAGGACGACCTCGGATTCGGATTTGGTAGAAATATGGCCAATGCCTAAAGAGATTATAGTTAACATTGCATAGCAAAAAATTGTTCAGAAAATATGAAAGAGAAGGGATGAAATCAGATTGGTATGGACGTGACATCGCCTACTTATGGGTTAAAACCCAAATTTCAACAAGTACTTAGCCAATTTCAAGGAAACTTGTTTACCATGGAAATGGGCGCAATCAGTTAAATCAGTTACATTCCATATAACACAATGCTGAATTACATATGAATCGTTCACTTATCGCTCATCTTATAATGATCGAAATTAGACTATAATAACTCAAGGCCCCAGATACCGGATATTAAGGCCCCTTACATTAATTTTTACCGAAAATATATGTACATTTTTCAGTTATCCTTTGAAATTCAGAGTAAATGAGTTTACATCCACATTTAGCCCTTACTTGCTAATAAAATAAATCTGGAAATGGTAGTTATACACAATTCAGAAATCGGTTATTATGGAGACTTTAGATATCCTCGATTTTCAAATTTCTGTGCCATATTATATGCTGGTAACCGCCTATAAGATTGGTCGATAAGATAGTCTTCGGCTGCTTAGTAGCTGTAACAAACATTTGAATTATATTCGAAGTGATAAACAGATTTCCACGGATTGGAGAGAGACTGGATTCATTTGCCAAATTTCTTGATTCAGACAGAAGAGACTTCGCTTTGAACTGTTAAAAGAGCCAAAGCGAAAGCTTCTCTAATCATAGCCCCTTGTTATCTAGTGTCCGTTTGGACTAAAGATGAATTCGAATTTTCCAAGCAACATCGCGATCCAAATTCTGTTCAGCGAGGCCCATTTCTTGCTCAATAGGTATGTAAACAAGCTGAATTGCCGCCTTAGGGACGAAGACCAACCTGATGAGATTCAAGAGATGCTATTTCATCCAGGTTGGTGTGGTTTGTGGGCCTGTGGAATCTTCGGTCCATATTTTTTCCAAAAATGATGACAGTGAGAACGTAGTCGTCAATGTCGACCGTTACCGCGTCATTATATATTTGATGGCCAAAATTTAAGCTGTCGGTGATATTTGGTTTCAACGGCCGTCTTTCTTCTTCTTCTACCACTTCCCAAACATCGCATCAATCAAGGGATTTATTGAAAGAACACTTCGGTGAGCGGATAATTTTGGGCCAGTCAATTTGACACCAAGGTCGTGTGATATCACACCGTTAGACTTTTTCCAATGGGGTTATGTAAAGTCTAAAGTCTATGCGAACAATCCCGCATCCTTGGATTCGGTTTAAGCAAGAGTAGTGATTGGCTTCTATTGCATTCATAACTAACAGACTAAAAAATAAAATTTGGTAAATAAAATGCCGAGACCAGTGGAATTAAGGACTATAACTTGATTGGAGACTGTTACTAAGTTTAAGACTCGGGTTTCGGCTTCGGAGTTAGTTAAAATTTATAGAATTTGATGGAATACTGTTTATATTGTTATTAAAAAGAAGGAGACGAACAATTGCAAGGATACTTTAAAGAGAACTGGGCGGAAACCTGTGATAACTCAAAGATAATGCAGAAGATTAGTAGGAACTATCATACAAAATCCCACAATTAGTCCTGTTAATAATGCAGCAGCATCGAATCAGCATATTGCGTGAACAGCCAATGATGTTACACTGTTAAGGACATTTAAAAATATTAACATAAATACCTACGTTGTGCTTAAAGTTGACCACTTCCGAAACCAAAAAAGCGATACGCCTCTAATTTGCCTTAAAATGCATTCTAAAGCCTTTCTTGGGCAGATAAGGCTGAATTTTTGTTCTAGGGCTTCTTTAGTAAACGCTTTATGCAATTACCACGTGAGAAGAAGAATAATGCAGTTTAGACGCTAAATAGAGTTGGGAGTGACATTTTTTGATTTTGATTATTTGGGGAAGTTTTCCTTACTTCTGTTTTGGAGATTTGGTACTAATTTAGGGACCCTAAATCATTCGGATATATCAGAATTCATATGACCATGCCATTGTAGTGGTCCGTCGGCCTTTTCCAACTATTGACTACATTTTACAACAGGATAATGCTCAATTTCATAAAGGATCTTTACCTACAAAAGTTTTAAATGAAGCACATCAAGTTGACCTCCGCACATCCCTGGCCAAAACTTTAGTCAAAATGTTTGGTCTTTCGTTAAACACCAGAGGACAATTGATATAATAACCGAAAACGCCGAAATTACCGACATTTGGTCTAAATTAACTGTTAACTTAGCGCACAATTGTGTTGAATCAATTCGGACCATAAAGCAGGCCGGTATTGATACCAATGGTAATGTAACCAATTATGAATTTATCGCCTTCGAATAGTAATTTATACTGAACATTAAAAATTTATAGTTATCATTAAATAAGAACAGGATAATAGAGTTCATGTTGTGTGTAAATACTTTTGACTACTCCGAGTCTTCAGTTCATTTGCTTATTTCTCCGCCATATTTCTAGCTATTCTTGCCAAACCGACTTCATTCGCTCGGGAATAGATCAAGGTTTACAACAACATAGCATTTTGTTACCCTGCGACAACAACAACAACAAGCGAAAGCTTTTTCTGTGAAACTTGTAAAAAAACGTCCGATGTGTAAATAATTTTGACTACCTCTGTATATATCAAAATATTACCTATATTTTCGGTAAAACTTATTAGAAGCGCTGGAGTATCATGTTGTATATATGGGACCAATTTTTCCAAAAATCTAGCTATTTTTTTTTTTGTATACTTCGTAGTTGATGTGACTATATTTATAGGATGAAGAAGAGCACCTATTGATACCGATGTCAAGCAATCATTTCGTGTTAGTCATTTTTTACCTACCATCAAATAAGATGACGCATCCTTTATGATCCCGAAATGAAAAATTTACTCAAATTGTATGCTTTAATTTTTCGCTCTAAACAATTTTGTCCTTTATTTCTTTCATATATAGCAGCATTCATAAAAATTATTATAATATTTTTTATATACTTGTTTTCTTATTAAACAGTTCAAATCATAGACTTAATATTATTTTGCATTTAATGTATATATATATTTATATTGTTACTAAATTAAATTATCTTGAAACATTCTGCAATATTTTGAGTATAATTTTGCAAACATGCAACCAGTAATAAATTGTCAATATTACGCTCAATATGTATATATGTATATATATATAAATATGTTTTACTTTAATTTACCAACTATTATATAAATTAGCATACATTTATCATATTTTAGCATAATTTTTTTTTAATTTTGTTATCTCTTATGTACTTATTAACTCCGTAGCAATTTCAGGCGGGGCAAAGAGGGTTGGAGCAATTTTATGCTTAAGCCACGAAGCTTACACAGTTACACATACGTTTAGGTGTGTATGTATTATTATATATTTTAACAATTTTGTAGCAATATTTGTCATAACTACTTTCAATATATAGTAAGTATATGGTATGTATGTATATATGAACAACTTTTGAATATAGTATATACATTTATTTGTATATTTCATGAGCTACTAATTTTTGTTAATTTTTTTGTTTAATTTATGATTTCTTTTCTCAATTTTGTTTATAACAATTTTAACTTGAATCGCATTGCATGATATGTATGTTAATGTTTTTTGAATTAACTCATTTAACCTAAGGATTTCTCTTATATATGGGATATATAGTAATGTATAATTTTTGTCAAATTTACTTAAGTATGTATACATTAAATTAAGGTTTGATTTTGAATTTTGGTTTTCAACCCAAATATAGCGCTTAATAAATTTATTTTTAATTTCTATATATTTTATATTTATTCAATATACAATTATATTTTCATATTTTAATTTTTTTATATTTACAAATCTTATAAGTAATAAATATATTTACATTGTCTGTTTATCCTTTAATTATCATACTTTACATAACTTCTTCTGAATTTCTTTGAATTTAGTGTATACAGTCTTTCATATCATACAAGCAGCGTTTACGCTTTGTTTAATTTGCTTTATGTGTTGACTTATATAGATATCTACATATATATTATATACTTAAATATATACGCTATTTTTTAAATTCTTTTCCAACGAAAAACACAAAAACAATCTTATTAAATTTTCTAGCTCTCTCATAACCTGTTTGGGTACTACATAGCAGAAAAATATTGATAACAAGTAATGAAGGGCTAAGTTCGGGTGTAACCGAACATTTTATACTCTCGCAATTTATTGATGTAATTTTATAAAGATAATACAAGTCGACCCATATATTTCGTATAAAGTTCAATAAAATAACGAAAATCATCATAAATAGTATATGGGGACTGAGGTAATTCCTAAACCGACTTCACTCGTTTTCACCACCAAGATACAATGTAGAAGACTATACGCTCACTTAATTTAATATTACTTATGGGTATGTGGGATCTGGGGGAAGTTATGACCCGATTTTTACCATTTCAGGTACAGAAAGAAACTGTTATAAGGAAAAAATTCAGAGGGAATGAATTACATTAAAATATCTGAGGAATTTACCTATATTTTCGGTGAAAAATTAACCTTAGGCACTGAGTTCTTCATATTCGATATCAAGTAATGTCACAGCTCAAATACAGTATTTGTGTAAAGTTTTACTCCGCTAGCTTCATTGGTTCCTTATGAATACATTGTAAAGTGAACGAATCAGATGGAATTCAAAATTGAGTTATATGGGAAGTATACGTAGTTGTGAACCGATCTCGCCCATATTCCACCCGTGTCATCAGGGTGTCAAGAATATATATATTATATACCGAATTTCATTGAAATCGGTCGAATAGTTCTTGAGATATGGTTTTTGACCCATAAGTGGGCGACGCCACGCCCATTTTCCATTTCGTAAAAAATCTCAGCGCAGCTTCCTTCTGCCATTTCTTATGTAAATTTTGGTGTTTCTGACGTTTTTCGTTAGTGAGTTAACCCACTTTTAGTAATTTTCAACCTAACCTTTGTATGGGAGGTGGGCGTGGTTATTATCCGAGTTCTTTCATTTTTGGACTGTATAAGGAAATTGCTAAAAGAAACGACTGCAGAAAGTTTAGATTGCAGCTTTATTGGTTTGCGAGTTAAATACAAAAAACCTATTTGGGGGCGGGGTCACGCCCACTTTTCCAAAAAAATTACATCCAAATGTGCCCCTCCCTAATGGGATCCTATGTTCCAAATTTGATTTTCATAACTTTATTTATGGCTTAGTTATGACACTGTTTAAGTTTTCGGTTTCTGCCATTTTGTGGCCATGACAGTGGACCGATTTTGCCCATTTTCGAAAGCAACCTCCTCAGGGTGCCAAGGAATATGTGTTCCAAGTTTCATTGAGATATCTTAATTTTTACTCAAGTTATCGCTTGTACGGGCAGACGGACAGACGGACAGACGGACGGACGGACAGACATCCGGATTTCAAATCTACTCGTCATCCTGATCATTTATGTATATATAACCCCATATCTAACTCTTATATTTCTTGGTGACACAAACAACCGTTATGTGAACAAAACTATTATACTCTGTGCAACAGGTTGCGAGAGTATAAAAATATTATATTAAGGGTTTCAGCGGCTAAAAAACAAGGGTATTTTTTAGTAGCAGTATTTTGTGTAATTTTTATTTGAAAATTCTGAAAACTCAGCCATTGGCACCTCATCTCCCATGAAGTGTCCTGCGGTGGACATCATAACTCATGATTGGGTCATCTATAATCAATAAACCAAAAATATTTCGATAGTATATGGATAATCTAGTTAATGAACGAAAGAAAAGAGAAAACATTGAAATTTGAATTTTTGACAGAATTACAACCAAAAAAATCACTTTTTTGGTATCTTTTAGAATATTACTCGGATTGCTTTATTTTTGGATACTATTTTAAACATATTTAATAAGACAAAGAAAATTTTGAAATTTTGAAACCCACCCAGCAAACACCTAAATATTGTTTTTTTACAATAATGAAATTTATTTGATTTGAAAACCGAAATAATCTATAAATCACTCTGAGTTATATGGATAATCAAAACTACCTCTCAGCTTTAGTGGGAGATTTGAGGGATGTGAAAGTGAGAGGAAAGGGAACATTACAAAACTGTTGTTTCATACTTAAATTCCTCACCAAAATCATTTAGTCGTGGCAAACACTATTTATAAAATGTTTATATTCTTATTTAGGAGTTAGTTAGGAATATATAATATATGAAGGATGGTCTTAATAGAACAATTTGGTTGATCAGAAATTTTTGTGGAAGATAATTTTTACGTAAAGATGAGAAATAGAGAAAAGACAATAATATAAAAGTGAGGTTTCAAACCTCATTTCCTTACTAATTGAGTATAGCTGACGCACACCATTACTATTATATACGATAAAATGTTATAAATTTCAAAGTAAACTCCTTATGTTCAAAGCATAAGCAACGGGTGTTGTATTACTTTAAAACTAAAAAAAAAAAACATTATTTATTCATATTTGTGAAAGGTTATTTTGTTCGTGGACATCAGTACGGGAGAAATGTTCAAATATCTGTTTAGTAGCATTTTCACACAGGAGCTAATTGATCAATTAACCGGCCTCTGCTCGATTAAAATGCTAATTTAAATCAATTTACCATACAAAATGAAAATCTATTTTTTTTGCATTAATTTTCAATGGAATTTTAATCGACTTGAAAATGAAATGCAACTCTGCGACAAAGATTTGTAATAATATATACGTTCTTTGTTTGCGAGTTGTTGTTCACCTTACTCGACGATAAATATCAACTTCTTATGAAAAGCAAAAACAAAAATGTGTAATAACTGATAGATTATCGAGTAGCCGACAGTGTGAAGGGCAAAAACTGGTCTCTCAATTAAAATTCTAATTAATCAATTAATTTGCCTCTGCGAAAAGGCTGTAAGTCATATGAAGTGATAGCTCTGAACTATCCGGGTTGGTGCTACAAGATTAGTCACTTTTAAACGATTTAATTATGTATTTTATTTTTTAAATTTCAAAAAGAAAATAGTTCCATAAGAACTAAAAGATATACTCCAATTAAAACTTATCTCTATCAATTTTTAGATTTTCAAGTACTACTAGTATCTTTCTAGAAATTGAGCTAATGCATTGAAACCTGTCCAAGAACACCCAGTTAGAGCAACAGAAATTGATTTTCGTCTTAGGATTAGGAAAGTTATATCAGCAATATTCAGAACAGAAATCAGGGAAAATGTAGTATATATATACAGGTATGGATTTCTAAAGAAACAAATTAAATAGAAACCAACTCATAGTATATATATATATATATATATATATATATATATATATATGTTATGTATAAGGAAGCATTTTTTTATATATTTACCTTAAAAGTAACTTTAACTTTACACTTATCTTATTTTAATACTTATCTACACGGAATTATGGGTTAATAAAATTAATTATTCTTAATAAATTAAATAATATCAACCATTTTGCCATTTTATGTTTTTTTTTATTTTTGTTTATGCTATTTGCTTCTTTAATTTCTAATTCCTCCATATTTTTATAAGTTTCATACTTTTTACTTTCAATAAGCCACCAATAAAACCAAAAAATCATTCGTTATATTTACACTTGCTTACCATTGCTAAACCCTTTATAGTATGCTCTACAATTTTAACTCATGTAAGCGCCAACCGCTTAATACTTGAAACTCACACACTTGCAAAAATTCATTGCAGTAATATTTACATGCAAGCACACATAAATCATAACCAACCAACAGTAAATCTCTTTAGCATTAACAGTTACTCATACGCCACCGCAACCACAGTGTCATCAGTGTATCAGCAGCTCTGCGCTCAGCAACTGTCAGACGTCAATCACTGCCGCAACTTTTCTGAACAGTAACAACATTGTGAACACCAGCACTGTTGTCACTGTCAATTTATGTTGTTGACAATGCGTTACAGTGGCAGCAGCTGAGTCGTAGTAACCATCCTCCAATTCGTTGCCAAGCATCATGTCTGTGGAGAGAGAAAAGAGGGAGAGTCAGAGGTTGTAAAAATATTAGGTAAAATAAGCTTGAGATTTCAAAGTAGTATAAACGTGATAGTTTGGTGATATGTCTAAGAATACTCATATGTTTAATCTATATCTTTGAGATTTGCGAAGTTGAATGACCCCGTATTGAAAATATATTTAAAGTTCGTTACTCATTTTAACGAAAAGATAATTATTTTTGAAAACTAGTACTTAACAATATGGGTATATAAAGAAGGTTAAACTTTTAATAGTCAATCTATCGTTAGTGCTATATATATATATACTTTTTTGGAATGAACTAGATAGTAAAAAAACTTTTGTATTTGAAGATTGAAATCAAAACAGTAAGAACAATTTGGAAATTTGAAAACTACTATATTCTCGCTGGGGTTAATACCATGAAGTTAATACCAAAGCTTGCAAAACAATCTTTTCAGTTTTGAAAACATCATATAGTTGAAGTAAATATATTGACAATTCATAAATTAAATAAATATATTTTATATGAAACAGGCAATTTGAGTGATAATTCGATCACAAAGAGAGTTTAACTTCTCCATGTTCTAGTTGGTTGAGACCAAGGCAACTACTGAGAAGTTTTTCACAGCTGCTGTGATATTTGGAAATCGGAATTCGTTCAATTTAGATTATTTAAGAATGTGTGTCTTCATAACTAAACCTCTTCGTCTGTCCAGCTGTGCAATAACTGGAGTAAAACTTGAGATACCTTAATGAAACTTAGTACACATATTCCTTGGCACCATGAGAAGGATGAAATTGCAGATGCTAAATCGGATTATTGCCACGCCCACAAAATGACGTTAACGGAAAAGCTATAAAGTGCTATAACTAAGACAGGAATAAAGCGAAGAAAATTATTTATCTCCCAAACTACTTAAGCTATATATACCAAAATTACTGGACACATTTTCCTTTAGTATCCAATTACACAATATGAAATTGGATAATAACTTCGGCCACCCCTCGCTACACAAAGGTTATGTTGAACACTACTAAAAGTGCGTTAACTCACTAAACAGAAATATCAAATATTATAGAAGAAATGGCAGAGAAAAGCGGCACTTAGATAATTATAAATAATGTAAATTGGGCATGACGTCTACTACTATCGTACTCGAACGGGTCATGATATTTTCTTGACACCCTTTTATTACCCATGAAAAATTGGGGAAATCGCTTACTTCTCATGTAACTCAATTTTGAATTTAATCTAATAACTAACTACTTTCCAATATATAAATTAACCATCGAATTCGGAACAAAATTTTGAACAAATACTGCATAATCTATTGACTCCCGTTTAAATTCGCCGAAATCGAGTTATAACTTTTCAAGGCCCTAGATATCGAACATGAAGACTTCAGCGTCAATGAAGAATTTCTTACCGAGAAAAATGTAAAACTCTCAGATATTTTAAAGAAATTCTTAGGGAATATTTTCTAACAATGCGCTTTTGTGCCAAAAATGGGTAAAATCGGACAATTATTTCCTCTAGCTCCCATATGCCTAATACAAAGATTTTCAAGTTCGGTGGGACTTATGTATTATATATCTGTTACAAATACAATGTAGCTGGGTAGCGAAAGTGAGTGAAATCGCTGAATACTTCTCCAAATGTTGGTAAGCCTAAATCAGATTCTTCTTTTCAAAATTGCATCAGATAGCAGCGATAGCAGTGGATGGAATTGCAAAAGTTATGGACACAGCGAAATCCTGAACCAGCTCACTTCATTACAAATTAAACTAGACTATATTATCCCAAAGTTGGACTACAATAGCCTCTTACAGGTGAGGATACCCTCCAGACGGGAATGTAGAAGAGGAGTACTTGAGGAAGAGAATACCATCTCAATATATCTAAAATGGATTGCGATGTAGGAACGGGGGTATACTCCAATGATCTTGACATCTCACTCTCTTGCCATCTACCGAACTCATCCAGGCTCTTCCAATCGGAAGTACAAGAGCAGTCAGCAACTGCAGGAAGGCTATGAGCTCTCTGACAGTAAAACTTCATCTGTCCATAATATGGGTTCCTGGCCACAGTAACATTTTCGGAAATGAAAAGGCAGACGAGTTGGCAAAGATAGGAGCTTCTCAGGAAGAATCCGAAGCGGAGCAAATACCATTCCCGTCAGCGAATATCAAGCGAGATCTTCACACATAGTATGAACAGATTGCGAAAGAGATATTGAGATCAACAACCAAATACCAAATAACAAAACAAAATTTGCCTAAATATGATAGAGCAAGAACCAAGGAGCTATTAAATAGATCCAGAAAAAGTATATATAGACTTACGGCTATCATAACGGGGCATTGGCCATTCGGAGAACATGCTCTGAACGATATTTGTCGTTCATGCAAATTAGAACGGAATAAGGAAATGCTTTTCCACTTTCTATGCGACTGCCCAGCCCTATCTAATACCAGACATAGAACTCATGCGATCCATCAAGCACCAAATCTCGAATGGATGTCCACAAAAAATGTTACGGAAATAAGTAGTTTCATTGAAAGCACCAAATGGTTTGACGATGAAACGAGATATCGAAATATAAAGGTCTCACAATACTGATACAATGATTTTGAAGAAAGTAGGTATTTGGAAGTATCGATGAAATTGCTTATTTATGTTTAGGCCAGTCGAGTAAATCATGATAAAAATTTGGTATGGGACTACAAATCGAAGGCAAATGAAGAAAGGTAATGATACTTCTCAGATAGTTTAATAAAGCAAAGAAGCTTTGAAGATATCCAATAATTTTTATATCAACAAGTCAATGTCTGCTGAGTCCTCAAATATAGAAAAAGATTAAAAACACCATGAAATTCTGCTACATTCATACTTTTATATATATTCCGAAGGTTGCACAATACATTTCATTCCTCAACAAACAAGTCTATAAAAAATGAAAAAAAAAAAACTTTTCGTCGATCATTATCATTATATTACCTAACCAGCAATACCCCAAATGGGCATTAAATTGACTCATCAAAAAAAATCATTGCAGATTATTTACAAATCATTAAATGGTCATAAAAATTTGGTTTGGTAGGCGTAAAGGACAAACATTGTGAAAGAAGAATGAAAAAGAAGTGAACATTTATTGATATACAATTAGGAAGTTTGCGGTAGAAAAGCCAAACAAACGGTACTTCAAGTGCCGCAACCTGGTGGCATTATTTGTACTAGCGTTTTTTTTTTATTTGTAGAAGTACTTCGTTTTTCTTTCTTTCTCGCTTAGTCAAACAATATGGTGGAGGGTAAAAAACCTTGCACGGCTTATGTTTGAGAAAATAACAGATTTCTATTTCCTGCAGTGACCTGATATTTGTTCTGTGTAAGTGTGTGTATATATACACATTTCATATCCTTACAGTCTCAAGTGGCCGATAATTTTTGGAATAACTAATAACACTTCCACAGGAAAACGGAAAAAAGGCACAAATCTCGCTATTATATTTACACCCTTCACAAATACAACGCCGCAAAGTAAGCGAAAAGTTTAGCCGTTCGTATTTGCAAAGTTCAGGTTAAAGTAAGTAAGTGTATAAGTAAGTAAATAATCTTAATCTGCTCACCTTTTCGTTTGCCGGGATTCTCCATGTCCATGCTACTGCCATCGGTCACCTTCGACTGGTGATAGAGTTCCGAGCTCTTGATGCGTTTTTTGTTGCTGCCTAAATGCCGTGCGGAATTGTGGCGCAAGCGTTAAAGAAAGTGGAAATGTAGTTGAGTGAAAAATAGCTAAATAAATTGCACTTTCGGTTGAGTAAGAAATGCTTTCAAAGCGTAAATTATACATTTCAGATTGTGTATGCAAAGTAAGACGAGTAGTACGGGCGCACAGTGGGATTAGCCGTGTTGTACGTAGGATTTGTATGCTTGCATCGAGGAATCACTGAGTAGTGAACTTAAAACTTTTCTTTCATATTTAAAAACTATTATAAGAGACAATTAGGTTAAGGAAGAAACTATATTTCTTATTTTTTTTAAATCCTTTATTTTTCTGTGTTAAGTAATTATGCTATTGAAAAAAAAGTCCATACAGAAGAACGGATGAGCCTTAGATAAATGATATGGTGATCAAAACACCTTGAAATTGAAATATTAAATAGAAGTGCTGAGAATTACAGTCCGTTTCTAGGTGTTAAGCTCGAGTATATTCTATATTTAGATAATATTTTCAAGAACTGTGAGGAATGTGGATGCTCTTGTGCATATAAATTTCATATTTAATTTTCAATTGTCACTACTATAACCAAAATTATTTATATTATCGTTTAGGATTTAGAGGAAATTATTTTTCCTTTTGCTGGCTTATCAATAATCGGTCAAGAAATTCAGACACTCTTGTACTTGTTTTGATTTGATGAACCCAAAGAAAATTAATAGTTTTTTTCGCAAAGCCAAATTAATTGATCAATTAAAATTTTAATTGAGATAATCGATCAGCTGTTATACATTTTTGTTTTTGCTTTTCATAAGAAGATGGTAGAAATCATCAGCCAATTGCTATTTTCTTATTTATGTCCTGCAGCGACATCTACCGTTGTGTAGCGTGAATAACAAGCCGCAGAGTTGCATTGCATCTTCAACTCGATCATAATTCGATTAAAAATTAATGTAGAAAAATTAGATTTTTATTTTGTATTGCAAATCGACCTAAATCAGCGTTTTAATCGAGCAAAGGTCGGTTAATTGATCAATTACATCCTGTGCGAAAAGGCTATTATGCAAATAAAGTTGATTATTTCACCTTGTTAGGTATTCATCATGGACTGGTCTATAGAACATATGGGAATAAGTTATCTCACGAATGCCCCAATCTTTCTTATTTTTGAATCATTTGCATTCTCTCAAGGTCTGTATACTAAATATTTAGCACATCGAACGAGTACTTTTGGTGTAAGTATTGCAGTTCGTCAATTATTTTTCAAAGCTTAATTGCCTTGATTCAGTAACCTTTACCAGTTTATTTCTATACATAGAATAGGGAATGATGCAATGAATAGATTTAGTGCAAATTAGTATCGAATTCAATCTTATTGCGAACATTTTGAGTTTTCTGGTTTTTCAGACTGAAATCTAAATTTCTCAATGATCTGTAATCTTATATGTACTCTATGGTATATTGGCATTCTTATTTTACTCAAATAAAAATTATCCTTTATGTTATTAAGACATTATTATATCGCTGCTATTCTTGATATAATTTAGTGACTTGTCAAATAATATTTTCAAAGACTAAATATATGTTTAACACCACTGACTTATTAAATTAATTGTGTCAGATTTTTTCAAAACTTGCATTGGTTGGAACGTTGGGAGCTTTGATATTTTTATCTCAATGAACTGAAGGCAAGACATTCGCTGAGATGATGAGTTTAGCGTTATATTATTCTTAGCACATGCTCAAATATCATTGATTACTCATACCAAATTTTTTTTCCTAAACTGATGCTTAATGGAGTATCTATTGTATGTCATGTATTTTTAGTGGTTCGAGGCATGAAGACATTTAGCAATGGGCAAACTTCGCCCACTTTCAAAAATCATATCTCAGGAACTATTAGACTGATTTCAATGAAATGTTGTACATAATATTTTCTTGAACTTGTACTAATGAACGTATAAAATCAGCTAACAACCTACTTCCCATTTAACAAAATTTTGAACTCAATCTGATTCTTTCACTTTACAATAGATAATTCAATAACCTACGAACATACCGGAATCCAAGCTTGTGGTTCAGCACTTCATTTGAGGTGTGTTAAAAATTGTCGAAATCAGACTATAACTTTTCAAGGCCCCGTATATCGTACATGAAGGCCACAGTGCTAATAGATAATTTTTTACCAAAAATAACTGCAAATCTCTCAGATATTTAAAAGATCTCTAGAGGGAATATAATAATTTGTATCTGTGTCAAAACTGGGTAAAATCGGAGCATAACTTCCTCAACACCCCAAATACTTTTGGATTATCAGACATCCGGTGGGCTTTATAACGTATATATCGGTTAATATGTGAGATATTATTGAAATATAGTATTGGATATAGTATGACATGGTATAAAATGTTCGGTAACACATAAGCTTCTAGCTAACTACTATTATTACTTCTAAATTTAGACAAGAGAATAACTTTCTTTGAGACACACTGTGAACAACTGCCGAACTATGATTCATTTTAGCTTCACCTTTCGTCGCACTCACTATAGTTACTCAACACTGAGTACACTGTCGTCGTTTGCCTGAACGCCTGCCTGCCGGCGATTAAATTCGTCCGCCTGAGGATTTGTTTGAAACCGAAAATAAATAATTTATTTGCCTCGCACTTTTTAAAGCAATGAAAAAAATCTATGCTCTCATACAAACATACAAATTTATGAACAAATATATGATTGTGGCATGTCACAAAAGCCGACGCGCACGTAAGGGGTGTCTAGTCAGCACGTAGAGGCATTGCTACCGCTGCAGCTCTGAAAGTACACCAACCTTTAGTTATGGTGCTTATGCCACATACATATTCATAAAGATATATATGTGAGAAAAAAAATTTTGAAAAATTATGCCGAGTGGCTATTACTGCCTGCCTCAGCGTTGGCGTTGAATGGTGTCTAGAACGCGGAATAGACATGAAACTACGTCGATTTGCATTTGCATAGTCTTGCCGCACTCATATACATACACGCAAGTTAATCTTGATAGACACACATTTAAACCGAAAGCGCATAAAGAACTCACTATTGACAGGCGCTGTGGTCAGCGCTGACACTCACCTTTGTAACGTCCTTCGGAGTTCTCCACATAATTCACAGCATTCGGTGGTATTCCTGCGAAAATAATTGCGAAGAATGGAACAGTTTTTTATGGATTAGTCGAAAAAATCACGGCAGTTGTACGCTGACGCCAACAACAAATCATAGAAATTATGCAAATGAAAAGCGAAAAAAAATGTGAAAAATTAAAAATTTCGCAAAAACATTACGCCAGTCATTCTTTTGGCGCATTCTAGAGCGCGAAATGCGGGTATGAATGAAGTTCATTAAAATGCAGTGCATCCCCCGCACCGCCCCGCTGCCGTGAATACATGCAGGCGGGTTTGAAAATATTTAAATTCAATTACGTACAAGTGCAGGTGTCTGCGTCCGTAGCAGACGCCAGCGAAGCGGTTAAATATTTCTGCCATAGTTAATTCACTAAAAGAAATGCGCCAAGCTAGTCGCGCTATTCAGTTTAGGGGTCGCATTCATTGCCGCAATCGCGCGGATTATTTTTAAGCTGATTTGATCTTGAATACAAATGTGTTTCGTTTTTTGTTTTTTTTTGTGCTTTTTAAAAAGTTTATACATACATATTTATATCATATTTCATAACGCTTTAAGCTTTCAAATTTTTAAGAAGGATTAACAGCACATTCCGCTTTATAATATTAGGTTGGCAAATACCTCACTTCCGCCTTTTCGTCTTTTGAATTTTTACGACAATATCAAGCAAAAACGGTCGTGGTCGAAGGTCGGTGAATCGTCTCAAACAGTGGCTAAGCCGGGATTGACGGCCAGGAAGGTTTTGCTATGTGTTTAGTGGGATTGGAAGGGAATCATCCACTATGAGCTGGTCCCATATGGCCAGACTCTTAATTCTACCATCTACTGCGAACAACTGGACAGCCAGAAGCGTCCAGTATTGCCCAACAGGATGGGTGTAGTGTTCCACCAGGGCAACGTCAGACCACACTCTTCGTTGATGACTTGTCAGAAGCTATGGGAGATCGGATGGGAGGTTTTATCGTATCCACCATATAGCGCCAAGTGATTACCACCTGTTCCTGTTCATGGTGAACGCCCCTGGTGGTGTAAAGTTGAACTCAAAAGAGGTTTGTGAAAAGTGGCTGTCCGAATTCTTCGCAAATAAGGAGGGGGGCTTCTCGAGGGAGGTATTATGAAGTTGCCGTGGGTCAATAATATCAAAATGTCTAACAAGACAAAATCAACTTCGGTTGATAATATACATAAAGGATCAAGTGAATGTGACATACCATTCGCAATATTTGGATATTTGAAATAACCGTCTCAAGTAAGAGCCCTCCGAGCTCAGAACTTATCATTTTGCGCTTATTCAAAACAATGAAAAAAAATTAATCTGCTTCGTATTATTTTCGTGGCTGCTGTATTCTTCCGAATATGACCCTCATGCTCAGACATATAAATAATTTTTGTTCTTTAGGTGTTTCCTGATGTTGAGAGCCAATAGAATCTACTAAGTGCTTTCTAAATTCACTTCTTTTACGCGCGGACCCATTTAACTTGGCAAATAAAGCTTGGAAAGAAATATAAGTCAACGTTATTTCAATCTGTGTACGGCTTACTGGAGGAGACATTATAAGTTTTTGTTATAATTATAACGGCTGTGTAAAATTTAATATATTATGTTTATTTTTTCCTACATGATTTTTTGATATGATATTATTTTAGGTAGAGCTTGGGGTGAACTTTAACGATAAATCATCCTTATTGAAAATTTTGAAGCTCCGACCATGACCATGAGAAGAATTTTTGCGCATCATACGCCATATAAGAGCAATTACTGTACTATGTGAGTATCTAGTAGTCCGATGTGGCAAATTTTTTTACTACATATTTAAAATATTTTTTTTTGATTTTTGGTGAAAATTTCATAGCGATATCTGAACGGAAAGTATTTATGGCAGCGCCTTCATACAAGCCGAACCACTGAGCAATGGTTGAATTACACTTACAGCCATGTCAATGGCTATTCCTTGGTGAGTGTATCTAAGATTCAGTATAAATACTAATAATAACGACAGCCACAAAACAATTGGATAATTATCTTGTCAACGGGTTAAAAAGAAGAGTATTCTCTTACAAAACCAAACTCATGACACTATTCGGCAAAATAAACATTTGTGCGCCTGAGTGTTCGAGAGACCAGTTCTTGGAAGGCTTATTGGCCCCCTACGTATGGGGAAGCAGTATGTGAAATGGTGAGCTGTGGAAGCTCTTCAGCGATATGAACGCGATGCGGAAGATATCAAAAAAATGTGCTAGATATATCGTTCATAAATATTTACGAAAGTTCTGAGGTCGCGTGAGCTTAAAATTCATTGATTAACCGTTTTTTAAGTCATTAAAGGCAAGTACTAAATTGCATGAATGAAGTTTGATATTATTTCAATGAACAATATATTTCGAAGGTGTGTAACGAGCAGCACTAACTAATTTATATGAGATATCCTGCCACTCTTACTCCATCGGAGGCTTCTTATATTTATTTATTAATTGTAATTTAAGCACTTAGCATTTTTGCTGTGGCTGATCATATGTATTCTCATGGATTAAACAATGGATGATAAGGTTGAACTTTGATCTTCACTAGATACGGAAATTTATTATAGGGTTTTCATCTACCGCATAAGGAAAAGAATTTCGAATCATACATAAAAACCTTGAATTAAGCAAATATATTAACTTAAATTGGAAAAATGTTAATCTCTACAGTAATATCATTTTACTAACTTGAACTTAAACAAATACTCAACTCAAAAGGTGAAAAACATATTTTAGAAGGTGACAAATTATAGTATTAGGTCTATAACTTTTCTTCCGTTTAAGTTTAGCTTTTTTTGTATAAAAACGATTACAAAATGTTATTCAAAATATTGGCCGTTGCTAGCTACTACTTTTGACCATTATTTCTGACAGCATGCGTATACCGTGCAAATGTAGAGAATTCTGCTCAAAAAGTAACATTTTCAGTTGAGAATAAGTTTGGGATGCAAACAGATCTCTACAAATATTTTGTTGGGTTAATGTTGACACAAATGTCCAAGATCGATATAAAACGATTTAATCGACCAGTGCTTGATCCTAGAGACATTTATTGGAAAACGGCAGAAGCAAAGTTGTAGTATTTTTTAACTTTTAGGATAAAAATAGTAAGCTTATATCTAATAAGGGTTATTAACTTACGATATAGCTTTATGGTGCCGTCGGTGTCGCCGAGTGAATTCTTCGCCACACATCGATAAGCGCCGAATTCTGCTTGCGTCAAATCACTTATATGTAATTGCATTGCATTACGATATTCGCCAATTTCCGTTACACCCGATGTGTATTTGACACCTGCAATGAAAAGATTAAAAAATAAAAAGTAGAAATTAGTTTTGAATATAAAATTTTTTAAATAATTATTTACGTATAATCTAAACGAGCATAAAAAAACTAAAATAAAGCCAAACTTTCATACTACGGTTCATATTCATTAGTCAGAAGTTAAAAATCAAAATTCTGTATACACATAATACGTAAATATATACCTACTCAACCACAACATATACATATATTTACATAAGTAAGTTTTCCATTGTTGTTGTCTATAAGTCTGCTTACATTTGCATGTAAGGACATTAGCACCAATTAAAAGTCGCTACAAAAATGCAAATTAAATTATTAGCATTTAAGCAGAGCTTTTTCCAGCGCTATTGCCTTGCTTGCTTCGCTTCGCTTACATAGATATACATGAGTGTTGATACATGGTCAAATGTACATGAGTGTTTACATTAAAAATAAACTAACTCTAGATTGAGCTAGAGAATAAGTTTGTTAAACTCATTGAGAACCTTAGGAATTATGAATTAGGTGTACTGATTGCAAAAACTTGATGAATTCGGTTACCAAAAAAATAAAAAAAAAATTGTTATTGAGTTTAAAACACTGATTCATATTAATTTTAGTTAACTGGATTTATTTAGTAAATATGTCTATTGTAAATTGCTTAATAGCCATTTCACACAGCCAAATTAATTGATCAATTAAAATTTTAATTGAGAGACCAGTTTTTGCCCTTCGATAATCGATCAGCTGTTATACATTTTTGTTTTTGCTCTTCGGAAGAAGTTGGTAAGTTTCATCAGCTGATTGCTATTTTATTACTTATTTCTAGCAGCGACATTTATCGTCATGTATAGTGAACAACAACTCGCAAATAAAAAATGTATATATAATTGCAAATACGGTCTTTGTCTCAGAGTTGCATTTCATTTTCAAGTCGATTAAAATAGAATTAAAAATTACTGTAGAAAAACTAGATTTTTATTTTGTAAGGTAAATCGATCTAAATCAGCGTTTTAATTGAATAAAGGGCGGTTAATTGATCAATTTATTAGCTCCTATGTGAAAAGGCTATAAAATTGTTATTTAATTACTCGTATATGCCGGATTTCAAATAATTATTCTATATTCACATATCAATAAATATTTCTGATTATCTCAATAATAAGGAGTAATGAAAATTCTTTAAACTGAACTTAACTCACTTTTGCAATAAACTCCATGTATTACTATGTATTAGCCCCTAAATGTATGCAATTATGTGTCAGCATTCTCATACTTGTATGAAAATAAATATTAGTGTACAGCCCTTTTTTGCAGCAACCAAAGCAACCACAGAAATCCAGGCAAAAAAACATAAAACTCACCACAGCAGTGATTATGCAAAAACGTAGACCAGTGAAATATGTAACACACACAGTATATATATACATATAGCAAAAGCATAGCAAGTCATATAAGTTTATATGTACATCAGCACAGGAGGCGCATTAGTGCAGCCACTGAAGTGCAGCCAGCGTAAGAGAGTTTCATAAACTGTAGTCATGTGGCCAGTTTGCTGCATTTCGGTTTGTGTGTGTTCTTGAGTGTCTCGCAAAAGTTTTGAGTTAAATCAGTTAATTAAAAAGTTAACTTGATGCTCATGCTGGGATACACTTTTTTTGTCTATGGTCAACTAGTATTTGTGACAACACTTCAATTAGTTGTTGAAATGCTCGAATTTTTAAGGTTAGTATTGTAGTGAAAACAAAATTTTGGAATAATTGCATTATTTTGAAAAATAAATTTTTTGAAGTGAAGTTGATTGGTTATAGTTTTTTTGGTTTTAAGAAGCATTTATTCTAAGCTTTAATAACTCACTTGCATTCGGGCATTTATAAAATGAGGGAGAAGAAAATAATTTAGATTATGAGCATATTTGTTGGCACAGTTGTCCACAAAATAGTAGGAATGCCAATATGAAAAATGTATTTGGCTGCAGAACTTTTTAGGATCACAAGAAAATTATGAGATAAAAAACGGTATATATAACGGGAAACTGGCTTTATAATACCAATACAAATTTTTTATATGTTTACCGTTATTTGAATTCAGCTTTGCAAGTTCTCGGCAATACTTGGTTTTGATTTCCACTAAAAAATAGGAGTGTTAGACATTTCCATTAAAAAATAAACTATAACCTAAAAATATTATCAATATTGGAAAGGTAAGTAGAGTTCCATAAACTAGAAGCAAGTCCAATTAATTAAGGGTAATTGAATCAATGTGTTTTCCCATATAGAGAAATAACCAGGAAGTTATCAAAAAAAATTAAAAAGCTTGAGGAAAACGTATAAGGATATCCAAGAAATCGAAAAATAATTTGTTCCAATAGTAGCAAATACCTTAAGGTGTTAGGGGTAGTCAGAATTTTCAAAAAATCATTTTTTTTTGCATTTTCGTTAAGTGTAATATCTTCAAAATATTCTCTGAAAATTTGAAGTTGATCCGATAATAACTTTTCGAGTTATTCGACAAATAACAACGAGCGCTCGTGCGCTCCAATACTCTAGTGTGAAACTTTAAATGCATTTTTCTCAAAACTATGTTTTTTGAACTGGTGACAACTGTAACTCGATAACCGCTCAGTAGATTTTAATGAAATTCATACAGCTTTTAGAATACATAATAAACTCAGGCCTGATCGAAGGATTTTTTTTAATTTCGATTTTTTAAGACCAATTAACTCTAGATTTTTTCCCGAAAATCTATAAAAAAATTTCTGAGGCCGCCATTTTGTTAATTTTTGAAAGAAAGGCATCGATCAGGCCCAAGATTATCTATTTATAAAACTAATTTTTATACGATTGATTTTAGATGAATCTCCAAGGACTTATGATTGTCAGCGAAAGGACTTTTTTTGAAACTGGGTCAACACATACAACTATAACTATGGAAATTATACATTTTTTTTTCAAATTTTCGTGAGTTTAAGTCAAAACATTCTATAATAATTCCATATTATTTCTTTTGTAAATAACATGATTTAATAGCAAAAAATTTCTGAAAATTCTCATTTTTTCGTGTCACTACCCCTTAAATTATAGTATACATTTTTAAATTATTAAAAAATATATATATAAAATTTGCAAAAAAGTATGATACATAGCCAGTGGCTATAAATGGCGAGAAATAGTGTATTAAACCTGTACTAAGTACTTTTGATGGAAGGAATCATGGATCAAATGGCTTATTCCAAAATATCAGAATAGGTAATGCTACCAGAAGGAATATACCATTGCTATAGGTACACCAACATGATAATAACCCTAAACATACCAGCAAGTGCGCAGAGAAGTGGTCAGGGGTCAATATAGTTGAGGTTATTATGAGAATTATTCAGTATCGTAACCTCATCTTCATTAAAAATCTAAGAACTAATATAAAAAAAATGTTGCTTAACGGAAACCAACTATTTTGAGAGATTTATCGCTGGTAACGAAAGAGGTTTGGGAAGGGCGACCATTTAAGCGTTTGCAGAATCTAATAGACTCTATGCCCCGGAGGGATTGAACTCTTTTAAAAAACGACGCTATTTTACAGTAAAGTTAAAGTATTAGAATTTAAAATTTTCAAATTATCTTATTTGCTATATATCGAACACTCCTATTTTCTTGTGGAACAGGTTTTTTAGTTTATTTAACATAAGCCGCGATTGAAAATTGTATTAATAAATTTTTATAATTCAAAATTTAAATATTCGTTTTGTTCATGAGCTCGCTGCATATGATAGCCATTAAAGAAAGTTGTTGGAATAACTTGGACAATATTTTTCTTATTCTGACAAGATTAATTTTTTGCCTGCTTCAGTGAAGGTTTAGTTGCCAGTTTATACAAATCTGAAAGAATTTGACAAAATTTTTAATATATTTATATGTGTATAGCAGAAATTCTTAAGAACCTCGATGTTCATTACATTAATTTCAGAATTACTCACATTTTTCATATTTACTTCCTAACTGTCACTGGTATACAAATTCAGCCTAAATGTAGGCAACATTTTACTTTTCTTGTTTAAAGAATGCAGCAATGTTTTAAATTAAATCAAAAGAACTTTCGATAGTATTTTAAAGATTTCTTAGCCAAGATTTCTGCTTTAAATTTAAGTTAAATATAAAGAAGATTATATTATACATATTCCTGAGATTTTGACGCTCTTTTAATTGTATTCGCACATTTTATGAGTATATTTCACATAATCAATACATTCGGTGTATTGGAATGGACGCAGCATCGACACGAACCGATTTGAATCATATTTGTTAGTATAAAAGTCACACGTTATGATGGGTATCATATATATATATGGCAACCGTGAGAGCGCAAAAATTATATTGGCTGTAATGGGAGTAGGACCACATGGACTACATTTTTGGTACACCTAGGAGTGTTATCTGTGAGTTTTACAAGCCAGGAGGAGCCATTGTTCTCTAACACGAAAAGTTAAAACGAAATGTTTTAAGTGAAAATTATAGATCATTAATTGTTTCTGAGATATATGCCTCAAATCTATCAGAAAGCCCATTTTCTGAAAATCACATTTGTCAATTTTTAGTCAACATAAGTAGTTTCTGAGAATATTCAAAATAGTGGACTCGCATTTACATTTCCCAGCAGGGGAAATTTCATTCTATTCCAAAATTTCTGTTGTGGCTTTCATGCATATGAAATACTGAACTATTGCTGCATTGCTGCCAACACATATCTACTAATACAAATGCACGTGTGTATTGTACATTTTATGGAATGTGACAACCTTCTGAGGTTTTGTTAAGGTTATGCGGTTGCGCTGGTGATTTCATATGTAACTCTTTTTGTGTCAACCATTTTAATTATTCGTTGCATAGATCGCACTATATGTTGATATGTAGTTAAGTGGGTGTATGTGTGTGTGTTTTTGAGTGTCCTGCATGTTTTGTTGAGGTGTCAACGTGTGGACATTTGCGGCTTGGCAGTTATGCATGAACTTTTCGCCACATTGTCTGGACAGTGATTTTAATTAGTTAAATCATTGCTGGCACATATTTTCCGAAATTGTTGAACCTACATATATGCGCATGTATGCATTTATGATTTTAATTAAGTTTGTAACTGAGTTGTGGCGTAGTTAATTGGTAGCATAACATTTTTATGGTGAAAGGGCTGGCAGAAAAACAAAAAACAATATTCTATTGTATAAATATGAAATTAAAGAGATAATATTGTGGATAGTTAGGTGAAGTTGTAATGTACAAATATTAAAACTTTTTATGGGTTAATTAAAATATATTCATTAATTTATTGAATACTTTTTATTATTTTAATTTAATTTAATTTAATTATGTCGTTAAATTCAGTGGTTCTATAAATTAATTAAGATATGTCTGAAAAATAAAATTGTTTTCTATATGGACACTAAATTTTCGTTTAAAATTTTTCCAAATTTGATTTTCATTCAATTTTAGCCCTTCATAAATAAAATATAAATTTCATATACATTCTCATTCTTCGAGAAGTGCGTTGTTTTTTAGTGCTGTGAAAATAAAAAATCTTATTTCAACTCCTACCTGGTGGTACAATGTCTCCTCGCTCTCTCGTCCAGTAATTAATTGACTTAGGAAAGGCTTCAGATTGGCATTCCAAAGTTACGTTTTTATTTTCCACTGCACCGATTAGTTGATTTTGCACTGTTATCATTGGCGGGACTGGAAAAAATATTTAAAATATTGAATAATACTTTTTTAAATTATTTTATTTTCCAAAACATTTTCATTCTGCAACTCATAAGCTATCGAATATTTTATACGAAACTCGAATACATTTGACAGTTAAATTCGAATTGCATAATTGTAAATATTCGTAAGTCGGATTCACTATTCAAAAGTTGGATTAAAAATGCGAAAATAGAATTACGGAATTAAAAAAAAATGGAATTCGAGAAAATTCGTTTTAGAATCGAGTTACAGAATAGGGCCCCAGTAAATCTTGTAGTTCCATCTATATATATATAATTACATATGTCACGCTGTTTGTCCGGGATTAACGCCGAAACCACTGAACCGATTTTAATGAAATTTCACATACATTTGAAGTTTGATCCAGAGATAGGATAGTTTATATTTGAAATATTAGTTGCAATGTCCATCCGTCTGCTCAGTTGACCAGTTGATCAAGCGATAACTTGATTTGGATATTATATATGAACTTGGCACACTTAATCCTTGACACTATGAGAAGGTTGATACTGTGGATGGTCAAAATCTGACTACAGCGAGAGGATTATTGCAAAAATTCAAATTAAGCTATAAAATTTGGTACATTTGATCAATGCACGGAAGAGCATCTGTGGCTAATTGCTAGGTAAATTGGCGAAGTCACAGTACAAACGAATTTTTTGTATATAAATTTATGACAAACCACTAAAGCTGACGAAACACTTCAAAAATAGTACTTTTAATAGTATTGATAGTAAATAATAATTTCGACCATTTTGATCCAAATTTGATAATGGACGAAGTCGGCTACAACCTCCAATATAACATAACTGTAATATCTGCCAAGGCAAACATATATATCAGAATAAAACATGGCAAAATATTTGCAACGATAAGCTTTTCGGTAGGGGGCTTTTCTACTGCCTGGTGATTTCCGACAAACTTTGCAAAAAAAAAAAATTTTGATGTTGACTATATTTTTAAATAATTAGTCATTTCATTATATGAAACAGTTAACTAGAATATAATTTAACGTACACCATAAATAATTATAAAAAAATCTATCTTCAACATACAAATTATAATTTATTCCGAAATTAATTAGGAGCCATAATAAGTTTTTACAATAGCACATTGTTTTGATTTTCAAAATTTTCGTCAAGTTAAAGGCTATTTGCATATGAGTGATTCTGGCCACCGGTGCGTATGAGTAACTTCTCAACAAAGTTAAAAATGTATGATTTTTTCTTAAATACAATGTTATTTAATACTTTTTACTTGAAATGATATTGTTGAATTGTGAAATGAAATAACTATTACTAATGGTGAAGTGAAAAAAAGAGCAGCATCCTGCTTTGTGTTTCATTAAATTTTTGTTAAAAAATTTCTATCAAAAGATCGAAAATATTTCATTCTCAAAATCAATACTTCTTTTATATTTATTTAAGGTACAGTTTAGTGTAAAAACATACCACGAAAATTATATATATTTGCAAACTCGTTGTTATTGACATAGACATAACAGTAATTTAGTGTGATGATGATGATTTATTTAGATTTTTTAATTTATAATAAACAATTTCAGCAATGATTTTTAGTGAATACAGTAACCAATTAGAATCACCACTTTAACTAGAAAATATTTTTAGACATCCTATTGATAACTTTTATATTAATAATATATTTTATAATAATTAATGTATGAAATAAATCATACATAATAATTTTTGAGAATTATATTTTATATTTGACTATTAGGTCTACAACTTCGCTTCCGTAGTTTTTTGTTTTTGTAACTTTAAGGTTTTTTTTTTGTATAACAAATGTCGATGAGTATCAGCCGCACGTTTCTTGGAATTAAAAAATAAAAGCAAAATTTCCCGCAAATGTCGAGAATTCGGCGAAAAATGTGACATTTTCAGTTGAGAATAAGTTTTGTATGCGAACAGATCCCTACAAATATTTTGTTGGGTTAATGTTGTCCAAGATCGATATAAAACGATTTAATCGATCAGTGCTTGACCCTAGAGACATCTATTGGAAAATTTGGTTTTAGCTTTATATGACAATTTTGGATTTTTATATTTTCGTTTTTACTGAAAATCACTCATACGCAGCGCTGTTCGTTTTTCTGTATTTAACAAATTATTCAAGGAACAAATAATATAATTTAAAATAAGATATTAGCTGGTAATTCATACTTACAATGCACTATCAATGTTATGCGTTTGCTCACAGATGGTGGCACACCATTCGATGCTATGCATAAGTACGCACCCATATGTTGACGTTTCACTTGTGGTAAGTCCAAAGTGATACCTTCAACGCTCAATACTAAAATGAAAAGATAATATTTTAGGAAAAAATAGTGAATTAATTTCAATGTGAAGATTAAAAGGGTTACAGATTGATTTTTCGAAGCCTGTTTGCAATGAGTTTAAATGTGAATCACTTCGTATAACCAAATAAATGTTTCTCTATATAATTTTAATGAAGTAGTGTGGGTATCATGGAAATTTGTATGTTCGAAGAAAACATAAACTTTGAATAAATTCATATATGGAAGTATTTATCCTGAAAATATCCAAAAAAAAAATTACAAAAGCGACATCTAGCGAAATTTTTTGTATACAATTCTCAAACAATTCATGCAGAAAATATCTTTACTATAAGCATTTGTATAAATAAATCGTGTTAATTTTTATAAAAAATACAAATAAATGAAAAAAATTAAACTAATTTTTGAGCCAAATTTTAATTTTTATAAATATAAATATAATTGGCACACCTTTTCAACCAACTATACTATATGTCTAAATTGCAAAACCAATAAAAATTTATATATGCAAATATAATATTATAAACCACCCAAATTGTCTAAAATTTAGGTTGCTGTTGTCAGCTGTTAAGTTGCCATAAAATTCACATGCCGCAAGTCGACCTTTTCTATGTACGTTGTTAAGCTTTTTATGAAACTTCTACAGCTGACAATAAAAACGGGCACCCAAACGACATTAGAGTACTTTATTGCAGTGAAGCATATACGCTTGCATACACCAATATGTAGATATATTAGTTAGTACCCACTTAATAGCAATGCTGTTTGTTGTTGTCAAATGAATTTGGAAAATATTATTTTTTACTGCATAGCCAAAGTGGGAGGGGGACGATAACTGAAAACTTAACAACAAGTGCATAATGGCTATAATAACAGTTGGCATAGTTTTAGCCAAACAATAAATGCAAGTGCCTGTGTGTGTGTGTGTGTGTAAGTTGGCATTAGCATGTGTGCAGGCATACCACATACTCGACTCAAATACAAAACAAAACCACTGAAAGCCATTTGAATGGCTGCAATGAGTGGATTATGACTTGCTAACAAGCTGCCACACAACTGAATGTGCTTCATATATACTCGTATATATGCTTAATATAGTATATGGTATTTAGCTTACTAAAACTGCAATTTTGTTGTCGTTTTTGTATTCTACCAGTTTTATTGCGTCTAAAGCCAACGAACTTTGTAGAGCTTTGCGTTAAATGTTTGAGTGCTTTGGATGAGACAAATTCGTATGGAAATTTTAATCGGTCTTATGGAATACGTGTCATCAAATATTATAAACATTATTCTATTGAAAATTGTTTAAGCGTGAGTGGTAATATATTAAGAGTAAATTTTTTTTTTAATAAATGGGTATAATATTTTAAATATCTTAGTTTCAATTTGAAAATATTTATTTCTTATTTAAATCTTTATTTTTTATTTGTATAAAAATACAAAATTGCAAAAAGCATATATTTTAGTAAAATACAATAAATAAAAAATTTAGAAAAAGTCATATTATTATATTACAAAATAAAACAAATATTTATTTCTTATTTAAATCTTTATTTTTTATTTGTATAAAAATACAAAATTGCAAAAAGCATATATTTTAGTAAAATACAATAAATAAAAAATGTAGAAAAAGTCATATTATTATATTACAAAATAAAACAATTCACAATTTCAAGCATTCATTAACAATTCCATAGTACATATTTCTGAAATTTTTTTCGAAATACATTTGTGTTGCTTGCTTAGTAAATTTGTCTTTGTTCAAATTCTCTCTATTTAACTCTAATTTCTCCTTTGTTACATCTATAACTCAAAGTGAACAATATGCTTTAGATCTAGTTCAACTAGTCCAATGCCATTCCATTGTAAGCAAGTGGTATACATATAGTACACATTTCCATGAACTTTTGGACATTTTCATACGCATTCATCATTTAAATTTTTTTAAATGTTTTTGATAGTTCCTTTATACCACTGTAGAATTTTTACCAGAGTTATCATAATCTTGAAAAATGTGTAAACTTTCCCCTTACTTTTCACATTTGTGACTCCGAGTACTTTGATAAAGTATTCCTTTCTCCATTTTCTCTTACCTTAAAGAGGTATTCTGCATTTTAGACGCTATATCGGATAATGTTCCAGTTTAAATATTAGTACTTCAGCTAAAGACTAGAATTTACTAAATCGATCAGGGAATATCTCTACGTGTGCATATAAATGATCACTATGATCACTATATAACATATCACCTTTTTTTCTAGACGAAAACCTAACATGAAAATATTTATTGAAAATGAACTCAATGATGAGGGAATGTCAATTATTTGTGTCAAAATGAGCACCGACCTCCTTCAGCATAAAACAAAAACACAACACTTCAACACAACACAACACTCACATGGCCCAACTACCACACTCACCACACCCGAGGATACTACACCACAAATCATAGCCCAACAACTTTAACAAAAGGGACGGCCAATACGATTCGCTACTTCCTCGTTTTTTATTCTTTTACGAGTCATGACCAAAAACACATGTGCGCATGCTTAACGCAGCATCTCTGTTCTACGACCATACTCTTTTTCGATATTTTCCTTCGCCAATTGGTGTATACGATCTTTCGTAAAAGTTGTATATAATAAAATAAAAAAAAAATCATAAATAAAAACAAATTATAACTTTGTAAATAACACAAAAAGTTCAATTGCGTTTTCTTTAAAAAGATAAGGTTCTCTACGGACCCCCAGGTGAATTTGCCATTCTTGAATATTACGGCAAATTTGTCCATTTCTATAAAAATGTACCAATGTCCCATGTTTGTTAAAATTTTTGATTTGTTGTTATAAAAATGAATACTACATTGAGCAGAAGCACCGTATTTATATTTAACATTAACGAAAAATTAGAACATGTTTCATTCCTGAGTAGCAGAGCGGCGCCGTTCGGAGGCCGCTCATTGTGTAGGCACTTCAAAAGCATTTCTTATGTTTTAATCGTCGCTCAATGCATGTCTTATAAATAAAGTAGTAATGGTAAGGCTAAAAACCGAATTTTAAAAATATAATATACATTGATCGACGCTTAAGTGCCCCCCTTTTAAGTGCCTTTCCCGCTTAAGTGACCATATTTTGCGGCATCGTTGTTTTTTCTCTCAATTTGCATATAAAGTTCCGCTATTAAGAGCCTCCGCTTACGTGCCTTTCCCGCTTAAATGTCTGCAATATTTAAGCCACAAAAAAAACATCTACATAGTTCCTCAATATTTTTTTTATTTTTATTAAAATGTATTTTTGTTATTAATAAGAAATAAGTGTGATTTTCATTCTAAAAGAAAAAATATTAGGTCGAAGTATTTGGAAAAAGCTTGGTAAGCACCTCGAGGCACTTAATCGGGATTCATTTACGTGCCTCTCCCGCTTAATTGTGTCAAAAGTCTTGCATGTTAAAAGGGGCCACTTAAGCGGGGAATGCGGTAGTATATACTTATTATAGTTTAAAAATAGTATATAGAAATAATACAGCAAGAAAATGAGAATTTCATATGACAGACGTACATATTAAAAATTTTCGGTTAAGATATAAGAAATCTACTTTTTTACAGTTAATTTAAGAAAACCTACTAAGCTACATTTCAGGTAGCTTTTCGCCTACCTCATATAGTTAGTATAGCAATATTTGACAAGGAGGAACTAAGTCTCCGGTTTTTATATATTCTGGAATCTGTGGATAACTATTAATCCCACGAAGAGAAATTAAAACCTTATAATAAGAACAATTATAGGTTGTAGCAATAAATAAATGTTAAATATATAGGATTTTAGGAGTTATAAAGAAGGATCTGTAGCGAAAAAGACTTTTTCTACTTTATTTGTTGTTCAATTCAATATAATATAATTATTTAATGATAGTGGATACAACGGAAATACTAGAACTAGATCCATTTAGGATTTAAATAGTTTTTTTAGGACGAGTGGAGATAAAATTAGAAAAATACTGACGGAGAATAAAAAAATTAAAATGCGACAGAAAGTGTTCCCCAAATAAATTTTGAGGGGTCGAATTGGTCGTCTTTAGCCAAGCAATAAAATCGGTCTTTTTCGATTATGTGTATCCGAATGACATAGGAATGGTTTAATCATCAATCTTATCATAAGGAGCTGACATTAGAAAATTTTAAAGGTACTTAGATTAAAGAAGGATTTGGACTTGGACTACTGTTTTGCATATTTCCTTTTAACCTTAGAGTTACCAGAATCGTGTACCGATTTCAGGCAAAAGCAGCCGCTTTTAATGACAATGAATGCATTTGGTATCATATTTTAATATTCCATATCTACTGTGTTTTATTTATGGGGTTATACCAGTGTAATCTATGCAAAATTAGACGATTTTCGTGATTTTTTTTATAAGAATGTACTTAATCGTTTGTTTTGAAGTTTGTTGCACATAATAAGGTATATTTCAGCTACATTTAACTTTTTTTTTTACAAAAATATTGAAAAATAATAGGTGCCAAAAAAAAGTTCCCTAACTGTTGACATGATTCCGGTCGAATGAGTTGCTGAAACAAAAAACTTCAAAAAGGATATTAAAATTAAATATATTTCCTAAACAATGACCTACGATTTTTGAAAAATATCTCAAATTGACCAAATGGTAGTTCTGAAAAAAAAAAATTTTAAAAAATCTCGTTTTCAAAATTGATAATTTTCAACCAATTAAAAAGATTTACGTCATTGTATAGTAAATATATTCAAGAATACTCAGTTTAAATTTGAAGCCAAACGGTCAATTTTACATTGAGTTATGATGTCAGCAGTTTTGAGACAAGTCGTTTCGAGAAAAACGCGTCTAAAGTTTTGACTATATATGCTTATGCCTGCAAGCGGTCACTCTTTAGAACGCAGCCATTCAAAAACTATTCAAGATACGACCTTACCGCTTTCACAGGGTATTTTTGAAAGTATATACTGTCGAATAAGCAAAAAATAATAAAATCGATTTTATGAAAATGTCACACTGGTATAGCCCCTTAAGTGTATTTAATCGAAAAATCAGGTCATCCTACAATTGAAATTCGTAAAAACTCTGTTTGTGTATATTCGCTTTTAGCCACACATCCTTTCACCAAACAAAGTTGCAAAACACTAAAATAATTTCAACTAAAAACTCACGTATAATTTTCACTATAATTGCCAGCAAGTTCAATAAAACCGACATATTTTCCATAGAAACACTAAAAGTTTGATTTTACTTTTAATGACGTCGCCCACAATTGGCCAATCATTGCAGCACAAGCGCCGCGTGCTTGAACCAAACCAAATTTCAAATATTGTAAAAACTTTTTGTAACACCAATTTCAAACTAAATCGCGTAAGCCACAACACCAAACAACAACAACAAGTTTAATAGTTGAAAAGAGTGCTAATAATAAAATAACTCCAATTATATGTACATACGGTAAATAGTAAAAAAAAAGTTGCCACAAAAGAAACGCTTAAAAAACGAAACGAAAAACAATAATAATAACAAAAAGCGAACAACAACAACAATAATAATAATAACAACAGTAATACTGGTAATCACGACTAAACGAGTTTTGCAGACATTTTTAAGCCGCGAGGAAGGTCACTTGCCGCATTTCCATGCTCGCCATTTGGCAGCGTTCAAACAAAATAAACACCGACATGCATACAGCAATAAAAACAACAGCAATTTCCATACATATATGCATGTCGGTGTGTGTGTTTAGTCGAAACTACTTTTGTAATCGCCACTGGCAGCCTTTACCATTCACCCAACCCTTGCTCCGCTCACTGGTAAGCGACTGTTGGCCACTTGGCCGCCGTTGCCAACACCGTGAGAGCTGCCTTCATCGTCTATTGCACTTTACTCCCGTAATACTTAAGTTTGCTGGTGAATTTTTCACATTCGATTTACAGCGTTACGTGTTGCGGTTCCGTTTCTGGCGCATTCTGTGTATGACTCACGAGTATTCTCTTTCTCTGGTTGTGTGTGCACCTTCGACTATGTTCACCGCATTCGCTTTGCTTTCGGTCTTCTTTTTTCTGTTACGACTCCTTTATACAAAAGTTCGCTGCCAAATGCCAATACCGTTAGCTACTCGGGTAATGGTCAGCAGCAAAAAAAAGTTCCACGCTTTTTGATTGTACTTCTACGTTGTTAGGACGGTACGAGCATGTTGCGCTTAACCGTATACGAGTGCGGCAGTGGAAAAGCGCTCAGCTATGCACGCCAAATGCTTGGTACAACTGTGGTTCTTTTGACATGATGCCAGCAATGGTAAAGGGTGTTAGGGGAAGAGCAGAAATGTTTGGTTTTGGAGAGCGCTGTTATATATTTTTAGTTGTAAATGGAATTAAACTGGCTAACTTTGTGGGTTTCATGTTCTGAATCGCTTCGAAGTACCGGTCAATGGTTCTCAGGGAGCAATATTATCATGTGAATAATCAATACAGATCTCAAGAAATCGAGTAGTAGTTCGAGATTACAATACTTGCAGCTCTGTTGAGGCTTAAAAAAACGTCTTGGAATGCCTTGCCTTCCGTCAGTTAAGAAGGGTCACTTCCCACGGGTCCCAATACCCTAACCCGAGAGAAATTGGACAGCTGGGATAGAAAAAACTTAGAAATCAACCGAGTTGTTAAGGTAACGCTTATTAGGGTACCTCTGGGGGGCACCACCATGGGCCTAATGATGGCCTAAGTGCGACCACGTGCGGCCAGGCTTACTTTGACTCCCTTTTCAGCTAACCAACGGATTGTTTATTGTTCCGTTTCTATGAAAGTCGGATCTAATTTGCAAAAACAGATATTGTTTATATTCGGCTAAGCACTGTGAGCTCGACAGCTAACTCGGGTGATGTTTTAATGACAACAACAACAATATTTCTTTATGTTATTTGAAATTATTTCATATAGAGAATTTTAACCACATACCTATCCCGGAATAGCGGGAATGTTTTAGTCTAACATTTTTAATATTATATGGGATTCTAATGGATGTTATGTGAATGGTGCTTTAATCTTTCGTTATTTTGCCAGGTTACTTTAATATATTCCCTTGCAAGACTGATGCTTTTCGTATTAGTTTAAATTTGCCTTTTAGATTTGTCTAAGGAGAGTATTGAATAATTTCTTTGAAGTAATGTCTTGATAGCCTCTCTCAATTGGTTGGTTGGTTGGTTGAAAAGGGAGGCGAAGAGAGCCTGACCGCAAGCGGCCGCACTTAGGCCATTATTAGGCCCATTGTGCTCCCCGAAGATACCCTGATAAGCGTCACCTGAACAACTCGGTCGATTTAACGAAGCTTCTGAGTTTATTCCATCCCTGCTGCCCAATTTCTCTCAGATTTGAGTAATGAGCCTTGGAAGGTATCTCTTCTTAACCGACAGAAGGCCGGGCATTCGCAGAGATAATACTCTAGTGTCTCGTCATCTTCCGCGCACGCCCTGCATTCACCCGATTCTACTATGTCAAGTCTTTGCAGTAGGTCTATTAATTGTCTCTTTGCATGATCTGACACATTGAGACTTCGCCTCTCTCAGTTAGTTCATTTATTTTTATTTTTCAAGTTATCTTTCTACCTCATAAATGCATAAATGGTCTTAACCCCATAGATCGTTTGTTTTTCAGGTTCTTAGAGAGGAAAGTCAATGTAATAGATACTTATTGCTTGCTTTCAGCCGTTGGAACCAAAAAATTCAGGACCACTTGAATCAGACTTTACATTTGTCAATGGGTTTCTTCGATATTATTTGAGTGAGCTTAGGGTTTAGCGGTCATGTAAGATTTCTGATAAATTTGAATAAAAACTTTACTCATGAATATCTTTGGGTGATGAATCTATATCTCTCAGATCTGTATATTATAATCCTACATTGCTCTTCTGATTCAGATGGCATTATATAGATCCAAAATACCGAAGTTCTATCGGGTTTTTAAATTTGATTTGACTGAAGTTATAATCTAAGCACATTTTTTGCTCCGAGCTAGACGGAGCTTCAGTAACGATGAACGATATATTTCACATTTAAGTTGTGTATTGAACTCGAGTTTATTTACAGTATTTAGTATTCATAATTATTTAATAATTAGAACACACAAAAAAAATATCTTTATTACTTCTTTGAGCAAAGAGATACAAAATCGATGTATCATTATTCCAAAATGGTTTTAGAATGGCATAGATTGCCAGTGAAATATAATTGTCAAAAACTATTTTTGATCGTGGTGGACTATAGTCAGAGAAGAAGGTTTTCTTTCAAGCGACAAATCAAAAATAACTTCCTAGAAATAGTTACCGAAATAAAACCCAACACATCACCCTTTATACATTTCGGCAGCCAACTTTACTGCATTCGTCTACACGTGGGCAATTGAAACCACATGAACCTTGCAATATTTCAACGTAAAAAAAAACTCACCCACTCAGTCATACAGTCATTCAACCCTACTGCCCAAGCACATTACACATCTACATCAGCATCGTGCGGATATACCAAAGACCATGGGTTGGTTTGGTGGTAGTACTTACCCTCTGAGCCGTTGGCCAATTCAATGGGTACTCCATTTTCACGTCGCCATGTAATTGTCGGCTCTGGTGAGCCCGTTGCCGCACATTTGAGCGTCACATTACTACCCTCGCGTACAACCATATCCGTGCTGGTGGGATAATCGAGGATATCCGGCGGGACTGTTGAAGAGGTGCGCGAATGAGCGATAGAATAGCGCACGAGGCAGGCCGGTGGACGGCAGGTTAAGAGTGGAGGAGACGGCAAAAACAAAAAGAAAATGAAAAAAAATTGCCGCAAAATGCAGTGAGACAAGCAAGCCGGAGATGATGAGCAGATAAGTGTTGGATGCATGGAAGTGCAGTGCAGTTGAAGTTCCGAATAACGGGATGTTACACGATTGTAGTTGGCATACGAACGTTAGTTTCCGTTTGTTGTTGGTTTTGTTTTTGGTACATTTGATTTTTAGTTTGTGTGTTTGCATGTGTTGTTGTCGTTGATAGCATGACGCGGCAGGTGTTTTACATTTGTAGCACATTTTTTTATATATTTCATATATGTTGTTGTTTTTGCCGTTATTCAAATGCCGAAATTGGTTATTTTGTAACGGTTTAGTGAATTTGTTGTTTTTTTTTCATGTTTGTTTCATTGCAATGTGTGCGTTGTTCGAGTGAAGCATAAAATTTGTTTCACCGTTTTCACCATTTCGTTGCATATTTTGTGGCGCATGAAAGTTGTGTGTGTTATTTGTTGTTTTTTTTTTATTATTTTATATATTTTTTTCATCATTCACGTATTTTTTTATTATTTATTTTCGAGCGCACCGAATTCATTTAGTTGTGGTGGGTAATGTTGTTATTGCATGTTGTCCAACACAGATTGAAATTATATTTTTTCGTGATTTTTTTTGTGTGTGGATTATTTTTTGGCAAAGCGATTGTTGTGATAGTCATCAGTAAATGTTGAAATGTTGATGGTGGCATGACATCGAATGTATACAAAAGGTGAGGGATGTGTTGTTGGTGTTGTTTACAGCGTGATATTGTGTTGTTGTTGTTGTTGCGTATTTACAGAAATTATTATTAATGATCGTTTGTTTGGTGTGGGTAATTTGGTGATTTTTTTGATTAAGAGGGATTAGTTATGCATTTTTTATATTTTTTAATTTTTATTAATTTATTTTTTATATTTTTTTAAATATTTTTTTTTATTAAAAATGTTTATTAACAATTAAAAATTTTTATAAAAAAAAATTAAAAAAATTGTATTGATAAAAAAAATAATTTTGAATTTTATAATATATTTAAATTTAATTTTTAATTTTTATTTAAATTTATTTATTTAAATAAAATTTTAGATTGATTTTCCAGCGATTTATTTAAAGTTAAATTTTTAATTAAAAAAAATAAAATTATTTGGAATTTTATAAATTTTTTTGAAATAATTAAATTTTTTTTTTGTTAATTTAAATGAAATTTAATATTTATTTTTCAGCGATTTATTCAAAAAATAGTATTTATATATAAAAAAAATTATTTCAATATTTTCATGTATTATTACATTATTTTTTTATTTGAAAGTGATTTGTTTGTTATTTTTTTTATATTTTAAATTATTTAATTAAATTTTTTTATTATTAATTTTTTAATTATTTAATTTAATTTATTTGTTTTTAATTTTCATATTCATATTAAATATATTACATAAAAATTTCGATTTTCATTCAATACATTTTTCACAGTTTCGTTCATTTATTTTTCCAATCCCAACAGAGTTCCACAACATAATTATCAGCGTCGTCATCACCATCACACCATCATCATAAAATCATCACACCGTCAGCGAAATCACCGTCAGCGATAGCATCATCATGGCCAGCATAATTGTTATGATTACGTTTGTGTGCGTCGTTAAAGTGGTTGGTTTTCAGCGGTGTTGTTTTTATTGTTATTGCGTTCGGCACCATGCAGCAATTGTCGACACCATTATTAATTTGTTATTATTGTTATTATTACACACATTTTTGTCGTGTTGTGGTGTGTTTTTTCCGCAGATTGTTTCAATGTCATTAATTGGTAATTAATACAAGCGGAGAGTAAAGTAAGTTGAGTTGTTTTGTTGGGTGTTTGTGGGTTGTCGTCACAGAAGAGCAGCAGGTTTGTAAAGAAAAAGAAAATAAAGAAACGAATTTTGTTAGTATTATATAAACATACATATTTTTTATTCTGCTGATGATATTTATAATTGAATAATTATAGCGTCTATCTTAAAATTTCACAAAACTAAAAGCAAATATTGTAATCGGTCTTCTGCCATTAAAACTTCGTCAAATAGTTTGAAAATGGTATGAAAAAACGGACAGATTTTTTCTTATATTTTCCTTCACATCTCTGGCTAGTAATCGATAATCTGAAGTAGTTATTTAAATTGAATCAATTCATTGACAGAGTAATTTGTATGATTGGATCTATATTTATTCTAATTATTTAAAGTATAGATACTTGATATGTAATTTCTGAGAACTCAAGGAAAAGCAAATATTTAGTACATAGTGTAATTTGAGTCTTCTAGCTTTCCTTACTATTGTTTCTATTAAAATTATATACAATACTATGCAATAAAATTATAATTTCATATAAGTATTCCCCAAACTGGTTTTTGATCCCTAATAGGCTTTTCACACAGCCAAATTAATTGATCAATTCAAATTTTTATTGAGAAACCAGTTTTTGCCCTTCACACTGCCGGCTACTCGATAATCGATCAGCTGTTATACATTTTTGTTTTTGCTTTTCATAAGAAGTTGGTAAGTTTCGTCAGCTGATTGCAATTGAACAATAACTCGCAGACAAAGAACGTATATATAATTACAAATACGGTCTTTGTTGCATAGTTGCATTTCATTTTCAATTAAATTAAAATTCATGTAATAATTGATTTAGATTTTTATTTTTGTATGGTAAATCAATGTTAATCAGCGTTTTAAACGAGTAGAGGCCAGTTAATTGATCAATTTGCTCCTGTGTGAAAAGGCTATAAGAATAATATTAGAAACAATTAGAAAATTTATCATTAATTTAAGTGATTCGACAAACGCGAGTTTGTTTTTCATTTGAGTGTTAAGTTAAACACTCTTTACTTATAAGGAGTATAGTAAATAAGACCATTTTGTATTTTAATTTTTCCATAGCTAAGTGGCTCTATAAACTCGAGTTTATTGATACCTTTAGTGTTTAAGTTTAAACACTACACCACAAACTTTTTTTTTGATAATTTTAGTGTTTTAAGTAAAATTATACTACCTTTCAATTATATTATTAGATATAAAATATTATTTAACCATTTAGAGATTATATCATTAATAAGTGTTCCATAAACACGAGTTTATTAATTACTTTACGTATTAAAGTTAAACTTCACTCCTTAAATCAACCAGTTTATTATACAAGATTGTCCTTTAATAATTTAGATGTGTATAAGTTCCATAAACTCGGGTTTATTGGTAATTTTGGTGTGTAACCTAACGCTATGAACCAAGGAGTTCGCTCTACCAAAACTAGTTGCTGTTCAATGCTAAATATAATTCTCTAACACAATAATGGATGATACAGGAGTTTTCCAGTACAAAAAAGACCCTTTAAATTTTTTTGTGCGAAAGAATAAAAATATATATGTAGCTTGTTACAAGATCTTATGGCGCGATTACGAATTTCTGTTTATAGCTTTGTTATGTATGAAAAAGCTTCTATCGGATCCAAAGATTTTATGAAACAACCGAAAAGACACTTGTGAATTCTCCATAAACCCAAAATCTTAAACTCGAGTTTATATGTCCATATTAATTAATTAAGAGCAATTACCCGCCTGAAGAACAACAAAGCGGCAGGGGCCGATAGATTACCGGCTGGCTATTCAAATACGGTGGCGAAGAACTGATAAAGTGCATGCATCAGCTTCTTTGCAAAATATGGTCGAAAGAAAGCATGCCTGACGATTGGAATCTCAGTGTGCTCTGCCCAATCCATAAAAAGGGAGATCCCACAAACTGTGCCAATTATCGTGGGATCAGCCTGCTAAATATCGCATACAAGGTTCTATCGAGCGTACTGTGTGAAAGACTAAAGCCCACCGTCAACAAACTGATTGGACCTTATCAGTGTGGCTTTAGACCTGGAAAATCGACAACTGACCAGATATTCACCATGCGCCAAATTTTGGAGAAGACCCGTGAAAAGAGGATCGACACACACCACCTTTTTGTCGATTTTAAAGCTGCTTTCGACAGCACGAAAAGGAGCTGCCTTTATGCCGCGATGTCTGAAGTTGACGTTGAGCAACACCAAAAGCTCCATCATAATTGGGAAGGACCTCTCCGAGCCGTTCGATACCAAACGAGGTTTCAGACAAGGTGACTCACTATCGTGCGACTTCTTTAACTTGATGTTGGAAAAAATAATACGAGCTGCAGAGCTAAATAGAGAAGATACAATCTTCCACAAGAGTGTACAGCTACTGGCGTACGCCGATGATATTGATATCATTGGAAGCAACAACCGCGCCGTTTGTTCTGCTTTTTCCCGCATGGATAAGGAGGCGAAGCGAATGGGTCTGGAGGTGAATGAGGACAAGACGAAATATCTCCTGTCATCAAACAAACAGTCGGCGCATTCGAGTCTTGGCTCCCACGTCACTGTTGACAGTCATAACTTCAAAGTTGTAGATAACTTCGTATACCTGGGAACCAGTATCAACAACACCAACAATGTCAGCCTCGAAATCCAGCGCAAAATCACTCTTGCCAACAGGTGCTACTTTGGACTGAGTAGGCAATTGAACAGTAAAGTCCTCTCTCGACGAACCAAAATCAAACTCTACAAGTCGCTTCATTCCCGTCCTGCTTTATGGTACAGAAGCTTGGACGATGTCAACATGAGATGAGACGACACTAAGAGTTTTCGAGAGGAAAATTTTACGCAAGATTTATGGTCCTCAGAACATTGGCATCGGCGAATACCGCAGACGATGGAACGATGAGCTGTACGAGTTATACGACGACATTGAAATAGTTCAGCGAATAAAAAGACAGCGGCTACGCTGGCTAGGTCATGTTGTTCGAATGGACGAAAACACTCCAGCCCTGAAAGTGTTCGATGCAGTACCCGCCGGAGGAAGCCGATGAAGGGGAAGGCCTCCACTCCGTTGGAGGGACCCGATGGAGAGCGACCTGGTTACACTTGGAATCTCCAATTGGCGCCGAACTACGAAGAAAAGAGAGGAGTGGCGCGCTCTCATCGATTCGGCTATAACCGGCTAAACGGTTGAACGCCAATCACATACATTAATAAATTAAATTTAAAACTTGTTTGCTCTCCTGATTTTCTTCACTTTAAGGGAAAGTATGGCTAGATGTATTATTTCTCAGGCCTGTCACAATGTAACCTATAAATGAACCCTACATATTCTTTTAATACTTCAAGTGCTACGAAACTTTATTTCTGACCTATTAGTATATTATTACAACGATTTTTAAATAAATTTTCCATAACTGTAAACACATGCTTTATGCATGAGCAGCTTACTGTATACAGCGCGTGCCGTAACTTTTTCATTAATTTATAAACGAACTGCGTGTGCGCGCCACATAATCGCCATGTACAGCTGCATTTATTCATAATGTGTTTTCAATCTTTATTTTCGTGGAAAATCGCACACATGTGAAATATAAGCATTATGCCACATTTTGGGTTGACACCTGCGGCCATGACTTTTGCCGCCATTACAGTAGCTGCTGAGCGCATTGTTGCGCTAATACAAATATAAACTAACACACACAAGCACACATGTGTCTTCTTTGTAGAATTTTATCGTTTGTTGTTTTTGTAATTTTTTTCATGTCAACGGAAGGCGAACAGACCGTTGCGGCCGGAAGTTTGAGATCATGGCGACAAACAGCAAAAGCAACAACAAATTATACAACGGCGCGACTCGCCCAACAACAAGGATAACGCTAGTATTTTACAGTGAATCTGAAACGTACAACAAAAACTGTTGCCACAGCGGAGCACAACGGAAGTGGCGTCATTAATACAGCGAATTTGCCGTTTGGCCATTGTGCAGGAAGACAAGGGAGGCCAATTGTCGGCCTGGTGGCTGAAAATCAGTAGTCGCTCGGCTTGTGGAGTGTATAAAAGTGGCCGCAATTATGCGGTTAAATAGTGCAACCCGAAATTGCGGTGAGTGGCGAAAAATTTCGAAAGTGCGGCGCGGTGTGAGTGCAAGAGTGTGAGTTTGGCCGCGCTGTATTTACACAGACACATTCTTACTTTTTAGGTTATTTTAAGCTGTGCAAACGCGAAGAGATTATTATTGTAATATTTTCATTATGCGCCGCATATAAGCATATGTGGAGATTTTCAGTAATTGCACTCGCATTAGGGTGGGTCAGTTTTTTGCGGGAAATTCAAATCTAAAATTTGTAAATAGTTTTTTCTTATATCGATGGAAAATAAATTACGATTTTTGAAAAAGTATTTTTGAATTAAAGATATATTAAGTATTAAATATATTAAATATTTGAAAAATAAGAAATAAAAAAATTTAAAAAATTTATAAAAATTAAAAAAAAACATTCAAAAATAGCATTTCTCAAACAAATATTACGCCTTTCAAATATTTTTTTAATTTCCATAAGTCTTATTAAAATTTCAATAATATCCATCCACCCTAATATAGCACACATGTACATATATGTATATTTATGTGTGACACTCAAGTGGCCTTCTCGCGCTGGCTTGTGGCAGTGTAAATTAAAAGCCGTTGTGTGCAAAATTAATTTATTGCCAGTTGAGGTAAATTAATTTTTTACTTTTCACATTTTCGTGTGATAAATTACAGCATGGGAATTTTTGTTGGTTGAAAATTTTCCAAAAAATATTACAGAAAATAGTATGTAAACGAACAAAGGTGAAGAGTAGAATGTGTATAAGATGATATGAGGACGGGTAGCGATATGTGATATGAAAGGTTATAAGACTGTTAACTGCATGGTGAAGTAAAATTAATTTTGAGAAGAAGGACTGAATTGAAAAAAAAATGGGAATAATTCCTTTACATGCCAAGACTGTATTGAATATATCGATTTTCTTGTGCCTCGTAATAAATAAGATCCTTTTCCAACCACTCTAAGGCTCTGAATACTTCGTAAGCATCGTCTATGGTAGTTCGAAGGAATCCTCTAGCTGTCATCTTCATCTTGTTGGTTTCAATAGCACACAGCAAATTGGACTTTGCTCTAAGTCTATAAAATAATTAGGTTGTCTGTAGTTTTGGAGTCCAGTAACATAGATGCATATCGAAACAAAGAGGGACAGTTTGTATACGCGTGAATATGTTTAGACACTATCAGAATGGTGTTGGAATAAATATTTAGTCTGGATATGTTTTTTCCAAAACTTTGGGTAGGTATAGTTTATAATTTATTCGGAGTTAAATTCTATTTATCGGGAAACCTATTTCCCGAATTATTCTAAGAATGAATATTGACCCCGTCAGCCGAAAAATTTGAAAGATCTTCTGAAACGACCATATTTGATATACATAAGGTTCAATGATCTCTAGATTTCTGATGTCTACTAACTACTTACAATCCATGTATATCACATTATACCAGATTATACTAGAACGTTTATCTTTGTTTGGTAATAATAAACTCCTCTCACTGAATAAAGTTAAGAGTTTCAAATATTCTCGCTGACAATTTAGAGTATTTATGACAGCCTGTACTTAAATTCTGCTTCGTGGTTATAGAAGTGTTTCGACGAAGAGACGAAGGGCTAACATAAGTGCATAATATCGAATGGGGACTATTATAGTGGTGACAACATAATTGAATAAATATTTTTCTAAAAACAGAACGAAAATTCCCGATACTTTTTGAACACACCTCGCAGTTCGGTAGTGTCACGAATACTTTTGAATTTAGTTAAGAACAGTAATATCAACTAAGATAAGAAACTTTAGGATGGATTTAGATGTTAGCTGACCTGACCGAGAACTTTTGTCTAGTTTACAACGAATAAGTGGTCATAGAAAACCAAATAATAGTTGTTCAATAGCACACCAGTTATCCCTGAATTCACATGGAAATGTACTGACCTAGTTAATTGCAGTGTGTTCGAAAGAGATGAGTATCTGAAGTTATATGAAGTAAAATAAGATGCCAGCACAAATGTCGGTTATTCGCATTTATAAACTCACCAAAATAACAAAAAAAATGTCCAGTATTTTTTAAAATATAAAGTTTATATAAAAAATCCAAATTTGACTTTGCCAAAAATTTATATAATATGAAGTGGCCATTGTGACACTTTCAAAAAATCATTTTTTTATTTTGCTTATTTGATGGATTATACTTTCAAAAATATCCTGTGAAATCGCAAGCTCGTATCTTGGAATAGTTTTTGAATGGCAGCGTTCTAGAGAGTGACCGCGAGCAGGTATAAACGACTATTGTTGAAACCTTAAACGCGTTTTTTCAAACGATATTTCTCAAAATTCCTGACATCATAACTCAACGAGAAACTGACCGATCGACTTTAAATTGAAACTGAGTATTCTTGAATATATTTACTGTACAATATTGAAAATTGTCAATTTGGTATTAAAAAAAAAACTCTTTTCTTAAAATATAGCTGAAATTTTACATTTATGTCCAAAAAAACTTCAAAACATTCGATCGAATACTTTCTTTAAAAAAAAAATCACGAAAATCGCCTAATTTTTAATGGATATAGTAGCTAGTATAGTCCCTTAAAATAGAGGAAAAGGTATATAATTTGCCATACTTCGCATTCTTTATGAAGTGTATTCTGTAATTTTCAATCAGCATTTTTTCGTAATTTTAAAGTAAATATCTACATGTTGGAGGAATACTTCGAAAAATGTCGAAATTATTTAAAACAATTGGTTTGATCCAATACCCAACCGTGTGTTGTTCAGTTCAATATGTTACTGAGTAGACTTCTTATGAAATTATAGATTTTAGTTCTCAAATGACGACTCAAGAACTTTGAAATGTAAGCCAAAACATATTTTTTAAAATGAAAGCTGATCATTAGCCACTCCATGATAATAATAAAGCGGTTGGCGCACCCTCCAACATATCTTATAATTCAACTGAAAAAATTTATATTGATATTATTGGTATTAAGGGAGTAATCACAGGACTTTCACTAAAGTAAACATGTAAACAATGGTCGAATAAATACCTAATAGGGGTTGAAGAGGATGTCTTTGTTAACGAAATCTAAATAAAAATCATATCGACGCCATTTTATGTTGAGATATTACTTTCAGTGATTGTCCACCTTCTGGAACATGTTCCGAGTTTACCGTGTATGAAAGTAACGCGCTGAAAGGACTACAGTCCATTCAAAATATAGCTCATTCAAGTATGTAAAAATATATCATATACACGTAAACTCATCATTCCATATAGAGTTCTATCAAATAAGGGTTGTTGCATATTTGCTCACTTTACTCATCTGTTTACTCAGTGCAAACTCTTTTGAAAATGCGATTGCTCCCCACAAATTAGTAATAATCACTACGGTGTGCGAGTCAATTTAGCGCGCACGTTTACTACAGCAAAGTATTGCCTTAATTAAATTTCCAATTTCCATGGAGAAGCGAAAGCCAGTGCAGTAACACATACACATGTGTATGCAAAGCGAACCATAAATGTCGCTATGTATGTGTGAATGTATATGTAGAAGCATAAGCGTATGTTGACCACAAATAAGCACTTTAATGCCGCACAAAGCCCAGCTACAGCTGTTTGTGCCAGCACACACACATACATAGATATGGAAATTATCATATGTGAGTGTATGTGTGCCTGTGTGGCGCGTGTTTGCCGCTGCTTTCACTTACTAAGAGGGAGACAAACCACTGCATTTACGACAACATGCTTTAGCATATTTGCAAGCCAAATTCGTTGCAGGTATATTCGATTGTGCATATAGACAGGTTCGGTTGGGGCTGTGCAGTTATTGTTGTTGTTGTTCGAACAGCCGTTGCCGTTTTACGCGAAATGGTGAGAGACTGGCAGCGTTTAACGTATTAAGCGGGAATATTTAATGCAAAATCAACAAGGCCGCTGTGGCGTGGCGCACGTTGAACATGTTGGAGCGTAATGCAACCACACACAAACAAAGCTATATATATATATATATACAAACTCATACTACAGTTTAGACAACAACAACAACAACTACAACAATACAAAGTAGTGGTGGCAGCGCAGGCATTTAGTCCACACTGACCACCAATACTAATAGTCAACAATGCTGGGGAGCGATATTGTCGTTAAGCACAGCAAATGAGGGACAACAATAGCAACAACAACAGTAGTCATACAGCCAGCTAACCATGCCAAAGCACGCGTAGCCATATGTACATTGTACATATGTATGTATGCTTTAAAGTCGGCTATTAGTAAATGTTTGTTTGTATGACTGTCCGAGAGTTTTGGGAACAAAAGCATTTGGTCAGCTAAGTCGCCATGCACCGCTAGTTAGGCAGGCATTGCTGTTGGTTGGTTGGACAAGTCAACTGAGCTTACATAACTGGTTAGTATGGGAGTGTGGGTGAAAGTGGTGTGGGTTGTTGGCATCGTTATATATATGTAAGTATATCTACGCCATTGTTATGCACTCATAGCGGTTTTGTGTATTTTGGTGTAGACCACACGTTTTGCTAGCGCTTAACACATATCTTTTTCTTTACTTTCCCTTCCTTGTACCAGCATATATCACAGAGCTGCTTGCAATTGACCTTGGGAATGGTCAAAAGCACACTGTGCCGTTATATAAACGTAAGTTCGTAGATATGGAGTGCTATTATACTATACTATGGCCCATTATACTTTTCATAATTTTCGATTATTAATTGAATATTTAATAAATTAATAATAATTTTTTATTTTATTTTAAATAAAGCAGAGTAAATGTTTGTTAAGTTCTAAATTTCGGCATTTAGCCCCATTTTTTATACGTTTTTGAAAATATTAGATTTAGCACACAAATTTTAATCAATCCAAAGTTGTTCTAAATCTATGCGGGCTATGGATGTTTCTAGTTCTATCGGGCGATCCAAGTTGAGGTACTTTTTACAATAGGCTTCTGTTGACAGATGTCGGGTGAGTCGTGTCAAGCTGTCATGTTATTTTAGTACAGTATTGTTTGGCATTTCATTATGGAAAGACTTACGCCTGAACAACGTTTAAGACCGAATAGATCACGTCCAGCAAGTAGAGAAGAAAATATAGCCGCCGTTGCTGAGAGTGTACTCGAAGACCGTGGAGAGCCGATTCGTTTCTAACCGTCAATGGCGACCGTTATCACACCATGATAACCAACTATTTGATGACTGAAATTGAACCTTGTGATCTCGGCGACATTTGGTTTCAGCAAGAATGTAATTCATTTATAGAGAGAACACATCGCTGAGCAGATAATTTCAAATTTTGGGCTGGTCGATTGGCCACCTAGATCATAATATCACAACGTTAGATTTTTTCCTGTGGGGATATATATATATAGTCAAAAATCTATGCCCACAATCCCGTTTCTATACAGGCCTTAGAGATTACCTCACAGCCACAGCTGGCGTACCTAGGGGTAATATTGGACTCATAACTCAAATTCAAAGAGCACTTAGCGTACTCTTCAAGAAGAGCAAATAAGGTACATAACATCTTATCCAGAATGATGGCAAATAAAGGCTGAGTGCGTTCTAGCTGGAGATTTCTAATATCAAAAGCAATGAGATGTAATCCTGTATGCAACTCAAAAATGGAACCAGGCGCTAGACATAAAAGTATATGGCAAGTTGATAAATGCAGTGCACAGACTCTCAGCAATAAGAGTAACAAGTGCTTTCCGAACAATGTCCAGTGAAGCAGCTGAAGTACTAGCTAGTATGCCGCCCATAGACATCTAGGGAAAAGAATTCGCGCGAATGCGCCCCACTCATATACAAGAAAGTTAGAAGAGAGAAGCAGGAGCATCACAATATGGCAGCAACGGTGGGAAACCTCAACCAAAGGACGGTGGACCCACAGACTTATATCTAACATCCATTATTGAATGAGTATACTGCATGGGGACCTTGATTTCACCTGACCCAAATATTTACTGGTCACGGTTGCTTTAGAAGCTACCTGTACTAATTACGTCATGACACTACTCCGTACTGTCCGATGTGTACAGAGTCCTTAGCAGACTGTGAACATTTTTTGTTTTCATTGCCTTCGATTTTTAAGTATAAGGGGTAAGCTGAGAAATACCCTTAGGAGGTAGTTTAAGGGTGGTAAATTTGATTGCACTTATGTGTCAGTCCTCCGATAAATGGAAAGCTGTTAGCGAAGCAGACAGAACAGAGTCATTTACAACAGAGTATGCGTCAGTATGTCCGTATCATAAAGGAGAATTAAAATGTCTAGACACTCCCACGAAATAATACTTAATCCGGTGGTTCCGTGGGAGAGTCTTGAGTTGGGATTAGGTTTGGTTTAGCGGGTTAAAATTCCGCACTTCGACTTTGATTCCTCCTACTATAAAAAAATCCTTAGAGCAAATCATTACACGTGTCATTCGTCAGTCGAAATACTCGAAAGAGTCATCGACACAACGGATGGACCATCTGAGACGTACCCACGGCCAACATTTGAGAGAGATAATCTTTAAACGCAGTCTAAGGGGCATCTTCCAAATTAACCCGTTAGTTAAATTATTTGGTTTGATTTCCGGTTATTTTACCTGAAACAAATTGGTTCTATAGTGAAAGCCAACTAAAAATGAATGAAGGCGAACTTTAAGGGAAACAGCTTTGATCTTGGTTACTTTCTGACTTCTTTTTATTTGATAATTCTGTTTTCTTTGAACGACTCTCCTTTCCAGTTTATTACCTTCATTCAAAGTTACCATAAGAATCCAAAGCTCCCTTTAAAAATGTCAGTAAAAGTGAAGGAACTCTAAATTGTTTTCATATTTTTTATGAACTCATACCCTATTGTCAAAATTCTATGAATATCGATATTCATATGACAATGATAATTGAATAAGTCCAATCGGATTTTAAAAATATAAAATTTTGACTATTGTATTATCATAAATAAACGCTGATTTCCATGTTTATCAAAGACAATTTTGTTTTTGTACAAAAAAATTTCACTTAAAAATATCAATGTGAAATAATGTGATTTTTTATTTCCTTACTCCATATCTAACGACTAGGTGGACTGAAATTTCGTAACTACCTTTACATCAGTGATAAATTCACTTTAACCATGCCACAATATTGTAACGTATACCCTGCGCACTAACTGCATTCGCGCTTGCCCCCCACCCTGCGACCCGCGCTGTGTATAATTTCCCGCCACAATTTCAATCCCCACTCTGCCATATAATTCTTTTAACAATCGGTAATTTGTGGTTTTTGCGGTCGCATTTTCAGTTGTTTTCACTTGCTGTTTTATTTATAGCCAACGTTTTCGCGCACATTCGTGCCAACACAAATGTGTGCACAACCATTAAAAGCTATTGTATTGGTAGCAAGTTGACCGCTATAGCCTTTTAATTGCATATATTAGGGCTTTTTCGCATGGTTGGCGCTGGCCCAATCGCCTGACTGACTGAGTGGCAACGAGTTGGCTCATTTTCTGCATGAAATTGCACCTGGCCAGTTTCTATTATTATTTGCCGTGTTGTGCTACTCATATTTTTATTTCGTGATTTCGTTTCGCCGGTGTTTATGGTTTTTTCACTTTCCGGTTACTTTTTCCGTCTTTAATTGTCGTTTGTTTTGTCAATCGCAAGCGATGTGTAAATGAGCTTTGCTTTGTGTACATTTTTTCATTGTTTGCCAATGAGGAAAAGTTATTTTTGTGAAAGTGAGTCGCTCAAGTTGTTTCAAAGTTAAAATTATTCAAAAGGTTTTCTCTTTAATAATATACTATAAGTATTGACCAGCACTTACCTACCACATCCAGATAGCCCATTTGACTTTTCATTGGATCCGTATTTATTTGACACATATACCAGCCTTTATCGCTCTCTTTGATATCTTTGATTTTCATTGTCCACGTTTTGTGTTCTGAATTCGTTATGCCGATGCGTTGATTTTTTGTAATCACATGATTTTGTATGGTCAAAATTGTTTGTGTATCTACACGCAGCCACGCGACCTGAAAGAGATGAAAGAGTTTTGTTAAAAAAAATAATAATCAAGACAAATGTTACTACAGAAAAATTTCTTAATATATTGAAAAAATATTGCTTCGAAAAGAATTATGTTAAGATGGTAATATTTTATTACAAATTTCTTGAACGGATATGATATTATATTGACTACTCTTATACCAAGTACGAATGTCAAAATTGTATTCTGGTGCGTAATGAATTGTTCTCCCTAATTTTCCAAGACCAAACCAACAAAATTTGATCAGATCATATCACTCATTTCGTCCATATTTCTGACTTCATTTTATTGAAGCATGGTCGTCCTAAGCCGTGTTTTGATGCGGCGAAGATAAGAGAAAGAACGTTCAGAGCTCGCGTTTGTTACGGAAAGTGTACAGAATACTCGGAGATAGGTATGGATTGTCGGGAATATGGCGACATCACATTTTCGTAATGTTTCCAGTGCAGAAGTTGGAATTTCGCTGCCTTCAATTTTTTGTTGCTGCTGCCACTGTCATTGCCAGTAGCTTAAGGGGTTATATACAGTTAGAATTTTCAAAAAATCTATTTTTATTTTATTTCATTTTCTTAATGTACATATATTTAAGAATACACACAGAAAATTTCATATCGTTCCGGTGAATATTTTCAAAGTTACAAGCAAATGAAAAATTTGAAAAGGCGTTTCAGAGTGCTTTTAAGTACAAGGTCCAAACTTTAAACGCGTTTTTCTCAAAATGGTGTTTTCAAAGTCGGTGACCAACATTACTCGAAAACGGCTAGACCGATTAGTCTCAAATTTTAACACGACCTTCTTAAATATATTTTTTAATAATTAATCGTTGATTTTTTCTCTCCGATAAATATATTTTTTTTTATAAACAATTTAAGGCCGAAATTTCGGTGAAAAATCGATTTTTTTTTTTGAGAAACCGCCATTTTGTCAAAAAAATTTATTTTGCTTATTCCTTCGATTAATTACTAGATTTAACATTATTTTAACGAAATCTGTTTGGTTTTTTAATTTCGGATGATCCAGTTCCGAGATATAGTGGTCACCGCAAAACGTCTTTTTTGAGAGGAGCTCCTGGAGATCAGCTGTAGCTCTTTTTCAAATAAATATTTTTACTAAAACTAAGTCTTAAAATAAAGTTAAAAGATACCATAATATGTGTATAAATTTTTGGATCAATAAATTAAAAAGTTTTCTCAGAAAAAATTCTGGAAAATTCACTTTTTTTCGGCCGTCCAACTGTATATAACCCCTTAATTCACCTTTGAGTTTCATTTTTGTACGCTTTTTTCATCATCCAGAAGATTCCCGAATCTTTCTATCAAGATCATTGATTTCGTTTTCTTTTAAAATACTTGCTTTTTCTGGGAGCAACACACTCAATTGGTAACCATCCTAAACTTCTTGTGAAATACGAGCTTCCAAATCTTCTTTGATGGTATCCAGCAGAGGTATGTAGACAGAGACCCTGTAGTAATCTTCGCAAGTTTTCACGTCGTAATTTTCGCGTTTCGTTTGTCGACCATATGTTTTTGGTTTCGCTTCGCCAACATCGAGTTTTTCCGCCATTTTCTTGGCTTCTGAATAAATCAATCAGAATATTTCATCAACTTTTTCCCTCTTTTTTTCCAACGTGGCAACCAATGTCCCAATCATTTTTGATGCCTACGCCAAATCAATTGCTTCCTTTTGGAGAATTACGCTGAGCGAATGGGTGAGCGATAGAATGTCGCTGAGACAGAAGAGCCCGACGATAAATTCGAACTTGCACAAAGCCGATATGAGAATTGTTGCTTTGCCTGCTGTTTCTCTGTTCATCAACTCACTGATTTTTGACAGAGCTTCGATGATCAACGGTAACTTCGCAAACAAATTGAAGGACAGCATCGTGCCTCTCTACCCATCTTGTTTCACACAACTGGACAATTTTTTCACCAAGTATCTTTGCTAATATAGTCACACGTTTTGGAAATGAGTTCTTGAAGAATTTGTCGACTTCTCGTATGGCACTGGCAACGTTTTCGATTAATCGTACTTTCACTGACTTTGAAATACTGTTGTTGAGTTTGTGCGAGAGACACGGAGTCATGACAACGTTTTTGGCAAGATAAACGGAATTAAATGAAACGTCACCATGCGTCGAGTGTTTTTATACTCAATAGTACCAATTGTACAGTACTGACGCTAGGTGACACCACCACGATGCCGCTTGCGACTATCGAACACCCAATTAATTCGGTATCTCTGTGGGCATATATGTCTCATACTGTAGTCAAGACTTCGACTCTTTCTCAATTCAGAATTTAGTACTTCCGCTGTGAGTCGCCCAGAAAAGAGTTAAATAAGTTTAGACATGTCATATAATGCAATATAATGAAGTTACTGAACGAAACGGCGCATATTTGAACTAAATCCGATCACTGTAATACTTTTTATAAAGCACTGAATAAAGATCATAAAAGCGGAGTGGAGATATTTGCCAACCCAATATTCCCTTTAACGATGTTATCATCGCATCATATCACATCATACCATAATAAGATATCATCACAACCAAAGAAACTCATATTGCATTTAAATCATACCTAGGTACATCATATCATATTCACATCATATCATATCGTATCAAAACATGATATAATACATTAGTGAATCATATAAAAAATATAACAGCATATCAAAACACATATCACCACACTTCAAAGCACATTATATTACTTCATCTCGAAACACATCATATCACCTCCAAGCGAAACATATCACATCCCTTCATATCACATCACATCTCTTCGAAGCACATAAAATCATATCAATTCAAAACAAAACATATCACGTTCTGCCATATCATATCACATTATTTCAAAGCGCTCCATATCACAATACTTCTATCAGAATCATATGATAACTTCTCATTTCATACCATATCAGATCACACCAAATCAATTTCCTTTTCTATTTACATTATTTCATAACCGGATATTTTCTAGGCTTCAAAATTATAATTCCGCTTTACAATGAAGAAATATAATTCTATAATCTACGCAGGAATTCTGTATAGATGTTTCACAGCAATATGTATTGAGGGAAAAATAAGGGTTTAATTGACGAATTTAATAAGCAGAAATATACTATAGAAACTCTACAATATTATAGGAAGGGCAGAATACTGATGCTAAAAGTCGTTTGTTGAAATTGTTTTTTTTTTTTTTAAATAAACTAGATAATCCGTAGAATCCTTTGAATATGACAAAGTAGTTTTGTTTTTGATTCAGTGAGTAAGTGATTTGTTAATTTCTCATATCACACTAAAAGCTGTCTTGTATGGCTTTTGAAGTAGTTTATTAACAATAATGTCCATGTCAACCTAACATTTCTTCTATCACGTATTCTTAAAAAATACCATTATTATGATTAAAGCAAGCCTGATGCGTCTAGACCATACCTGTAAACACAAACATATGAAAATAATATTCCTACAATGCGGCGACTTGCTGTCTCATATGCAAATAAGTAAATGAAGTGGAAAGAATCTGAGAAAATTGGACAGGTAATGAATAAATTTAAAAACAAATGGTGGAGGTAAAACAATATATGCACAACAACAAGCGGAAATTCAAAGAATGCAGTCAATTACTTAAAATAAGCGTAGTAGAGCAAGAAGTTGTGATAAAAGAAAAATAATTTTTGAAGAAAAGAGGAGTTGGGAATGTTCAAAAGTACAATAATAACAATGTGGTGTGGTGAGTGCAAAGGAAATGTGTATATGAATGGTGATATGGGAGTAGAATGAAATAAGAGTGGTAAAAGAAACTAAAAATACATACAATCGCTTGGTGATGAAAAAAATTAAAACAACAAAAACAATAATATAAACAAATGATTAACTGTACTTTTAAATTATGAAGGATAGGAGTAGAGATTACTTGCTTTGAAGCAGAATAATTCAGTATGATGAGTTTTGGCGATGAGTAAACCAGATGAGTCAAGTACTTTTGTTCAAAAGCGAACAACAAAAACCCATTCATGTGTTACAAAAACATAAAAAATGCACTGATAGCATTCTTGAGCTATTCAAGAATGAAGATCCACCTGTTTTAAGTAGCAATGAGTTGAGTTTCAAAAAGCATCTCAAGTGGAATTCTCTATTATGAATTGAACAAATGAAGCATATGACTATAATAAGCAACAAAAACGATATGTTCTTGTAGTGATTGAAAGAAACCACAATTCTTTCTACACAATAAAAAACAAAAAATAAAACAGCGGAAGCAAAACGCAGCGACAACAGGAAGTTTATTAATTGTGCGGGTGAGAGAGAAATTAATGAAACAAAAACAACAATTATAATACAACAAAGCATACAAATGAAGAGCAAGTAAATATAATAACCACAATAAATAAATATACACCACAATAACAAAAACAACAAGCGAGTATTAAAAAAAAAAAAAACGAAAAAAGAAGGAAGAAAACCGGGAGCAGAAGTGAAGGGTCATTGGTTAACTCACCAGCAGGGTGGCGGCACTTATGCGGAAGTGATTATGTGGCATGAATGAAATATGAAAAAGCATAAAATAATAATGACAAACAAAAGCAACAACTACAACAATACGAGCAACCACCTCAAGCATAACAAACACTCAATAAACAATAAAAATTCAACACACACACATACACATACATTTATAAACATCCAAGGAAAACACAATATTTTCTCCATCAACCGTTATATGAAACACTACCGTTATACGTGATATAAAACGCTCATTGTTTTGCTTGTGGCTGAGACAGACAGATCGTTCGCCTGTACACCGTTAAGCACCATAAAATAAGTAATTATACCCATGAGCCTGCTCGATTATCTTTTTAAGGCTTAATTGGAGAAAATCATTTATGAAAACAAAATAACAACAACATGCCGACTTACATATATGGCGCACTGGTAAGTTTAATAATTTGTATTTACACGAGTACTACACTCGAGTATATTTACTGATTATTACTTATTTAATTTTGTTGTTGCTACACAAGCCGAAATTTAATGGTTTTGTGGGCAAGTGTACTAGTGGTGTTGGTAAATTGAATGTGCTATCAGACTATTAGTGGTGTGTAAGGGTCGAGTGGATATGAGTGTATGTGTAATATGAGAGTAGTGGAGTATGTGTTGTTTATATATGTGTGAATATTTTTATGTAATTAATTGAACGGCGCCCCAACAGGAATATTTGAAGTTAATCTGGCAGTTAATATTAATAAATTGAAGAATATCGTCAAGGCTTTTGTAATTGCAAATATTAAAATTTAAGGCGATCAGTACAAGTCAGTATACTAATCGCACTAAAACTACTCTCATATAATCTTCGTATCTAGCTCTAGCTCCGTTGTAAAAATGAAAAACATTGGTTTAAACCATATTGAGTAAATACACTGACTTTATATCTACTGGTCAAATAAGACATCTGTATAAAGGTCGTTGAGGAACTATCCACCAAGTTTACTCGCGAGCTCCGTGTCTGCATTTGATGGTAATTTTACACTATGGACGCAATTCACTGGGAGGGAGTCATTGAAGATGATAGCTACTCTGTTAATTGCGTTCAATGCTAGTATGAAGTACTACCAACTTGCGATTTTTGTATATTATTGTGGGTCCGTAGCTTGATCATAATCAGCGTGGCACTCTCTAACCATGTTTCCTGAGAAACCGAGCTCATTTTTGCCATAAGTGATAAAAAGCATCATAATCTGCGTCGTGGCCCTTTTCATTTTCATTCCAGGTTGTGATGTGAATTCTTCGAAAGTCTTGACACGTTTTCATCCTACAGTTGGCGGATTTGGCTTACAGAGTCTAACGAGCTGTATTTTATGGTCCGGCTGGATGAAATTACTTTTTCATCGACTGCTACGAGCCTTGCATAGGGATATACCGTCCCTGCCTTAGCAATAGCGGCTCTCTCATCGTCACAGGCTAATACTTGGCCCAGGCACCAGTCTTAATCTGTACATGCAAGTGGAAGAACTTGATTGCTTAGGGTCAACCCACACTGGATTAGTCACGTCGCGTACGTTCCCTCGGCTTGGATTCCTGGAGCTCATTCTTAGTTGGCGGTTAAAGTCCTACTCCTAGTGGACAGCACTACGTTTCTCCGCATACTTATATGTTGCATGACACTTTCCTTGATTCAGTATTTCCGTCTCCCTACCATGGTACGACTACATCTTGAATGTCATGTACAAGACCTAACGATGGAGCCATGGCTTAGCGAGGAAGCTAGCGATTTCTTTAGAAAGCCAAATTTTATAAATTTCCCTTACTTAAAGATAACCTCTATAAAATTTATCAACACATTTCCTACTGGGTCTTTGACAGCCATTGTGAAAATTTGAAGGAATATAAGATTCATAAATGCATGTGTATGTGTCTGCATATGAGGCTATACATGTCTGCTGAATGGGTTGGCGAGTTGTTGTATCGCATTTGTTCAACACTAAGTGTGTTCGCTTATACCATTTTGGGGAACATTTATGCCCATTAGACTATGATACTACCTCAAAACATATACACACAGTCAAATAAACAGACACATACATACAAAGGAGCGCCCTGCCGTCATTTGTGTCCTGATATATGAATAACAAAATGTTGGCTGTACGCGTCATAAGTAGTTGATTATGGTTAATGTGCTGTTAAAGTGTTACCGTTGTGCGTAAATAGCAGCAAATCGACACACCAACAATGCCAGTGTGGAATTGTTAATGAGGCAGACAAATTGTTTTGATTCCTTCACAGACATAAAGGCTGATGATATGAGATAAGTCTAAGTATCATATAAGCAGTATAATTATATTATGAAAAGTGATTGCTTACGCCAAGGTAAATGTCTAATTTTGGGTTAAACGTTTCATCGATAAAGCGCTTATGAAATTAACACATAGTTGGTGGTTTAGTGCGTGAAAATATATTAAATGTCAGTCTATAAATACCGACAAATAGCTAGTTTCATTAAAACTAAATGTTATTGCCGCTATCACATACTAAATCTGTAGTACGGCGTATAAATTATACTATATCTGTGTAACCACCTACAAGACCTCAATTGTGGCTTTCGCAGCTTTGATTACGTTCTGCCTCATCTATTTAATGTGACTCATAATTCAATTACTTTTTATGAGCTTTCATTGTTTCATTGTTATTGCTTATTATATGGTAGCTGTGACTTTTATGTTTATTACTCACAGCTTTTTTGCAGTATAGTTATGTGATTTTAAGTTAAGTGATTTAAGTTCAAGTAGGTGGTGGTGGTTTGTTTTTTGATAAACTTGTGTACTTGTGTTTTGAAGAAGTGGTGGTTTGTGGAATATGATTTGCATACTATTTTTTATTAGAGATTGTAAGTTCAATATAGAGTGAAAGCTTTATGCTCAAATTCCGCAAGTGAAATTAGCTTTCGTTATAGAGTGAAAGCATTTAGCTCAAATTCCGCAAGTGAAATTAGCTTTCGTTATAGAGTGAAAGCTTAAGGCTCAAAATTTTAAAGTAAAATTAGCTTTCATTAGAGAAAGCTCTAATTTTTAGTGTTAAATTTAGTTAATTAGCAGAGTGAAAGCGAAAAGCTCATATGCTGCTATGAGATTGGCTTTGGCGTATTATATAAAAGGCAGATTTTTAAAACTTTAACTATGTTTCTATTGAATTTGTTGGTAAAGCTTTCTAAGTACTTTGAAATTTTTGAAAAGCTATAATTTTTAATTTAAAATATTTCCGGATTATATGATATTGGGTAATTCATAATCATTATTCGTATTTTTAAATGCTCACCTTAAATGATCCCAAATCCTGTACAACACATGTGAGAAAGGCTTCACGGCCCACCGACGCTGTGACATTTACAATTGGAAAACTGAATTTAGGATCGGCTGAAAGAATGAAAAGAAGATTTTGTGAATAAATATTTGGCATAATTAAGAAATACATTACTAACACCAGAACAATGGTAAATCAATAAGAAACAGATGGAGCTTTATATTGAAATCAAAAATAGGGAGAAAGAGAGTTCCAATTCTTTGTGGGATGTGTGAAAAACTGAAAATTCTGTTTTCACAACAGTTCTATGCTTAAGACATTATATGGATGCCCAGCAGCAAATTTCAGGCCGGCTTTCAGTAAGCTTTTTAACAAGAAAAAAGAAATGCCCAGTTTAATAATAGGGATCTCAAACCGGTCTTTTATAGTAGTTCGGCAAATATATTGCACAATATGGCCATGGAAAATGCCAATGTATCCAAGGAAGGTTTAGATAACGATTCATGGATTGGGAGAATTCGAATCAACTTTCTAATATGATTTATATAATCCAGAATTAAATTGTTTTGAATATATTAATAATATATTAAATTTTTAATTTTTTTTATTATTATTTTTTCATTTTAAGAATTAATGAACTGTTACACTTATATAATAATTATGCATTTTATCTTTTGTTTGTGCATTTTCTATAAATAAAACTTGTATTACTTACTTATCACATCGGCTGCAGTTTCAATTAAACTGAAATCAGTTTTATGGCACATAAATATCAAAACGAATAATAAGCTGCTCGCTGGCTGCCTCAATAGCTTTGTGAAATGTGTTGCGCGTATTGACGGCATTGCATTTATTTGTTCTTATCGCGTATATTTATTTACAAGTAATCGCATTGAGTTCGTTGAGCGTGTGGCATTTTATAAAGCGCTGCTTTAATGCTTTTGATTCATTTTTATGAAATTGTTGTTGTATTTATACACTTCGCAGGAAATTCATTATCATAAGTAGTAGTTGCTGTAATGGTATAAAGGTATGCAGAGAATTATTATTTAAATAATTGTTGTAAACAGAAAGTATAGTGAATAAAATTGAAAAAAAAATTTTAATGATAAACAATTAATTATTCTAATATAGATCTCACTATCCATCATATATTAATATTTAACTAGGCTTTGTTGTGCATTTGGATGATTTATTTGTAATTATGTTAACTTGTGGATTAAAGATTTTTTTAACCTTTAAAGATAAATAAAAATTTATAAGGAAAATCTTCTAAATCTTCTTTAGAGTTGAAGAGAAATAAAATTTTTATTAATTTTATTCCCTTTTGTCTACTTTCGGCGGTGGCTGTTGTGAGATTGGTTGCCTCCAATATTAATGTAAAGCTGAACCCATTGACAGTAAGCGGGTTTAGATGACATACATAGCGCTAGTTTGATAGTTCTGAGTGGGTATCAATAGTGCCTAAATTTATATCAGACATGTTCGTGACTTGCACAATATATGTTTGGGAATCTTCCAATAAATCCGGATATTACAAGTTTCTCAGTGATAGGTTAGGTTAGGTTGAGTGGCTGCCAAACGACGCACCTAGGCCTTTGGGAGACCCATTGTGATACCATTGGGACTGAGATCCCTCACACTATCAAGTCATAATTAAACCACCCTGTGGTCCTAATGAAGTGAAAAAGTTCACACAATTTGACATTAGCAACATCGCCCACATCCTCGAGAAAACCGCATCCAATAGTTGCGATTCTTTTTCTGTACAGAGCCTTGCATCCACAAAGAAGGTGTGTAATCGTTTCTTCTTCTTATTATTCATGGCAGCTCCTGCAGTAATCATTGAAAGGTAGGCCTAGTCTGCTGGCGTGTCTCCCAATCAGACAGTGTCCCGTTAACACCCCTGTTTCATTCCTCTTAAATTTCAATAAGCGGCAAGTACGGCTCTTATTCCACTCTGGCCCCGTTTGTCTACTTACGGAGCAAGTCGTTACTTGTTTCCATTGTGATTCGCCGTATCTACTGCATGTTTATCGATTAAGTATTTGCAGGTTGCCAGAGGTATATAGATTGCCTCTTTATCGGCCTCCAACTGCAGTGTGGTGCCTAGTCTGGCTAGTTCATCTGCTACGCAGTTCCCAGGGATGTCACTATGTCCTGGGACCCATTGTAGGTGTATCGTGAAATATGACGTCATTGTCAATAATAAATCAAAGCATTCTTTCACTATCTTAGAAGATATTCTATTAGACTTCATAATCCTCAAAATATGTTCTACGTTTTTAAGATTCCCCTTTATCAAGTTTCTGAAATTTAGATCACTGTGATGACCCCTACCATATTACATAATTCTCTCTTTCCTATGGATCATTAATTTATATGCTATCCCTATATATCCAAAAAAAAGTTTGGTATGTGCTCTGTATTAGTTTTATTCCATGACCACAAGTATTCCTTAAATTCTATTGCTCCAAGCAGCCATTAAAGGAACTGTAAGATTTAGGTATCGTTCGCTATTCCAATATTCCAATTCATGTTATACTTAATTTTGTGTGAGCATCTGTGGAATAGTTAAACTCTTTAAATTAATTGCTGCTCTTAGTCACTGTAGCTAAGGGTTTCTGTGCTTCTGATACTCTATAGCGCTCTGAGTACACGGAGATAACGTTTTAAAAGACTTTTCGATGTCTAAAATTTCCTCTTCTAAAATACTGCAAACTTAAGTAGACGGTAGAGAAGTAGTTACTTCTAATGAAAATGAGGTTGCCGTCGCTCAATTTGAGGTCAAAACCCATATCACAGGAACTACTCCACCGATTTCAATGAGATTTTGTTGCTACCCTGATATTATCGATGGACAATTGGTCGAAATCAGTTAACAGCGATATTTCGTTCCGTTCGTTTCTCTGTGAAATCGGCCCGGAAATTATCACAACCCTCAGTTACTATATATACAGAACATATGTATATACGGAACAGTCAGGCCTTTGCGGCTTTATTGAAAAGCAACTCGCTGCACTGGTACACTGACGGTTCCAAGACGTCTGATGGCGTAGGTGCGGGAATAACAGGCCCTCGCACTAAACTCTCTGTGCCACTGGATGCTTTTCCTAGCATTTTCCAGGCTGAAGTTTATGCAATATACCGGTGCGCTGAAATAATCATTCAGCGTAGGTATCATAACGAGAGAATTGCCATCATGAGCGATAGCCAAGCGGCACTAAAAGCGCTTTCCTCATACGAAACGAAGTCCCGCCTGGTTAGAGAGGATGCATGGATATTCTAAATTATCTATCAGCGTGCAACAAAGTTCACCTCATCTGGGTGCCGGGACATAAAAGGATAGAAGGGAACGAAATTGCAGACGAGTATGCTCGTACAGCTGCTGCAACTATACCGACTGGGCCAGAACACTTTCTGGCAGTGGGCCCCCACACTATCCGGGATATGTTCCGGGCAGAGGAAAAAAGAGTTAGGGAGGAGCAGAATGACGCCAATGCCATTCAGCTGGATTGCGTCAGTAAAGGGCCTATTGGGAGGTTATAACAACAAAAGATTCAAGTGCTTAGGTGGAAGGTGCAAACTAAGGGTATTGGTGGGTATATACACGGGCCACTGTAAGCTCAGGACACATCTTAATAATCTGAGCTTGGTCTCGTCGCGGACCTGTCGCTTCTGTGACATGGAGGACGAAACTCTCCTGCACTTACTGCTGGAATGGCCAGCGCTTCACAGAAGCAGGAGCAAAGTTTTAGGATATACCATCCCAACAGAGGGGCGCGTCGTCTCCCTTAGTCCTAATACTATCCTGAAATTTTTCAGGGTACTGGGTCTTATGGAGTCGCTGTAGACTTGGATAGGGCATAATAGACCACTGGTCGTGGTGCTTTCCTCAAAATCAATATCTATCTATTTATCTACTATATATAATAGTTTTCGTTATTTTCGTGGAACTTATGCCGAATATATGACAACATTAAGAAAAAAATGTTAAGTTACATTTGAAGTTACTTTCCATTCTTACTTATTATATAATCAATAATAAATAAATACTTTAGTGTTAACTTTCTGGGATCTTGACACATTCATTTCGATTCCAACAGTTTAGTCTCCCTGCTGTTGAATGCAGTAAGTGAACCCAGTTTGCTTGTATATATTTCTTAGGAAACTGGACTCATTAATACACTAATAGCTTCTGGTCCATATTATTTACTATCACCTCTTGCTGAAGCTAAATCTTGTAACTGTACTGCTTTCAGCTTCTCCAACCTTCAAACAAACACTTTTAATTTTTACAGTAATTATAAGCTTTCTACTGAAATGAAGCCATAACTCCTTTGACCTTCAAGGCATTATGTAATTTTTACAAAAAGAAAGTAATTCTTTTATATAACTTCCCGCAGCAATGGAAGTAAATTTGTTGCTTCAAATAATTGCACAGCCACTTGAAATAAAGTTAGCAGACAATTGAGCGCTAATAAGTCGGTAAATAAGAGCAGCGAAGAAATCAACAGCCCGCGAGACAAACATAGACCGGCAGCGTAAATCGAAAAAAAAAAACAATAATAAAGTTTAAACAGGAAAATAGTAAGGCGTGCCGAATGCCAAGTTGGTAAGGCATGAGGCGTTGAAATTGCGAAAGTTTCAAGTTTAAAGCGAAGGCTTTTGCGAAGTGATATGGCAAGTTTGGAGTGGGGGAGAGTTGAAAGAATTACAAAAACAAAGAAAGTTGAGAAAAGCGGAAAATTGTTAAACAGCTGCATGCATTGCAAAGGGAGTTAATGTAATGCACGCTTTTTGTTTGGTAATGTATTTTTTATTGTTGTTGTTTTTATTTTTTATTTTTACTTTATTGTAGCCACACATTATAGGAAAGCTGTTTTGCAGCACGCTTTTGCTGCCAATTTGCGTGTTTAAGTTGTGTAAATTTCACAATGCTGCAAATATGTAACTGTATATATATAGGTATATATCTTCTGTATTTATATATATTTGTTGTTACTATATAGCATATGTATTTGTTGTTGTTATATATATATATTATTGTCTTGATGTCTGACTGTTTTCACTTTGCGCCAAGTTGTTGCTTGCCCGCAAAGCTTTCAAGACTTCAAGGCTGCCGTAGCGTTTAACTGCTTACTGAGTTGTTGTTGTTATAGTTGTTGCCTTCGTTAATGTAGTTCGGTTTTTATGCCACTGCAATGGCATCAAAATGTGGTGTTAAAATTACTAGTGCAATGCAGTCGCCGCCACCACTAACAAACAACCACGAATTTGTGAGCGTAAATATTTTACCGTTAGCTAACTTGAGTGCAAAGCAACAACCTACATTTTATGAGGCAAAAACAAAAGTGCAAGAAATAAAATATTGTGAAAAAGAATTTAAAGGGAAATTGTTAACCGGCGTCAAAGTTGAAAGACGGCAGAGATGTGAGCGAGTGATAGGTGAGCGCCACACGTGTGTGCAAACCGACACCTGAGACCTGAGAGTATATGCTTGTATACAAGTGAACATATGTGGGTGTAAGCCAAAGGAATATTCAGCGCTGTTTCATATTTACATACTTACATATCTATATGATGGCGTTTAAGTAATGGCTGTACAGTTTATGTGTAATGCCAATACCCATGGGGCATCCAAAGGACACAAAGTGCACGCCAAGGCAACGCTAGAGGCCTCATATGCCTGTACACTTAAGAAATGCGCCAACAAACGTGGGCATACGTTTCCATTTGCATTCACTTTTCTCACACACACACATTCGTTCCTACTTTCAGCGTCATGTGCATATGCTATAGCTACGCTACTCATGTCTACTTTTAACCGAAAAACTGATTACGAAAACGGAAATGAAAAACTATTGCTTTCCTTTCGTAAATTAAACCTAAGTTTGTTGCTGGTTGCTGTTGTGCTATTGCGGTGGCGGGAGGTGTGGCTCCAACAAGAGAGTGTTGCTTTCGAAACTATATTTAGTCATAATAAAGAATTGAGGATATAATTCTGAGAATATAAAGTGTTTTCTATAAGAACTCTATAAAAGTTTCAAGATATCAATGAAATTCTTTATTCTTGTAAAAGTACCATGATGTATGGAACTCGATTTGTTTTTCATGGTCACGACCAGCATGCTTGCAGAAGTCCAGACGCTGAACCCAACTTTCGACGGTTTTCAAGCATAAATCGGCCGATACTGCTGCAATTTTACGTTAGATATTCGTATGATGTTCATCAATCGTCGCCGGCTTGTTGGCATAGACCATAGAATTGACGTAGTCCCACAGGAAACAGTCTAATGGCGTCAAATCGCACGACCGAGGCGACCAATTGACTGCGCCATTTCGTGAGATAACACATTCACCGAACTTGGTTTTCAATAAATCGATTGTGACATTCGCTGTGTGGCTTGTGGCGCCGTCCTGTTGGAACCGCAAATTGTCCAAGTCCATAACATCCTATTCGGGCCAAAAATATACGGTTATCATTGAACGGAAAAATCATTTATAACAGTTTTTGAGTTTTCTGGAGTCTCCAAACTTCGTTTCCATTATATTTTTCCAACAAAGTTTGGGCTATTTAATCTACACTTCTGTGAGATAAAAATTACCATAAATATGATATTTTGCATACACACTGAGGAAAATCAAGTATTCTCTGTGAAAGGTCAACAAAGCTCACACGACTCAAGCAAAAAGTCTATAATCTATACCAATTTGTTTCAGAAAGTAAAATTACATTCTGGTGGTCAAGCGGTTTAAGTTCTTGCATCGTCAGTTTGATCTTGTAAGGATTTAGGCCAAGAGGAATGACACAAGAACCCTTGTAGCGGTGTTAACGGGACACTGTCTGATTGGGAGAGACGCCAGCAGACTGGGGTTACCTTTTAATGATTACTGAAGAAGCTGTCAAGAAGAAGAGGAAACGATTACACACCTTCTATGGGGATGTAAGGCTATGTATAGGAAAGAAGAAAAACTATTTGATGCGGTTTTGTCGATGATTTGGGCGAAGTTGCTCATATCAAATTGTGTGAACTTTTTCACTTTATTAAGACCACAGGGTGGTTCAAAAATGACTCAATAGTGTAAGGGATCACAGTCTCAGTGGTGTCACAATGAGCCTCCCAAAGGCCTAGGCGCGTCGTTTGACAACCACTTACCCTAACCTAACCTAGGCCAAGATCTTTTTGCAAAATTCTCCACAATGTCACAGAGAACGACATGTGAGAGACTGATTTGGGTCTTCCACAATTGATGCGCCAGCGACAGTAATATTCTCGGCACTACGGGCACTTCTTTGTCTCACTGACACGCGAACATTTTGTACTGTGCCTGTGGATTCAAATTTTTCCACTAAACGCTCAATTGTTGATCTGCCAGGACGATTATGACGACCATAAATTGGACGTAGCGCTCTTAAAGTTGATGCTATTGACTCCGAATTTCGGTATTAAATTTAAATAATTTCGACTCGCTCTTGGATCATATATCTTTTTATGCTTTATTTTTGCTGTCCCTATGTCTTTTGTAGTGTCCCATTTAAAAACCCCTTTGTTTGTAATGATTATGGTAATAGTAATGGTAATTATTATGGTATTGATACTAATAGTACATTACCAGTAATAGTCATGGTAATCCAAATTACCATTTCCTTTAATATATTGCGTTGGTAATGGTACCTCCAGGAAATAAGTATATGTGCATACGTGTTACTCTTTGGTAATAAAAACCAAAAATATGTTGAAAAAACTTAAATGTTTTTGAATTTAGTAATGAAAAAATAAAAATTTATAAATTCCCAATAGGAAATAAGTATATGTGCACTTTCACCTAATGCTCTATGTCGCTACAAATTAAGGTATTAATATATTATTTTTTCATTATCGGTAACGTAAATATATTAATTTGATATTTTTCCTAGCAATTTTGTGTCTAGAGAAGTGTAAAATTTTATAATATCTATAGTAATAAATATTGGTATTGGTGGAATATTGGTATATTCCTGTAGAAACGGAAATGTCCTGCATGGAGAACACACATCATTTAATTCCTAATGTCACTTGGAACGTGTCTACCAATTTTGAGTCCAGGATAAACACATAAAATATAGTTCTGCAGAGCCTGTACATACTGGAAATCAATGGTCCAAAATTTATACTGTACGGCAATGTCGAGGAAGCAACTTCGGGACAGACCTCATCTCCATGAGGTAATTGTAATATTAAATATCAATGTACTGGTATCTGTAATTGCTTTAGTAATCTTAAATATATTGATACAATGCTTTGGTAATGATGATTGTAATGGTAATAAAAAATATGAAGATATTGGTGTTAGTAATGCTATTAGAAATTATTGCAATTCAGTAAATTATATATAAGGCTGAAGTAATGGCAATCTACTTGAAAAAAATTCTTTCTAAAATAAAAACGCTTTCCTTAAAATTTAACAGCAGTTCTGAGTTGGTCAACCAATAAGTATACTTATAACAGATAACATTAACTGTTATAATGTTAACTTCGTAGCATATATAAAGCAACGTAATTGTGTCATATAATAACGTATTAAACTCAGAAGCAAGCATACGATTTATAAGTGAATCACTGCTGAGTAGTAGTACGACTGCCTGTCAGTAGCTACAAAAGGAAGCCATTGAACAGGTGGACAACAATTAGCTACTAATTCATTATAGATGCGCTTATGCTGACAGGCATATTGATGAATTGAAGTAAAATTAATTTTAAATTAAATTTGATGAACAGAATGAGAATTGAAATAAAGCAAAGACTTTGCATGACAAGAGCTTTTAATAGCTAATCGGTTTCGGTTTTGCAGCAATATTGAAGCCCTAGGGTATTGCAAATTAAATTTTACATTCATGTATGTGCAGTTAATAGCTAGTGAGCCATTAATATGAAGGATTATTAAATTGTAGCAAGCGTTTTAAATGTACTCCGCTATAAGGAGTATGTGTGCTTGTGTGTGTGGATCACTGAATTGTGCACGCACAATGTAATTATGAAATATTAATTTGTTTTGAGTCGTCAATTGAGGCAAACTAATTTACTAATTACACGTGCAACACAATCAAATGCTTACAAAATTAAGCGGATTAAATAACGCTGATGAATTTCAAACACTTAATATGTCAACTTGACTTAAGTAAGCGCCAGCACTTTATGACACGCTGATTTCGGTGAAACGCTTTTAAAGTGTTGCGCGTAAAAGTAAATAGGCGCGAAAAAATAATCAATAAGTAATTTTATTTAAATAGGCGTTTACTATGTATATATGTATATATGTAATTGAATAAAATATTTAAATATCCGCACACGCATACCGTAGTCAGTATGGCGCTCTAAAACGACGTGATTTTCGTTCTGTGCGCCAGACACGCATAATTGCACGCATATATCCCCATACATGCACACACTCAATTTGAAGTATGCAGGTAATAACATAGCACTCGTTAAATAATTTCTTTCATAGCCTACTTTTATGCGTTTTGTCATGCAAAGCTTTGTGTGTGACGTTAAAGAGACAGGTCGTAATGTAAATTGCCGCAAATACCTTGAAATATGTATATTATACCAAGTTATGCCAAGTTTGTTCGCGTTGCGCAAGTAATAGTTGTATGCCTCAAAATGGCTTCGTGTTTAAATTGAGTGAAAATGGTTAGTTGTGTGATTTTTAAGAAGGCCAGTGCACGGTCTAGCATTTAAATATGATTATATAAAGTATAGATTTGAACAGGAAATTAGGAATCACTTTATAGTTGAGTTCTAATAATAACCAAGAGAGCAAATGAAAATAATAATTGTAATTATAATTATAATGATATTGTTAGCAGCACTGGTAAAAGTATTTCTAATAGTTATTGTAATACTACTTACTATAATAATTTTTATGAAAAAAGTATTGGTAATAGTAATTTCAATGTAAAGCACAAGAAACCAAAAGATATAATTAATTTTAATGTAATGATAATTATAATAGAATTGATATTGGTAATGGTAATAGTGACTGTAATTGTATTGCTAAACATAATGGTAATTGGTAAAGGAGTACACATTTTTAGTACTGTAATAATACTGGGAAAAGTAGTGAAGCTAGTAACTGCACTAGTTAAAATATTATAAATGATAATAATGGATTCTTTGGCGCTAATAAAAATACTACAAAACCTTAGATATATATAAAGGGGTTTTCAATGGGGGCGCTATAAATATAGTAACTGACATTTCTCTTCAGTAAGGTTTGCCATTTCAACATGAAAAGAAATATGATCCAACAACGAGTCGAAATCATAAAATGTAATACCGATATTCGGAGTCTCTGGTCTCAACTTTGAGAGCGCTACGTCCAATTGATGGTCGTCATAATCGTCTTGTCAGATCAGCAATTGAGCGTCTAGTGGAAAAATTTGAAACCAGAGGCATAGTACAAAATGTTCCCGTGTCAGTGAGACAGAGAAGTCTCCGAAGTGTCGAGAATATTGCTGCCACTAGCAATTGACGAAGACCCAAATCAGTTCCTCACACGTTCAAGCGTTGGACATCTCTGTAACGTCGTTGTAATGAATTTTGCAAAAATATCTTGGCCTATATACTTACAAGAATAAATTGACGCAAGAACTGAAGCAGCTTGACCACCGGAATCGTCGTATGTGATGATTATTTCATTGAATGGCTTCGCCAATAAGCAAAATATGCGTTATTGGTCAGGCAGTAATCCACACGTACTTCAGGAGTCACCATTACATCCCGAAAAAAATACGGTTTATGGGCCGGCGGCGTCATTGGGAAGTACATCTTCCGTGATTATTAAGACCGGTACGTTACTGTGAGCGGGAATCGCTACCACTCAACGATAACCAAATATTTTTATCCCGAATTGGATGATATGGACTTGGACAATATGTGATTCCAACAAGACGGCGGCACAAGCCACACAGCGAATGTCGATCGAACATCGATTCATTGAGTTTGGTGAACGAAGTCTCACGAAGTCAATTGGCCGCCTCGGTCATGCGATTTGACGCCGTTCGACTATTTCCTGTGGGGTTACGTTAAATTTATGGTCTATGCCAACAAGCCAGAGTCGATTGATGAACACTCTTAGAATTATTTACAGAATGGTATATCTCACGGTATGGTATGGAATGGTATACAGCGTAAGCGAAGATATACAACTTGAAATGGTAATGGGTATAGTTATGAAAATGAGTTAATTGTAATGATTACATTAATAATACCAAAAAATACAATTGCAGTCATTACAAAAGGAGTACGCTGTAAGCTTTGTAACACATACCTTTATAAATATATAGGAAATTACAAGAATGTAATTACAAGTACAGTAATGAATATAAAGTACTAATGGTAATGATTATTTCAGTGGTAAATTTCAAACTATGATATACAATTACTTGTAGTAGTAATGGTTGCAGTTATGATAATTAATTACTTATGGTAACAGTAATGTAATGTAATCACTTTTGAATATAAATATTTATTGTAATGTTAGTTATCAAGCAATAGTTGGATGAAATACTTTTTTAATATGAAGGATGTATGAGCTATCTTAGATTGAATTAAAAACTTTATATGTAAATATTGTTGAGCAGTAATTCATATACATAAGTAATGCTAATGTTACTCGTAATTTAAATAAATATTTTTTTATTATGAAAAAACAGCACTTGTTACTTAACTTTTCTTAGTTATGTTCTCCCATTTTCCCGATATCATCGACCACAATCACGCCCATTACTAAACGATTACGCTGTATGACGCGACTAAAAACTTGCTTGCTGCTTTGTTATTTTTTGCAATTTTTTAGCGCTTACCATATTTTCACTACATAAAATTCGCATAAATCAAGCGAAAATGCAAACATATCGCATAATACATACTCAGAAAAAAAAAACACACACACGCGCTCGAAGCAAACAACAAAAATGCTTGCCAAGCGCCTTAATGTATGCTGCATATTTGCTGGCCCGTATTCAACAGTCGGTTTGGCTTCTGGGTACGTGTGTGCGATACGCTTGCCGGCATGTTGAATGCGACTTAAGAACGGAAGTTGATTATTATCGCTTGTAATTAACAACGGTGGCAACAACAAAAACTACAAAAACAATAGCAAAAGCAAAAACAAAAAAAAATTATGATTTTCTCGTGCGAAATACGAATGGCATGCAATATGGCAGCAACTTCTGGTTGTCAACGCTAGCAGCTGAAGACCAACGTAGATATCAATGTATGTTTCTCTTTATATATGTGTGTGTATGTATATTTGTGCTCATAGGCCAACCGTTGAGTTGTGAAATGCCTAGCTGAGCACTTGACAGATTTACCAAATGTCGGACAAGCTGACAAACAAATAGGCAAAACGGATGGGCAGACAGACATACAGACGCGCGCTTCAGCTTGTCCAACCGCACGAGCAAGCAACCACATGCACACACTCACACATCAAGTAAGCGGCTTGTTGCATACCGTTGGATAACTGTCCAACTGTCGGTCAGTTGCATGGTTGCATTCATTAATGCAACGCACACGATGTGCAATCGGCATATTTACAGTTGTGTGCGTGACATATGCAATGACTTGCGGGATTGACATTTTCATATTTTCCCAGTATTTTGTGCACACACCCATGCCTATAGACATGTGAGTTTCCATGTCTATATATACTTCCATTCATGTTTGCTTGCAGCATGATATGGCATTTTGTGTGGCCGCGTAATTCGAGTGGAGTTAATTTTAAAATAATTCTACGTTCATTTATAGACTTGTGTGCACGCGCACGCTTGTGTGTATTGTTGTTGTTGTGCATTTGTAGTACTATCGATTATTTTTTAAATGGCATTAAAAATTAAACGATTGTAATCACGGTGAAACCGATTACACAGACAATTTTATAATTATCTTTTAGCCGTTGAACGCATGCCGTTATGGATACCGTTAAGCAAGCTTACAAACATATATACCATACGTATGTATATATTGCGTTTACTGATACCTTCATGCTTTATTGTACACAATGCTTGTTATAAAGCTTATGATTAACTGTGCGGCAGTTTATAATTATGTATGTCAATATGATATATTGTCTATGAATTATATTGGAAATATTAACAATTGTTTTAAATTTTGTAAAATATACGCTATTTCCGACCACATAATTGACTACTGCATGCAGTCATATCAATGACCTAATTTATTAATATGTCAGTTAAACTAGCTGAAGTGCAGGTATGAAATGAGTGTACTCCTTTTTCCTTCCTGTTTTTTTGTATGTAGCTCCACATAAATAATTTGAAAATTCATGGTTATCGAAGAAGATATATTTTATAGTATCGTAAGCAAATAGTATCCATATAAAAACAAAATAAATTTAGACATTTATCGATAAATATGAACTCCTCTATAGTAAGGCGTCTTCGATTCAGTTCGTTATATTGAATTATTTTAGACTATACGACATAGCAGATTTTCAAGGGGATATCTAATAAATGTTAAACAATGAACCGAATGATTGCTTGGTGGCGTCCACTTGTGGTCACTCACTCTCGCCTGTTACTGTGATGAAATAGCAGTCATAGTTTCGTTCGAATCAATACTCTCCAACTACTCTATTATAAATTCATACGATCAGATATCTTTTAGAAAAAAAAAATTACAATTTACAAAATAAAAATAAATAAAAATGAATAACTGATTCCCCTGAGATTCCCCTATGGGACTCTGTAAGTAATATTTCAGTGTGATTATAAAAAAATTACATAATTTATTTCAACAATTGGTATAGGCAAATTGCTGTTAAGTCAATGAAAATATATATAATAAAGCAATTAAGTTGTAAATAAATAGTTTCAATTAAATTTTTCTAATATTTCGTACAATACTACAGGTTGCGTCTTTGATTATTTTTTTGAAATATAAATAATTATTTTCACATTATACAATCTACATTCTCTATGCGTGGCCTGCAGGCCTACCAGACTAACCTAACCTAACCTATACAATCTACTGAAGTCATTACCTCTCAATTAGTTGAGAGAATTAAGGTATTAATTGAGTCGCTGTATCTGTGGTTCATACACACTTAATTATGCTTGAACAATTAGTATCGAAAATTAAGAAACTTTTCGCTACTTCATTGGATAGTATTGTAAATTGATAGTAAGTTGTCAATTGATTAGCAATATGTGGCGTTTCTTAGGATTGTTCATTGACATTTAAAACTGAAATAATGCTTATATGTTATTCTCAAGAAGAATAAGTTAAATATCTAGGGAAAGTTAACGTTTAAAGGGATTTTGTTAATAGAGTCCGAGCGATTAACCGGCCTTGGCAACGGCATCGGTCAGTATCACAAAATTTAGTATTCTTAGCCGATTCTTTCTACTTCTTATGAATTACACTTACACTTTTTACTTTCTTGACTTTTTAAAAGCCCAACGTGTTAAGTCTTCTTTTCATCTTATAAAACACAGTTCGATTCATATTTGCCTAAACCAAACAAACCTCACGATAATAATATTAATTCTAGTATAAAGAACTTCATTATTATACTCTCACAACAAAGTTGTTAAGAGAGTATAATAGTTTTGTTCACATAACGGTTGTTTGTAACACCTAAAACTAAAAGAGTAAGATATATCAGGTCTACAACTTTGCTTCCGCCGTTTTTATTTGTAAATTTAAGTTTTTTTTTTATAAAAACGTTTACAAATGTCGATGAGCCTCAGCCCGCAAATGTCGAGAATTCAGCTCAAAAAGTGATATTTTCAGTTGAGAATAAGTTTGGGATGCAAAAAGATCTCTACAAATATTTTGTTGGGTTAATGTTTACACAAATGTCCAAGATCGATATAAAAAAAATCGATTTAATCGACCAGTGCTTTACCTTAGAGACATCTATTGGAAAACGGAGAAGCAAAGTTGTAGACCTAATAGTGTCATAACTAAGCCATATATTTAGCCACTGAAGTAAAATTTGGTATGAAGGATCGCACTATGAATGGGCATATGTGGATGTAATTTTTTCGAGTCGTTTCTTTTAGGTACTACCTTATACAGTCCAAAAATGGTGGAAATCGGATTACAACCACGCCTACCTCCCATATAAAGTTATGTTGAAAACTACTAAAAATGCTTAAGGAAAACCACAAGAAATCTTAAATTTCATTATAAAGAAGGTACAGAAGTGCTGCACTCAAAATGGTATACAAAATTCTAAATTGACGTGGTTCCGACCACTTATGGGTCAAAAACTATATCTTCGAAATTACTCGACCAATTTCAATGAAATTTGGTCCTAGCTTCCCAATGATATCTTGTGAAAATAGTCCAAATCGGATCACAACCACGCCTACTTCCCATATACCAGAACTTTGAAGTCCATCTGAATCGTTTACTTTAAAATATACAAAGTAAGCACTAGTGAAGATATCGGAACAGAACTTTGCAGACATACTGCATTTAAAGAGTGGCATCGCCCTTCTAAAAATTGTCGAAATCTGCCCCTATGTTTTCAAGACCCGATGTATCTAGATTTCTCTTGAGACAAATTTTCATTCATTTCGCCAACGACAGGAACAGGAAATAATCATTTGGTGCTGATTTGGACTATGAGGTGTATGTAAAAGAACGTCCCAACAAAGTTCTTTTGATATCTTTAAAGGAAAAGGTTACAACTTGTTTTGAGAAAAGAAAAACTTATTTCTATCTATGTATTATAAAAATAAATTATTTAACTTTGAATGTTAATTCAATTAATAAATACCTTCTTATATATATGTATATGAACTGATTTTTTACTTATTTTGTGATGTTATTTGTTTTTGTTCTTCTTTTGTTACAATACTGGTTTACTAAATAAATTTCTTCATTAAAGAATCGATATCGGCATCTACTTTACATTGGAAGCATTCTAGTTTCATAATCAAGGAGTTCAATCAAACTCTATATGAGGTTTTGTCAATATAAAATACCTTAGTTATATGAGGTGTTTTCGTGCACAGGCCTTAAAAGCATGCGTTATTCAAGTTCGCAGTTCTTAAAATTATCAGATACAGACCGTCAACCGATTGTAAGTATATAAATTAGGCCAAAAATTTTGAAACCTTAAGCATAATAGACTTTAAGATTATTATGAGCTTATCACCAATACTATAACCTAAGAGAAATTGGGCAGCTGGGATGGAAAAAAACTTAGAAGTTTTGTCAAATCGACCGAGTTGTTTAGGTGACGCTTATCGCAGTATATCCACTCTGACACCCTTTTCAACAAACCAATCAAATAATATTAATTATACTCTAACTCTACTTTCTTACCGAACGAGACCTTGGTTTATTAACTGTAGTCTTTTTTCTTTGAATATATGTCCTATGAACTGTCCTCTATTATCGGAATGATTACATAAGAGAATGAGTTATTCGACACTTGTTTTCTGGATGACTAATTTATAACTACGAAATTTTCAAGGTTTAAATCAAGTAAGTATTCATTTTTAGGAGGTCTTAGATTTTTTCGGTTAGAAGGAGGAAAAGTTTGTAGTGAGCGATGGTATATTAATTTCTTCGATATAAATATAAAACCGATTTATACTGCCGCTTTGAAAGAACACGAGTTTGTGACGTAATTTTAAAGAACATTCTTGCTATTAAGGTTCAGGTCCTTCCTTTGAAGTGCTTTCATCAATAAGTGTTTTCACGAATGAAAAAAAAGTTTAGACCATAATTCTAAGGTTTCAAGGGCAAAAGCATTATTCACTTCAATAAAGGCGTGCTTAAGTTTGCCTTATAAAGGAAAGTGGATACACAGTGTATAGTTGATAGAAGTAAGTAAAGGCGTTCTATTTTTTAAGCAGTTATGAAATTCCGGTTTGAAGCTTTTGTAGATATTATTTGAATAAGAAAAAAGTACAACATTTTTCAACAATGAGAAATCAGGGTAATAATTTATGGTATAAAGAAACATAAAAGAAGAAAAAAATATAAAACAATAAAATAAAATATCGATTACAATAAGTTATCCATAAATAATAGTATAGCCTAAATAAAATATTTTTTCGCCACACATTTTCCACAGTGTATTAAACACACAGGTACTTAGCGGTATTTAGGCTACTTGTTTTCATATTTATGAAATCCAGCAAAAAATAAAACCGAGTAAAGGCAAAAATAACGCACGGAAATCGCTATAAATACGTGCAGATATGCTGAGCGCCTAAAATTATGCAACATTACTGAATGCAAACAAAAAAAAACAGCAACAAAGCGCGCAGGATCATTTCACAATTATTCCATAAATAAAAGGTTAATACACACGCAAAGCGCCACAACAAGCGCATGCACGCACGCACAGACATTTTACAGCAGCAAATACTAGTACATATGAATGTAGGCACATACTCGACTAAACACAAATGGCGAACGAACAATGTGCTTATTAGAATACACGGAATTAGTTAGGCGCAAAATTGGCAGTTACTGTCCGTGGCAGTTGAAGTGCAACTGAAGTGGTGCCGGTCACGAGACCAAATAACCAGAATTTGCCATATGGCCATGAGGTCAAAGCGCGTCGCCAGTCGCAGCAGTGATTTCAGGCGAAAATTTAATGGCGCCAAACAGCGACAGCGAAACAACACACACACATCCATACATATAAGTAGGCAGCAGTGCGCGTCGTGCTGCAATGCACATTTTTGTCATAATTACAAAAATCACGAATTCACCATTAGCCGCTCGGCAGACCGTTAGCGCATTTGCCAGTCAGCTTTACTGCCGGTGCGCGCGCGCCCTCCTAATTATCCACACACTATCACTTATTCATGCGCCGCTTGTGTGTTTGTGCGCGTGCTGCTGCAGATTCGCGTTTGCCAACAATTGTTGTTTTGAATAAACAATCACACTGGCACATTAACAAATAATAGCGCATACTAAGAGCAACACGATCATAATAACAACATTAGTGGCACACAACAAAAGGCTGCCTGTGTTATTTAGCTAGTCCATAGTCTAGGCCATACACAACGCATATTTGCTGCCAACACGCAAATTCGGTTCAAGCTGGCGGCATTCCACGCTGTTTATTTATATACTTATGTATAATTTGTTTATATATTTTTTCGCATTTTTATTCATTGCCATAATTTGCTGGATAATTATTTTTTTCTTTCCACTTATTGTGTGTGATAATTAACACAAGTATTGGCACTTCCGTCAAGCTGATTATTTTAATTATTTTTGTCGTCTACACATTGCGGAGTTTTTCAGTTGTTTCTGTAAAATATACTGTATGGAATATGACAGCTTGTTTTAGAAGAAAATATATATTGCTATGACTTGAATTTCCAACCTGTTAGTGCTCGTGTAGTAACTCGATAGAAATAGGAAGCAGAGAAAGCTATTGTAAATACATTCGAAGATAGCACATTAAAAAAAAAAAAATTTGTACATATTTAGTACATTTAACCCTTTCATGCCCAATGTTGCCAATAGGCAGTTTAGTGTATTTATAATAATTGAGTTGTTGCCCATAGGTAACATCCTGTCCAGGACAGAAAGGACTTTGAAATTTTTATCACTTCATATTTGAGTTAAGACTAATCTATATCTGTACTAAAAAAATGTTACCTCCGTCCATTTTAATTCGGGCATGAGAGGGTTAATTGGTTGGTTTTAAGAATAATTGGACGCATTTATTATGATCATTGGATTTTATGAAACTTTTAAGTATGAATAACAATAATTTTTCGATGGTTTTCTTCGCAATGAAGATAAGCAATGTTCAAAAATGTATATTATATTTGAAAAATTGTAATTTTTATTCTTGCCTTGTCGGTATTCAGCTAAGGTTAGAACAAATAAGGAAGGGTGTACCGAACTGTCTCATTTTATTACTTTAGTTTTATTATGAAAACATGGTATTTGCCCGAAATATTTGGCATAAAGTACACTACGATAACTAAAGCCTTTATATATATATTATCGGTTTCACTAATTTTCGTCACCAATACCATTTTCTCAAATATTGTTCATTCGTTTAATTTTGCTAAGATATGTCACATATCAACTAACATACACGGTAAAAGAGTCACTGGAAATTCGGTAATCATTTCAGTAGATATTTGAGGGCAGGATCAATTGATTAGGCGATTTTATTCACACAGTGACACACTATAAGGAACACATTCACTCTGAATTTCTGTAGAATATCGAGCAGACTTACTTCGCCACCGGCACTGATGTCCTCATGTGTCTGGGGTTTCGGCAAATGGGCATTGCCTGCCCTCCATAGCAATATTTTTGCAAAGATTTATACCGATATCTTCACTGTTGTTGATTTATCTATTGTAAAACGAACGAATTAGATAGTATTCAAAATTGTATTATATAGGAAGTAGTTGGGATTATGAATTGAACTCTTATCTCGTAAATTGGCACAAAAATGTAACAAACCGAATTTTGTTCTAATTGGTCGAGTAGTTCCTGAGATATCATTTTTGACCCATAATTGTACGGCGTCACTCCATTTTTCTATTTTTTATATCAATCTGAGTACAACTGTTCTTTACTTTATTTTCTATAAAAATAAGTGCTTTTCGTGTTTTCCATTAGTGAGCTAACGCACGTTTAGTAGTTTTCAATATACCATCTGTGGTGTGGGCGTAGTTATTATCTGGTTTCAACCATTTTCATGCCATATAATAGGATGCCACGCTCACTTTGCAGAAAAAATTCCATCCGAATATGCCATTTGTTAGTATGATCCTCAAGTTTTGCTTTTATATCTTCATTTATGGTTGGAGCCAGTAAGCACTTTATAACTTTTCGGTTAGCATAATATTGTAAGTGAGGTAAGGCCTACATTTCGTCCATCTGCCAAATTTCTTTATAGTACAAAGTAACCATGTATTATTAAAAGTTTCAACCTATAGACATGTTAACAGCAAATCCTCAAGCGTATTTGCGACAAGCAAGCATACTTCAAACTTTTAGATGCTTCCAACCATTTGTTGAACAAATAGAGCACATTACAGAACTAACTGAGGTGTAACTAAATATTTTTTCATATAGGTATTGAAATAAGAAATCGCACCTGCCACAAAGTGAGTTCGAACTTCTTAATCCATTATTGAATAAAAAATGGTTTAAATATTTCAAATGTAAACTGAAATCTCGATTTCTCCATTTATGTAAATTGTTTTATGAAATAACCGAAGATATACATTGGTTGCCAAATTTTCTAGACCGAAACTTCTATTTGATGATTTCAATTAAATGTTTGTTTTGATTTTTATTTGTAAAATTGATTGCGAAAGCTATTTAGCTTAAATGCAACAAAATTGGCAAATTTCACAAGAAATCAATTAAATCCATTCCATTGCCGAATTTATAAATAATTTTAACCCATAAGTAAAATATTGACAACCACAATCATTCGGCCAATAGATAAAAAAATCATTTAAGTCTACCACTCGAAATCTCTAAAGAATACATATATATTTAAATTCATTGAAAATTCTAAAAAGTAATATTGTTTAATCACATTATACATATGAGAATTTGAATATATGACAACTCTTTTCATATATTTTCCAAACAAGTTGCTATATATGATAAATGAAGTGTAGCTCTAAGAAGACTAAATTTCAAAGTGTTAAAGTGAAATTTTTCAAAAGGTTTGGAACATGAGTTGTTAATGCTTTTATATATTTAAAAAACGTGATAGTTTATGAAATGTATAGCATAGAGGACATCAACCGGTCTTTTAAGTCGTTTTTTAAAGAAATTAATCTTAAATTATCAATCAATAATGTTCTGTAAAATTTAAAGAAATTAAGAGTTTAAATTTGTCCAGAAATTTTTGGGTAGATTTAGTTACATTAGACTAGTTAATCAAAGGAAGAGTTCCAAGAGTAGTATTCGACATCAAATAATAAATATGCACCCCTATTGCTAGTGTCGGCTGGCATTAGAATAGACTCCAGTCAATTAGATTTTCATTAGCTATTGTGTGACATGATCGACAAAACTTAAAAATGTTTACTGATCGAAAAATTCTTGTCGACAAATTAGTAATTTAAGAGCATTAACAGTCGATAGTTGGGCGACTAATCGAAATTTCCAAAGTAACATTTCTAAGAAATACTCGCAATTTCCATCACCGAGTCCCGCCACGGGATTGTTCAGAACGTTTGAAGCTTAGGCTGTATATTAAGTGGTGTGAGCCAAACAAAAGGTCACTGTAAATAATTCCACACTATATAAATATAAATGAAGTTGTTTATAAGTCACTCAGCTAGTTTTGAGAATCATGTTTTCCACTTCTTGGCAATTATTTGTCATTATTACAGAAATGAATAAATGATAAGTTCTAATCTCACAAGTTTATAATAACTTAAGAAGGTTAGGAACACATTTAGGCGTTTTCTGAAAGAACTTATTATCTTAAACATCAACAAAATGAAACTTACAATATTTTTTTCACGCAATTGTATGTAATTTACATTTACATATTCCTGTTTTAATTATGAAACATATACTTTAGCACTTGTTTATCTTAAGATGACCAACACTATACAACTCCATGCCACTTCTTTTGCCATACAACACTTGCCCACACTTCACTGCGATAGCAGTTCACCGGTTGCCTTAATTTGGCATAAGTATTTTAGTATATAATTATTATGCCACAAATTACACAAATTTCTTTAACACACACGTTTTCGATTGCGCGCCATAAAATAGTACCGTTACTCAACTACACAACACAACCGCTCGCAAACGATGCCGACAAACAACTGATTCGCAATAGGTCGGTTTCATTTGCCGGAAGCCTTGGCGAAGTGTGGCCACAGCGTGTCGTATGAGTGACCCGAACGACGAACTAATGCTCGTCACCGCACACACACGAATTGGGAGACAAAAACAAAACACACACACCCACACAGACACATTCATGTATGTGTGTTGTTGTGGTTGTATACAGAAAGACAATAGATACAACGACAAACGTTGCTTTCGTCTTTACCGTTACCAACAGTAATAGCGCCGTCGACAATGTAGACGAATCACAACGAATCAGACAACTGTGATTTTGTTTTTGTAGTCGTTTTCGTTTCCTTTGCCCGCTGTCAGTAGTTGGCATTACTTTACGTTGTGTTTTCTTGTTTATTTTTTTTTTTTGGTTGCTTTTTATTTGTTTTTGCTTTTGGTTTTACTTTATTTATGCGCGTACTCATATTTTTATTGGTGTTGGTGTATTAGAATGTGCTCCATTGCTTATTTTTTTTACTCTTTTGTGTGTTTATTTCGCATTGCCCCTCTTTTGGTTTGGTATTTATTGAAGTGTGGTGGGTTTATTTCTCTAAAGGTGGTAAATATATTGCAGAGTGTCATTCTCCTCTATTAACAGTCTCTTTAGGTTATTTTAGTACACACTCTTTATGTTTAAATGCTTCAAAAAATTCCCTCTGTACAACCTTTTATGAATGAATTTGACATTTGTTTGCTAACGATGGACCGTAGTTTGAAATGTTAAATATCTTTGTTAGTTGCGGTTGCATTATCTAAGTTTATGAATGATGCTGACTCCATTTACTGCTTTCAAGTTATTTAAAATAATGCGTTTTTTATCTAGTCTTTGTTAAAGAATAAAGAAAGTTCTAAATTATAGTTTGGGTAGTATTTATAGTCTATTATATTTCGCGTAAATATGGGTAAATTTTGAAAGTTTCTAGTAATAATTATATTAGTACCTTCTTTCGAATTACACTTAATTTTTTTTTTATTTCTTTAACGGTTAAAATATAAAATGAATTCTTCTATTTACCTTATAAACACAGTTGGATTCATAAATAAATATTAACAGTCCCATTCTGTACACTTGACATAATAAAAAACTGAAAAATCATTCAGATTTATATCAAGTAATAAAATTTTTGTGTATTGTGGGACAATCTTTATAAAATAATAAATTGTAGTGTGGGAAATGCTATGCTCCGAATCTAGGCTTATTTTTCATTCCAAAGATCGTGTTTTTGATTAGTATTTGTTTTAACCGAGTATTTTTTATTGTGGCTTCGTGGATAATAATATTTTGTTTAAGATTGATCGGTTATCAGTCAATCTATCCGATTCTGGTTTGGTTTTTATAGAGATGATAAGGTCTTTATTCGGTCGACAGAAGATGATATCATAAAACCACTATTAGGGCTTCTTATTGTTATAGGGAAAATAATTTAAGATTATATTTTTTTAAGTTTCTCTTCAATAGTTTTTCACAATCAATACATATGAAATATAATGCGACGGTTATACATCGAGCGCATTTTCATAACGCGAAATACAATTGGCTAAAGATATCTATTTCTTACCAAAACCTTTCATCTTTCTAGACCTACTAATTTCAAAAAACAGACTTAAAGCTCCCATTTGTCCTTAAAGGAAAAATATTATATTGTTCTATATTCCATTCTATCTACACATGTGTATATAATAATAATAAGTTATTTAGTTTTGAATTTTAATTATATTAATAAACACTTTCATATTCAAAAATTAACTGGTTTTTTATTTATGTTGTGATGTTATTTGTTCGTGTTTTTCTTGTGTTACTATACTAGTTTACTAAATAAATTTGATTATGAAAGAATTGGTTTCGGCTTCGGCATTGGCCGATCCTTTGGCGGCAGAGCTATTAATCGGCATATGCCAAAAAATGGGACTCGGTCGGACATATTAAAAAAATGATCATTTTACTTCACATCTTCACATTTTTTCTGGTATTAACCCGAAACCGTCTGTTTGGAAACGCTTTGTCACATTGGAATTCGTTTTTTTTTTTTTTTTTGTAAAATACGAAGAATTCCTTAGTAGTTCGATACACCGAATCATCGTTTGTTTGTATCCCTACTTATCATTCACTTACTTCCGCTTCTCGACAACAAACAATATATTTTTGTCAAAATGCCCTGACGTTTACATTTTTAATAATTTCAAATAAATTCCTTTAACTCATTAAATCCCAATAATCCCAAATCATACATTAAACCATGTTTTCTTAAATTTATTAATAAGCCTTTATTAAAATGATGTATTTAGCCCCCTCTTAAAAAATAATAGCTTAAAAATTTCCAGAAGTGTCCATTTAAAAAATTTTATTGATTCTTTGATAAAAATTATTATGATAATTTTGGAAACATTCTTGGTCGACGCAAAGTGCTTTATTAAGTAGCTCACAAATCCACCAAATTCTTTGGTGACAATCCTTAAACCTGAGCTGGTTCGTCATTCTTTTTGATGTGAAAAGAGCCACCATTTCTTTCCCCGAAACTCTATACGATAAGAATGAAAAAAATATACGCACGTAATAATCCAATTGTACCCATACGAGTACACTAAAATCCGAGCTAACCGAAAGGTATTTTTCACACTTTTTTTTATTTATGTGTGTCTCAAAACTAGAAGAGCTTTAAATGTTTTATTACTAAAGTTCCTCAATAATACCTGTAGTCTTAGCTGTACGAGAGCTAAATACTAACTGAGCCAGGAAAAAAATGTTCAAAAGGGAGCGCTGAGATAAACGGCACCACGAAAGTGTACACCGGAAATTATATATTCATTCATGAATCGCTGTAATATAAACTGGCGATCATGCTCGCATTTTACTCAAGCGAGTTCATTGGGATGGAATGGGTTAATATCAATTATACAAGGATTTCTACATTCCATTTGAAAAATGTAAACCTAAACGTGTTTTCCTCTAATGCAAAATCAAAGGACTCCCAGGTTGTCCTTGATATCGAATGAATGGATATTATTTGCTAAAATGTCGAAATTGGTTTAATATACACTATATCGTATAGACAGTTTAAAACGGCCACGCTGTACTATCCTCTAACTATCTCCGTTCAAAGAATAGTGTGTGATATCCTCATTTCATCGAGCATTTAACATTTCCGAAATGTTTTCAAAGCAACGGCAATATTTTTCGTTAGTATAATCTGGTAATACAAAATATATGCGATACGAAGATAAGAATTTGACTTCAACCTGAACCCTGGAACCCTGACGAAGGATTTTCGATGTACTAAAGTGTTAAAGATTATATTGTTGAACTAAATCTATGACAGAAATGTGGATTTCTTCTTTTGTCTTTCGGATGTGGATGTCTTTTCAATACTTATAAAATTAATACTTTATTTCATAGGAAATATTCACTATAAAATAAGCCACCCTCATATTGTACATAAATAAATTAATTCCGCTGAATTTCAAGGTCCGTACGAAGTCATAAATAAAATTACATACTCTGAATGAATAAAGCGCACCGATCAACCGTTAATCGAGTGCCATAAACTTTTATTTAATACCTATTAAGCCCCAGTCAGATTTCACTTCACAACAAAAGTCTGAAAATTACTTTACCAAACAACTGGCAAACTAAATTGTCTGTCAATTAAAAAACTGCACAATGCCTTCGCGGAAAATCACTTAAAATATTACAACAAATGCAGGGCAGGAATGCAGAAAAAAACTCACACTTTCGAAATGGAGGGTTAAAACGCGCCAGTCATAAAACGCTAATAAACCTGTTGTTGAAAAGCAACAACAACAGTAAATGCTATGCGCAACAATAACAACAGACACTAAGTCCGTAATACTTTGTTGTTGTATTTCCATTTTTACAAAAAAAAAAAAAAACAGGAAAAAAAGAAATCACGCCTGCCAGTTTTATACAATCGGCTCGGCGGTTTGTTATTGTGCGAGCGCTCGCATTGAATTCATTACGGCACGCGAAGCGAGCGAAGTACGAGGCGCGGTTCGTTGGTTGTGCGGTGTGTGTGTGTGCCATAAGGTTAGTGGACTGAGCGGGTTGGCGAGCAAGCTTGTATTTGTTGCGATGGTCGAAAGTACTTTAACTTCGCGTATTTGAAGTGCTTTACGTTTTTGTGCGCAACAACAACAATGTTATAGGTATTGGGGGCAGAGTTGCGGCGCGTTTACGACATGCGGGAAATAGGAAGTTTTAAATTTGGTACCAATTTGCCGGCAAATAAAAGCACGACATGATATGATTGAACTGTGCGCCGGCATTCTGTTCTCCGACAAGAGCACGCATTGCATGTGAGATGGGTTATTATAACACATTTTAGTCGAAATACTATTAAAGATAATTTTAATAACATAAATATTAATAATAATATTTAATATTCAATTGTTTTTAATGCTTCAATTTTGAAGTATATCACATGACTATATCGAATAAATATCTGTTCGAACAACCGTTAAAATTTCAAATTAATATTAAAAAAAAGTTTGATTTTTTATTGTCTTAAAGATACACATTGAATAAGGGAATAATAAAGTTTTGAAGAAAACTGTAAAGAAATTCTGCTATTGTGACATCGTTTCCGGAGAGCTCTCTGAAATATTTTCCAGTATAACTCTTAGCAATATCATTCGAACTGAGAATAATAAAAATACGTATTTAATTTAGACTTTCACCTAGAACTTGAAACTTGACTTTCACCTTAATTGAAAAAATAATTCGTGAAGAAAGACATGTTCGTGTAAAGTTTTAAGTGACAATAAAGCTAGCTTGTAACGCGCAATCTTTTTCAGACAGTATCTTTAAGAGGGAGACAACGATATTTTATAGCTGTTGTAGAATTTAATAGGACAATAAAATATTTTTTTTTTTATACTCTCGCAACATGTTGCACAGAGTATTATAGTTTTGTTCGCATAACGGTTGTTTGTGTCACCAATAAATAAAAGAGTTAGATTTGGGGTTATATATATATATAAATCATCAGGATGACAAGTGGAGTTGAAATCCGGATGTCTGTCCGTCCGTCTGTCCGTCCGTCCGTCCGTGCAAGCGACAACTTGAGTAAAAATTGAGATATCTAAACGAAACTTGGAACACATATTCCTTTTGACCGTGAGAGGGTTGCTTTCGAAAATGAGCAAAATCGGTCCACTACCACGCCCACAAAATGGCGAAAACCAAAAACACATAAAGTGTCATAACTTAGCCATAAATAAAGTTATAACAGTAAATTTTGGAATAAAGGATCGCACTAGGAAGGGGCATATTTGGATGTAATTTTTTTGGGGAAGTGGGCGTGGTCCCGCCGGTTATTTGTATATATCTCGCAAACCAATGAAACTTCTTAATACAGTCCAAAAAATGAAAGAAATCGGATAATAACCACGCCCACCTCCCATACAAAGGTTAGGTTGAAAATTACTAAAATTGGGTTAACTCAATAACGAAAAACGTTAGAAACACTAAATTTCACATAAGAAATGGCAGATGGAAGCTGCACTCAGATTTTTTACAAAATGGAAAATGGGTGTGGCGTCGCCCACTTATGGGTCAAAAACCATATCTCAGGAACTACTCGACCGATGTCAATGAAACTGTAATAGTTTCCTTACCTACCAATAATATGTTGTGAAAATAGGCCACATCGCTTCACAACTACACCTACTTCCTATACACGAGAACTTTGGAGACGATCTGAATCGTTTACTTTACAATATATAAAGTAAGCAGTAGTGAAGATATCGGTGCAAAACTTTGCACAAATACTGTATTTATAGTGTGGCAGCCCATTTCTAAAAATCGCCGAAATCGGACCATAGGTTTTCAGGGCCCCATATATCGAACATGAGGACCTCGGTGCTTCTAACCTAATATTAGGGTTTCCAACTTTCAATGGACTTTATACAATATATATGACGAATATGTGGGTCAAATTGTGTATTATATAATATTAATTAAGTTTTTTTTTGTTCATATATTTCTTTATTTATTGAATCTGCTCTTTGGAGCCTAACAATAAGTTATAAAATCTTTATTCTAATTAAAACTAGACAAGCTCAACCAATTGATTGAGTTGTTTTGGTGAAACGTTGCTCCTCAGTGTGCTGGCATATCTCTTCTTTTTAGACGTGATTGATTACAAGAATGTAATAAAGCATTAGCCAATGGGTTTGGGTGATCTCGGAGTTTGGATAAATATTTGTGTCTGTTGGTCTCTACTTCTTTCTTTACCATGAGAATACCAAGATCTTTATGGATATTTTCATTACGCATATACCATGGTGAGCACGTGATTGTTCTAAGCATTTTTGATTGGAATCTCTGAATTATATCGATATTGGTTGCACAGGTCGTACCCCACAGTTGGATGCCGTACATTAAGTTAAATAAATAAATTGCGAGAGTATAAAATGTTCGGTTACACCCGAACTTAGCCCTTCCTTACTTGTTTATTTCTGTGAAACCCATTATATTAAATTTTCAATATTTAAATTTTAATGACATATTTATTTTTAACATTTTACTTTGACCTAATTAGAAGTCCAATATATTCTGCAGTTTATAGTCAGTCTGAGATATTATTGCCTTAACCCATTCGACCCCTTTGTACTCACTTGGGTACAGAAAATAATGCTTCTTTGAAACGCTGTCAGTAGCAGACGCGGACATGGTCTTGCAAGCATGCGCTAGTTTATAAAACAGCGAGATGTCATGAATGAATACTCGTATCTATATATTTTCTGGTGTACACATAAGAGGTCCAGTTATTCGCTATTCGCTTATCACAGCGCTCACTTTTGTATTTTTTATTTTTTTTTTCGTGGGTTTGTTAGCATTTAACTCTCGGACAGCTAAGTCTGTGGGTATTATTGAGAAAGTTTGGTAATAAAACATTTAAAACTCTTTTAGTTTTGCGAATAAATAACACACATAAGACAAAAAGTGTGAAAAAGTGGTTTTGGTAAGCTTGAATGTTAGTGTACTCGTATGGGGACTATGTTGATCTAGCGATCGTGCTTATTCCGATTGATACAAATTGCATACGGTCAAACGATTGTAAGACGGGAAGGACGTCATGGGAATGTCCATAAACTAAAGTTAATCGCCGAATACAAATCGGGTGTGGGTAGAGTCGGTTTCCACTACCAAGCTTTGAATGCTTACCGTTTACCGTCGGGAAAAAAATTTTTCGAGCTAATATATGCCGAACCAAAAAAGTGAGTTTTTTGGTAAAAATTCTGTCAAAAATTCAAATTTCAATATTTTATCTTTTCCTTCGTTCATTAACTTCCTTACTATCGAAATATTTTTTTGTTTTTAGATGAACCAATCATGAGTTATGATGTCCACCGCAGACCTTTTTTTTGGACACGTCATGAGAAATTAAGCGCCAAAGCCTAATTTTTTGGAATTTTTAAATAAAAATTTCACAGTAATTTCAATGTTTAGGGCTTCACTTTAATCTTATCTACTAAACTACTCACGATAATTATGGTACTGCTACTACTACTTTACTACTTATATTTTGTTAAGAAAATTGAGAAAAGTTTATATATATGAATATAGAAACCTAAGTACTTTTCTAGAAAGGTCGAACTCGTTTTTTATTTTGTTTCAAACAGGTTATGAACTCGGAACTCGTGTCTAAAATCGCCGTGGTGCCTCGAGGCCTTCTTTGTAGAAGTAATTCTGAAGACAAATAAACCTAGTAACAGATTGAGCCAACTGTTGCTACTTTTTTATTCTTACTGGTCTAGTAATGGCACACGCCTATAATATGGGGGCTATCAGATCGGCAGGAATGTAGGAAGTGTTAATGACAGGGCACCAAAGAAACAGTGGATCATCTATTGTGCGTTTGTTCTGCGTTAGAAAGATATTTAGGGGCTCCACAATACGATACGTTGCAGATCATTAACTCTTAAAATTCATGTCAAGTGAGTAGTAGTTATCGTTTAGGGACGTTCAGGGAATACGTGATGGATCATAACTGGTCTATGCGTGGCATGCAGGACTAGACCAACATAACCTTTTAAAGTGACAAAACTTATGAGGGCATTTCTCAACATTTCGAGATTCAGATACAGATTACTAATTATGTATTCTTAAAAACTGTGTAAATCTGATATCTATGCTGACAGAGTCATAAATTTTAATGTCTTCAAAACGAAACATTTGTCAGCTATTTTCACCATATTATAAGGTTATAGTGAATATTACTGCGGCATAAAAATGTTTGATGTTTCATATTAATATCACTAATTTAAAGATAAAGTGTACTATGCAAATTCGTTTAAAAATAATATTAAATTAACTAGTAAACTCATAGATATTGGTCTCACATACTTAAAACTGAATTATTTAATATATTTGCTTGATAAATTAATATTTTTCTACTCTACCAGAAAATATTTACGCCTGAATCATGTATTTTTTGGCGAAATTCCAGCAAACAAAATTACCACTACGCATGTTGTTTAGTGTTTCGATTTGATACACGCTAAACTGTAATTGTTGTTGTTGTTGTTGCCAACGCATTTGGGTTTAAAATGCTTGAGTGAACAAACAGCTAGCAAAATGTCAAAGTACTTATATGATTTTTCTTATTGAATTTTTGATGTTTCCTGCAGCTAATTTGAGTATCCGAGCACATGCCATGGCGTATGAGCAACGTACAATGTATGAGCAGGCAACGTATGACTTTATGGGCAAATAGGCAAAATGTGTTAACAAGCTAATTTTTGCTAAATATTTTTGCATGTGTGTGTAATTTTAATATATTTAATACCACATAATTAGCTATATGTGTCATTGTAAAATTTTGTGGCTCAAATCGATTGGCCACAATTAATTTGGTCAGTAACGGAGCAATGTGCTCGTTAACTGGTCAAGTCAACCAGGTCTATGAAATACATTTAAATAAATTAGTAAGCATAGCCAAATTTGTCAATTTGATGGCGCAGTAATGTTTACTTAGCAACAACATGTCCAACCAACTAATATGAATAACAATAATTTACTTATGCAACCATAAAATATGCAAGCAGCAATCATAACTTGAGCATAACTAACTTACGCACTCACTAACTCACTCACAGTTACATGCAGACCTCGAGTTCAATACACAGTGTGGTTGTGAAGTGTTGAGTGTGTCTTGCAGGCGTCTGTAGTCACATTACTTGGCCACAAATCAGCAACTGTGGTGCACCGAAATTCTGCATATTAATCATGTATCATGTGTGCTGAGCAGAAAATAACAAAACCAACACACAATTCATATATGTATGTGCAACAAGATCCACTTTTGAAATATGTGTGTATGTGAAACGCTTGCATAACAATCATCATAAATTATGCCAGAAATTATCAAATGCTCGGCTGGCATATTGAACACATATTGGCTGGCTGAAAAGTTCACTTTGGTAAATTTATGCATGAGAAAATCTCAAATGGTACGACTGTTAAGTGTGCAGTGCGGATTATGTTGCCAATACGAGTATACATATATGTTTGTATGTAGGTGTATATGCACATATTCATTTATTTATAAACATATTTATTTGATCGGCTTTTAGAGTGTGTGCATGCACATCAGTGGCTTATGTGTTGTGTTGTTTTTGAGTTGTAATTAAGTAAGTATTGCGTTTTAAAGTATTGTTGATGACTAATAACTTCCTGCTGTGCAATTTATCGTTGTTGTGCTAAGTTGTTTACACAATTGCTTGCTTATCATTTTTTTAATATTGGGGAATATTTGAGTTTAAATATGTATTTGAAATTAAAACCCATTTAAGCTAACAAGTAAGGAAAGGTTAATTAAGAACATTTTATACTCTCACAATTTATCGATTTATTATAGTGTTATTAAAATATAGTTTTATTAAGAGATTGTCAAATTATGTGTTAATTTGACCCATATATTCGGCATAAAGTTCAATATAGAAACGAAAATAACCATTTATAGTATATGAGGGCTGAGGTAATTCCTGAACCGATTTCACTAATTTTCCCCACCAACTTACGTTGTTTCCAAAATTATATGCTCACTTAATTTTGCTAAGATATTTTACATATTAAACGATTTTTAAGCTATTAAGCCCATCGGATGGAGTCATATGTAGGAGATGGCGAACCCGATTCCCCAATCGACGACGATGGAGCAGATGTTCCATTGCCCGACCGTGAAGAAATTCGAATAGCAATTACCGGCTTGAAGAACAATAAGGCGGCGGGGCCGATGGATTATCGGCCGAGCTATTCAAATACGGCGGCGAAGAGCTGATAAGGTGCTTGCATCAGCTTCTTTGCAGAATATGGTCGGAAGAAAGCATGCCTGACGATTGGAATCTCAGTGTACTCTGCCCAATACATAAAAAGGGAGACCCCACAATTTGCGCCAATTACCGTGGGATAAGCCTCCTAAATATCGCCTATAAGGTTCTGTCGAGCGTACTGTGTGGAAGACTAAAGCCCACCGTCAACAAACTGATTGGACCTTATCAGTGTGGCTTTAGACCTGGAAAATCAACACATCTAACTCACTCTCGTGTGATTTCTTTAACCTGATGCTGGAGAAAATAATACGAGCTGCAGAGCTAAATAGAGAAGGTGCAATCTTCTATAAGGGTGTACAGCTACTGGCGTACGCCGATGATATCGATATCATTGGAAACAACACCCCCGCCGTTAGTTCTGCTTTTTCCTGACTGGATAAGGAAGCGAAGCGTATGGGTCTGGTGGTGAACGAGGACAAGACGAAATATCTCCTGTCATCAAACAAACAGTCAGCGCATTCGCGTCTTGGCTCCCACGTCACTGTTGACAGTCATAACTTTGAAGTTGTAGATAATTTCGTCTACCTGGGAACCAGCATTAACAGCAATAACAATGGCAGCCTGGAAATCCAACGCAGAATCACTCTTGCCAACAGGTGCTACTATGGACTAAGTAGGCAATTGAAAAGTAAAGTCCTCTCTCGACGAACAAAAACCAAACTCTACAAGTCTCTCATCATTTCCGTCCTACTTTACGGTGCAGAAGCGTGGACGATGTCAATATCCGATGAGACGGCACTAGGAGTTTTCGAGAGAAAGGTTTTGCGCAAGATTTATGGTCCTCAGAACATTGGCAACGGCGAATACCGCAGACGATGGAACGATGAGCTGTATGTGTTATTCGACGACATAGACATAGTCCAGCGAATAAAAAAACAGCGGCTACGCTGGCTAGGTCATGTTGTTCGAATGGATGAAAGTGCTCCAGCTCTGAAAGTATTCGATGCAGTACCCGCTGGTGGAAGCCGAGGAAGAGGGAGACCTCGACTCCGATGGAAGGACCAGGTGGAGAGGGACCTGGATTCGCTTGGTATAACCAATTGGCGCCAAACTGCCAGAAGCAGGGATACGTGGCGCTGTTTTGGACTCGGCTATAACCGCGTAAGCGGTGTCTACGCCAGTCAAGAAGAAGAAGAAGAAGCCCATCGTATTTTTGAAAACCTTATAATTAGGTATATGAGAGCTAGGGGAAGTTATGACCCGATTTTTGCCATTCCTGATACAGAGACACACTATTAGAAGAAAGAGATTTCCTCTGAATTAAATTAAGATGTCTGAGAGATTTACCGATATTTTTGGAGAAACATTACCATAAGGCACTGCGGTCTTTATATTCGATATCTGGGATATTCAAAAGTTATAGTCCGATTTCAAAAATTTTTTCACAAGTGATGCCACAGATCATATACAGTATTTGTGTAAAGTTTTATTTCGCTATCTTTATTGGTTCCTTATGTTTACATAATAAAGCGAAGGAATCAGATGGAATTCAAAATTGAGTTATAAGGAAAGTAGTCGTGGTTGTGAATCGATTTCGCCCATTTTTTATTTGTTATCAGGGTGTCAAGAAAATCTTATATACCGAATTTCATTGAAATCTGTCAAGTAGTTCCTTAGATATGGTTTTTGACCTATAAGTAGGCGACGTCATGCTCATTTTCCAATTAAAAAAATATCTAAAAATATCTGAATGTAGCTTCCTTCTTTTATTTTTATACTCTCGCAACAAAGTTGCTAAGAGAGTATTATAGTTTTTTTCACATAACGGTTGGTTGTAAGTCATAAAACTGAACGAGTTAGATATAGATATATATATATATATACATATATATATAGACCAAAGTGATCAGAGTGAAGAGTGGAGTTCAAATCCAGATGTCTATTTGTCCGCCCGTCTGTGCAAGATGTAACTTGAGTAAAAATTACGATATCTTGATGAAACTTGGCACCATAGGAAGGTTGCTTTCGAAGATAGGCAAAAATCGGACCACTGAAAACACATAAAGTGCCATTACTAAGCATTAAATGAAGCTATGTGAATAATTTGGTATGAAGGATCGCACTATGAAGAGGCATATGTGGATGTAATTTTTTTGGAGAAGTGGGCGTGGCCCCGCACCTACTAAGTTTTTGTACATATCTCGTAAACTACTTAAGCTATATCAACCGAACTTTCTAGAATCGTTTCTTTTAGGTACTATCTTATACAGTCCAAAAATGGAGGATGTCGGATTATAACCACTCCCAACTCCAGAAACCTTAAATTTCATTATAAAGAAGGTACAGAAGGGCTCCACCCAAATTGGTATACAAAATTTTAAGTGGGTGTGGCTTCGCCCACTTATGGGTCAAAAACCATATCTCCGAAACTACTCGACCAATATCAATGAAACTTGGTTTGTAATATTTTCCTTACATCCCAATGATATGTTGTGAAAAAAGGCCAAATCGGCTCGCAATCACGCTTATATACCAGAACTTTGAAGTCGACCTGAATAGTTTACTTTACAATATGTAAAGTAAGCTCTAGTGAAGATATCGGTGCAGAACTTTGCACAAATACTACGTTTATAGTGTGACAGTCCCTTATGTGTATTTTTAGTTTTAACAGATTATTTTATTATAACGTAAACTACTTTTTTCCTCTTACTTCACTTTCCATATGCTTCACAATATTATAACTTAAAAAAAAAAACTCTAAATCGAATAATGATAGCATCGAAGCGAGCGGTTATGCCACGGGATGGTACGAAATGTGGGCATAGGGCGTAATGATGGACACAATTTTACGTTACCTTAGTTATGCTTTCTAAACACCTTTCGCTCTATTGCTTAGTCATTCTAATCCTGCCAATGACGCACTGAATATACATTTTTTTAAGTTGATCGGTTGCTACTAGTGCAAATTGACGTGGAGAACTAAAAGTCGCCATTAACGGTGAGATTGCCTCCATCTTCAGATTTATAAAAAGTAATGAACAATAATGTAATATAATTTAGCGGTATGGCAGCTCACCTCTTACATATTCTATAACTTCGAAACTCCTATTGATATGTATATACACCAAATTATTTTAGCATATGGTTATGTAATTTAATTCTTCACGTGTCAAACAAAAGACCGCAGAATATATATGCGTCTACCGATATGATACATTTTCCCTTCAGCTGTCGGTGAGTTATTACATAACGACACTAATTCATTACATAATCACCCACGATAGCATGCAGATATACCAGCGGGCCCGAAGCAATTGTAAACATGATAATTAGCACGACAGATACGCAAGTGTTGACGTTTGGTTGAATCCAATTCAATTGTTACAAATCAATGTTGCTGTTGTTGTTGTGAAGGCTAATGATTTTGTTGTAATTGATGTTGTTTGGGCGTCATTGTTGTGACCAATAGTTGTTGTAACTGTAACTGTTGTAACTGTTGTTGCACTCAACGGAGATGTGATATCATGCGGAGGGTGCTTACAGGCTCATGGCGGTACCTTGGGTACAGTGGGATAGATTTGAAGCGATTTTGTACATACTAAGGGAAAATACACAGGTCTAAAATCTATATTAATATACCAATCATTGCAGAGAATTAGTGTGAAGTTTATTGAATTTACTTAAGGATCGTTCATGAGATGTCCGGGAAACATTTCCACATTGTGAATCCGAAATTGAATGTTTCGGTATGCGTTAAGCTTTAATTTATCAAAATATGGAGAGATCGAACATTCACGAAATCATAGTCGAAGTAATTACCTTCTTCAAACTGTTACGTGTCTGAATTTAATTAGTAGAGTATGCTGAGGTAATTGAGTAACAGCCGATCGATTATCGAGTAGCCGGCAGTGCGAAATGCAAAAACTGGTTTCTCAATTAAAAGATGAATTGAACAATTAATTTGGCTGTATATATGCTGAGGTAATTGAGTAACAGCTGATCGATTATCGAGTAGCCGACAATGCGAAAGGCGATTTCTCAATTAAAATATTAAATGAACAATTAATTTGGCTGTATGTATGCTGAGGTAATTGAGTAACAGCTGATCGATAATCGAGTAGCCGGCAGTGCGAAGGGCAAAAACTGGTTTCTCAATTAAAAGTTTAATTGAACAATTAATTTGGCTGTGCGAAAAGGCTATTTACACATTATCTTATATTTATAGTAAGTGGAAGCAATAATATTTTTTTTTATATTTAAATTTGTGATTCTCGACTTCTGCACACTGTAACCTTAACGCACCCGATAACTACAACTTGTGGCAATAATCTACAAGCCATAGTAGGTACGTACTCACCTAACCAGACATTGAAACCGAAACCCACAAGCCGACACCGAAACCAACGGCAACACCACATTGCCGTTACTGAAGGCATCAACACCACATCTGAGCTGGCATTGATTTATGCATACGATGAATGAGTAAGTACACCTATCTCAATATACATGAGTGTGGGTATGTGTATTGCCTACAAGCCACTGAACTGCAGCAGAGAGTTGGCAGGAGATTCATCGAGAGAATTGATATGTAGCGGAAGTCTGGCGAGTTTGAAACATAAGTGAAGATGAGTTTGTCAATATTTATGCAGCTCTGAGGTTTTGTTAAGTATATGCTTGCCATTCTATGTATGTAGACTTTGTGTATGATAACTTTTGTCAATTTAGGTTGGCGGCAAGTGAGGTGTTTGCATGAATTTTGATGAAATTTACACTGGGGTTGCATCAATACTCATAGGAATTAAAAAAAGAGTAAGGGTAAAAGGGACAATATCTGATGAGCTATATTGAATTATGTGCGAATATAGTTGACACTTGTATGAGTAACAATATTAATTTGACTTGTTGTCTTATTGGTTTGTCGCATTGGACTTTAACTAATAATAGAATCTAGAGGAAGCCTTCTCGTTGTTATTGCACTATATATATACATACGTGTATATACTCGTATATATGCATTACAAGATGAGTATGCGCTTCAATAAATAATCAGTGCCCATCAGTTAATGCCCACCAGCGGCACATGTTGCCCATAACCTGTCGCTACAACCACATGATGTCAGCAATTGTTGTTGTTGTTCGGGGCAACCACAAGTACTGATATACCTACCTACGACAACTCATATTCGTTCGATAGTAGCCGCACTCATTACACCAAATGCAATAGTTTGCTTGGCAACCTGAGTTGCCAAAATAAACCCTACCAACATAATTTTAATGCGGTGAGTTGAAGTTGATGTTGCAATTGTGAGCAAGGCAACAGCAACACTTGCAGCGATACTCCTGCTGAGTCCTGTTGTAGTTCTACTGATAGCTCGCATTAATTATTAACATATTCAATAATTAGGAAAATATATCTGAAAGGCAATGTATCGTTTATGAGCAAATATACACATACACGTATATGATTAAATGACGACGTAACTTCACCCGTCGTATCATATTCGGATGCATATAGAGTGAGTGCTTTGAATGGAAAATATTTTTAAATCCAAGGTTATTATAAGTTTAAGTGTTTTCGTATTGAAGCAGCCTCATTGGCCGATTGATGTAGAATACTTACATGAGTTTATATTATGTTTTTTGATTATTATTTTCATGTAATATTCTAGATCTGAAGCATTTTCATTGAGTTTCTGTTCCTTAACAATATTATTATTTTTCTCTCTTTTTCTTCTGGTAAAACCTAGTAAAATGTAAACAGACTGTTCAGGTGATCGACGGTTTTGTTAATGTAGAAGTTCACGCAAGTGAGGCAAGACAAGACTGTAATTTAATTGGGAGTAGCCAGAACCGATTCTTTTGCATATGACTCAAGCAGCTCACGACTTCTGGTTTTAGATCAAGTATTCTCTAGATAGCCAACAAAGCAAATATCGCTTCTAGGGTTATGTGTACAGTTTCAAATAGAGCCTCAGATTAGAAACCCCACCTTTGATGATGACCCCTGCAAACGTTTTAACGAGAACTTGACGGCATGCACCTGGAATGTCTGGACCCTTAATTGAGAAGGTTCCTCTACCATCCTCATACAACTAATGGCTGACATCACCACCAAGAAGTGTGATAGAAGGAAGAAGGAGGATCCTTGTGACATCTACTACAGCGGCCATATAAAGTAGCGCAAATTTAGTGTTGAAAATCCCAAGTAATATGAGGTCGCTCTCCACCTGATCTTTGCAACGGATTATCTACAATTTCAAGGATATGAATGTCAACAGTGAAGTCGGTGCCAAGTCCCGAGTGCGTTGGTGACAGGCTCGTTCGTCTTGTCCTCATTCACCACCAAACCTATTCGCTTCGCTTCTACATTCAGTGTGGAAAAGCAGAACTTACGCTGCGATTGTTCAGTCGAAAGATATAGATATCATAGGTTTACGCCAGCAGCTATACCTTTTCAATTTAGTTGCAAATATCTGGCCCAATCAAAGCTACTATAAGTATTTCTGTTTGCGAAATTAACCACCAAAAATTAAAAATATTCGAATTTTTTTTAAAAACTTGGAATGATTGGGATTGTCGTTGAGTGTTCCTTTTTCTTCTTGCAGGTATTAAAAGCTAATATGTTAAAGAAAAAAGTTACTCGACAATCTTTAAACAAATAAATATCCAAAAGACTATTATTAAGAGCGCAAATTCCATTCTTATTCTTTTTTTCATATATTTTTATGGGCTGTATGCTTTTCTACTACTACTACTACTACTACTGTTATCCGAATCATAGATTGACATTTTGAGGAAATATGAAATCTTAATTAAAGTTTTTGTATTGGTTACCTCTATTATTCAGTTTTAAATCGTTTTTACGAAGAACAATTATCAGCTTGTTATCGAGGGATAAGCAACGGGAAATATTTTTTTTATCCACTGGTTCAAAAAATATTTCGACCGTTCGATTCTTCTCAAATTTGAAAGTATTTAACCCTTTCATGCCCAAATTAAAGAGGGCGGAGCTAACATATTTTTAGGACAGATATACATTAGTCTTAAATCAAATATGAAGTGATAAAAATTTCAAAATTCTATCTATCCTGGTTCATTAGTTACAGGATGTGGTTTATTGGCACAAATTAAATTTTATAAATAAACTAAACACTTTTCTCCAGAATTTTTTTTTTTTAAATAACTCTCTCATCTTTTCTTATTTATATAGTTCACTTTGTTTTAAAATAAAACAATTATTTTTATGTTGTGGAACACTTTTTGTATAACCACTTTAGTATAACTTTATTCGAGAAACCTATTTTGACAATTCCACTCAGCGGAGAATGACTACAGAATGAATACGTGCACAGTTTATAACAAAAAATTAAACTGTAAGCTTGCACAATACATAAGTCTACATAATTAAAAAAAAACCGCTGGTTCAAAAATTTTAAATAATGAAGATACGTATTTATAGTTAGGTTCGGTAATAATGGTGACATATATAATTGTAATGATAGGTCTGATAACCTAAATTTACTTAAAAAGTTAATTTCGTATTCTTCTTCTTCTTGACTGGCGTAGACACCGCTTACGCGGTTATAGCCGAGTCCAAAACAGCGCGCCACGCATCTCTCCTTCTGGCAGTTTGGCGCCAATTGGTTATTCCAAGCGAAGCCAGGTCCCTCTCCACCTGGTCCTTCCATCGGAGTGGAGGTCTCCCTCTTCCTCTGCTTCCACCAGCGGGTACTGCATCGAATACTTTCAGAGCTGGAGCACCTTCATCCATTCGAACAACATGTCCTAGCCAGCGTAGCCGCTGTTTTTTTATTCGCTGGATTATGTCTATGTCGTCGAATAACACATACAGCTCATCGTTCCATCGTCTGCGGTATTCGCCGTTGCCAATTCTTAAGGCACCATAAATCTTCCGCAAAACCTTTCTCTCGAAAACTCCTAGTGCCGTCTCATCGGATGTTGACATCGTCCACGCTTCTGCACCGTAAAGTAGGACGGGAATGATGAGAGACTTGTAGAGTTTGGTTTTTGTTCGTCGAGAGAGGACTTTACTTTTCAATTGCCTACTTAGTCCATAGTAGCACCTGTTGGCAAGAGTGATTCTGCGTTGGATTTCCAGGCTGACATTGTTATTGCTGTTAATGCTGGTTTCCAGGTAGACGAAATCATCTACAACTTCAAAGTTATGACTGTCAACAGTGACGTGGGAGCCAAGACGCGAATGCGCTGACTGTTTGTTTGACGACAGGAGATATTTCGTCTTGTCCTCGTTCACCACCAGACCCATACGCTTCGCTTCCTTATCCAGTCTGGAGAAAGCAGAACTAACGGCGCGGGTGTTGTTTCCAATGATATCGATATCATCGGCGTACGCCAGTAGCTGTACACTCTTATAGAAGATTGTACCTTCTCTGTTTAGCTCTGCAGCTCGTATTATTTTCTCCAGCATCAGGTTAAAGAAATCACACGAGAGTGAGTCACCTTGTCTGAAACCTCGTCTGGTATCGAACGGCTCGGAGAGGTCCTTCCCGATCCTGACGGAGCTTTTGGTGTTGCTCAACGTCAGCTTACACAGCCGTATTAGTTTTGCGGGGATACCAAATTCAGACATCGCGGCATAAAGGCAGCTCCTTTTCGTGCTGTCGAAAGCAGCTTTAAAGTCGACAAAGAGATGGTGTGTGTCGATCCTATTTTCACGGGTCTTCTCCAAAATTTGGTGCATGGTGAATATCTGGTCCGTTGTTGATTTTCCAGGTTTAAAGCCACACTGATAAGGTCCAATCAGTTTGTTGACGGTGGGCTTTAGTCTTTCACACAATACGCTCGACAGAACCTTATACGCGATGTTGAGGAGGCTTATCCCATGTAATTGGCACAAATTGTGGGGTCTCCCTTTTTGTGTATTGGGCAGAGTACACTGAGATTCCAATCGTCAGGCATGCTTTCTTCCGACCATATTCTGCAAAGAAGCTGATGCAAGCACCTTATCAGCTCTTCGCCGCCGTATTTGAATAGCTCGGCCGGTAATCCATCGGCACCCGCCGCCTTATTGTTCTTCAAGCGGGTAATTGCTATTCGAATTTCTTCACGGTCGGGCAATGGAACATCTGCTCCATCGTCGTCGATTGGGGAATCGAGTTCGCCATCTCCTGGTGTTGTACTTTCAAGCTTGTAGCTTGATGGATTTTCTTATGCTGGAATCTAGAACTACAGACGACCATATTTCGGGCCCCGGCGAAGTCGATCAGCCTCAGACCGTTTGGTGATGTTTCGTCATGGAGGCTGAATTTTCCGACTGTTGTGCCAAAGACACCTTCTTTACCCACCCTAGCGTTGAAATCGCCAAGCACGATTTTGACATCGTGGCGGGGGCAGCGCTCATAGGTACGTTCTAGGCGCTCATAGAATGTATCTTTGATCACTTCGTCCTTCTCTTCCGTCGGGGCGTGGGCGCAAATCAGCGATATGTTGAAGAACCTCGCTTTGATGCGGATTGTGGCTAGACGTTCATCCACCGGTGTGAATGCCAGGACTCGACGACGGAGTCTCTCTCCCACCACGAATCCCACACCGAATTTGCGCTCCTTTATATGGCCGCTGTAGTAGATGTCACAAGGACCCACCTTCTTCCGTCCTTTTCCCGTCCATCGCATTTCTTGGATTGCGGTGATGTCAGCCTTTACTCTTACGAGGACATCAACCAGCTGGGCAGAGGCACCTTCCCAATTAAGGGTCCGGACATTCCAAGTGCATGCCCTTATTTCGTAGTCCTTTAAACGTTTGCAGTGGTCGTCATCAAAATTGGGGTCTCTCATCCGAGGCTGTTTTTTCTTTTTCATTGGGGGGTGTTTTTATTTGGTGGGTCCCAAACCCTACGCACAACCGCATATTCGGGTTTCGCCTTCTCACTTTAGCTCGCCTCCAAACGGATGTCTGTTGGCTACCCAGAGGATACTTGGTCTAAGACCGGAATACGTGAGCTGCTTGAGCCACATGTAAAAGAATCGTTCCTGGCCACTCCCAAGTGAATGACAGTCAGAAACTTTCCTCACTTACGTGAACTTCTACATATGACTCCATCCTCCAATATAATTGTAATGATAGGTCTGATAACCTAAATTTACTTAAAAAGTTAATTTCGTATTACTACTAATCAATTCAGTATTTTATTTACCGTTGTGAATATTGATCTGAATTTTTAACTATTTAATTTCAGCGTCTCTACTTGAACTCCATATCCAGTTAATATTTTTGCAGCCAAAGAAAAGGCACACTCCACAAAGTGTCTTTAACACATGTACGTAAATAATAGCATAAAATGTTTGTATTACTATTTGTATGTTCGTACTTGTAATTAGATTTATCTATACGAGGAAGTATCCTTGCAGCGTTATTTTCAGCTTGTTAGAACGGAAGCGGGTAAAAAGCAATTATCAGGTGTCAAAACTCATATTAGCAGCAAATGCAAGCAAATATGTGCCGCAGCAGGCAGGCAACGACGGCAATCAAAGCAAAGTTGCCAAGTACCTAGCAACCGAAAACAAATGTGAAAGTCGCGCGCAAGGATTTGAAGGCACACTCACACACATACACAGCACACAAACAAACAAATTAGCACAATTGCCTATCGTCAATTTCGCAGTGAGTTTCGCGAGGATGAGGGTGCGGCTGCGTCGAACTCGTTCTTTTTTATTGTTTTGCGTGTTACCGAAATGTATGAGACTCAAGCAGGCCATCGTCGTTGGTGTGTACCTGCAGTATAGCTAACAAAGTAGTTACGCCTGTCTTGCCTGAAGTTGTCTGCGCTTGTTGTTTGGCGCATATTCGAGGTCTGCTGGAAATTGGTTAAAATAAAATTGCATAGCGTACGCCTGTGGTTGACGGTGAGTTACTTTTGTTTTAATTTTTGAAAGGGTTAGTGATATTAGCAACTTTGCTATCCTTGTTGCTGTTATCCTTGTCTCAACTGTATGCCGTGTGCTTAAGTGTTTTATTGCCTTGTCTTTATGCAGAGTTGTTGTTACACTTTACTTTTTGCTGCTTTTTTCGTTACTGCAACACAAAGTAGAAGAAAAAATAACTTAGAAATTCAGTATTAACATCAAACAACAACAATAACGGCATTAAACTGCCTGTTAAAATGATTTGTGTAGCGTATACATTGGCACGCAATTTCCAGGCGCGGATATCCTCTCTTCAACAATTGCTTTTGCGGCGCTATTTCAGCGCTTGTTGCGCCGCTGTTGGCTGTGAAGGGAATGTTGGCTGAGCGAATGGGTTTGCTTCTCACCATTACAATTATGCCTGAAATTCACAGCAAAACTGAAAAATTGTTGAATTTATTTATAGTTAGCATGCGTTTATAGCCTTCGCGGTTATTGAGTTTGAAGAGCACAGTAAGAAGTTTAAAATAGAGTGAAGAGGAATGAATATCTTATGATGTGTATATACATATGTAGTATAGTTTTCAACAATTCTTAAACCGGGTATTTCCAAAATCTTCCATAATTATTCAATATGTAAGTTTCAGTGATTTCGTTAGCTCATATTTTATTTCTTTTCTTTTTTTCTTTTTTAAGAACAAGTTTTAAACAAATGTGAAGGCAAATAATCGTCAAGCAACTCATAACTCTCAATTTCCATAATTAATCGAATAAAATCAAAGTCACGAACCCATGTTCGTCTCCATTTTGGGGCCTTCCCACTTTATCTACGTCGAACAACAAAATTGAAACTTAATTTTCGTTGATTCTTTAACCAAGGTAGATAAAGTTTTTAAAGAGTTACGGGGCACTGGTTATTTAATGGAAGGATATACATAGTTAGAGTTGTTTGAACCATATTTTTTTCGACTAAGCTGTAACTCGTTCCAACATTTAATAATTATATCTCCAATATCTCCGCAGTGGATAACATGAAAAAGAAAACTGCAATGATGAACACGACCTAATTTGAGATTGCTGATCAATAGCATATACTATAATTTTCACAGTATAATAATTAAAGTATACCCTATAATGATTTATAATTTTACTGGAAACCGACAAGTATTGCGGGATCTGGAGTCTTTGAAAAATCATTGTATTTATGTAACCTGAATATTTATTTGTATTTTTACTATCACAACACAAGCTTTGAAAACAGCTGCTCGTTTTTAGGGAGGAATTATCTCTAGATACAGGTTAGTTGCTTTTGTAAGGAGAAGCAAATCTATTATGAGAGATTTTTAATCCTGTTTTGTCGGATTTAGCTTAAACCCTTTTCGCACAGCCAAATTAATTGATCATTTAAATATTTAATTGAGAAACCATGCGAGTGGCATTTATAATTACAATTGCGTTCTTTGTCGCAGAGTTGCATTGCATTTTCAACTCGATTATCATTCGATTAAGGATTAATGTAGAAAAATTAAATTTTTTTATATGGTAAATCGATATAAATCGGCGCTTTAATCGAGCAAAGACCTGTTAATTGATCAATTAGTTGCTGTGCGAAAAGGCAATTATTATTTAAGTTTTATGAGCCTTCATTGTGGAATAGTTTACTATGTTATAATCCGTTCCATATGGACTTGAGTTGAATCGTTTAAGAGTAAATTATTCACAATTAACTATACCTTAGAGCTAATTAAGGGGATTTTAGTTTAACATACGGTTGTAAACTAGTTGTTATAATATATAGAACTGAGTGAACTACCACATATCTGATCTAGATATGATCGAGTATATATATCGGAAGCACAATTTGAAGGACTTTTCTCTTTTTTTAAGCCACTCAGCCTAGTAACTTATTTAAAGCTATGCTCTTTTTAGTTATTCGTAGTCGCTAACCTTGAATAGCCGATGTAATAGGTATAGTCTCAAATCAATCGCTACAAACACTTTTATTAAATTGCACAGATGCCAACCTAGTATATTGGTAAAAATCTATGGTATTCATTTCCTAATTGTTCCTCTCCAATTACTATTTGCTAATAGAGTTTAAACTCCTTATAATAGAGTTTATTCAATGAAATTTTCTCAACTCAGAGTTCGGTATAACTATCAAAGTAGTCTGTCGTGTTTCTTGAAGTGTTTATATTGTTTAAGGATTGTGTTTCTTCCGTCTCTTCCGCACAGATGATTGATTTTAGTTGTTTTTTATAATCATTTTCTCTCTCTCCTGTTATCGAAAGCAAACTAACTAAAACCAAAATCTATAAAGAACTAAGCATAACAGAATTGTACCCCTCTGTAAATATCTAAAAAGTTAATATGCCTTTAGTAAGCGGAAAACTACAGAAACAAAATAAAAGAATGGCTAAACCACCTGCCATCAAACAAACAGTCAGCGCACTCGCGTCTTGGCTCCCACGTCACTGTTGACAGTCATAACTTTGAAGTTGTAGATAATTTCGTTTATCTGGGAACCAGCATTAACAACACCAACAATGTCAGCCTTGAAATCCAACGCAGAATCACTCTTGCCAACAGGTGCTACGATGACAACATCCGATGAGACGACTCTTGGGGTTTTCGAGAGAAAGGTTTTGCGCAAGATTTATGGTCCTCTAAACATTGGCAACGGCGAATACCGCAGACGATGGAACGATGAGCTGTACGATTTATACGACGACATTGACATAGTTCAGCGAATAAAAAGACAGCGGCTACGCTGGCTAGGTCATGTTGTACGGATGGAAGAAAACACTCCAGCTCTGAAAGTATTCGATGCAGTACCCGCTGGAGGAAGCCGCGGAAGAGGATGACCTCCACTCCGGTGGAAAGACCAAGTGCAAAGTGACCTGGCTTCACTTGGTGTTTCCAGTTGGCGCCATAAAGCAAAAAGGAGGAATGAGTGGCGCGCTCTGGTGGATTCGGCTATAATCGCTTAAAGCGGTTCCTACGCCAAATATATATATATATAAACCACCAGCTAAGCAAAGACGACGCTATTACGTGACTGCCACAATCTGGTACAAATATTGGAAATTTATGGCAAGAAATTTGTACCGTCAAGTGTGGCAAATATTGTTTATGGTCTCGGCGTAGCACACGGCTAGCACACAGCGTGGTTGACATGCGTCGGATGTGGTGTGAAATTTACGCGAAACATACGACTTGAGGACGTGCGAGTTTGAAGGGCATTTAATTGCATTTCATAGTAGGAATGCTTTTAATTAGTTGTTAAATTGCATAACCATTAGACTTAGCTTCCTACATATATATTTAAATTATATAATAGGCTAGCTGTGTGGAAATGAAAAAAAAATTATGGAATTATGTTTGCTTTTTTGATTTGATATTATTATTTTTATTTTTTTTTTTTTAATACTAACTTATGTCTCTCATCATTATACTAAAATGTTCCAACTTTAACAAGTTTAATTAAAAATTCAAAACACTCTGCTCACATGAAGATGACGACTACAGAGTAAACACCTTGATGGCTGACATTTTAGACTAATAAACTTAATTAAGTGTCGCGTACACACTGCAAGTTGACAATGACAACAATGAACAGTTTGGGATCAACATTGCATATATTGTATATAAACACCAGTTAATGACATGACACAGTACCGATATACGAATGTGTAGCGGATGATTAAATGATGTACGCGTTTTAATATTTAGTGGAAACAGGTATCAGTTGTGACAAAACGGAGTGGAGCTTATCAAATAAGTTTTATTTTGTAACTATTATCTAGCTACTTCTTAAATATATTTGTGAACCAATATTAGACAATCTTTCGACTTTGGGGATACTTTAACCATTATGACAGAACACCGGGCCCGGTTAGCGTAGCAGTAGATTGCATAGTTTACTATCTATAGATAGGATTTCAAAGAAATCGTATCGACGATTATCAAATACCAGATGGAGTGTTGCCACGTAGTCAATCACCCTTTAGGATAATTGGTAGGCCAATGCGCCACACATGGACCGCTTTTGGTCCTTTGCGATACCAGATGGACAGTTGCCACGTAGTCAATCATCCTTTACGATAATTGGTAGGCCAATGCGCCACACATGGACCGCTTTTGGTCCTTTGCGATACCAGATGGACTGTTGCCACGTAGTCAATCATCCTTTAGGATGCCTGCGCTTGACGCGAGTTTCAAAATATGATGTGGTTTCACTAACGATATTTCTTCAAGATTATCGTACTATGAAGCCCCGAAGTGCTGAAGCTGTTGCCTTGACACTGCAGGACAATCACACAAAGGATCTGCCATTACTTCTCTGATAGCTTGCCTTGACATTTCCTGCATTCTTCGCTTTCTGTCAGCCCCATCTTTTATGCGTGCGCCGACCCCAGACTATGACCAGTGAATATGCCGACCATATTCCTATATTTCCTTCTATCGAGCGTCAGTAAGAACTTTGTGTACTTCTGATCTACCGCTTTACACTTATCTTTTGCGGTTTTGCATCCCGGTAGATCCTTCCAGCGTGCTTTGAACTTTCTTACCAAGTTCCTATCTAGATCATCATAAATGTTGTGCATGGGCTTATCTACGTCGATCATGCTTTCAGATGACAGTTTTATGCCTCTCTTGGCAATTTCGTCTACTATCTCGTTACTCTCGATGGACCTGTGTCCTGACATCCAGTAAACTTGGAATCGCTTATTTCTGGCGACATCATCCACTGCTGTCCTACCACTCAATAAACTTTTGGCCGATACGCAGAAAGAGAATATTGCTAAAGAATGTCAAATCGGAGAATTCTCTGTTGTTCTCAAATGTATTTTTGGATCCGAAAATAAGGTAATGTTCTTTTAAGAGCGGATTAAAATTTATTTCCAATAAAAATATTTCAATGTAAATCATCTGTATTTGATTGTTTTTTGTGTGGACTTGATGTTTAAATAATATGCTTAATCTTTTTTTTTGACTATAATAAAGGGATCTTCCATTTATATAGCATCTATTCATATATATTTGTTTTTTTTTTTTTAATTTTACTGCACAAAATATCTGCTATATTGACTATAATAATCCTATTAATTTAATGAAATGAATGCAACAAGTCAACTATAAAATCTCAACAACAACAAAAGCACTTTAACCACATTGAGCTCCACTTCCAATGAAGTGCATGAAGACGCAAAGTTTTTGATTTTTTAATTGGCTTTCATTACAATGAATTACAACAACTAACTGGTAGGTATACGAAGCAACAAAAATATGAAGTTATAAGTACAAGCTCATCTACATATTCGTTACTACACCGGCGTGTGGCAATGAGATCGAATTGATGGGGAAGGAAGCGCAGTAAAACCAAAGTGTCACAACATCATAATTTATAACTGTCGTTGCTTGTCGTCGGAGACTTACTCACCTACGTACAAGTGAAATCAGGGTTGTGTGTGTGTGTTACTGTTTTGATGAACGTGCCTGTTGAGGAGTATGGGAGCGTGGAGTTGTGCAAAACTTTTTCATGCTATGGTATCACCGACATCGACTCGGCTGTCGCATGCTCTATTATCCAGTGCTCTCTACTTTATCACTTTGACTGACTTAATTTTTGGTTGTGAGATTCACAGCATCGATGTTGCAAATAACAAGCACAGTGTTGGCAGTGATTATAGGTACAGATAAAAATAATAACTTTCGAAAAGGGCGATAAGAAAATTTATGTTTTATTAATTTCTTTAAATTTTCAATTTCCATACAATTTTCAAAAATTATATTATATGCTTATATAAATATATCTATATAATATTAGTTTATGGTCTTAATCATTTAACAAATACTGTATTTTTCACTTTTCGTAAATATATATTTATGTTTCTGCATATCAACGAGCTAACTGTCAACAACCACGTTGAAGGCTACAGCGTAAAGATGCCTTGAACACGTAGCTTATACAGCTGTATATGTCTGTGCTCGTGTGTCAAGGATGGCATAAATCAGTAAGTAAGCGCACACCGTCAGTGGCTTTGTGGTTAAAGGACGCGTTGACAGATTTTGACAAATTGATTTTAATTAACTTTGCATGTAAAATTATTTCACGGGTTTTGTGCATGTCACTTATAAGCCGCGAGGGTCAAATCTTTTGCACTCATTTACTTACTTTTTAGCAAGGAGCTGTTGAGTCGCGGAAAATAATAGCACAAGAGTGTAGTTTGAGATTGCTTTCAGTTGTTCTAAACTTACTAACATAATGATGTCTTTGATATATTGAATAAATATGAGGTCTCCGATTTAAAATATCGCCCACAAATATCATTATTATATTATTATTCCTTCATCAAATTCTCCGAGGAAGTCACAGTTTTTTTTGTTTTAATTTGTAAGCATCTTTTCAATTTAAAATTTTTCGAATCTTCCTTATCCTTTTATATCATCACTGCTGAAAATAAATTTCAACTTGGATGTTAAAATATTTTCAAAGGTTTTTTCTTGGTTTTCTTAAGAGAATGTTAGTTGAAAAAAGATCTGAATATAGCACCTAGACAACATTATCTGAAGAGTTCTAGATCTTTTTTGAAGACTATAGTCTTAAAATTTCTCGCAGTTATCACCTTCAAAGTGAAAATTTGTCAGACAATTGTTAGGCAAGTTTCGTCTTTCTGAGAAAAATAGCGTATAAAGCCCAAAATCCAAAACCCAAATAAATAAAGTATTAACCAATAGAATACACACTCCGTACCGGAAAGTCGAAATGAACTATATTATCTATAATATACTGCTATTAGTGGAGAGTATAATATAGTCAGATTGCAATTGAAGTTGATATTAAGTCATAATAAATTTTTTGGCGCTTTTGAGTTATGGCTTGCTGCACATGTGACCTTCAGATATCTCGGTCCTTTGCGGTTTCGTGGTCTTCCCCTTGCCTCTACAATTTTCTTCTGTGGTCTTTTGTTGTCCATTCGCGTTATATAGCCGAGTCATCTTAGGCGCTCCACTTTGAAAAATTGTCACTTTTTATGAATTGATCTGTCTTAAGGTTTCATCTTATACGCCACTCATTATTACCTTTGAGTGCTCTATAGATTTTCTTAGCTTATTTTTTTTCGAATATTTCAAAATTAAACCATTAATTAATGTTAAATTAATGTGCCCACCAAATTTTCTTTAGAACAATTAACATTACTTATATATTTGGTTCATTTATAAAACGAAAATGAAATCGAGGACTGATTACACTTGTTTTCGCTACCAAAGCTACACAATATCCAAGATTATATTCTTACTACGTTTTGCCAATATAGTATGTTATATTTTGACCAAATAATGCAGTATAAAATCAACTAGAAGTTGGAGGAACTTTCTATTAATTATCTGAAAGTAATGCTGATTATTAAACTAATTTTCGAGAACTAAATTGGCACCAATTATCCATAGGCATTGATATTCTTATATTCGGTATTAGTGAGTTTGAAAAATTATGGTTCGATTTTGATAATTTTTTTGAGCAGAGTTTCCGGCTTTAGGAGAACTATTTGCAGAAATTTTTATTCTGAAGCATTCATTGATATTTGAATTGAATTTTCATAAATCATTCAATAGGTCTTGAAGAATCCTTAAAATTTGTTCATATCAACAATTCAGCGTGAATTTTTATTTAAAATGATCGCCGAGTAAAAATTCCGTCACACATAAATGGCGACTGTTAAAAGTTAAAGTAATTGTTGCCAATATAAATAATTATTTGACAATCACTTTACTATAAATTTTATATTATTTGTTGTTTTTGTAGCTGTGTGTAATTAAATCAATGTTGCTTTGTTGGTCAGTTGATTTAATAGCATTAACAATTCACTTAGTTTTGTGTACATACAAACACAAGCATTGTGAAGCAATAGGGAAGACTGTGCAGATGAATATGTAAATCTATAATTACATATGTACATATATATAGATGTGTGTGTGTGCATGTGCGAACACAGCGTGTGCCATTTAAATGCTTATCAATTAATAATGCGCTTAATTGCAATTACAATTTTACTACAATTCGCTTCTACATACACAACATTACATAGCACTCGGGCAACATTTGTTTGTATTGCAACAATAATAACAATAACAGTGACAGACAAACACAAAATATATACACATTTACAAATTGTGTGGAATGAAATTGATTTGAATTGTATTGAATTCAATTTAAAGCGTAATCTCAATGAGTCATCACCGAATGTTTGTTTGTTTGTTTACCTTGGCTCAATGACTTGCGCATTGTTTTTGTTGTTATCATATTTATCACGTTAATTTAGTTAAATATATACACCTGTGCGTATATGTAGCTGCGGATCTATGTTTGTTTAGCGCGTCGGCACTTGTGTTTTCTTCGGGTGCTTGCCAACAAGCCCCGGCTTCGCTCGCGCGTATCTTCAACGTCTTGTAAGTTGTCGTGTTATGTGTCAGCTTATCATTTAATTTAATCTCTTGTCACAAAGTAGCTGCCTGCATGTGTTTGAGAGTGTGTTTGTGTGTGTGGATATCTAACGGTGTGAATTTGTGTAATTAAGCGTTGTCGTAGCTTGATGCGTGGCTAGTTAAGCGACAGCTTCTCATTTGTCTCAAGTATGTATATGGGTCAGCGCGAGAGATAAGCTAAGTAGTTTGACATATTATTCCGTGTTTAACGTAATCTAATCTCTTAAGTTCTTGTTGTTACGCGTTACGTATAAACATAATGCTTGATTTTGGATGATGGTATAGTTATTTATCTCTCTACTATTGGTTTTACATTTTTTTTGATTTTTAAAGTTATTTAAATGAAGTGAAGAAGTTCAAAAATATTTTAATTCATAAATTTTTCGTAAAACTTTTGAAAAATATAAAAATTTCAACTCGTTTTACTGTTATAAACCATGGGTTTGATCACGAAAATACTGCACACTTTCCATAACATGTTTCATTATCAAAAAGGCGAGCCCTAGGAAAAAAGCAGGAACATTTGAAGTGAAGAGGATTGTGAAGACTAGAAATTAGAAATCAAGAGAAAACAATTAAAAATGGATTTTATTACGAAAAATTGTTCTTTTCCAAGTCTATTCAATTTGTGTCTCGAAGACCGATTAAATAGTTTCCGAGAAATCTGTAAAAACTCTCGATTTTATTGACGGTATTTAGATACATAAAGTAGACAGATATATAATAATGAGTGTTTTTTTGCACGTGTTGTTTCCAATGAGGCAATATTTATTCGAAGAGGTTTTTTTTTTGACAACTGTTTCTTGCGTTATACTCAGTTTGGTTTGTCATTTTATATATATCGAGCCATTCTTATTAAGGGATTAAGGGTAGTCATTATTGTCAAAAAATCAATTTTTTTTAATCTTCAAAATATTCTCTGAAAATTTGAAGTTGATCCTATAATTACTTTTCGAGTTATTCGACAAATAACAAAGAGCGCTTGGGAACTCCAAAACGCCAGGTCACACATGAAATACGTTTTTCTCAAAACTATGTTTTTTGTACTGATCACAAAACTAACTCGAAAGCCTCTCAGTAGATTTTAATGAAATTTCTACAACTTTTACAATGCATAATTATCCTGGGCCGGATCGAGACTTATTTTTTTTTTTCAAAAATTTCGATTTTTTAATACCAATTAACTGTTGATTTTTTCCCGAAAATCTAGAAAAAAATTTCTTGAGGCTGCCATATTGTTAATTTTTGAAAAAAAAAAAAGAAAAAGCTTCTATCAGGTCCAGGATTATCTATTTATAAAACATATTTTTCATATCAAGAACCTTGTTTTGGAACTGGGTCAACACAAACAGCTTCAACTTTGGAAATTACATTTAATTTTTTATGACTTCAAGTCAAAACATTGTGAATTAATGCCATATTATTACTTTTGTAAAATGACATGATTTAATAGCAAAAATTACTGAAAATTGTAATTTTTTCATGTCCCTGACTACCCCTAACCCCTTAATACCCAAAGATTAGAAGCAGAAGAAGAGAGTCGCCTTGTTTGCCAGTGACCGCCAAGGTGTGTCAGTTCTCATAGCAGTAAGAAACTTTTGGGATTGTCGCGCTCCTGGTTACTTTAGACTGACTAGTACTATCAGTAATGGTAGCCAATAGAATCTACTAGGTCGTCCGAAGCATTTGCGTCATCTTCCGGCTCTTCCGTCACTTGTTCGAAATCATTTTTAAAGCAAAACAAAAATTACTGAAAATTCGAATTATTTCGTGTCTCTGACTACCCCTAACCACTTAAAGAATAATATCAAACACTTATCTTAAAAACAAAACTAAGTTCTTGGTCATAACACCAACCAACATATCTAATAAAACACCCATTAGAAATAAATTTAACCTGCAGTATGCGGTCCATAATGCCTTCGCTAAAAATTTTGCTCTGTATATTTAAACAAATTTTTATAACAAAGTTCAGATAAATTATATGGATTTTTAGGCTATAGTAAAATTTAGAAAAATCATCTATATAGTATAAAAATGAGAGATAGCTGACCAAAAAGTGTACGATCTGAACATCCCCTGAGAACTTAGAGATCTTTATAATAATTGAATTATTAAACCTCTTAAAAACAAATATTTTCTGGCGAAGAACTCTTTCTGTTCCTCCAACATAACAAGCGTTATTGACTTTAAGGAGTTTAGTACTTAGAAACCATTCTCGACATATGTATATATACATATGAATATATGAAATGCCGACATTTCAAATAAAATTCAATTTGTCCGAAAATTATGGTAACCTTCATAAGAAACGTACAAATTAAGAGTGCCTTAAATGTACTTGTAATTTTCAGGCTATTCATTTCTCAAATTAACTTTTAAATTTCACTCAACAACTCTCCAGCTCTCCGAGCAAAAATACTCATTTCGGCGTATACTGTTAACATAACATTCGCTTCAACATAAAAGCTCTTAAAAGCTTTACTGCTACAGAGTAGTAGCCACAAAAAGCTTTTGTGAGGAGATATGTAGCCAACGAGCTACACAAGAAATTTTGCTCCCTGAAGCTTTAACTGGAAAAGCTTTTGCTTATTCATTTCAAAAAAATAGCTTTTAAGGCTTTTGTTTGCGTAATTGTGGGCAGGAACCATTTCTGTGTCCTAGAGAATTAAACTTTTTTGTATGAAGAAGTATTTTAGATAGATTTATTAGAATATCTATAAAATTTTACAAAAATTAATATTTATTGTATGTATTTTCTATCTTGTCTCTTTTTAAAGGAATCGCTAAACATAAAACTTCAACTTAAATTCTTATATAAACAACAAAAAAGTTTTATCTTCATAATCTCTCAGCCTTCAGCCACACTTTGCTCTGTGGTACAAGCACTATACTATATTTAGAAATCTCTAATTCAGTAGGTGTCTTCTCCGATAAGCTGAAGCGATAAGATTTCAGCAAAGTTATCAAACCAACACGCACTTGCATGCGTCCAAAGCGTAGGCCAATACAATTGCGTGGTCCATCACCGAAACCGAGAAAAGCTTGTGGATGACGCTTTTGCACTTCTTCAGGGTTGAAGCGCTCTGGGCGAAATTCTTTCGGATCCTCATAAATTTCCGGATCATAATGAATCTCTTTAGCGGGTATATAAATGCGTGTGCCCTTCTCGAGTGTGATATCAGTATCAGGGATTTTGTAATCATCAATAGAGACACGTGTGAGAGCAGCGAGTGCTGGATATTTACGGAGAGTTTCTGAAAGTGAAAAAAGAAGTAAAATGAAAGTGAAAGCGAAATAAAAGTATAAAGACGACGCCGTATTATACGGTGTTGGCCTCAAGCTATAGGTGTGCGAAATATACGATCTTCAGAGACCCGCTACTGTTCTCTAAGTTTATTGAAAGTATAGTTAGTTGATTTTCATGTTACCAGCTTACCGGTTATAACTTGATCCAAATATGTCATTTCCATCATAGCTTCATAGGTCAACTCGCCATTATGTTTCTCCAGCACGCTTACAATTTCTGCTCTCAATTTCTCTTGCACCTGAGGATTCTTCGCTAACTCAAATAGTCCATAACTCATATTACTGGAGCTCGTCTCAAAGCCAGCTGCAAAAAACACGAACACCTGCGCTGCCATCTCCTCAATACCCATTGGAGGCACGCCTTTCATGTCTTTTGAATTTTTCAACTCAATTAGCATATTAATGAAATCATTACGCTGTATATTCTGCTCTTCACGCATACGCACGGTGTCACGCACCAACTGCAGTATGAATTCTTCAACACCTTTAGGAGATTCTTTGATATTTAAAAATTTCAAATACTTGAATAAAGCCGGATATGTAATCATAAGCGTACGCAGACGTATAGAGAGATAACGTGGATAGAAAATACGGCGGCCTATATCACGAAATACCACATTCGGATCCTTCAAGCTATTACACTCAACGCCGAAGGCACAATGGCCAATTACATCGGTTGTGAAGCGTCCCATCAAATCGTGTAGTTCTATATCACCGCTTGGTGTCTTAGCCAAATGGCCGCCGAAAGTCTCATCCAATTGACGGGCCACTGTCACCACTGTGGGAAACATAAACTTCATTTTCGACGACGTGAAAGTCGGTGTTAGCTTCGTGCGCAAGGGACGCCACTTCTCACCATGTAAGCGAAAGAGATGTTCATTGAGGAAGCTGCCGGTGCTTCTAACTTGCTCAAAGCGATCCGTAAATTTGTTGAAATCTTTGATTAATATGGACTTTACCAAGTCTAAATCTAACACGATAGCTATGGGTTTGGTGAAAATATAAGTGCCGGCTAATTTTGCTTTGCCACGAAACTCTTTATAGACTTCACGCATAATTTCCGTTTTATGTATGGTTCGTATGCGGAAGAGATTTCCAAAAAGATAGTTCATTTTCAGCTGCGGCACTCCAAGTAGCTCCCAATATTGATACTTGTAGCGAAGATAGCTGAGCAAAAGCGTCAGGATTGTGGAGAATATAATGAAGTAGAAATCCATTTTGAAACACTACTTTTTATTGGTTAGATTACTGTTAACACTTCTTCAACTTCACTTCAATTGACTTCAATTCACTTTCGTCTTCAAAATTGAGTATTTAACTTCTTAATATTCGCACTAAAAATCTTTTTAACCGAAATGGTTTACACGTGTTCGACTAGAGTGTTGCGTGCGTACTAAAGTGATGTGCGACCACTCAGTGACTATTTATAAGCCAAAATTAGTGTCTTCTTCCGTTGTACTTTGGCTTCTATTCTTTCATAATATATACAAGATATAAGTTATCACATAGATAAGCTATAGTACGGTGTAGCAGGAGTTATCTAATTGTCTCTTTGAAATCATAATATGTTTACTGTTAGGCTAGATTAGTTGTATATGAAATCAAAAGTGTATTAGAATGTTATAATGAACTGTCTGGGTTATTCTACTGAAATTGATTATGAGTCAGGCAAAAAACTGCCAGTCATGCTAGAATGAACAACAGCTACCGTCAAGATAATACCTTTGAACATGTATCGTAGTTAATATCATTATTGCTATCAATTTTAATTCTTATAATCACTGTCAATGAGTCTATTTGATCTTTGGTGAACCATTCTCAGTGTCAAACTTTTCTTGCATTTGTTAACGTACGTGCTTTGCTACATAGGTGGGTATCTTTCCAGCTACAAGATAGTTGTCTCAGTTGATGTTAGGTTCTCGCAGCATACGCACGTCAAAAACAATGGAGACATGTCATCTATCACAACATGAATGATCTGGTTGTGGGTTTTTCGATCTGGGGACAACCAAGTAACTTAATGTAGTCGACATCAAAAATGGAGTCTATCATCCTGTCTGTAGTTTTTTTTTTTTTGTAGGCGCAAGAGTCGGAATCATGGTTACACCCCCTTAGTAAAGTGAAAGAGAACGTCTATTTTAAGCCTCACACAGTATACTTGCAATTTGTTTTGGCTGTACGGTTAGGCTATGTTAGGAGCTAATAGCTACTCATTAGTCTTATCTACATCTTTACATTATGTATAGTTTTACTTTCCACTTATTTGTAGCTGATTAAAAAGTTAGTTCCGTTAATTAAATTAATCAAAGTTCACGAAGTTATATCTAGGTAAATAATAATGACTGAGCAGCGACAAAGTCCACTGTAAGCAGTCTGGAAACGTCACTATCTTATCACTGTCGTTCATAAGAAGATATATATATATATATATTTATACATATATGTTTGGTCATATTGCTTTAGCACATTATTATTGCTTATTATACCCTGAACAGACAGGGTATATTAAGTTTGTCACGATGTTTTTAACACCCAGAAGGAAGCGTCGGAGAACCTATATAGTATATATATAAATGATTAGTATGTTGAGCTGAGTCGACTTAGCCATGTCCGTCTGTCTGTCCGTCTGTATATATACGAACTAGTCCTTCAGTTTTTAAAATATCGTTTTGAAATTTTGCAGATGTTATTTTCTCTTCAAGAAGCTGCTCATTTGTCGGAACTGCCGATATCGGACCACTATATCATATAGCTGCCATACAAACCGAAAAAATTGTTCTGATCGGTTTACTATAGCATATAGCACCCATACAAACTGAACGATCGGAATCAATGACTTGTATGGAAAACTTCCGCATTTTACTACATATCTTCACGAAAGTTGGTGTGAGTTATTTTTCATAGAAATAATTTAATCTCCGAAAAAATTATATAGTTACTAAAAGAAATGCACCTGTGAAGGGTATACTCGTATTAGCTTCGGTACAGCCGAAGTTAACGTTTTTTCTTGTTTATATTTCGTTGGTGACAACAAATTTATTATATTTGAGTGTGAGTAATTGCTTAAATTCATTTAAATGAATGAAAGCTATTGAATATTTGTTTTTACGTCAGTCTCTTTTAAAAGGCAATGTCTGTCGAATTATTTCAAAAGCGGTCTGTCAAGTACTGGGGAAAAATAAGATTTGTTCCTCAACATAGTCTTCGTTTAGCTTGATACACTTCTTTCAGCGAACCTCAAGCTTTTTTAAATCATCCGAAAATTCGTTTACTATAGATTGCTCTTGTGTAGATAGTAATCTCTGCATTGCGGTTCAATATCTGCTTGTCGAGTGACTTTTTTAAATCTAGAAACAAAAGGAATTGTACCGAATTATATCTAGATAATACAGCAGTTTCTGAGCACCAATTGTGAAAGGGTAATATTTATTCGCCATATGAGACCGAATTCCACATCGAATCGGCATATTATCTGTTTTATACAGGTAATGAACGATATACAACTTACCGTAATCAATGAGATACAACTTAAAGTTGCCTGAAAAGAGTTATATAGTTTATATAGTCAACACAATCCTTTGAGATACCCTGGCCGTATGACACGACTAATTGAAGCTCTTCGAATTGGACTGGTCTGCGATTAAACCAAAAATCGACTCCCGAATATGTTGACATTAACCATCTACGAGAATATACCCCAGTCAAATAATTATATGTACATTTTTGCTTTTGTTTATATTTCTTATTCACTGTTATTTTTTGGATTTCGGTAAATGTGGAATAAAAGGTTGATATCTTACCATTACTATGCAACGAAAATTGTTTCATACTTTTCTCGTTCGTTGCACAGTTACATTAAGAATGTGCTTGTGAATTGGGTATTGCATAGTAAATATTTATATGTGCAAAATCAGTTTAGCGGATCTTTCTTCCTGATAGTGCCGCAGCAATAACTTTTTTTGCTAAAATTTGTTTCAAAATTATTGTAAATGCATTAACTTAATGAATTATTAAACATTTGATTACATTTATTTAACTTTAAGCCTAAAATGCCTCGTGGTACAAGTTTATCAGTCGAGGAACAAGTAATAATCATAAGAATGCTTGAAAGCGGTTTCAAAATGGCTGTAGACCAAAGCGACATCGGACCTGTATCTCAAAATTTCTTAAAAACCTCACTAATTATGGTATAGTGCGACGCAGCGGACGAAAAACAACATTAATGAGCGGTGCGAAAGGATGATTCGACGGCTAGTAGTTGCGGACTTGATAAGCGGCGATCAAATATGGACCTAGTTAAGACAGAAAATCACAATAAATATAATTTTTCCAATTATGCATAAAAATCAGTTTCTAAAACACACCTCCATGGCACCTAAACCAACGCTAAAGAAAAACACAATAAAGCACATTTGAGGTTTGAAAATAAATACCAATTCTGTACCGATGAGTGATAGAATACAGTCTTTAGTGACGAAAAAAAATTAAATTTGGTCGGCCCAGGTCATTGCAAGAAATATTGGAGAGATTCGCACCAGGAACGACGGTCCTACTGCAATCGATGTTTTGGAATCGGTACCTTGATTTCATGGGCTGCATATTGCTGCTGGGAAAAGCTATCTACATGTTTTATATTCACTCAAATGATTGCTAATATCAATGTAGATCTTTTGGACAGCGAGTTAATACAATTTGGCAATATTTATGGCATATAACTGGACATATCGAAAGGATAACGTTTCAATCCACACGAAGAACATCTTTAACGACCGGAAAATTCCGGTATTACAATGTGCAGCATTGAGTTCGAACCTAAATCCTATTGAGGATCTCTGGGGGAACCTCTCTGCTACTGGTTTCCAAAACGGAAAGCAGTTTGAGACAGTACGTCACCTTAAATTAGCCATAAAGCACGAATTTGCCAATATTTACATAACTATTCTACAGTCAGTAGTTAATTCTCTGATTAAGCGGCTTCATTTAGTTTTAAAATGTAAGGACAATTCTACTAAATAAACATTTCTTTCAGTTAAATTCAAATGTATAGGCTTTACTGGTAAAAATAGTAAAATACACATATAAATATTTACTATTAGCCTCAACTTCAATTCTGTTTTATAGTTTAAAAAATATTTTGAAATTTGTTATTTTTTTGGTTTTTTATATCGTATTCATTAATAATAACAAACCTGCATACTCAGAAATATTTTGCAATTTTATAATCTTTACTTTTTTTTTGCAAAAAGTTCATGCACATATAATTATTTGACTGAGGTACTTCACTAGTAAAAGCCTTTTCACACAGGAGCTAATTGATCAAGTAACCGGCTTCTGCTCGATTAAGACTTTGATTAAGATCGATTTACTATACAAAATCGTACTTATTTACTTACCCTTCAGAAGTGCGAAAGTGAAAGATCTATTGATATATCTCATTGAAAATGTAGGATAGGACATTAAACATATGATATGTTACACAGCGCTTCTGAAATCAATGGCTTTTTAAAAATGCCATGCATATTACTTGAGTTAATGCAACTTTATTTTAAAACATTTTAGAAACCATAATAAACGTCTACTTACCTGCTACACTCATTTTGAGTGTACTCCGGAAACTAACTAGGTAAAGTGGAATGCAAATATTGTCCATGCTCCACATGCGAACACTTTAGAATGGCAAACCTCCAGTCGCTATCCTTTAAGAGCACCGACGCTTTGCTTTTCTGCACAACAAACGTTTCGAAAGCATAATAAATAAATATGTATGTGTATGTGTGTGCACAAAACTTACAAGTGGCCATAGAAGTGTCATTAATGTGACCATAAATGTAAAAAATAAAAATTAAAAAAATATTTACAGTAAGAGAAACGTTGTTGACGCTGACGGTTGGAAGCGAAGGTGTGAGTGTACTTCAGAAGTTGTTGGTTTAACATTATAACTTTTTTTGCATTTGGTTAAAGTAGCTTTTTGAAATGTTATAAATTATGAGATTAAAATGTATATGTATGCGCCGAAAGCAAGTGTGCGAAGGGGTGAAATAGACACGAGTAAGGACGGCTATATTTGCAGGTTAATGAATATCATGTTATGGAGAGATGTGATAACCAGTTGATCCGAAGTGACGAAGTGAGATTTTGTGTAATATAAAATTTTTAGAAGATTTTAATAGAGCAGTGGGTACTGATCTCTATAATGAAATCACTTTTCTATAATTTTAGTATTTTAATAAACATAAAATTTATACACACCGGTAAATAATACCATTCAGATACGACACATGGGTATAAAATTCGAAATTATACGCGACACATTAATTAGAAGTGCAAATGGTGCCACAAAGCGTTGTGTGTCAAGCGAAGCGTGCTCTTAGAAGAGGCTACATTTGTAGCAGAGCGACATTTTCTAAGTGGTGAAAAGGACACATGGCTATATTGCCCAAGTGTCTTATATGCAAGCAGACATTGAGAGTATACGCCTGCTGTTCGTATGCTGCAGGGGTTACAGAGAGGTGAGTACCATAAAGAAAACTGTGGCCACTTAATTATCATATGAGCATAAGTTAAGTGGCGCTGCCGCATGCAGTGGAGCGAAATAAGAAATTCTCCTGAAGAGCTGGAAAGGCAAAATGCAGAGAAAAAGTCATTGAAATTTATTTCAAAATTAGCTGGCTACTTCACTGAAGTAGAAGAAACTGTAAGGATGTCACAAATAAATATTTTGTTTGTGCTAAAATAAAAATAAGAAGTGTAACAATACATATATTAGCGACAATTGTGGCAAGCGTAAGTAAGTAGTGAAATGGGAACAAGATTGTACACTTGACGTTTGTGCGTGCTTAGAAAAGCTTTTAAAAGTACCTGAAGATACTAGAAAATAGTAATACAATATAATTTTTTTTCACTCATATTTTCTAGAGATACCGGTTATAAGTAAAATGTGATTTTGGCGATTTTTGAAGTTAGCCTCCACTAGAAGAAAACTTCGGAAGAAAAACATGCATATTTATTTATAGAGTTTTCAAAATTAAAAGCGACTCTTTCTAAAAGCCTCTTCGCACAGAAGCTAATTGATCAATTAACCGGCCTTTGCTCGATTAAAGCGCTGATTTAGATCGATTTACCATAGGAAATAAAAAATCTAATTTTTTTACATTAATTTTTAATCGAATTATAATCGAGTTGAAATTCAACTCTGCGACAAAGAACAAATTACAAATACATTCCTTGTCTGTTAGTTGTTGTTCAGGCTCTCGACGGTAGATGTCGCTGCTAGATATACATCATCGAATAGCAATAATCTGATGAAACTTATCAACTTCTTCTTAAGAAAAGCAAAAGCAAAAATGTGTATCAACTGATCGATTAAATAATAATAAATTTTAATTGATCAATTAATTAGACTGTGCGAAAAGGCTATAATATGATAATTCAATTTGGCACCTTGAACTCTGTTATTTCAGATGATATTGCCTTACAAAAAATAATCATCTCTCTAAGTGAAGATTACAAACATAACTAAAAACATCTAATATATAACTAAACTCGTTTGATTAGTTCAGAGGGTGAGGTGTTGGAGTAGTTTTTTAATTTGAAATTGACTTAATTGCAATTGAAAGAAGTTCGAAAATAAAACACTCATAAAGTCAACGAACATTTTTCGTAAGTATCTTAGGCATATGCGAAGATGATAATAAAACCCGCTCCACCGACCGATGGTTCTATGTAACCGAAACCTACACTGATTTTATTTTATAATATTTTTTATGCCGCCACAACGATAACAGAAATACAATTCAATAAAACATGTAAGGAAGGGCTAAGTTCGGCTGTAACCGAGCATTTTATACTCTTGCAGTTTATTTATTTGGTGTTATTATGATTACAGACAAATCGTTCTGTATAAACGGCATGTATTAACTAGAATAACAAAAACCATTATATTGTAGTATAAGGGGGCTGGAGTAATTACTAACTTATTTTCAGCAACATGCAGTATATCTAGGACTATACGTTCACTTCGTTTAGCAAAGGTATTACACATATTAACCGATATACGCTTTATAAAGCCCACCGGAAGTTTGATAAACCGAATATAAGGTATATGGGGGCTAGGAAAAGTTATACCCCGAATTTAACTGTTTTTGTGCAGAGACACACTAGAAGAAAAATATTTCCTCTGAATTACATTAAAATACCGATTTTTCCGGTAAAAATTTGTCTTGGGCAACGAGTTCTTCATACTCAATATCTGGGGTCTTGAAAAGTTATAGTTCGAAGGTTATTATTGAAGGTTGTCAAGTAGTTAAGTAGATTTAGAAACTACGAATATAATAAGTACTACTTAAAGTTACTTAAAAGACGGGTCTTCCATTTGGATAGGAAACTATTAACATAGGTTAAATTGTGTTGATAGATCTAATAATGGAATGATCGGATTATTTCGGATTTCCAAAAATTAATATTAATTGCTACATCGATATGTTTGGAGGAACTAAATAAATATTTTTGAAGTGAAAACCTCTCTAAAATTATTTAAATCTAAAACACCATTGTTGAATAATATTTGTTAGAGTAGAGATGGCTTAAATAAAATACATGAAAACAATATCAATTTTAACCAACTAATCGTATCGTATGAGTATATATTTTGCGTATCAACTAAAAACATAACGAATTCAGGGAAAGCCTACACTCCAACTATTTAATATTCAAAATTTCCATTTCTTTTTTCAATTCCACAATCTGGCCACTAAAGAACTGCTAAAAACTGCTGTTTAACCAAACATTTGTGGTGGCTTTCAATATTTGTTTGTGAAAGCCACAGCAGTGAGCACTATATGCATGCAAGAAAACGTTAAAAAAACTACACACAAAGTAAAAAAAAGCTTTCAAAATGTAACGAAAAAGCGTTACTGCACTGCAATGAAAACAAAAGAGTTTACTAGTACTCCGCGCGTCCAGCAAAAACTGCGAGTGCATAAAGGGAGTACCCAATTTCACTTTGGTCGCATGGAAATTGGCGCATGCATGAATACCCACTGCTTCCTCGCACTGTTTTTGTGGGCATATGAAAGCGTGGGAGTAAATGCAGCACTTCCAAAAGTAATTGCTGCAAAAAATTTGGCGTTTTAGCCGCTGGTTGCAGCGGTTATATTTAACTTGCCTCTTTTCCTTTGTGGTTTTGCGGCACTTAGAAGTGAAAACAAAGGGAAACGTATACATATATCAGTATACATAAATGTGCTGTGATTTTGTCATGTATAAAATAACTCTCCAAAATGAATACCTGAAAAGAATAATAAATTTAATGAATATATTATTAAAGCTTGAATAGACCTGCTTTAAATTGTAAAAAAATAATTTGTGTTTAATAATTGTTAATTATCGAAACACACTGCAGTTTTTGTTCAAGTATTCAAGTATTTTCTATTTTATATTAATATTGTTTATAACTGCATAAAATGTTTACTGTTGCCAGCTCACAAACAGACAAACATTACATTTTGTTGGTTCTTGCAAATATTTGCTGTCATTTATTAACTCATTTTAATCTAGGGAATAAAATTTTAAACAGTTTAATACTTTTTCACAACAGAAACAATTCGAAAATTAACAAGAAAGGTAGAGCTAAGTTCGGGTGTAACCGAACATTTTATACTCTCGTAATTTATTTATGTAATGTATAGGGTCTGGCTGGAGAATTATGCGAAAAGCTCATGACCTACATTCTTGAAAGTTTCCATTGACGCAAGAACTGAAGCCGCTTGACCACCGGAATCGTCGTATGTTGGGCTGAGCAAACAACATAAAAATGATCCGGATTTTCATTGAAAAATAATCTTCAGCGATGAGGCTCATTTCTGGCTAAATGGCTTCGTCAATAAGCAAAATATGAGTTATTGGCCAGGCGCAATCCACACGTATCTACTCGATGAGGGACCATTGCATCCCGAAAAAATTACGGTTTGGTGTGGTTTGTAGGTCGGCGGCGTCATTGGGCCGTACTTCTTCCAAATACTTCGAATATTTTCGGCCCGAATTGGATGGTTTGGACTTGGACTATATATGTGGTTCCAACAGGATGGCGCCACAAGACACACAGCGAATGTTATAATTAAGTTGTTGAAAACCAAGTTTTGTGAACGTGTTATCTCACGAAATGGCCTAGTCAATTGGCCGCCTGGGTCGTGCGATTTGACGCTGACAAGTCTATAATCTATGCCAACAAGCCAGTGACGATTGATGAACTTGCAGTAATATCGGTCGATTTATGCTTGAAAACCGTCGAAAATTGGGTTTAGCGTTTAGGACTTCTGCAAACGTACCCGTTGTGGTCATGCAAAAGAAATCGAGTTCGAATGTATTATACTTTCACGGGAATAAAGAATATTAAGAAAAACTTAAAAGAAAGAAATTATTTAAAAAGCCTTATTGAAAGCGCTCTTATTGAAAAATCCATTATATGCAACATGTTGCGAGAGTATAAAATTATTAATTATTTTTTTATCATAGTGTGCATTTCACCTGTTGGTTTAGCCATAAAGTCAACAGAGAAAAATGGTATTCTTTTTTTTCTAGCCAAACATTTGCTAAGCGCGTAGTTATTATGTACCATATTATATTAATGAATAGCGTTTTAGTTAATTATGGTAAACAAGATAAAATAATAAATTATACTAAAAAATCGAGGGGAATAAAATGTTGAAAATAAAAAGACACATTATTTACTTTAGCTTAATTGCTGTCCAAAAAAGTGTGTTAAAAACGCTCATCAGGGCATATAAGTAATAAACCAGCTTCATATTAACAAACCAAACAAAACAAAAAAGTGCATAACAATAAACAATATTTAATACACAATTTATAACAGTAACTGTAACTGTTATAGTTGTTTAAAAACTAATAACTCATATTTTTTAATGCGAATAATTAATGTATTGCCGTAGCAATTGAAGCATACAATTTCCTTAATTGAGAACAATATTATATTTAAATTGTATATTAATGGCTGCAATAAATTATATGTGATTATTAATTCGTTTTTTATTATTTTTTATTGTTACTAAATTATAAATGCTTATACATTTTTTTTTTTCGAACTTGATCAGTCCTGGTTTCCCGGTTACGAAATCATTATAACGGGTGATTTTTTTGAGGTTAGGATTTTCATGCATTAGTATTTGACAGATCACGTGGGATTTCAGACATGGTGTCAAAGAGAAAGATGCTCAGTATGCTTTGACATTTCATCATGAATAGACTTACTAACGAGCAACGCTTGCAAATCATTGAATTTTATTACCAAAATCAGTGTTCGGTTCGAAATGTGTTTCGCGCTTTACGTCCGATTTATGGTCTACATAATCGACCAAGTGAGCAAACAATTAATGCGATTGTGACCAAGTTTCGCACTCAGTTTACTTTATTGGACATTAAACCAACCACACGAATGCGTACAGTGCGTACAGAAGAGAATATTGCGTCTGTTTCTGAGAGTGTGGCTGAAGACCGTGAAATGTCGATTCGTCGCCGTTCGCAGCAATTGGGTTTGTGTTATTCGACCACATGGAAGATTTTACGCAAAGATCTTGGTGTAAAACCGTATAAAATACAGCTCGTGCAAGAACTGAAGCCGAACGATCTGCCACAACGTCGAATTTTCAGTGAATGGGCCCTAGAAAAGTTGGCAGAAAATCCGCTTTTTTATCGACAAATTTTGTTCAGCGATGAGGCTCATTTCTGGTTGAATGGCTACGTAAATAAGCAAAATTGCTGCATTTGGGGTGAAGAGCAACCAGAAGCCGTTCAAGAACTGCCCATGCATCCCGAAAAATGCACTGTTTGGTGTGGTTTGTACGCTGGTGGAATCATTGGACCGTATTTTTTCAAAGATGCTGTTGGACGCAACGTTACGGTGAATGGCGATCGCTATCGTTCGATGCTAACAAACTTTTTGTTGCCAAAAATGGAAGAACTGAACTTGGTTGACATGTGGTTTCAACAAGATGGCGCTACATGCCACACAGCTCGCGATTCTATGGCCATTTTGAGGGAAAACTTCGGAGAACAATTCATCTCAAGAAATGGACCCGTAAGTTGGCCACCAAGATCATGCGATTTAACGCCTTTAGACTATTTTTTGTGGGGCTACGTCAAGTCTAAAGTCTACAGAAATAAGCCAGCAACTATTCCAGCTTTGGAAGACAACATTTCCGAAGAAATTCGGGCTATTCCGGCCGAAATGCTCGAAAAAGTTGCCCAAAATTGGACTTTCCGAATGGACCACCTAAGACGCAGCCGCGGTCAACATTTAAATGAAATTATCTTCAAAAAGTAAATGTCATGAACCAATCTAACGTTTCAAATAAAGAACCGATGAGATTTTGCAAATTTTATGCGTTTTTTTTTTTAAAAAAGTTATCAAGCTCTTAAAAAATCACCCTTTATAATTAACATGTTTCTAGGAGGTTATATGTACTTTTACATGAAAAAATTAGTCGTATTTCAATGGTTTTGTTGTAAAAAAACTAATATTTAATTATTTTTCTTGCCTTAAAGTACGCAATTAATGAGAGATCATTGAAATTATTAAAGAAAATATGAAAATCTCTTCGTTTAAGTGAAGATAAACTGTGCTAAAGACTTGTCTAAATTTTCATCAATATTGGTTAAGCAGTTCACGAGAAATAAGAAAAAAACTAGCTTGATTGGAATAAAAAGTTGTATGGATCGCTCAACTTCCTCCGACTGAATCTCTGAAACTAGTACTCGGATCAAATGAATATTTTTTTTGAAACCGTGAAACACTTGTAACATCTATCTCTCTCTCTATTTTTGCTAAGTTAACTGTAGTAGTGATATTTAATAAATGTTTATTTGGGACACTGTAGCAATCCTTGATTTAATTGAGAGCAATGACTTTACTGTATCCAGCAAAAAATATTTTAATTATTCATATTCATTTATGTAGATCTCTCTTGTTCAACAAGGCATGTTTGTAATATAATATATATTTATAGGATTAAATGATGCCATGTGATTCATCAGAAATTAACAAAAATATATTTTTTTAATTTCTCTACATTTTTTGTCGCAATTTAATAATTTCTTAGTTGTTAATCCAACAATTAAAGCAACACAGTGAAAATATTATTATAAACGAATTCACTAACAACAATGTGATTCATTACTTTACGCAGATTGGTTGACAAAAGGAGTACACAAGAAATGTATGCAAATAAATGTAAAATTATGCCGGTGTTTAACGGATAGTCAACCAAAACTATAAAAACTGAAGTCGTTGACAAAACATGTTTTTAAATTCTTGTTTTTCTAACTTTAAACACGAACAAAATATTGTACATATTGAAATAGATTGCACTGCAAAAATGATATTATATTTAATGTTTTTAGAAAACATTATTGCTGTAGGTTTATTTTACTTATTATTATATGAAAGTGCAACATTTGAAGGATACTTAAAAAAAGTTTTATCGAAAAATAGCGAGGAATAACGGATTTATCGTCGATCTCTGCAGGCACCTCGAAAAGAAGTTGTTGTGCGGTGACCAGCCTACAGCATCACTGGATCTTCCGAAACCAAAAAATCAAAATGCTTTCTTTAGTTTATTAGTTTATCTTTCAATTGACGTCGAGTTTTTTTAATTTTTCAATTTTTCAATTTTTGGTACCATTTTCAAGCCAAAATGACGATTTTAGACGAATAAATCGACCTATTTGTTATTGTAAAATTTTTAGTAATTAAAATTTTTGGAAAAACTCGACGTCATTCGAGAGATATATGTAGAATATTTGTTCAAAATTTCATGATGCAGTAGTTTTTTCTGTAGGCTGGTCACATATTTGGGAAACTCGATTCAAAGTTTTGTACACTCAGCGCAGGTAGCTGGAGGTACCGCTATTCAACCTGCTGTAACTTCGTTAGTTTTTCTCCGAATGACCTAAACCTGCACACAATATTCTTGAGATGTTGATGGTTCAGAAATAAAATAAAAAAAAATTGTCAAACCTTACCCACAACCCCCTCCCCCCGCTTAAAGCTCAGCATAGTCGGAAGAACGAGGTGACAAAGTACATACCGCTCATTTACTTGAATAGTGTCACAACTCAAAAAACACGATTTTTGAGTTGAGTATGCAGAAATTTGCGCAATTTCAGCGTCCATATTGTATAAAAATTTCATTGCGATAATATTGTTCGGCTAAGATAAGTTGATTTCAATTACAGTTAATATAAAAGCTTCACGTAATCTATACTACTATTATAAAGAGGAACGATTTGTATGTATGTTTGTAATGAATAAACTAAAAACTACTGTACCGATTTCAAAAATTCTTTCACCATTGGAAAGCTATATTCACCCGAGTACCATATAGGCTTTATTTATTGCTAGAATCTCAAATTTCTAGAAATAGTTCCCAGGTGAGGGTATCAAAAAGACTCCGTGATGGAGAATCTTAATCTGAAACTGAAAATCGACCTGAAAATCATTCTCTTCGCATCGCAATCGCGTGCCAGGGATTATAAATATATTTAAAAGCTCGCACTAGGCCGTCGAAATCTGAGCATTCCCAACGCCTTGTTGTGTGTAAAAACTTATAACTTTTGAAATTGTTGTTTAAGCCCGTGCAAAACCGTAGTGGTCTGCTAGTACCTTTATATAGATAAAAAACTAAAAAAAATTATTTTAAATTATTAATTTGAACACGATTTTTATTGTGTAAATCATTTTAAGAAATTATATATTTTTCAATTGAATGCAATACCTTTTCTCAACTTTCGGGGAAGAGATTGATTCCATGCTCATACAATTTTTGATCATTGCAGGTAAAAACCTGTTCAAATTAGTTTTTGACGTCCAGATTTAAGACTGGAGGTGAACACTCTCCCATGCAAGATATTTTGCAGAGACCGGAACAAGTAATAATCCAAAGGTGTCATATCTGGAGAATATGGTGAGTATGGTTGAACAACCCTTTCAAGCTGCAAAAGTTTTTGATGAACCATTAAATTTGTATGAGTTCTTGCAATATCCTGGTGAAACACTACAATATAACCTTTTTTTGAAGTGATTTGAGATGATTCATCGTTTTTAGACCATAATCTGTTGCGATTTAAATACTTTTAAACATGCCAACCTTCGACATTAGTAAGAATTTCACATCGAATGAAATTGAAACCTTACAAGAACGCAACAGAGCGCTGTGGATTACTATTTAACTGCGAATATATTCGAAACGTGTTTTGTAGTATTTTTAGATAAACATGAGCTGCTTCTAAGCATTTCATATTCAAATTTAAACGAAATACTTCTTTTCCAATTTTTCTTGCATACTTACCTTATTTTCGAATAAAAAAAAATAATAATAAATTTCCATTTCTTCACAATATTCTGCAATTTTATTTCAATCTCATTTTCATCCAGTATTACACCACTATAAATACATACACTTTTTTTTGCAAAGCATAAAATTAATTTGCTTTGAATTTTAACAACGTCTGTTATTTACATGATTTATTCTACATATTTGTATAGAATTCTCACAAGCACGCTCTATCGTTGTTCTCTTCTTTCATTATTTTTCAGCTCAGCTTTATTAATGCTATTTGTGTTGAGATTATTTCAACTATTTTTCATTTGCTTAGCTAATTAAGACGAGTATTTTTGTGGTTGGTAGTACCTTTGTCGGTAGTTATTTATACATATTTGTTGTTTTATTTAGTTTGATATACTTTTATTTACAAGTCTGCTGTGTTCTTAATGCTAAGGTTTTTATTACATTTGCTTGTAAATGATTACACTAATAAATGCATGTAAGCCGCACTTCAATGGGGTTAAATTGAAATTGCAAAGAAAATTAAATATGTATTTATAATATTTAATAAAGGTATTTAAAAATATATATATATATTAAATGTATCATATACTATAACTTTGCCGCTTAAAATGGAATGTGGTACAGCGGGGCGTATGAGTAATGAAATAGTAGGTGCGTTGTAATCTTTGTCATTAAAATAATCATACCAGTTGTGCATTTACAGCGGGTTGGGGTCATATGTGGAAGTTCACGTAGGCGAGGAAAGTTCTTGATTGCCATTCACTTGAGAGTGGCCAGGAACGACTCTTTTGCATATGACTCACGCAGTTCACGACTTCCGGTTTTAGACCAAGTATTCCCTGAGTAGCCAACTGACCGTTTGGAGGCGAAACCCGATGGGTTTGGCACCTATCACATAAAAAAAAACCACGTTGTACGGATGGATGAAAACGCTCCAACTCTGAAAGTGTTCGATGCAGTACCCGCTGGAGGAAGCCGCGTAAGAGAGACTATAATCGCATACAGCGTTTCTACGCCGAATATATATACATATATATAAACATGTACATAAGAACATGAATATTTTTCTGATAAGCAATTAATAACAATAATGATAAGCAATTAACTATAATAAGATTATATTGATTACTAGATACTGATATATATATTTATATATATAAAACATTACCCTAGTAAACGGTAAAGCAAAACTTTTTTTTGCAAAATTCTAATAAAAATTTAGATATTTTACTGAAATGGAAGTCGGACCATTTACATGACCATAAGTAGACATGTAGACATGTAGTATGGGTCGAATTGCGCGTTACCTAGATAAAATTTCAAAATAAAATTGCGAGTATTTCAATTATTCTGTTACAACCGAACTTAGTCTTTCCTCACTTGCTTTGTTTTGAGTTAAGGGTTAGCCACAAAAAATCGATTTTTTTTTTGTTTTTTTTTGCTTATTGGAAAGTTTATATACATCCCGCGTAGCGGTAAGGTCGTATCTTGAATAGTTTTTGAATGTCAGCTTTCTAAAGATCGATCGCTCGATGGTTTAAACCGCTATAGTCAAAACTTTAAACACGTTTTTCTCGAAACGACATTTTTCAAAATTGTTGACATCATAACTCAAGGAGAAATTGACCGATCTACTCAGATCAAATTGAAACTGATTATTCCTGAATATATCACTATACAATGACCTACCATCTTATTTTGGTGAAAAATTGTAAATTTGGCATTAAAAATATTAGTCCATTTTTTACTTGATATTGTTTTTTTAGTACAACGCCATTTTGTTTATTCTTGATATAGGAAATACCTTAAACTTTAATAACTGCTTGATTTTTTTTTTGTTTCAGCTACTCATTCGTCCGGAATCATGTCAGCAGTTGGGGAACTAAAATAAAAAAAAAAAATTAAAAATAAAATAAAATAAAATTAAATTAAATTAAATTAAAATTAAATTAAATTAAATTATATTAAAATAAATTAAATTAAATTAAATTAAATTAAATAGGTGTGGGTCTGTATATACATATGTATGAATATTTAACACAACCAACATTACAATGAAGTGTTTTATTTACAAATTTGGATTTAAAACAAAGATAGAGACTGACCTATATACATTAATGCTCTTGTCTCAAACTTCCAAGGTCTAAGTATACGGATATATTTACTTAAAAATACATGATTTTGTCACTTTGTCACTGCATAAATTTTTTTTTACCTACAGTAGTATTTTTCAAACTTCAAGTTGACTTAATTAAATTATATTCACGTCACATATTCTTGCAATTTTTCATTGAAAATAATTGAGTTATCGCTTGTTAGTAATTTTTTTTTTTACAATTATTTTTATTATTTTGGTCGTTGTATTTAAAATTTCACATACAGTGTGCGACAAAACTAAAGCGCGGAATCCACCTTGTCGATATTTTTATGTGAAAAATTCCAAAATTTTGGTGCGACAAAACTAAAGCACAAAATGATTTTTGGAAAAATTTTTATATTTGTATAATTTTGTATAAATCATTCAATGTTCAATTCATGATTTTATTCATATAAATACCGACAGGGTGGATTCCGTGCTTTAGTTTTGTCGCACACTGTATATATTATCAATGTAATATTAATATAATATCTTTGGCGATATGCGCTGCATGGGCGTGGCAAATTTTGCTTGTCATAAATTTGTCTTAATTGAATTATAAATAATTTTTATTTTTATTTTTTTATTAATTTTAATTTTTGTTTATATTTAAACTCTCTTGCTGTTATAATTTTGAATTAAAAACAGTGCAAAAATGCTTAAACTACAAATAAGTCTTAAGCATTGCCTTTAATTTACTTCCATTCATTTTTACACTAAATAATATTTGCATTTTTTTTTTGCTTTTTTAAGCTCGCCAAAGCTAAACTACTTAATTTTAAAATACTTTTAACATTTTTAATTTTGTTTTTCATTAATTTTCCTGTTTTTATAATAAACTCAGCAATAGCTTTAACAATTATGTATTAAGGTATTTTACCGGAGATACACAGCACAGCAACAGCTACATATACAATGTACACGTAGTAATTATTTGTTATACTAATGAATAATGATAATTCATTAGCGTTTTAATATTTATATACATTCGTGCTTTGCTTATGAGCACCTAAAAAGCCTAAAACTATACACAATATGCGGACTAGCATGCACTCAACACTGAGTTTTTTGTTTATTAGCTTTAATTTAATCTATACACACGCTTGATTTAATCAATTTATTATTAATTATGTTTGTTATTTAATTATTTTACAATTAACTTGCAAAAAAATAGGTTATTTTTTAACCTACACTGTTTAGAGAATTTTGCTTCAAATTAAATTTCTATAAATAGTTTCCCTTATTTTCTAAGCGCTTAATATGTAATAATATGGCAAGCTCATTTTTATGTATTTTTAATTTTTTTGTTTTAATTTTTACCATTAATTTCAATTAAATACCAATTAATTTAGCTTAATAATTAATTTACAGTATTTGGTCTGCAGCCTGTTTTTAATTTACTCTATTTTCTTTTCCAGCTATTATAGGCATAGTAGCTGCTACACTCGCACACTAAATATGAGAAATATCGCGATGGAAACATAATTTAGCAGCGCATGCGTATTTGCTGTTCTACACGCTGCATCATGGCTGGCATCGTCGGTATCTGTTAGTGAGTCGGCATCGTGTTTGCTCGTCGCTGACTTTGTATCACTGCGGTAGTTACTGTGATCGGAAGCTGAAAAGATAAAATATAAATTTTTAATATCTTAATTTTTATTTAAAGAGCTTTCTTAGTTCTCTATAGTTAGGAAAATTTGTATTTATGGATTCAATAATTTTTTAGTATACTCGTATTACAATATTAAGGACTATCTGAGCGTAAAAATAATATTTTTAGTTCATCGATGTTAATATTAGGTATTCAAATAATAGCAGCAATTTCAGATTATACTAATAGCCTTTTCACAGCCTAGTTAATTGATCAATTACAATTTTAATTGAGAAACCAATTCGCACTGCAGGCTACTCGATAATCGATCAGCTGTTAAACATTTTTGTTTTTGCTTTTCATAAAAATTTGGTAAGTTTCCAGCAGCGACATCTACCCTCGAGTGGCGTGAATAACTACTAGCAGATGAAGAATTCAAATACGTTTTTTGCCGCAAAGTTATAGCCTTTTCATATATTAGCTGAATAAATTGTTCAATTTTAATTTTCACACTGCCGTTTACTCGATAATAGATCAATTGTTAGACATTTTTGTTTTTACTTTTCATAAGAAGTTGGCAAGTTTTATCAGCTGATTGCTATTTGATTATTTATTTCCAGCAGCGACATCTACCGTTGAGTAGCGTGAACAAGAACTCGCAGACAAAGAATTCAAATACGTTTTTTGTCGCAGAGTTGCATTGTATTTTCAACTCGATTATAATTCGATTAAAAACTAATGTAGAAAAACAAGATTTTTATTTTGTATGGTAAATCGATCCAAATCAACGCTTTAATTGAGCAAAGGCCGGCTGAAAAGGCTAAAAGTATGTCAACTGGATTTATTTTTATTTTTCTAGGAAATTAACAAATTTAATACCCCATATAAAATTACAGCTTGTTGTAACTAATATCTTACGAGAACCACAAAAAATTACTAAGTACTTAAAAAAATGTGAAATATTGGCGATTTTTTATGCAACATAGTGTATTGTATAATCCTAAAGCATCTGAAAAATATGTGCTTTGGCGGTCCGTAAGGTAAATCAACGGTCTGCGACATCCTTGTCATTATACTGACAATTTTATTCGCTAAATAAATACTGCAAGTGTGGAAATAAAAACGTCGTACAATGAAGAAAACTGTGTTTGGGACAGCAGCCCAATTCCAATTTATTTTTCTAATTCGACCATGTAGACCAATAGGAAACAAGTTCATTGTTTCAGATTTCGGCTACGCTTTGATCTCTGGTGTGCTCAAATGCATACCAGAATTAAAAAAATTACACCGAAAACCCTTGGGTAAAGTATTCTTATGAATGGGCTTGTAGTCCGTGGTGAACAATTGAGTTGCAAAAATAATATTTCATAATGTATACGGTCTGAGCTATCTGGTATTCCAATACAAGATCTAGACTTTTGTTATTTTATAAGCCATGGTTACCGTTTTCAAAGCACCTACAGCAAAGAAATTGAGTTAAGAATCATTTAAATTTTTAAATTTTCACACCAATGACACCTTTTATTATACTCTCGCAACAAATGTTGCTAAAGAGAGTATTATAGTTTTGTTCACATAACGGTTGTTTGTAACACCCAAAACTAAACGAGTTAGATATAGGGTTATATATACCAAAGTGATCAGGGTGAAGAGTGGAGTTCAAATCCGAATGTCTGTCTGTCCGTCCGTCCGTCCGTCCGTCCGTCTGTGCAAGCTGTAACTTGAGTAAAAATTAAGATATCTTGAGCAATGATGATAATGAGCAAAATCGGACCACTGCCACGCCCACAAAATGGCGAAAACCGAAAACACATAAAGTGCCAAAACTAAGCCATAAATAAAGCTATGGAAATAAAATTTGGTATGAAGGATCGTACTATGAAGAGGCATATTTGGATGTAATTTTTTTGGGGAAGTGGGCGTGGGCCCGCCCCCTACTAAGTTTTTTATACATATCTCGCAAACCAATAGAGCTATATAAACCAAACTTTCTGCAGTAGTTTTCTTTAGCCACTTCCTAATACAGCCCAAAAATGAAAGAAATCGGATCATAACCACGCCCACCTCCCATACGAAAGTTAGGTTGAAAATTACTAAAAGTGGGTTAACTCACTAACGAAAAACGTCAGAAACACTAAATTTCACATAAGAAATGGCAGATGGAAGCTGCACTCAGATTTTTTTACAAAATGGAAAATAAGCGTGGCATCGCCCACTTATGGGTCAAAAACCATATCTCAGGAACTACTCGACCGATTTCAATGAAACTTGGTTTGTAATAGTTTCCTTACCTCCCAATAATATGTTGTGAAAATTGGCCAAATCGCTTCACAACCACGCCTACTTCCTATATACCAGAACTTTGAAGACAATCTGAATCGTTTACTTTACAATATATGACGTAAGTACTAGTAAAGATATCGGTGCAGAACTTTGCACAAATACTATGTTAATAGTGTGGCAGCCCCATTCAAAAAATCGCCGAAATCGGACCATAGGTTTTTAAGGCCCCACATATCGAACACAGGACCTCGGTGCTTCTAACCTAATATTATGGTTTCGAACTTTCAATGGACTTTATACAATATATATGACGAATATGTGGGTCAAATTGTGTATTATATAATATAAATAAAGTTAAATAAATAAATTGCGAGAGTATAAAATGTTCGGTTACACCCGAACTTAGCTCTTCCTTACTTGTTTTTTTATTAATTTCATAATATAAAATAATGAAAAACAAAATAAATTAATTTAAGCTAAGGAAATGTGGAAAAAATAAAAATGACCTTTCCTTATATAAACTCAACAAACTACTATCTTACATCACGAAAATCACAACTTCATTAAATATTTTCCTGCAATTTTCTCTCACAATGCTTTATTTGGCTGTGCGACCTTGTCTTGCATATTTGATAATCGAAAGAGTTGACAGGCTGTAAAGCAAACTTACACACATACATTTATATATGTATAAATATACAACAGCATTACCTTGGGTATACAAATATTAACTTATATCATTGAGCAACACTTGTTGGGCCACAATTACTGCCAACAGTCAAAAAAGAACACACACTGTGTAAATATTATGATATGAAACCCATAATAATATACTTCCGTCAACAATCACGACATCAACAGACACACCAGCATCCCTTTAGTACATAATTTTTAATGTGCACACAAGTGAATTTAACCATGAAAGCTCAATTGCACATACGAGCGAACACACACTGCCGAGTTTACACACATTGTTGGCTCCCTCAGAGTAAATGATCTGTCAGTCATTTGAGTGATTGCTGCTCACATCACAATTTTCCTGCGGCATCGACAGTTCTTTGAAATTCAAGTTTATTGTAAGTGCTGTCAGCTTATGTGAAATATATGTATAGTTGTGGAAGTGTGCGCATGACATTAAATAGAGCTGAACAAATTATGTGAAACGTTTAAAATTATGACATTATTACTCTGTGGGGTTTTATGTGGCTGGACGAGAAAGATAAATCCTTGAAACTTTCACTGATGGGAAACATTGTCATTATTATTTGTTAATTATTAAATATGCTTAAATTCAGATAATTTAAAGTAATTTTTGCAAGAGTATAAAATATTCTGTTACAACCGAACTTAGTTTTTAGTTTTTTAATCATTTATTTTATTACTTTCAAAGAAAGAGTAACAGATAATTTTTAGTGCTCTAGACTGGCTTAACTCCTTGATTGACTACTCTCATACAGCACTTTTCAAGTATCTCCGCAATTCAATAAAACGCAATTTCACTTCACACAAATCCCAGCTGCCGCATGTGGCAACAGTCAATTGCCAAAAATTCAATGACAACGCCAGCCAACGTCCGATTGCAGGAATCAAGTGAAAATGACATGCAATCAACCGTTCGCCAGATTGCCTTCCACGCGAAGGCGATGACAATGGATGCTGTAGCAACATATAACGACCTCGGCCAACAGCAGCAAATAACAATAATTGAGCGACTTCAACGGAAGTGCGAAAGCATGGAAATGGCGAAGGGAATGAATATACACATTTATGTACACATACTATGTATTTACATATGAACATATGAAGAAGCCAAGGAAAAGCGCATGAATGAATGTATACAAACTGCACTCTGCGAAAAAGTAAATAAATAAATAAAGAAATAAAATAAAATAAATGAAAAAACGCTTCTCTCCATTCAAGCGAACCCTTCTGACTTGCCATTTTATTTCGCTGTATATTCATGTGTTATCTGAGGATATAAGCGAGTATCTCTGTGTTTGAGTGTGCGCATGTTTTCGTTGGAAATGAAAAAGTTTTATTTTTCACTTTCAACATGACCATTTTGATCAGTTCGTTGCGTAGATACGGCAGCAAGTGGCGCACTTTTCAGTGTTATTGTAATATGTTATTTTTGTAGTTGTTCTTTTTATAGCTGAAATTATTTATTTTGTAACATTGTTTTTTATTTTCGTTGATTTTTGTGTACTGAGTTTTTGGTGGATTTGCTTGCAGTTCTCTTTGTTTTCGCCACTCAATTGCTTGGCACTTATTAAAAGTGGTTTGAGTGTAGGGACTGCTCTTATGTCTGTATACATGCATGTGTGTTTATGTGAATTCATCAATGGGTTCATATGCTTGTATCTACCAATTTGTTAGTTTCTAGTTTATTTACAGTCTTAGTTTGAAATCATAAATCATAACGTGAGTTTAACTAAATATTTAGCAAACTAATAACTAAGCGGAATCTGACTACGCCAGACATATTTGGTATCGCTTTATAAATCGACTAAAGTTAATAAGTCTCTAAGTTTTCTGTTATATGAAAAATATTCCTCATACAAGAAAGTTCTTTTAACTAAAATTCATGCTAAATAATACATTTTGAATCACTAATTTGTTCCTTAATTAATTTAATTTAATAGCTTAGTTATTACTTATAACTGCAACTACACGCAACACCTTAAACATCTATACGGATGGCTCTAAAATGGATGATGGAGTTGGTGCAGGGATATACTGTCCGGAGTTAGCACTGCAGTATGTTTCAAGCAGAGATCTTTGCATTGTTAAACGTGCAGATCTAGCCTCCAATGCACCAAATCGATACTCTAAAGTGAATGTCTACGTCTACGTCTGGCTGCCCAGGCAGCAATCTAGGCAATAACCTCTTTTCGAATATCGGCCAAAAGTGTTTTGAGTAGAACGGCAGCAGTGAAAAGTGTCGCCTGGAATATGCGACTACACTTCTACTGGGTGTCAGACCATAAAGACATCGAGGGTAACGAAATCGTAGACGGGATTGTTAAGAGTGGTGTACAGCTCTCACCCCAAAACATGATTCACATTTGTAAATCCATGCACTGTCTATACGACGACATGATAAGAAAAATCAAAGCGCGCTAGAAGGATCTACCGGGTTTTGAAACCACAAAGGTCATGTGCAAAGCGGTAGATCGAAAATATTCGATCGAGACGAATGCAGGAAGTGTCAAGAGCGGGGCACCGTGGAAACAATGGAGCATCTCTTGTGCGATTGTCCTACTTTGGCTAGACAACGATTCAGCTATTTACTATAAGTTGGAGAAGATATTTGTCAGTGAGGCTTCATAATCTCTAAAAATTCACGTCAAGCGCAGGCATTATCGTTTAGTTGACTACTACTCTGGGAATAAGTGAAGGCAGTCCATTTGGTATCGCTAAAGACCATAACTGGTCTATGCGTGGCCTACAGGCCTACCAGACCAACCTATAGCACTTATTATATGTAGTCACTACTCTCGTTTACATAAAGCTTCCATTTTGAGTTATATAAATAGCTTTAAGCAATTTCAAGAAAAACAAATAAGGAAAGGCTAAGTTCGGGTGCAACCGAACATTTTATACTCTCGCAATTTATTCAGAGGTTTACCTATAATTCGGTGAAAAATTACCCTTAGGCACTGAGTTCTTCATGTTTGATATCAGGGGCCTTGAAAATTCATGGTTCGATTTTGATAATTTTTCCACAAGTGATGTCAAATACAGTATTTGTGTAAAGTTTTATTTCGCTATCTTTATCGGTTCCTTATGTATGCATTATATAGTGAAAGAATCAGAAGGATTCAAAATTCAGTTATATGGGAAGTAGAAGTAGTTGTGAACCGATTTCGCCCATATTCCACCAGTGTCATCAGGATGTCAAGAAAATATTTTGTACCGAATTTCATTGAAATCTATCGAGTATTTCTTGAGATATGGTTTTTGACCAATAAGTGGGCGACGCCACGCCCATTTTCCATTTTGTAAAAAAATCTTAGTGCAGCTTCCTTCTGCCATTTCTTATGTAAATTTTGGTGTTTCTGACGATTCTCGTTAGTGAGTTAACGCACTTTTAGTCATTTTTAACCTAACCTTTGTATGGGAGGTGGGCGTGGTTATTATCCGATTTCTTTCATTTTTGGACTGTATAAGGAAACGGCTAAAAGAAACGACTGCAGAAAGTTTGGTTTATATAGCTTTATTGGTTTGCAAGATATATACAAAAAACCTATTTGGGGGCGGGGTCACACCCACTTTTCCAAAAAAATAACCATTTATCTAACTCGTTTAGTTTTAGGACTTACAAACAACCGTTATGTGGACAAAACTAAAATACTCTCTTAGCAACTTTTGTTGCGAGAGTATAAAAATAATAATAATCTAGTGTTAAATCACAATGATTGGAGCAACAGAAAACAAAAAAAATATTATTTAAATGGCGAATGTCTGGAAAAAGCCATTATTGCAACATTCTCCGATTTTTCCAAACTTTTAAAATAGTAAAAATCAAAAGTTGGGGACGATGTTTCATGATGAAGTTTGGCTTCAAATTTGGATGTAAAAATTTTGAATTTCGAAAAATCTTCTGTTGGTCATATTCTTAAATAGCTATATATACACCAAAGTACACACTTAAACTATTAGTTTTACAAGTTTTGTTGACTATACATATGTATATATGTATATGTTTGTCATTTTACCGAACCCAAATCACATCTACTTCCATTTCAGTATAAATGTATGTGTGAAATGTTTCCTTTCCTTCAACCTCTTGGGAACAATCGTTACAAATTTTTATTGCTTAGATGTCTCTAAGGTCCTTCTGAATGGCCACCAGCGTATTTGCGCAACTCGTTTAACATTTGGCAACCCGCGCTTACACCACCATCCTTTAGCACTATTTTTATTTTGATAAGATATCAGATGTTTGCCACTTTCAAACATTTGAGGCAAGCAATTTTTGCACCGTCTTCAATTTCTTTTCTATTGGTTACGAATAGACGTATGTATGTATGTGCGTTTGATATATAACAAATTGCGTCAAAAGTATTGCATTTCAATTTAATGGTAACTATCACTGCAATGTTTTCCAGAAAAAGCAATCAATTATTGGTTGGTCATTTGTTTGCTGTGCTCAAAAACTTTCATTTTACGCTAGTCAATGTATGTATTTTATTAGCTCGTGCAGCAATGTGGCATAACTGCTGTTGTAACATACAAAATCGAATCAATATAACATTCCTGGTAACATTTGATTATGACAAGAACAGAGAGCGTTGGAAGAAATCACTAAGATCAAATTCAATTGGCGAGCTAGTTTGTTCTTATGAAATTCCCTCTAGAAGACTACATTTCACGTAAATTAGGACACACAGCAAAATGACATCACTGATGAAGTGAGACAAAACTATTCTGAGTAAAGAGTTTGACTAGAAGAACCTGTTCGACAGTTCTATTTAATTTTCTTGAAACAGATATCAATACCAGTCTCTTTGATTTTTTACTAAAAAGCAATTTTTTGTTGGTTCATTTCGAGGTATATTGCTTTTAAACAACTAAAAATTATGTTTTATAGCGAAATTCCCAATTCACAATATTTATGGTTAGTTAATATTCAAGCAAAATTCAAATCACTAAAATCAAACCATAACATATCAAAGTGGTAACATTCAGAACAACCAAATAAAAACAAAGCGAACTCCAGAGATAACCAAAAAAGCGCAACGCCAATCAATGTGCGCCAAAATCCAATCGACAACGATAGTGTGTGATTGCCAACGGCTGGCAGACGGTGTTCGAGCGCAACTAAGCGCCGTAACGCTTCATTGCTGCCACATGGCGCAGGAAGTGCAGTTATGCTTTGACAGTCAAAGCTGTCATCACTAAGCGACGAAGCATTGTCGGGGAAGTGCAACATGATTCGGCAAAAAAAAAAAAAAAAAAACAGTTGCGAAAAAGTGTGAAAAAGAGCATAGTGCAGCAAGAAAAAAGAGAATATATGTACATACATGTATATGTTGGTATTGTTTTCGTTTCGCTCGTAGTATGCTATAAATCCGACGCACCATTGCCACATATCGATTAACGCTAAACCTACACTACGGCAGTTCAAGCGACAGCTGAAAATCTAATCACCAGAAAAGAAAAATTGTCGGAAAAGCGAAAAAAAGTGTGAAACACTTTTTGGTACTTGTATCTAAGTGAAAATGGCTTCGCTTTGTTGATATGCATGTATGTATGTGCGGCATGCAAATTGCGCCAATAAAAAAATGGAATGCAATCGAAATTTTTCAGCTACCGAAAATTTTCAATTTTTAGAAACCCAATGTGGGCAATACACTTTTGTGTATATATTTTCTTAACCCAATAAACGATAATAACATTTTCGCACAGCCAAACTAATTTAATATAATGAGATTATAATTGAGAGATCATTATTTGCAGATTAACTCGATTAACGATCAGCTGTTATACATTCTTGTTCTTGCTGTAAATTTCATCAGCTGATTGTTATTTTATCATAACCACAATGAATTTTCCAGCATGGGCACAACGTGCAGAATTGAATTTCAGTTTAAACTCAATTTGTATTCGATTAAGTCTTAATGTAGAAAATTTATATTTTTTATTGTATGTCAAATTGATCTAAATTAGTGCTTTAATTGAGCAAAGGACATTTAATTGATCAATTAATTCCCGCACGAAATTAATTTATAGAATACTAGTAAAGAGGCGACTGCATCATCTTATTGCATAATGTGAAAACATTGCTCTAGCTCATTTGAACTATATAATTTATATATTTTAGAATATCAACCAAGTAATAATATAAACCAAGTAAAGTTTAGTGACATGTTAATTTAAATAATTTAATTGAAATTAGTCATATTTTGGTCAACTCTACATGCCTCACTAATCACATTGTAGCATGAAAATAGGTAACTGTTAGCACGCTTATAGGAGGATATGCGTAACAGCCAAAATAATTGATCAATTAAAATTTTGATTGAGAAACTAGTTTTCACACTCGATAACCGATTAGCCGTTATACAATTTTGTTATTGCTTTTCATGAGAAGTTGGTTAGTTTCATCAGCTGATTGTTATTTTCAGCAGCGACATCTACCATCGTGTAGCGTGAACAACAACAAGCAGACACAGAACGTATATATAAATACAAAAACGGTCTTTGTCGCAGAGTTGCATTTCATTTTCAAGTCGATTAAAATACAATCAAAAATTAATGTAAACTTTTATTTTGTATGGTAAATCGATCTTAATCAGCGCTTTAATAGAGCAGAGGCCGGTTAATTGATCAATTAGCTACTGTGTGAAAAGGCTATATATCGCTTTTTGTAACATTTTAAAAAATTTTCGACTCAATTACAACTTTGTTCGCTGGGTTACATGAGTGAAAACAATTAACAGACAGTTATATGCAACTCGAAAAAATTCTATCTGCCTATAAATGTCAAAGCCTATAAATCTAAAACTACGCCCATCGACGAACCAATAATTGAAAAGAGCAAATAGTGTACAATAGGATTACTATTGCACACAACATTGCGGCATTGTTGCGTACAAAATGAAAAATCAGAAAAAAAGTAATAAATCTATACATATGTTTGGTTCACCACTATGATTCCAACTTAATCCCATAGAAAAACAACTATATTACAGAAATTTTAATATTTTTATACTCTCGCAACCTGTTGTACAGAGCACATAACGGTTGTTTGTGTCACCAAGAAATAAAAGAGTCAGATATGGGGTTATATATATATAAATGATCAGGATGACGAGTGGAGTTGAAATCCGGATGTCTGTCCGTCCGTCTTTCCGTCCGTCCGTGCAAGCTGTAACTTGAGTAAAAATTAAGACATCTTAATGAAACTTGGAACACATATTCCTTGGGACAATGAGAGGGTTGCTTTCGAAAATGGGCAAAATCGGTCCACTGCCACGCCCACAAAATGGCGAAAACCAAAAACACATAAAGTGTCATAACTTATCCATGAATAAAGTTATAACAGTAAAATTTGGAATAAAGGATCGCATTAGGAAGGGGCATATTTGGATGTAATTTGTTTGGGGAAGCGGGCGTGGCCCCGTCCCTACTAAGTTTTTTGTACATATCTCGCAAACCAATAGAGCCATATAAACCAAACTTTCTGCAGTCGATTCTCTTACATACCCCACCACACACCATGAAAATAGTTGAAATCGGATAATGACCACACCCACCTCCCATTCAAAGGTTAGGTTGAAAATTACTAAAAGTGGGTTAACTCACTAACGAAAAACGTCAGAAACACTAAATCACATAAGAAATGGCAGATGGAAGCTGCACTCAGATTTTGTTACAAAATGTAAAATGGGCGTGGCGTCGCCCACTTATGGGTCAAAAACCATATCTCAGGAACTACTCGACCGATTTCAATGAAACTTGGTTTGTAATAGTTTCCTTACCTCCCAATAATTGGCCAAATCGCTTCACAGCCACGCCTACTTCCTATATACCAGAACTTTGAAGACGATCTGAGTTGTTTACTTTACAATATATAAAGTAAGCACTAGTGAAGATATCGGTGCAGAACTTTGCACAAATACTACGTTTATAGTGTGGCAGCCCCATAAAAATCGCCAAAATCGGACCATATGTTTTCAAGGCCCCATATATCGAACATGAGGACCTCGGTGCTTCTAACCTAATATTAGGGTTTCCAAATTTCAATGGACTTTATATAACATATATAACGAATATGTGGGTCAAATTGTGTATTATATAATATAAATAAAGTTAAATAAATAAATTGCGAGAGTATAAAATGTTCGGTTACACCCGAACTTAGGCCTTCCTTACTTGTTGTTTATTAAAATCTTTAGAATTATTTTTTTCTGTCGTTCATATTCGTCGATCAAGAACGTACGAAGGTATCGGAATAAAACGTTGCACTAATATCACATTGGAGGTGTAGCATAACTCATTTAAAAATTGTCGAAAGCAAATTTTCAAAGTTCAAATATCGAACATGAAGATCTCAGTGTCAATCGATAATGTTAAGGAAGATACCGGGAAATGTCTTAGATATTTTAAAAGAAATTCAGGGGGAATCTTTTTCTTCCTATAATATGTCGCTGTACCGATAATTGATGACATTTGGTCACAGCTTTCCTTAGATACCACATATCTAATATTAGGAATTTGCGGTAGTATTAAATGTTACACCCGAATTTAGCGCTTGCTTTCTTGTTAGTAATATCATTCCTATGAAGTACGATGATAATATATTTTCAGCCCTTCCATTGTAATGTCTAATTCAACAAAATCATATGAGAGTATGAATTTTAATTCCTAGAGCAATGTTTACTAATGTTCTGTTATTATAGTAAAAAGCGGATATATGCTCTGCCTTCCGATTATCAATCAACCTCATTTACGGGCGGAACTCCCTGTTTGACAATAAGAAGGCTAGGTTAAAACAAACACTCATCCAAATAACTACCCTTTGGAATGAAAAATAGGGCCAGATTCGGAGCACGGATAATTTGCTCACACTAAGGAACTTCACGTCTAGATCAAGAGAAAAGGGTTTATTGTGAAATTGAAGTTAAATTCCTACACATGTGGGAAAAAGCTATGCGTCCTGAAGCTTTGTATTTTATCAAAGTTGACACAGAATACCAAAAAATTTATTTCGTGATAAAACTTTGAAAAAATTAAAAATATTTTATAAATTTGTGAAGTGCACAGAATACTATTTATTTAAGGTATACTTTTTCTTCAAAAGGAATAGATTATTAATATATTGTAAATATATAATATATTTCACCGTACCATGATTCCACCGTAACCGAATTCCTATTGCGTTCATAATAATATGTATTGCAATAGAATATTAAAATAAAGTAATACTTGTTTCTGACTGAAAATCCTGAAGATTCTCGGTACCGTATGCTTTTCCGCATAAGCCGAAATCGCAAATCCATTTTGCAAGAATTATTTTAATGCATTTAATGCAGAACTAAATTCTTGATAAAATAAAGAGCTTAGGAGAATTTTCGGAAAATGTCTGAAGAATTGAGAAAAGCAAAACTGGAAATCTACGGAAATAGTATCAAAGCTTACGTACATACATAAGTGGTGTATGTTGAAGTGAAGCTGTGAATCCATATGTATCGAGGGATAAGCCGAGAACGAATGGATGCTGCGTGAGCGAATGCATATGGTGAAAACACAGAACAAGCAAGAACGGGCTAAAAAAAACCAGCAAAGGCATTTGAAATCAATAAAAAAATAAACAAAGTTTTCCTTATTCACTTATCCTTGCAGAAATTCTTTGAATATTAGAATAACGACAACTTGTATTTGTGTGCCGGGTTGCATTGACAGCAGGGTGCTACTATAACTTGTCACCTAAGCCAGCTAACAGGCAAGACATCTACATTAGCTAGGCAATGCATATGCGCCAGAAATGCAAATCGAAAAGGAAATAAGCTGTTAACCCATCCACTTAGACAATATAAAAATTACATATATAATTTTGATTTCTCCGTTAGAAATATATTTCTCATAAGTCTGCTGACAGTCTAATTATCTAAGTGTCGCCCGGCATTACCCGCATGGAAATGCATTTCCTTAGTTATCGATGTTGTAACTGACAGTTTGCTAACAACAATTTGAAGTGTTGAGCGTGCGACGCTGATTAAAGAGAACAAGTGCCAGCTGTTAACAACATTCAATTGACATAATCGTTTGTCATATTGGCATGACTGAAAGTGTCACGTCTTTGTTGAATGCAAATCATGCGGAAAGGCTTTGAAACTAAATATGTCGGAATAAAATATATTTATTTTAAATTGAAAATCGGCTCAGTCGGCTCATAATCGACTAAAAGTTCTTGGATAAAATCAAACAAAATAAGAATTTCTTAAAATAGTTGTATTGTATTATTTTCAGTTGCGGATAAATTTTATTTATTCATGTACTATATAAATATTCTCAGAACCTTTGCTTAAAATTTATATATTGTAATAACTTCCCTCTTATAGCCTTTTCACACACCCAAATTAATTGATCAATTAAAATTTTGATTGAGAAAGCAGTTTTTGCGCTTCACACTGCCGGCTACTCGATAATCGAACATCTGTTATACAGTTTTGTTTTTGCTTTTCATAAGAAGTTGGTAAGTTTCTACAGTGGATTGCTATTTCGGCAACGACATATACCGTCGCGTAGCGTGCACAACAACTCGCAGACAAAGAACCTATATGTAATTATAAATACGGTATTTGTCACAGAGTTGCATATCATTTTCAAGTCAATTAAAATTCAATTAAAAAGCAATTTAAATTTTTATTTTGTATGGTAAATCGATTTAAATTGAAATTGTGCAAAGGTCGGTTAATTGATCAATTAGCTCCTGTGTGAAAAGTCTTATAGTATATACTCACATTGATGATGCTCTCTCCCCGTATTATGTTCCTGCGAATTCCATAAGCTCGATGTGGCGCCAATATAAACATTATTCAATGACGAAGACGATGAAATATCGGCGACATTGGATTTTGTGCGATGAACTTTTTTGCTAAAACGTTGATCTGCTTTGTCCCATCACATGTAGAGTTGTTGGTGGTTTGTAAAGAAATAAGATAGATATATGTAATAAGCAACATTATTGAAAAACATACATATATTATAAGCATATTGATTTAGTTTTGATGTCTCCTGCTTAAATCTTAGTTATCCTATTCTGCGTTTCATGCACTGCACTCATCTAAAGACTAGAAATATATGTATTGATACATCTGGGGGATTTTTTCAGGATGTTAAGGATACTGATATAACTATTTATGTATATCTAATAGCTTGTTGTGAGGAGGAGAGTATGCGAGGGGTTTAGGAGCAGCAAAATCATGTGTAAAAAATTGTGTTTAAGTTAACTTATATTTTGCCGTCTATAACAATGGTACGCACCTTTGTTGTTGTACTTCGCAATTACCACCGGCACGGTATTGAGTGCCACCGTCGGTGCTATCGTAGTTATTGTCGTCGTGTGCGGAATGTCTGCAATGAAAAAAGTGAAAATATAGGAGTGTAGAGGAGAGCGAAGTAGAAAAGAGAGTCCAGAAAATGCTAATCATGATAATGTAAAAATTAAATAGAAATAAATTTCTGTTACTCTGTTCGATATCGAAAAAAATTAATAAAATATTTATTTAACTGATATGTAGTTTTTGTAGGAAATTAAAGTTTAGATTCGCACTTTCCTCCTCATAACAATAAAATTCAACCAATTGGGAATTGTATAAATATTTTGTTTTAATGCAGTATTTAACTTAATGCAATTTGAGTTTCCACTTAGATATTAAAAAAATTATACTTATATATGTCAGAAAAATTTTACATTCCAAATGAGATTAAAAAAATGCATGAAATGGAATAGTTTGTCTCCGACAGTATATCTGCAATGAAGATCATTTCACAAAACCCTTTAACTCTTTGGAGGTGTCTCAAAAACTTGTAAAGCTCTTAATTCTTTGATTAAAAATGAGGTCAATGAACATAATGTGAAGATGAGCAGACAAAATCTCAATTCTCTAATTAACCAAAAAAATTTGATTATGGCTTGAGTATAATAATATCTGAATTGATAATCCACTCACTCATTACCCAAATATTTTACCCTATCACACTCATAATATATATATATATTATCCTATCACACTTATAATACACATATATAAGTATTTCTAGATTCAATTAATTGCGAACCGAAATCTTTTGATTTAATTTCTAACACCAAATTAATATTTAATACAAGTTTTCAATTCACAAACTGGTCAGCCATACAAACAACTTGACTGTTGACCCGAGAGATTTTGATTTTTAACTATTATATTTTGCAATGAGTTCTACTTGAGCTCTTAAACTTATGTTTTGTACTTTCGTATACACTTTGGTATATGTATATATGTACCAAATTCCATTACAATTAGTGCCACATTAATTATGCAATACTTCTCGGTTGTTGGCAGCTAAGCTACAACCAAGTAAATGTAGTGCTAAAGGACTTTAGAAATTGACCAAAAGCCACAATAATGCAAGTATGCTAAGACACTATAGTTGCCAGGCATTCACATATTCAATTCTACATTTTGTAATTACTCGAAAAGGAAGCTTACTATAAGTTACTTAACTAAAGCTTTAGCTTGAAGCAATAAATTTACAAATAATACATTTATTTGCAAGTTTGCTTTCAAGAAGGAGAACAATTGAATTAATATTATTTTGGTATTTTGGTGTTCGGTGTGGCTTGCTTATAGGTTCTCTGTTTATTTTACCTCGCTTATTTATCCACCTCGGAAGTTATTGTGTGTAATTAATCACTTAGTGTAAAATATACCAACATTTGCCTTATATGGGAGACAATGAGGATTAATTAAACATATGCATGTTTATTCAATTGGCGATTTGATGATGCTCCTTTAAAGACTTCCAGTTGATTTCCTAAGATCAGAAATGGTTTATAGTGACTACAGACTGTGAAGTCCAAACGGCATAATATAAATTAGTTACCCTAAATAAATAGATTTCTTTATTTGATTTGCTCTAGTAGAAGAGATTTTTTCAACTAAAAAAGAAAAAATTATTATTTATTTTCAGTATGTATTGCAATCGCGCTAAGGTATACGGTCGTTTAAAACATATGAACGGTTTCTGAAGTTCAAAGCTTGAATAAACGATTACAAAGACCTCATTAATTCACAAATATATGGCAGTGACTCATCTCAGTTGAAGAGTATTGGCCGGTCTGATCATTTAGGTTTCCATTTCACCACAAAAAAGTTGCGACTTTGAAATGTTGATTTTATTTTAATATAAAAGTATTAACATTGTATTATTAAGTTGTAACTGTACATTCGATCAGCATCTTTCCGAAATATGTTCGAAAGAAAGCAGGCCCGACGATTGAAATCTAAGTGTACTCTGCCCTATCCACAAAAAAAGAAACCCCACAATATGCGCCAACTACTGTGGGATAAGTCTCCATAACAACGCGTATAAGGTTCTATTGAGCGTACTATGTGAAAGCCTAAAGCCCACCGTCAACAAACTGATTGGACCTTGTCAGTGCAAAACCAATACGGCTGTGTAAGCTGACGTTGAGCAACATCAAAAGCTCCGTCAGGATCGGGAAGGACCTCTCCGAGCCGTTCGATACCAAACGAGGTTTCAATCAGGGTGACTCACTATCGTGCGACTTCTTCAATATATTGCTGGAAAAAATAGTACGAGCCGCAGAGCTAAACACAGAAGGTACAATCTTCTATAAGAGTGTACAGCTACTGGCGTATGCCGATGATATTGATATCATTGGAAACAACACACGCGCCTTTTGTTCTGATTTTTCTCGCCTGGATAAGGAAGCGAAGCGTATGGGTCTCCTGTCATCAAACAAACAGTCAGCGCATTCGCGTCTTGGCTCCCACGTCACTGTTGACAGCCATTACTTTGAAGTTGTAGATAATTTCGTCTATCTGGGAACCAGCATTAACAGAAATAATAATGTTAGCTAGGAAATCCAACGCAGAATTACTATTGTCAACAGATGCTACTTTGGACTGAGTAGGCAATTGAAAAGTAAAGTCTTCTCTCGGCGAAAAAAACTAAACTCTACAAGTCCCTCATCATTCCCGTCCTACTTTATGGTGCAGAGCATCGACGATGTCAACATCCGATGAGGCGACGCTAAGAGTTTTCCAGAAAAAGGTTTTGCGGAAGATTTATGGTCCCTTAAACATTGGTAACGGCGAATACCGACGACGATGGAGTGATGAGCTGTACGATTTATACGACGACATTGACATAGTTAAGCGATTAAAGAGATAGCGGCTACGCTGGTTAGGACATATTGTTCGAATGGATGAAAACATTCCAGCTCTGAAAGTGTGCGATGCAGTACCCGCTGGTGGAAGCAGAGGAAGAGGGAGACCTCCACTCCGATGGAAGGAGCAGGTGGAGAAGGACATGGCTTCACTTGGTATTACCAATTGGCGCCCAACTGCCAAAAGAAGAGATGCGTGGCGCGCTGTTGTGGACTCGGCTATAACCACGTAAGCGGTGTCTACGCCAGTCAAGAAGAAGAACTGTACATTCGAACTATAAAATATTGTATTTACTAGTTCACTTATCCAGCTTGCTACAGCAGCTTCATTGATCATTATTAATTAAGGAATTTATTTTACTAGAGGCTTTAGTTTATCCTAGACTCCCAAACAACAATTTCTTTCAATACCAACTTATATTATTTGGTATACCCACTCATTTTAAAATTGCCTAATTAGTCAAACACTCAAAATTACAACTTTCACAACTATCACAACATCCATTCAAAGAAATACCCACAGCTTACTTCTGCATACAAACATTTTCAAAATATCATTTTGCGAATTTAATATAAAAAGTCCTATAAATTTTAGTATATAAATCAAGTTAAAACCTTTGCTTCAAATCATGTCAGAAACTCATATATTTCATTTATAAAATGGTATAGGTGCTCTTATTCATATATATATATGTATATATGTATGTATAAAGATACAGTAAGTTATTCCTCATTCACTTACGATAGAGTTTAATTGTACCATCTGTATCGCCTAGTGAGTTCTTCGCCACACAACGATATGAACCGAAATCCGCTATGTTAACATCGTTTATGGTTAATCGCATTGTTATTCTGTAGCCAGTCTCAATGATGTCGGATGCAAAATGTTCACCTGCAAAATGCAATGGAAGTGTGAGAAGTAAGTTAAAAGGGGCATTTATATGTGGGAAGAAATGGATGTAATTAAATTTTTTATAATTTCTTATATATGTGTTTGTAATTAATTACCCCACAGTTGGTGTGTTTTTCTTCGGTTTATATATAATAATGTTCGAATAAAGCCAAAGTAAAACCAGTTAACTTATACCCATTTAATTCACGTAAGTATTATTTTATTCGACCACTATTGATGTTTGGTGTTTTCTGCATCATTATCAATTCAATATATATGTATCTGTATATGTGTATTTATTTAGTGTGATAGTATTTTTCATTAATTTCCTGTTTGTTTATCCAAATGAAGTATCTCGTTTACAACGCACATTCTGATGCTTTTACGAATTGGGTGGAAGCTTTTAAATAATTGCATCGCTCAATGATGGACTGTCTACATACCTGTCTCTGTCTGTTCTGTTTATATTTGTCAACTCTAGTATGAAAAGTGCGTATATACTGTAGCTGTCACTTGTTTGATGACTTTTATCTCACTTAACTTTCACTACTAACTGCTGTTTTTACGAATATTTACACGGTTGTATAGCAAGAGTTATTTCTGGGAACGTATGAGTTGTTTTTGCTATTCTTCATATATGTGAGTGTGGTTAAAAAATGGCTGACAAATGTTAATTAAACGTCTCTTGTACTTTCTGTTACTTTAGTTGACTATGATATACTTCATATTTATTTATATTTAATTTATACTCTTTATATTCATATTTATATATATACACTAGCAGACCCGACCACACGTTGTTGTTGCTAAGATATACATTAAATTAAGTTGGTCCAATCTTGGCTTCGGCGACGATATTGATTACTCGAGGTCGATTTATGTTACGCAGCATGATGACAACTCACATTACTTTTAATCGCAAAGTGAGTGGTGATAGTACAGGCAATTTTAAATAGTTTGGGATAATTGATTACGTCATCCTGATTCGTCAACTGTGCTGTGTCAACTCTCCTGGACCGAAATTCTAAATTGTCGCATTAAGATCATCGATTACTTTGTTTTTTTACCACCAATATAGGTCATTCAATCAGTCATTTCATGGTTATCATATATCAGGAAAACTTCTCTTTCAAGTCAATGAAGTGACAGAAATCTGTTGGAAATGCTATTAATCCATCGAGGCGTCAACTGCCAACTGCTTCTACAATCGTAATTTGATATTGTTGCAAAAACACTCATATGTTAGTTGTTAATTGGCGATACTTTATGTGTCGCCACAAATTAAATGACTTTAGGCATGCGATTAGCCCGTCAGTAACAGTTGATCCAGGAATAATTGGAAGAGTCTGGCTTAAATCACCTGTTAACAGAATCCTGGCTCCACCAAAAACGTTTATCGACAATAAAGATCTTTTAAAGTCCTGTCCAGCGACTTCTTGAATATTTGGAAAATCTTCGTTATAGCGTTATTTTTGGCCGAATGTGCCGTTTGTTTGCCTACTAACAGGTGCCTATTCCCGTTAACCATGGAAATCTTGGAACCTTGGCGAAAATGAGTGATATTGGTTCTGGAATTACATCAGCCCTCATATACTATATATGGTGTAAAATGTTCGGTTGGACGTGAACTTAGCCTTTCCTTATTTGTTACAAATTGTTCTGGGCTTTGACATTACAATTGATCAATAACAAAAATAGTTTAACAAAGCAACAATGACAACCTTCAAAATACTTTTTTTTTTGTTTTCTCTTTTTATATTTTTCTTGTCAACTCGAATAAAATTCTCTTATTGATATCTTCCTCGCAATTTTTCCATATTTACTCTCTTTCTAATCTTTTTCTGGCCTTCCACGAATATTTCAAGACTAAAATTAGCAAGGAGGATGGAGTCATATGTAGAAGTTCACGTAAGTGAGGAAAGTTTCTGACTGTCATTCACTTGGGAGTGGCCAGAAACGATTCTTTTACATGTGGCTCAAGCAGCTCACGACTTCCGGTCTTAGACCAAGTATCCTCTGGGTAGCTAACAGACATCCGTTTGGAGGCGAGCTAAAGTGAGAAGGCGAAACCCGCCTATGCGGTTGTGCGTAGGGTTTGGGACCCACCACATAAAAACACCCCCCAATGAAAAAGAAAAAACAGCCTCGGATGAGAGACCCCAATTTTGATGACGACTACTGCAAACGTTTAAAGGACTACGAAATAAGGGCATGCATCTGGAATGTCCGGACCCTTAATTGGGAAGGTGCCCCTGCCCAGCTGGTTGATGTCCTCGTAAGAGTAAAGGCTGACATCACCGCAATCCAAGAAATGCGATGGACGGGACAAGGGCGGAAGAAGGTGGGTCCTTGTGACATCTACTACAGCGGCCATATAAAGGAGCGCAAATTCGGTGTGGGATTCGTGGTGGGAGAGAGACTCCGTCGTCGAGTCCTGGCATTCACTCCGGTGGATGAACGTCTAGCCACAATCCGCATCAAAGCGAGGTTCTTCAACATATCGCTGATTTGCGCCCACGCCCCGACGGAAGAGAAGGACGAAGTGATCAAAGATACCTTCTATGAGCGCCTAGAACGTACCTAGGAGCGCTGCCCCCTCCACGATGTCAAAATCGTGCTTGGCGATTTCAACGCTAGGGTGGGTAAAGAAGGTGTCTTTGGCACAACAGTCGGAAAATTCAGCCTCCAGGACGAAACATCACCAAACGGTCTGAGGCTGATCGACTTCGCCGGGGCCCGAAATATGGTCGTCTGTAGTACTAGATTCCAGCATAAGAAAATCCATGAAGCTACTTGGCTGTCCCCGGATCGAATCACTCGCAACCAGATCGATCATGTTGTGATAGATGGACGACATGTCTCCAGTGTTTTTGATGTGCGTACGCTTCGTGGTCCCAACATCGACTCGGACCACTATCTTGTAGCAGCTAAGATACGCACCCGCCTCTGTGTAGAAAAGCGCACACATCAACAAACACAAGGAAGGTTCGACATCGAGAAGCTGCAATCACAACCGACAGCCGAACTATTTTCTACTCGACTTGCACTCCTGCTCTCTGAGAGCACTCATCAGCATCTCGGTATAAGGGAGCTGTGGGACGGCATATCAAACTCCTTACGTACAGCTGCAACCGAAACCATTGGTTTTCGGAAAAGTCAAAAAAACAGCTGGTATGATGAGGATTATCGTGTCGCAGTGGAGAGAAAACAGACTGCCTACCTCGCAATGTTGCGATCGACCGCAACACGAGCGGGATGGGAAAGATACCGAGAGCTGAAGAGGGAAGCGAGACGCATTTGCAGACAAAAAAAGAAAGAGGCCGAAATGCATGAGTATGAAGAGCTTGACAAGCTGGCCGACAGGGGTAATGCTCGAAAATTTTACGAAAAGATACGGCGACTAACTGAAGGTTTCAAGACCGGAGCACACTCCTGTAGGACCCCCAGAGGTGATCTAGTTATTGATGACCAGAGTATACTGAGTTTGTGGAGGGAACACTTCTCCAGCCTGCTGAATGGCAGTGAAAGTACAACACCAGGATATGGCGAACCCGATTCCCCAATCGACGACGATGGAGCAGATGTTCCATTGCCCGACCGTGAAGAAATTCGAATAGCAATTACCCGCTTGAAGAACAATAAGGCGGCGGGTGCCGATGGATTACCGGCCGAGCTATTCAAATACGGCGGCGAAGAGCTGATAAGGTGCTTGCATCAGCTTCTTTGCAGAATATGGTCGGAAGAAAGCATGCCTGACGATTGGAATCTCAGTGTACTCTGCCCAATACACAAAAAGGGAGACCCCACAATTTGCGCCAATTACCGTGGGATAAGCCTCCTCAACATCGCGTATAAGGTTCTGTCGAACGTATTGTGTGAAAGACTAAAGCCCACCGTCAACAAACTGATTGGACCTTATCAGTGTGGCTTTAGACCTGGAAAATCAACAACGGACCAGATATTCACCATGCGCCAAATTTTGGAGAAGACCCGTGAAAATAGGATCGACACACACCATCTCTTTGTCGACTTTAAAGCTGCTTTCGACAGCACGAAAAGAAGCTGCCTTTATGCCGCGATGTCTGAATTTGGTATCCCCGCAAAACTAATACGGCTGTGTAAGCTGACGTTGAGCAACACCAAAAGCTCCGTCAGGATCGGGAAGGTCCTCTCCGAGCCGTTCGATACCAGACGAGGTTTCAGACAAGGTGACTCACTCTCGTGTGATTTCTTTAACCTGATGCTGGAGAAAATAATACGAGCTGCAGAGCTAAACAGAGAAGGTACAATCTTCTATAAGAGTGTACAGCGTACGCCGATGATATCGATATCATTGGAAACAACACCCGCGCCGTTAGTTCTGCTTTCTCCAGACTGGATAAGGAAGCGAAGCGTATGGGTCTGGTGATGAACGAGGACAGGACGAAATATCTCCTGTCGTGAAACAAACAGTCAGCGCATTTGCGTCTTGCGTCTTGCGTCTACTTTGAAGTTGTAGATAATTTCGTCTACCTGGGAACCAGCATTAACAGCAATAACAATGTCAGCCTGGAAATCCAACGCAGAATCACTCTTGCCAACAGGTGCTACTATGGACTAAGTTGGCAATTGAAAAGTAAAGTCCTCTCTCGACGAACCAAAACCAAACTCTACATGTCTCTCATCATTCCCGTCCTACTTTACGGTGCAGAAGTGTGGACGATGTCAACATCCGATGAGATGGCACTAGGAGTTTTCGAGAGAAAGGTTTTGCGGAAGATTTATGGTCCCTTAAGAATTGGCAACGGCGAATACCGCAGACGATGGAACGATGAGCTGTATGTGTTATTCGACGACATAGACATAGTCCAGCGAATAAAAAAACAGCGGCTATGCTGGCTATGACATGTTGTTCGAATGGATGAAGGTGCTCTAGCTCTGAAAGTATTCGATGCAGTACCCGCTGGTGGAAGCAGAGGAAGAGGGAGACCTCCACTCCGATGGAAGGACCAGGTGGAGAGGGACCTGGCTTCGCTTGGAATAACCAATTGGCGCCAAACTGCCAGAAGGAGAAATGCGTGGCGCGCTGTTTTGGACTCGCCTATAACCGCGTAAGCGGTGTCTACGCCAGTCAAGAAGAAGAAGAAGAAAATTAGCAAGATCGGTTTGAACTTCAACAACCAATAACTTCCCGATTTTAGAAAATTTTTAAGTTTCTTCGCGGAAAATTAAATAAATATTGTGGTGGACCACCCTTAACATTTAGGAGGATGAAAAATAGATGTTGTCCGATTCTCCACCCTAGCCGATATGCACGCTAAGATTCACGAAAATCGGTCGAGCGGTTTCAGAGGAGTTCAATAACGTACACCGTGACACGAGAATTTTATATATTAGATTATCTTGCAGAGAATTGTTTTGGTGGTTGACTTAGCAGAGTTAAAATGTGTTTCCTCTTTTAATTTATGAAAGGTTTTAAATAATATTTCTCTTAATAGAAATTGCCATAAACCCATTCACTATTATAATAATTCATATCAAAGTAGTTGAAAATCATTTTGTTTTAAATGGGTCCTTTGAAGTCTAGAGTGTAAGTAGTATTATAATATAAATAAAACATTTTTTTTTAAATCTTCTTCCTAACAATCACCATTTTAACTACAATATAATAAGCTTGTTTGTAGGTATGTGTCCAATTTTATAAAAAATTATTTAATATACTCTCATTTCTCACTTACCCGGCACAATGATCGTGTCATTTTTCGTCCAATAATTAATTGACTTCGGATATGCTTCTGACTGACATTCGAGTGTTATATTTTGTCCAGTGGCAGCACCAACTAGCTGATTTTGTATCCAAATCATTGGAGGGACTGCAAATAAAATCATAAAAACATAAATATATAATTAAAACTTAGTACTTAAAAGGCAGTTTGACAAAATATTTGAGTCTGTGTCCTGTTCTCTAATAACAATACTAACAACAATATTGTGGCAAAGCTATTAATTATGTCATATAAATCATAAAACCAAGCGATAACACTAAATTCAATTATAGTGAAATCGCAACTGTGAGTGAGAACCTATATCAAAGACTCTTGATAGTCGTAATTTCCCTGAAAAAGACTATCTCTACCGAATTTTAAATTGAAAACATTTTTTTTTCTTTTATTAATCTCTTTCATTAAATCTTTTGAAAAATTAATTAAAATTTAAGCCTGACTATAAATACTTGTTTAGCAACTAATCATACTGTCGACCGCACATTTGTGATTCCATTGTTTTACGATTATGGAGACCTTCGTTTCTGTTTGTTATTTAATGCAAAAACAATTTGATGCTTTGATAGCACCACCACTTTATAACTCTACATTACTTTACTATTTCACATTTACTACATTACTTGACAATTTTCACAGTTAAGGTGTATTTATAATAAGTCTCAGGCAAAAAGTTGGCGCGTAATATTCTTGTGCTTCGTCACGGTTGCACTCACTTTAATAGTAAGCCTGTGGCTGCAGGAAAAATTCAACTGTGAAAACACAGTTAGATGCAAAAACTTGCAACGCGCCGTTGGCTGTCAGCTGCCAACCACTTTTTATTTCTATATAAGTTGTGCAACAACTTGACGTCAAAAATTTTAAATTGAAATGTACACTAATACAAAGCATACATTTAGGAGCATTTGTAGGCAACTATAAACGTGCTTCTTCTTGGTTCCATTGCTACATATGTACTTGTACAATTACGGAACGGAAAATCAACATGAAAAAATTGAATTAAAACTGAATTAAAAAATTAACTCTTTGTATGACATATTTACATTAAATATAGTTACTTACAGTGCACAATTAGCATTACGCGCTTGCTGACCGATGGTGGTATGCCATTTGAGGCGATGCATAAATATGCGCCCATATTGAGGCGTTGTACCTTAGTGATCGTGAGGAAGGAGCCGTTGTAGGCGATGACTAGAAACAAAGAGAGGAGAAATTGTAAATATGACAAGAGCTATTAAAAGTGTAGTATGTAGTATCAAAGTAATTTTTGAAATTATGTAGATATATGAAAGTATGATATGTATTAAAAATATAAAATTTATTAAATTTGTTACCGATTTCATGTACATATGTTTAACATTACTAATTATTCTGACGAGATACATTTTTTCTTCAATTACTTTCTCATTGTACATGTCGTATGAGTAATAATTAATTTATTATCAATACTGACTTATGATATACAAATGTATAAAAGCGCATATATTTGATTAAATTAAGGGGTTAGGGGTAATCAGGATTTTCAAAAACTCACTTTGTTTTGCATTTTCGTTAAGTGTAATATCTTAAAAATATTCTCTGAAAATTTGAAATTGATCCGATAGTAACTATTCGAGCTATTTGTCTTCGTGCCAAAAATGCGTGAAATCCTGTCATAACTATCCATATACTTAATATTAGGGTTTTCAAAGTTTCAAAGGATTTTATACTATACATATATGCCGAAAATGTGAGTCAAATTGATTATTCTGTTAATTAAAAAAAAAAAATAAATAAATTGCTCGCACATCTAGAAAAAAATTTTCTGAGGCTGCAATATTGTTAATATTTGATTATCAATTTTTTGTTTTATTTGATTGAATATGATTGTCTATTTATAAAAGTTATTTTTCTTTTCAGTTAGATTTTAGATGATTCTCAAAGGACTTATGATAGTCACCGCAAGGACCTTTTTTTGGAAATTTTCAAATTTTCGTGACTTCAAGTCAAAACATTGTATAATAATGTCTTATTATTACTTTTGTAAAATAACATGATTTAAAAGCAAAAAAAAATAAGTGATAATTCCCACTTTTTAAAATAAAATTGTATTCAAAAGATAATTAATTTATTATGCACTCAAGAAACTTATTTTATATTTAATGCCAGGTAAAACTTAGTCAGTTAGTTTAGATAGTTATTTCCAACTATGTACTATATAATATTTTAGTGATATATGTTTGCGGAGTGGACAATAGAAGATAGACAATATTAAAGATAATTTCTCAATAAAATACGAATCACTTTATTTTGTTTATATATTGTCTATTTTTTCTTGAATAAAAAAAGATAATATTTTGAACTAATAATGAGTTTATATCTGAAATAGTTTCTGTTTTACAAAATATTAAAATTCTATCAATAAGAAGCTTTTCTCCTTCCCTTTTTTTGGGAAAGATTTATTCAAAGTTTCAAAAGAACTGTCCTCTAACACCGTTCCCAAAGTCATTCCAAGATAGATAGAAATACAATTAATTTAAATCATAAACTGTACATTTAATCTGGATAAAATTAAATCTATTTGTTATTAAACAAAAGAACTGCAACATTATTGACAAATATTATTAGGGTAATTTAGTAATTAATTGTGTATTTCACAAATGTGAGTTAGCCACACCATTACTACTATTGGTTTCATTGTGACCTCAATATTAAATTGTTTACTGTCACAAGTGAATTTAATTATTGCATAACCTATTATGCCCATTTTTCATGTTTAGCAAACGCTGTCAACTGCTTCTGATCCTTATAGTGTTTCCAATTCAATTGACTTGTCTCAAGTGTCTGAGATAGTATTCACATTGTTGTATTATGCTTATTGCTGCTTTGTTGTAGTGTGTCTAACCTCATAATGAGCAATGTGCAATATGCAATTAAAAGCTACTGTCTCTGTAAACGTCAGTGCATTGATTGAATTCAATACGCTGCTGTGCGCCATAAGAAACCGCGACACCTGCCGAGGCTTTTAACAGGCTCTTGATGTAATTAAATTGAGAGCAGGGTAGCTTGTCAGAGTAATACTTGTTACCATTACATAGGTCACAGTTGTGAGTTCGTTTTATTCACATGATGATAAGATGTTTTCATATCTCTTGAAGGAGATATTCTACAAGTATATCAACTATCACAATCGGTATCCGAAATCGCAATCTAAGAACCATTCATGCGAACTTAAAATAAAATATAGATTTACCCACAGTCTTAGTTATTTACTTCGCAATAAAGTTTTATTTAAATACATTAAAACTTGTGTTCGCCTACATATATAGGAACCAGTTTAAAATTTTTCCTTAATAGTAAAATTTTAAATTTTGTATTATGCCCTGGTCAAAAACATCGATTTATATAAGGAAATTTGTAAGAAATTTTACTTCTATCGTCATGGAGATCTTCGACTTATAGATGTTCGAGTTATGAAAGTTCCACAGAATTTTTTAATTAAATACGCTTATCATTCACTCACCTTCAGTATTATTGGGTAGCGGTATGGGTTCGCCACCTTCACGTCGCCACGTTATGGTCGGTGTTGGTGAGCCAACTGCTGCACATTTCAGTGTTACATTGGAACCTTCGCGTACTACCATATCGGTGCTGGTTGGATAATCGAGGATATCAGGTGGCACTGCTTGCGAGAACAACAGCAAAAATAACAATGAAAGGGATGTTGTTGTAATATTGTAAAGATTTTGTTGATGTTGTAAAGTTGATGTGTATAACGTTGCCGTTATGTTCACAGTCATTGTTATGTTGTCCAACAAAGTCATCATTGTTGACATCACCATGTTGCAGCAGCACGTTTTGATGTGGTGGATGAGCAGCAGCAATAGCGTTGAAATATTATCATTTGTGAAAGATACAGAAAGGAGAAAATCATTTTGTTAGTTAATTAAATATGTTTAGGATATGAAGACAACAATACTAAAATTTAATTCTAATAATATTTTTCACTAACAAGATTAATTGATTGATGGAATAATATAGTAAATAAAATACAAGATAAAAAAGGTCGGAGTTTCAGAGAGAATAGAAAAACAATACAAATAACGAGCGATATGCTCGATTTATAAAAGCTAAATAATTGATTGATTTTTTCTCCTGAAAAAATTTATTTTTTTAGTTATGGCATTCTTTATGTAAATGAAGATATATCGCTTACGAATACCGATCATTATAATAATTTCACATCGTTCTCATAACCCCTTGATTCACCAAATTTTTTTTTTAAAGATGCGTGTTCTAGAAGAATGTTACTTCTAAGAGATTTTGTAGATATAAGGCAACGCACTGCCTTCTTTGTCAATTCAGGTACTACAGTGCGTATAAGTAACATGAATGTTTTCACGTTTCAATATCGTGCGCTGAAAATCGATAGAATGTTTCCTTTTGGATTTTGGTGCACAAACAAAGTGGGACTACAGTAAAAAAGTCAGCAATGAATGCATGAAAGCAGACACGCAACTATCGGTAGATTGATACTCGCTTTAGTGCTTGAAAATGATTTCAGTCAGGATTAAAATGAAAATACAAACACAGGTGAGTATAAGTTAGTGCTTTCACATAGTCATACATATGCGTTTACATGCTGCCGTTTATGTGAGAATGCTTCTGTTATATATTGTGTATACATATGAGAGGACGTACGTGTACGCGCATATGATGTTTGAAGCAATTTGCAGACTAACTTATGTACATACATATATATATGTGATGATTGAGTGTACTTTCAGTAAATTGAGTGCAAAGCTAAGTGTACTTGCCGTTAACAAGATATATACTCATATATGGAGATATGAACAATTCTCTCCATTTCAGGCATTTAAATTGACAATTGCTAACCAAGTTGGTTTCCATTCATTCTGCAAGCTTATTTCCTCCACTCTACATAGTACCACTTTAAATATAATTTTATTTATTTAATAATTTTTTATTTTCCTATTTGCACACTACTAATACAAGTCTGTAATCTGTAATCATTTTCTTTATTTTTTTATAAGTTTACTGTCGTTGATAATAAACATAAACTTGAAATAATTAATTTAAATATGAAATTTAATAATTTCAATTTATTTAAACACCAGTGCAGCACTCAGCCGGTGTCATAGTGCAAAGAGTAAACATGTTAAACATGCACAATATCATTGTTTGAGTAGTGCAGTGTCACGCAAACATATCCCCAATGAGTTTTAAAATACCATTGATGGTGGTTTGTGTAGACGAGACGGTTGTATGCGATGTCATGTGTGTTACTCTGAGGTAGATAAGTTCATCACACCACACCCACGACTATGTAGCCATTCCAGCTGACGTTCCTCCGTCCGAGGATCATCGAAATATCAATTATACAATTCTGGTTCTTCCAAATAAGACTTATTTTCATCCGTAAAAACAACATAGTGCCAATTAGACTTCGATCTCTGATAAATGTAATCGTGAATCTCTATGCAACTTATAGCTTATTTATTTTACCCAAATTAAATAAAATAGAGCATTTGAGCAGTACAATTGGTCTCAATAACTGTCCAAACTCCGAAGATAAATAGAAAACAAATTGGATGTATCGAACTGATGACCAAAAATATAACATACTTTTCGGCTAAAAATAAGGGTAATAGAAAAAACCATATAACGGGACACTTGTAGGGCTTGTTCTTTTAACCAGAGACTGTTCATACAGAGATTAAAAAAATGAAAAAAAAACAAAGTAGCTTTAAGTTAAAAAATAAAATCAGAAGCAATTATATTAGTCTGGTGAAGGAGTGCTAACCTGGTGACGCGGGTTGTATTTTTTCCCGTCTTACATGATGGTTAAAGATGTTCTACATATAACGCGAATGAAATAATATTCGAACTGTAGTCAGTGGCGGTGTATGGCGTATACGCCACATTTAAAATATATATTATGATCCGAACTAGGAGGTTACGTATACAACGTGGTGTACCATAGTTTTCTTCATCTTTAATGCAATACTCCTTCAGTAGTTTGAGTCTTTATTTCCTTTCTTCTTTTCATTAGTTTCCCAATTAATACCAAACAAAACGGATAGCATAACAAAAACAATAGTTGTCAAATCATAGTAGTTCAGTATCATAGTTTCGAAAGAAAACTTTGCTTTAATTGCCACCACTTACAACATTGTTGATTTCAACCGTTTCGACACCAAAACCAAGAGAGAAAGCATAACACAGCATGGACGTGAAAATTTAGTTGCGCGTAAAAAGGCTAAAATCTAGCAGTAAATAAGGCGGTGTGTACGTGACACACGTGTAGTATATGTACGTAACCTCGTCAACTAATGATATCAGCATGTATGTATATGACAACTTGCGGGAAACTGCTTGCTTCTCTAATTGAACGCGGGAGCTCAACAAAAATTTATCGAAAAACAATACGCGCATTTTTGTTGTTATCTGCTTCTACTAAATTAGTCGCATTTGGCGTTATTTATTGTTGTTACTACTATTTGTTTACACAATGTTGTACCGTTTATTGTGCTGATGAATACTATAGCTACTTGCTGCTACTTTCATTTAGTTTTTTTTTGTTGCTTAAATGTGAAAAGCACAAAAGTTTTTGGCAACATTTGTTGCCAATTAGTTTTAATTTATCTGGTGTGATTAATGTGCTAGTTACTCGTACTCTTCGCATTTGCAGCTAAAAGCATGCTTTATTTACACGCATACATTCATGTTGCACGCCATGTTACCTAAAGCTGAACTAACACTATTTGATACGTTTCGCTTGCGCAAGCAACTTTTATCTCCACAATTGCTGAATTTAACGCACATTAGCACACATATTCATTACAGAAATATTATACATTTACTTATGTGCTTAACCTCATGTGTGTTCCAATTTTTATTCCCTGAACAGACAGGGTATATTAAGTTTGTCACGATGTTTGTAACACCCAGAAGGAAGCGTCGGAGACCATATAAAGTATATATATAAATGATCAGTATGTTAAGCTGAGTCGACATAGCCATGTCCGTCTGTCTGTCCGTCTGTATATATACGAACTAGTCCTTCAGTTTTTAGAATATCGTTTTGAAATTTTACAGATGTTATTTTCTCTTCAAGAAGCTGCACATACAAACTGCCATACAAACTGAACGTTCGGAATCAATGGCTTGTATGGAAAACTTCCGCATTTTACTACATATCTTCACGAAATTTGGTGTGAGTAATTGTTCATAGAAATAATTTAATTTCCGGCTTCGCACTGGTTTAAACAAACATTTCAAAAGTTATATGTTTTTACACATATTCACTTGCATAGGGTTGTATAAAAAAAGCAAAATGAGGAAAATTCGAACATGAAATTTAATTTTTTTTTGTAATGAGCTAAAACTTGATTACGGTCTTTAGTCTGAAATGTCCGTTGTCTTTCTCTCTGATTATGAAGGCGTTGGAAACGCTCAGAGTTCGACTCATTAGTGCGAGTTTGTATATTTCTAATACGCTCCTTACCCGACACGCAAGCCAAATTTTGTTCCTCTACCCTTTGGCACGTAATTGCGATGCGAAGAGAATGACTTGCATGACGATTTTCAGTTTCAAAATAAGATTCTTTGTCACGGAGTCTTTTTGATATCCTCGCCTGGGGACTATTTCCAGAAATTTGAGATCTAGTTAAACTGCCTTGTTTCCATCATCAATGATATCCGCAGCGCATTAGGGCACTTATTTTACGCTTTGAATTATGTTAGTTAACTTTTAATAAGGATACCTAATTCTTTCAAGCTCTAGCAATAAATATAGCCTATGTTACTCGGGGTGAATGTAGCTTTCCAATGCTGTAAGAATTTTTCATAGTAGTTTTTGAGTTTATTCATTGCAAACATACATACAAATCTTTCCTCCTTATAATAGTAGTATAGGTATAGCGAATAGCAATTAACCGCTTAAAGAACAATAAGGCGGCGGGGGCCGATGGATTACCGGCCGAGCTATTCAAATACGGCGGCGAAGAGCTAATAAGGTGCTTGCATCAGCTTCTTTGCAGAATATGGTCGGAAGAAAGCATGCCTGACGATTGGAATCTCAGTGTACTCTGCCCAATACACAAAAAGGGAGACCCCACAATTTGCCCCAATTACCGTGCCATAAGCCTCCTCAACATCGCGTATAAGGTTCTGTCGAGCGTACTGTGTGAAAGACTAAAGCCCACCGTCAATAAACTGATTGGACCTTATCAGTGTGGCTTTAGACCTGGAAAATCAACAACAGACCAGATATTCACCATGCGCCAAATTTTGGAGAAGACCCATGAAAATAGGATCGACACACACCATCTCTTTGTTGATTTTAAAGCTGCTTTCGACAGCACGAAAAGGAGCTGCCTTTATGCCGCGATGTCTGAATTTGGTATCCCCGCAAAACTAATACGGCTGTGTAAGCTGACGTTGAGCAACACAAAAAGCTCCGTCATGATTGGGAAGGACCTCTCCGAGCCGTTCGATACTAGACGAGGTTTCAGACAAGGTGACTCACTCTCGTGTGATGTCTTTAACCTGATGCTGGAGAAAATTATACGAGCTGCAGAGCTAAATAGAGAAGGTACAATTTTGAATAAGAGTGTACAGATACTGGCGTACGCCGATGATATCGATATCATCGGAGGCAACACCCGTGCCGTTAGTTCTGCTTTTTCCAGACTGGATAAGGAAGCGAAGCGTATGGGTCTGGTGGTGAACGAGGACAAGACGAAATATCTCCTGTCGTCAAACAAACAGTCAGCGCATTCACATCTTGGCTCCCACGTCACTTTTGACAGTCATAACTTTGAAGTTGTAGATAATCCAGTAGAACCCGAATTAACAGCAATAACAATGTCAGCCTGGAAATCCTACGCAGAATGTTTTATTCGACGACATAGACATAGTCCAGCGAATAAAAAAACAGCGACTACGCTGGCTAGGTCATGTTATTCGAATGGATGAAAGTGCTCCACCTCTGAAAGTATTCGATGCAGTACCCGCTATTGGAAGCCGAGGAAGAGGGAGACCTCCACTCCGAAGGAAAGTTTTAACATAAAATACATAAAGGGTAAATTTTTCTAAATAGGAGATTATACAAAGAATTACTAGTAAATCAATAGCAGTGTAGAATGAGTAGTTGCGAACTAGTAAGATTCGACCCATTATATAATTTAAATTCCTATAAACTTATCGATTTGAGTATTTTTCTGTAATGACGAATGATATAACATAAGTTTAAGCGCATGATTGTCAGAGCTTCAACAAATCGTTATAACTAAATAATTACATATAGTTATTTCGATTTGTACATTATATCACTTAGCTTAAAGCTCAACGAGGAACATATTGACAAAGTAATTGCTGCTTATGAGCACTAAAGTAATGTCTTATTGGCTTATATAATTAATTCGACTCAAAAAAGCATGTCTTACTCACCCACAACATCCAGGTAACCAACTTGACTCTTCATCGGATCCGTATTGATCTGACACATATACCAGCCTTTATCCGCTTCCTTGACATCACGTATCCGCAATATCCAAGCACGTTTCTCCGAGTGAGTTATGCTCATACGATGATTTTTCGTTATAACGTGATTTTGTATTGTTAGTATTGTTTGTGTATCGACGCGTAGCCACGCAATCTACATAGTAGATGAAATAATTACGGGTATATAGCACACGAAGGTTTTAGTGTGTGTGTATGCGTATTCATAATGAGAGACGTGTCAACCCGTTCGGCACAACCCATTCATTTTCATATTATCATTTAGTATGGTATGCCGCATACACGTTCATTCATTAGTTTATTTTTTGTTTATTTGTTTGCGTGCGTTTCCATTTTCATAGGTGAGTGAAGGTAGACATGCGTGCAACCAACATGTTTGTTTATTTATTCGACGTGATTGTAGTTGTGTTGAATTTTCCATGAAGTTCCGCAGCACATGTGTAAAAGGAAATAGAGAAGAAAATTCATATGAAAATCATTTGTTAACCTTTAGTTTAAGAGTTTCACAATTTGTTGAGCCGTGTTTATCGGTGCCTGCAGATAGATATACAAACATATATTGTTCTCTATATGGCTTTATTTATAAATCTCTATATTCGCTTGATTGCTTATGGCCATTGTTGGATCACGCATGAATTAGTGAAGGTAAAGTTCGATAGGTTTTTTGTGGGATGAAGCCAATAATGGAGTCGAACTGGTTTATTAAGATGAATGGTTTAGTTCTAGTGTACGATTAGTATGTTGTTATATGTAAACATATACTATGTATAACTAGAAATTTCTAGGCAATAATTTGGATACGTTTGTTTTGCATTATTTGCGTGCTATCAAAAGGTCACGCACGTATTAGGGAATGTTTGTTAGCAGTTTAACCTATTTGTAGTCTAACCTGTGTATTTAGGAGTAAGAATTAAATATTTATATGACTCTATGAAGAATTGGCCTATTGAAATGTTGTGCCAAGGTATAAATATATTAGAGTACAGAAATTTAGTTGACAAAAAAACAAAAAAAAAAAAGTCAGAAATATGTACTTTAATGCGAATATGTCTTGTTTAACGTATTCTTTAAAAGTTTAATGCAGCACATATATGGATCAGGAAAGATTGTTTGTGTTTGTTTACTTGCATAGACAACCCACGAATTCTTCTGATTTAAAATCATATTTCGCCAAAACTTTGCTCTTTTAGCACAGCTAAATTAATTGATCAATTAAAATTTTAATTGAGAAACCAGTTTTTGCCCTTCGAACTGCAATAAACAATTTAATTTTCGATTATTTTCAATTTTAAAGGTTTTATTTACACTTCACTGCATTTTATAATTTCACATATCTTTATTTTTGGAAATAGGTAATAGGCTTTTCGCAGAGCAAAATTAATTAATCAATTAATATTTTATTTGAAAAAAAAAAACAGTTTTTGCGCTTCGCACTGCCGGCTACTCGATAATCAATCAGCTGTTACACATTTTTGTTTCTGCTTTTCATAAGAACTTTCGTCAGCTGATCGCTATTTTATTATTTATATCCAGTAGCGACATCTACCGTCGAGTAGCGTGAACAACAAAGGCACAGCATAATTAATTGTTCAATTAAAAGTTTAATTGAGAAACCAGTGTTTTGCTTTCGCACTGCTATAAAAGCCTTTTCACACAGCCAAATTAATTGAACAACTGTGATCACATATACGTTCTTTGACGAAGAGTTGCATTTCATTTTCAAGTCAATTAAAATTCAATCAAACAACTAAGGAAGGGCTAAGTTCGGGTGTAACCGAACATTTTATACTCTCGCAATTTATTTATTTAACTTTATTTATATTATATAATACACAATTTGACCCACATATTCGTCATATATATTGTATAAAGTCCATTGAAAGTTGGAAACCATAATATTAGGTTAGAAGCACCCAGGTCCTCGTGTTCGATATATGGGGCCTTAAAAACCTATGGTCCGATTTCGGTGAATTTTAGAATGGTGCTGCCACACTATTAACATAGTATTTATGCAAAGTTCTGCACCGATATCTTCACTAGTGATTACTTTATATATTGTATGTAAAGTAAACGATTCAGATTATCTTCAAAGTTCCGGTATGTATTAAGTAGGCGTGGTTGTGAAGCGATTTGGCCTATTTTCACAACATATCATTGGGATGTAAGGAAACTATTACAAACCAAGTATCATTGAAATCGGTCGAGTAGTTCCTGAGATATGGTTTTAACCCATAAGTGGGCGACGACACGCCCATTTTCCATTTTGTAAAAAAATATGAGTGCAGCTTTGATCAGCCATTTCTTATGGGAAATTTAGTGTTTCTGACGTTTTTCGTTAGCGAGTTAACCCACTTTTAGTAATTTTCAACCTAACTTTTGTATGGGAGGTGGGCGTGGTTATGATCCGATTTCTTTCATTTTTGGACTGTATTAGGAAGTGGCTAAAAAAAAAACGACTGAAGAAAGTTTGGTTTATATAGCTCTATTGGTTTGCGAGATATGTACAAAAAACTTAGTAGGGGGCGGGGCCACGCCCACCTCCCCAAAAAAATTACATCCAAATATGCCCCTTCATAGTGCGATCCTTCATACCAAATTTTATTTCCATAGCTTTATTTATGGCTTAGTTATGGCACTTTATGTGTTTTCGATTTTCGCCATTTTGTGGGCGTGGCAGTGGTCCGATTTTTTCATTTTCGAAAGCAACCTTCCTATGGTCTAATTGTGCCAAGTTTCATCAAGATATCTTAATATTTACTCAAGTTACAGCTTGCACAGACGGACGGACATTTGTTGCGAGAGTATAAAAATAATGTAGAAAAATTAGATTTTTTTTTTGTATGGTAAATCGATCTAAACCAGCGCTTTAATCGAGTAAAGGATGGTTAATTGATCAATTAGCTGCTGTGCGAAAATGATATTAGGATGATATTAAAAATTTTTGATTGTGAAAGTTGAGATAAGAATTTTATGCTTTTTTTAAAGAATGTACATCTCAAAAAATTCTTAGAGGAAATATAGTAAATGCTCATTTGACCACAACTTGTGGAGATTCATATGAAACTTTGAGAGGTGAGGTGCTAAAGACAACTTAAACCCATTTCACTTTAATGCTCAAACTATTTAATTTAGTATATTAAATTCAACTGCCATTAAAACTTCTCGTACAAAAAATTATGAACTTTACAACTTTATTTTCTGTGGCAAAGAAATATAGTTGCTCATACATAATTCTTTTTGAAATGCCAAGTATATAAATACATATGTGCTTTTTTGCAGTAACTCAGTGCTTCAAACCCAATTTATCCAACCAAACTATACGCAACTACGCAAAAGAGAAAACTTACAATTTATGCTGACGAAAATTTATATTCCAACCCTCATTGCATAAGCAGACAACGTGAAAGGAAAAATGCTACGAAAGTGTAGACGGCAAAAAATAAACTTATTCACTTTCTCAACATTGTTGAGGCAAACTAACTTTCTCGCCTTGCCGCAATAATAATAATAATAATCGTAACAATATCACGCTCGTTACTGACGGGTGTTGCGTATGATTTGCTGATATCATGACAAGTTGAAAAGACTTTATGGCATACACACAGGCGTTTAAGGAGCGCATAATATGAATCACTTACATGCGTGTCAAGTAAAATGTGATTATGTGTGGGCGTTATACAAAGGTGAAAAGTGTAAGTGCTGAGAGTGAACATTTGGGCGGCAACAACTACAAAGGAAAGGCAGGTTTGTGTGTGAAATAAAATGGTAATAGTTACAAAATGGATTAGGAAGTTCATAATGCCCATATCATCACATGAAACACATATACACGCAACAACTGTATTAGATGAGTTAAGCGAGTTTGCATGTATGAATTGTAAAGACTTTTGTTAGGCTAATGTGGATGAGCCAGCGGAAATAACTGACGCTTCTGTCAAAGTGTTTAACTGGCTACAGGGCATAGCAAAACCTATAATCATGAATGCTAAAGTGTGTGGCCTTGCAGAGTCTCTTGATTTGGTGAATATATTATTGGATAATAGTTACTATACTTCTTTTTCCAAAATATTTCTTTGCCATATACTTAGAACGCACAAAAAGAGCTTTACATATGCATATATCAATTGGTTATATTCGATCATAAATATATAAGAATAGTAACATGATTTGATATAAAGTTTGAAGACTGATTAACGATAACCAAGTGCGCATTAAGCGGAAAATATAAAAGCAAATATCATATGAATAGGCGACTGTTGGTTGTGTCTGAATATTTGTGGTCTTTTTTATTTTTGGGGATTTCGGCTTCCGTCTGAAAAAAGGTCTCAGAAAAGCAAACATTTTTTCGCCTGCCCAAATACAGACAAATCGCACTATTCAAACAATCTACAGCAGCCTTATTGCATATGGCTGAGAGCGAGGCTAAGTTGAGTAAAGGAAAATGGTTGTGGTTAAAAGTGATTTCCCACAACCACAGCAACCTACAGCGGATTCTTGTTTGCTACATTGAAAGGTAAAAATGCCTGCAGTCATCTACTAAGTGAGTGCCTAAGTATTTAACTTTCTTGAAAGCGAAAATCATTCGAGTGTGTAATTTGTGTCATAGTTTTCGGAGTGCCAATAAAATGATTTGTTTATGTAGTTTTTTCAGCGATGAACAGATAAGTGATTCTCAGTTTGTATTGAAGCATAAGCATCTGAAGTGTATGTATATATATATATTTGTGATTTTATTTTTTTAACGACTTACTTTGTAGGTCTGCAGATTATCGACAACACATTGCATTACCGCCTCTCGTCCCACTGGTATGGTGACATTTTGTAAAGGTTCGCCAAATTTTGGTAAATCTAGAAGTGAATGAGAAAAGAAAATATTGTCTTAGTTAAAAGCATACATTTAGGCTCTCAAACAAAATTAAACTTGGAACACGTGTTCCTTGGCACCATAAGAAGGTTAAGTTCGAAGATGGGCGGAATCGGACCACTGCCACGCCCACAAAATGGCGATAACCGAAAAACGTGGCCCACCGCCCCTACTAAGTTTTTTGTATATATCTCGTAAACTACTAACGGTATATTAACGAAACTCAGGAGTCGTTTTCTTTAGGCATTTCCTTATATAGTCCAAAAATGGAGGAAATCTGATTATAACCACGCCCTCCTCCCATACAAAGGTTATGTTGAAAACTACTAAAAATGCTATCATTCAGTAAGGAAAACCAACAGAAACCTAAAATTTCATTATAAAGAAGGTACAGAAGACCTGCACTCAAAAAGGTATACAAAATTTTAAATGAGCGTGGTTCCGACCACTTATGGGTCAAAAACCATGTCTCCGAAACTACTCGACCAATTTCAATGAAATCCGGTGTGCAATATTTTCGTTGCATCCCAATGAAATGTTGGGAAATAGGCCAAATCGGTTCACAACCACGCCTACTTCCGATATACCAGAACTTTGAAGACGATCCGAATTGTTTACTTTACAATATGTAAACTAATTACTAGTGAAGATATCGGAACAGAACTTTGCACAAATACTGTATTTAAAGTGTGGCATCGCCCTTCTAAAAATCGTCGAAATCGGACCATAAATGTTAAAGGCACTATATATCGAACATAAGACCAAAGTGCTTCTGATTTTTTTTTACCGAAAATATATGGTAAGTCTCTCAGATATTTTGAAGAAATTCGGAGGGAATATCTTTCTTTTAATAATATGTCTATGTGCCTGAAATACGTGAAATCGGGTCATAACTTCACCTAACTCCCATATACTAAATATTAGGGTTTTCAAACCTTCAATGGACTTTATACCATATATATGCCGAATATGTGGGTCAAAGTGTGTGTTATATTAATGAAATTAAATAAATAAATTTCGAGAGCATTAAATGTTCGGTTACACCCGAACTTAGCAATTCCTTACTTGTTTTTCGATAGTTTATATTTTCAAAAATATCCTGTGAATGCGTTAAGGTCGTATCTTGACTAGTTTTTGAATGGCAGCGTTCTAAATAGCGACCGCTGGCAGGTTAAAATATATATAACCGAAATTTTAAACGCCAATTCCTCAAAATTGTTGACATCATAACTTAACCAAAATTTGACCGATCGACTTCAAATTCATACTGAGTATTATTGAATGAATATATTTACTATAAAATGACCTGATCTATTTGATTTGTTTAAGGTTGTCAATATGGCATTAAAAATACTGTAATTTTTACCTAAAAACACGAAATTTATATCTGAATTACGCCATTTTGTTAATTTTTGATATGTGTCAAAAACCGTAGATCAGTAGGGTATAGGAAATACCTTCAACTTTAATAACGGGTTTGATTTTTTTTGTTTCAGGTAGGCATTCGAACGCAATTATGTCAGCAGTTTGGGATCTTTTTTTTTTGGCACCTCCAAAGACAGCATATAACGCCGTTATTTTCCAATATTTTTGTAATAGAAAATTAAAATAGCTAAAAATATACCATGTTATGTGCAAGCAACTTCAAAATACTCGACCGAGTACTTTCTTTTAACAAAATTCACGAAAATCGCATAATTTTTCTTGGGTTACACTGGTATACCTCCTTAATGACATTTATTGCCTTCATTTCCTAAAAAATATTTTTTATTAAAAATAAGTTAAGAATGAATCGCTCGATTAAATTAGAAAACAATTCAGCGGATTGACAATTCGGACTGACACGTGAGGGATTTTGCAATAATCATAACAAAACTTTTTGTGGATATTCACGGGATAGTGATGCTGAAAATTTAACAAGCATTTAACTCCGTGACTTTTAAGTCCACACTACTTTGCACAAAAATTGCTGAAAACACAGACAAACACTTTAAGGTGTACGTGGTGTCACCGACTAAAAGTACTCTGTCTCATTGTATGTTTTGCATAACATCACCGTAGCAATGTCAGCGCGTAGAGATAAATCTTACATACATCCGTTAAATATACCACAAAAACATGTGTACACATTTGTCAACCCATGCGAATGATAGACCACGTGAGCGCACAACACCAAGGATACAAGCACACACAACTTTATATACATACAAGCTTGAATATATGCGCAAAGCTTGGCAGCGAAAAGCCTGAGTTGTACGCTGAGTATTGCGAAAGTCTGCAAAAGCAATGCTGGTGGTAGAAGAGTTGACGATAAGAGTGAAAAGTGATTTACGAAAGCGTAAAGGCTTACGATAAGATAAAGTACAGTCATTTGTAAATGATTGTCAGCGTGCAGTCACAGACAAAGTGACAATACAAATGGCTACGTACATACGTATAATAGGCGGGAAAAATGTTTCGGTTTATGTGTTTGTTCACTGTTTGTACTGTTTGTGCTGTCAAATGTCTTCATTTCTCGATTTGATACCAAAAGTTTGATGTGAAGTATTTTTCTGATATTAATTGGTATGGTTTTCACACGACCGCAAGTGGTAGGTATTATATTTACAAGCTTGGGCTGTTGCTTTAAAATATATTTGTCACATAGAAAACTATGTATCGACAACTTAAAACTGTTCCACTAATCATGTGTTCTAATTACTTGAAATCCGAAATTCACATAAAAAATGAAAATTAACTTTTTGATGTCATTGGATTTGTCATTGCAAAAATAAAACTCTTAAATTATTATCTGAGAAATGACATGAGAGCTTCATGAGCATATTTGTTTACCCATTTATTGTCACATTCACCTCTAGTTGACAAGCTAAACATAATTTTATCTATTGCCTTTCAAGGGATAACAACTTTTCCAAGCGATTGATTTGCGGCACATGAGAATTTGAGTTGTTGTTCTTGTCATTGTCAACAAGAAAAATACAGCAACGAAATAAGCTACTCACTAACTGGCTAAGCAGCATTTTTATATTTGTTGTTCTTGTTATTACTGCGATTATTGCTCTGACAACAGTTGATACATGACACGTTCAAGTTGTATGGCGCAAATATATAGATATGTGTGTAGGTGCTAAGGATTCTTTGGAAATGTTTATCAATTTGTGCAGATTAGAAGTGATTTGTATTGCTGTGTACTGTGTACAAAACTGTTGTTTATTTATATATTTTTAGCCAGATGTGCTTTTGTAGACATTTGATGTGTGACTAAGACTAAGTCAAATTTTATTTTCTAAGCCACTTGTCAGGCAGCATGTAAACGATAATAATCACTTGTTTAGGTAGAGTTGACAATGTTGACACATACTTAGTGAAATGTCAGGATGTTTGGACTGGATTAAATTGAAAAGTGAGTTACCAATAAAGTATATATTTGACTGGTGTAATACAGCATTTTTCGGCCAAGCTTATGTTTCTGATGATATAAGAGCGATAGTCAGATTTTCCAAATATTAAAGTTCTGAGTTTTTTTCGAAAATTTTAAAATTTAGCTTTGCGTCCATATAGCATCTGTATATAAACTTCACCGAAAAATTTTAGACATTGTGGAATTAAGAAGAAAAGGTAAATTATATTCATATATTTCACTTTTAATAACTACATTCTGTACTTAATAATAATATTCTCAATAAGCCTATTCGATGAAAAATATTTCGATTTTGTTGGCTAACTCAAAAAAAAAAAAAAAACGAGAAATTACTTTTCAATCTTCTGAAACAGGTCGGATAAGAAAACTGTAGCATAATTTATTTTTCGTATTAAACTGAAACAATGTGGAACTAGTTTGAAAAGGAGAACAATTAAACTTCTTAAGTAAGGCTTTATACTTTCATATAAGGACTTACATATGAGCATGATGAAGTTCTTACTAAGTTCGAACTAGTTTTGAGAGGTAATTGCATTAAAAACAAGATGGAAATCCATTTTAAACACTTTGTGTTTATTTCCTTTCATATTATATCTTTACAGTTATTCAAATGAAAACAAATCAAATTACACATTTTTATACTCTCGCAACAAAAGTTGCTAAAGTGAGTATTATAGTTTTGTTCACATAATGGTTGTTTGTAACACCCAAAACTAAACGAGTTAGATATAGGGTTATATATACCAAAGTGATCAGGGTGAAGAGTGGAGTTGAAATCCGAATGTCTGTCTGTCCGTCCGTCAGCCCGTCTGTGCAAGCTGTAACTAGAGTAAAAATTAAGATATCTTGGCACACTTATTTCTTGGCACAGTAGGAAGGTTGCTTTCGAAAACGAGCAAAATCGGACCACTGCCACGTCCACAAAATGGCGAAAACCGACACCGAAACCGAAAACACATAACGTACCATAACTAAGCCATAAATAAAGCTATTTTTTGGGGAAGTGGGCGTGGCCCCGCCCCCTACTAAGTTTTTTATACATATCTCGCAAACCAATAAAGCTATATAAACCAAACTTTCTGCAGTCGTTTTTTTAGCCACTTCCTAATGTAATCCAAAAATGGAGGAAATCGGATCATAACCACGCCCACCTCCCATACAAAAGTTAGGTTGAAAATTACTAAAAGTGGGATAACTCATTAACGAAAAACGTCAGAAACACTAAATTTCACATAAGAAATGGCAGTTTTTTTTACAAAATGGAAAATGGGCGTGGCGTCGCCCACTTATGGGTCAAAAACCATATCTCAGGAACTACTCGACCGATTTCAATGAAACTTGGTTTGTAATAGTTTCCTTACATCCCAATGATATGTTGCGAAATCGCTTCACAACCACGCCTACTTCCCATATACCAGAACTTTGAAGACAATCTGAATCGTTTACTTTACAATATATAAAGTAAGCACTAGTGAAGATATCGGAGCAGAACTTTGCACAAATACTATGTTAATAGTGTGGCAGCCCCATTCTAAAAATCGCCGAAATCGGACCATAGGTTTTTAGGGCCCCATATATCGAGCATGAGGACCTCGGTGCTTCTAACCTAATATTAGGGTTTCCAACTTCCAATGGGCTTTATACAATATATATGACGAATATGTGGGTCAAATTGTGTATTATATAATATAAATAAAGTTAAATAAATAAATTGTGAGAGTATAAAATGTTCGGTTACACCCGAACTTAGCCATTCCTTACTTGTTATATAATATATTTCAATATATACGTGTTTTGGTATGTGTATTGTCATATTAAATGGCACACTGTGAACACATAGGAAATTTTGAAAATAATCTATTCAAGCGCGACTTATACACATAAGCACATACTAATCGGATACAATGATTAAGCCACCTTAACTGCCTCGCTGACTGCCTGCTGTCGGATAAATCAACACGCGAATTTACCTGTCAGCGTTGTTGCTTCGTTATTATAGCAGAGCGTTAGCAGGCAACATTGGAAACACACAGCACGCCACTTTCAATGTTGTGCCTATTTTCTCTCATTATATAACTGTATGTATATAGAAAATTATTTCAGTACACAGCAGTAAGTTAATACCGTGACTGAAAACGCAAACGAAGTAAGTAAAACAAATAAATAAATTTATGTGGAAGTATCACTTGGTAAAAAGGAAAATACTTTTTCGTAGGCATGCTGTGGTTTTAAAACAGTATAATCAGCGATAATTTTTTCCGAAAAAAGATCTGTCTAAAATCTAATTGAATTTTTTTTTCCGACTAACCAGTTTTTTCTGACGTGTTGTTTTCAATGCGGCAATAAATTTTTCGTAGTTGGTTTTTTTGACAGCTGCTACTTAATTTATACACAGTTTGGTTATGTGCCATTTCAAAATGAACATGAACTTACTCCAAAAAAAGGTTTTTGTGGTACAGCCCTAATTGCTGCAAGAGGTGGTCGAAAATTCGCCTAATAAAAAATAATAAAAAATAATTCTTTGTAAAAAAATTAAATTATATGTATTTTATTTATTCTTGAAAGCCACATGTCTAAAACACCACACTTGAATCTAATACCAAAAACCCTGTGTGTTACTTTTACTATTTTAACTTAAGAAGATCCTTTATGAAGATATGTTGTCAACGCATAGGCACCTTTTTCCAAGGACTCGCTGGGAAATGACGCCACATTTTCATAGTATTTATTATTTTTCTTTAAAAATTTCGTTATTCATCATCATTATTTTTTAATGATAAATATAAATTTAAGTGACGTCAGAAATATACTCCTAGATATGTTGCAAAATAAATTTTTTTTCATGATATTTTTTTTTTAATTTTATGAAATATTTTATTTTTTTGCTCCTGTTTATTATATTTAACTCACCTTTTTCAGGTATGAAATTCCCAGCTGCATCATCTCGAATATCATCTAGCATTTCTTCTTGATTTTTCATTTCTATGACGTATACATTCAGCAATGTGGGGTGAATTTAAATCAGTCAAGTCATGACAGCAGCATCGTGGCGAGGCCATATATTAGTTGTCATAAACAGGCAATTTTAAGGTGAATATTGAAGTTAAGCCGCAAGTTTATACGATTTATTTACAAAGAAGGTAGCAGTTGTCCCAGTTGATGACGTCGATCAAATACCATGAAATTGAAGAAATATAAAAGGATATTTATTAGTGAATTCGTATTAAACATTTATTTAAATTCTGTAGAATAGAATGAGACACGATCTTCTTTTTTACTTTAGTTGTAAGTATCAAGCTAAAGCAATGGAAAATTTCTCAGTTTAACAAAATATTTTCTATCAATTTTTAGTACAAGTTTATTAAGAATATCATCTATATTTAGGACAAACGTGTATAGAAAAGATAGCAGAAATAAGAATTAAAAAAAAACATTGAACATACACTCGTGAACAACACCCTATAGCTATTTCAGCGGCTTTGCCATGCTTCAATGGATACATTTAGCTTACTGCCACTCATATCAGCCAGTAGCAAATGTATACTCGTAACTATAGTCACGAATGGAGGCGAAAATGCTCGCAGTGACAGGGATGCAATAAAGACGGTTGGGGTGTCGTGTGAAGCAAAACACACAAAACAAACGTGCCACTTGCTGGTTCAACCTTACAAATGGAGTCGAATGTATAAGCAAAACATTGTGCATAACACAGATGCGAATGCGGCGTGTTTTCCTCTTTTTGTGATGCTTCTAGTAAAATGGCTATTGTTGGTGTTGTTGTCGCAATTGCTAGGTAATACATTTTATTTCACGCTGCACTTTCCGCATATGAACCCATGTAAACCAACAAATATTGCACGCACTGCTATCATATATATATGTTTGCATACCCCAAGGCGCCCCAACCAACTCTCGGGTTTACTATCACTGGAAATACTGCTGTTACGCAGAAGAAGATTGTACAACGGCTAATGTTTCGAATAGTTGAGTAGAATGCAAATATATGCGTTAGCAATGAGTGCACATAGATTGCATACATAAAGGGGTAACGCCATACGAATTTCCGTCACTAAAAATCACCGACCGATATTGCTATCCTTACATTTTTCCGAAATTCCTGGATATAACCGCTACTGGACACACCTCTACCACATGCAAAAAAAAATTTCTGACTTGGTTCGATAGCAGATTGTAGTTGCATTCGCGCTGCACGCAAACTCTTGCGTGAAATATGACTGTTAGTTTTCATTTTGGCAGCTAAGCAGCTGTGCCATTTTGTAGAAATTATGTACACATGAGCTGCTCCAAAATATGCGCTGCCTCATTAGTCTTCAAATTGAAGTGCTTACAAATAAAATATGAATTTAAGTAAGATATTCAACGAGGCTGATATTTGCAGATATTAATTTTAACAATCTTCCATATATAAGCAACTATATAGTAGTATTACTTTTCATGAGTAAATCTAGCTAAACTTAATTTATTACTATAATTGCTATGTAAAAATTGTACAATAAAATATTTGAAAAAGTCTTTCACTTCTCAAAGAAATAAATCTAATAAATTTTTGTCGGAAATAGTTTTCGCGTTTTTGGAGGTCTCAGGAACAAAATTGCTCTGAACAAAATTGTATCATTAATATTACTCTGTGGTAGATGTCCCTGCTGGAAATAATAGCTGTGGATATAGAGAAAATACAATCAGCTGATGAAACGTACCAGCTTCTTATGAAAAGCAAAAACAACAAGTAAGGAAGGGCTAAGTTCGGATGCAATCGAACATTTTATACTCTCGCAATTTATTGAAGACATTTTATTTACATAACACACAAATTTACATAAATTCGGCATACAGCTCAATAGAATAACGAAAATCGTCATATATAGTATATGAGGGCTGAGATAATTCCTGAACCGATTTCATTCATTTTCACCAGCAAGCTACACTATATCCAAGACTACACGCTCACTTAATTTTGCGAAGATATCTCACATATTAACCAATACATATATGCGGAATAAAGCCCACCGTATTTTTGAAAAACCTATAATCAGGTATATGGGATCTAGGAGATGTTATGACCCGATTTTAATAATTTTTGGAACAGAACAATATTAGAAGAAAACAATTTCCTCTGAACTACATTAAATTATCTAAGAGATTTACCTATATTTTCAGTTAAAATTAATCCTTAGGCGCTGAGTTCAACATATTCGATATCCGGGGCTTTGAAAAGTTGTAGTCCGATTTCGACAACTTTTTCACAAGTGATGCCACAGATCATATATAGTATTTGTGTACAATTCTTTGGTTTCTTATGTATATATTATAAAGTGAAGGAATCAGATGGAATTCAAAATTGAGTCATATGGTAAGTAGGCGTGATTGTGAGTCGATTTCCATTTTCCACACGTGTCATCAGGGTGTCAAGAAAATTTTATTACATATTGAATTTCATTCGAATCGACCGAGTAGTTCCTGAGATATGGTTTTTGACCTATAAGTCGGCGATGCCACGCCCATTTTCCATTTTGTAAAAAATCTGAGTGCAGCATACTTCTGCTATTTCTTCTGTACAATTTAGTGTTTCTAACGTTTTTCGTTAGTAAGTTAACGCACTTTTAGTAATTCAACTATTTTCGTGGTGTGTGGTGGGGTACGACTGCAGAAAGTTTGGTTTATATAGCTTCATTGGTTTACGAGATATATACAAATATCCGATTTGGGGGCGGGGCAACGCCCACTTTTTCAACAAAATTACCTCCAAATATGCCCCTTCCTAGTGCGATCTTTATTCCATATTTTACTGTTATAAGTTTATTTATAGCTTAGTTATGCCACTTTATGTGTTTTTGGTTTTCGCCATTTTGTGGGTGTGGCAATGGTCCGATTTTGCGAACATTTCGAAAACCCACTAACGTTCCAAGGAACATGTGTTCCAAGTTTCATTAATTTTTACTCAAGTTATCGCTTGCACGGACAGACAGACGGACGGACAGACATCCGGAACTCCATTCGTCATCCTGATCATCTATATATATATAACCCCATATCTAACTCTTTTATTTCTTGGTGAAAAAAAACTATAATACTCTCTTAGCAACTTTTGTTGCGAGAGTATAAAAATATATAACAGCTGATCGGTTATCGAGTAGCCGGCAGTATAAAGGACAAAAACTGGTTTCCCAATCAAAATTTTAATTTATCAATTAATTTGGCTGTGTGAAAATTCTATTAGCTAAGTCAATAGCCGAATGTTCTAAATAAATAATCTATTGGAATATCTATTTTTGTACTGTACCACTAGAATATAATGTCGATAATATAGTTAAAAAAAATTCACCAATAGGAATACATCTATTACCAATATACCAGTGTTTATAAATGAAAAAATACTGCAATTAATTAATACTATAGTGTAAATTAAATAAAGTCGAAATAATAAGTTTAGATTGATAAATTAAGTTTTTGGAAATATGTACTAATATAATAAGGCGAGACCTACACATTGCACATTTCAGAGCTAAAATAGTTGAAAACAAGTAAGGAAGGGCTATTATATAATACACAATTTGACCCACATATTCGTCATATATATTGTATAAAGTCCATTGAAAGTTGGAAACCCTAATGTTAGGTTAGAAGCACCGAGTCCTCATGTTCGATATAGGGGGCCTTGACCACACTATTAACATAGTATTTGTGCATAGTTCTGCACCGATATCTTCACTAGTACTTACTTTATATATTGTAAAGTAAACGATTCAGATCGTCTTCAAAGTTCTGGTATATAGGAAGTAGGCGTGGTTGTGAAGCGATTTGGCATATTTTCACAACATATCATTGGGATGAAAGGAAACTATTACAAACCAAGATTCATTGAAATCGGTTGAGTAGTTCCTGAGATATGGTTTTTGACCCATAAGTGGGCGACGCCACGCCCATTTTCCATTTTGTAAAAAAATCTGAGTGCAGCTTCCTTCTGCCATTTCTTATGTGAAATTTAGTGTTTCTGACGTTTTTCGTTAGTGAGTTAACCCACTTTTAGTAATTTTCAACCTAACTTTTGTATGGGAGGTGGGCGTGGTTATGATCCGACTTCTTTCATTTTTAGACTGTATTAGGAAGTGGCTAAAAAAAAGACTGCATAAAGTTTGGTTTATATAGCTCTATTGGTTTGCGAGATATGTACAAAAAACTTAGTAGGGGGCGGGGCCACGCCCACTTCCCCAAAAAAATTGCATTCAAATATGCCCGTTCATAGTGCGATCCTTCATACCAAATTTTATTTCCATAGCTTTATTTATGGCTTAGTTATGGCACTTTATGTGTTTTCGGTTTTCGCCATTTTGTGGGCGTGGCAGTGGTCCGATTTTGCTCATTTTCGAAAGCAACCTTCCTATGGTGCCAAGAAATCAAGATAACTTAATTTTTACTCAAGTTACAGCTTGCACAGACGGACGGACGGACAGACAGACATTCGGATTTGAACTCCACTCTTCACCCTGATCACATTGGTATATATAACCCTATATCTAACTCGTTTAGTTTTGGGTGTTACAAACAACCGTTATGTGAACAAAACTTTAATACTCTCTTTAGCAACATTTGTTGCGAGAGTATAAAAATTAGCTTGTATATATTTAGGATATTTTCAGGAAAAAATAGCCATGGGCACTAAAGTCCTCATTCGATATCTGGGGTCTTGAAACGTTAGATACTGATTTCAGTGTTACAAACAACCGCTAGGTGGACACAACTATTATATTATGTGCAACTTGCTGCTAGAGTATACAAATGATGCAAAGGAAATCAATAATCGTGATTCGGCGAAACCGAGAATGGATACAATTATATTTGGTAGCATAAATTCAATAAATTCATAAATTAAATGTATTCTAAGGTAAAAGAAATAAGATGGGAGAAAACCTATTAATATTTGATGAAAAATGTGCCCTTTGCATTTCAATGAGATATCTTGGATATTACCGTCATAGGTACTGAGATCCTCATATTCGGTACCTGCAAAGTTATAGACCGATTAATGTCAATGCTATATACGGGTATAGTTTATACGTATATAGTTTATAAAATTTTGTTCCGATATCTCCATTTACATTATCTAAGGTGAAAGAATCAGTTCGATTATAAAATTGTTATATGGGAAGTGGGCGTAGTTGTAATACGATTTGGCCAATTTTCAAGCTGTACCATCAGGATGCCAAAACATTGTTACAAACTGAATTTTGTTAAAATTGGTCGAGTAGTTTCGGAGATATGGTTTTTGACACATAAGGGGGCGAAGCCACGCCCATTTAAAAAATTTTATACCAATTTGAGTGTAGCCCTTCTAAGCCATCTTTACCATGAAATCTAACATTTGTGGTGTTTTTCCTTACTGAATTAAAGCTGTTTTAGTAGTTTACAATATAACCTTTGTATGGGAGGTTGGCGTGGTTATGGTCCGATTCCAGAAAGTTTGGTTGATATAGCTCAAGCAGTTTACGAGATATGTACAAAAAACTTAGTAGGGGGCGGGGCCACGCCCACTTATCCAAAAAAGTACATCCAAATATGCCCCTTCATAGTGCGATCCTTTGTACCAAATTTTGTTTTCATAGCTTTATTTATGGCTTAGTTATGGCACTTTATGTGTTTTCGGTTTTCACCATTTTGTGGGCGTGGCAGTGGTCCGATTTAACTCATTTTCGAAAGCAACCTTCCTTTGGTGCCAAGGAACACGTGTTACAAGGAACTCAAGTTACAGCTTGCACAGACGGACGGACGGACAGACAGACATTCAGATTTGAACTCCACTCGTCACCCTGATCACTTTGGTATATATGACTCTATATCTAACTCGTTTAGTTTTAGGTGTTACAAACAACCGTTATGTGAACAAAACTATATTACTCTCTTTGCAACATGTTGCGAGAGTATAATTACTATCGAACAATAAATAATATAAATACAATAATCTCATAGATAAAGCTACTAAAATTTCGCTGTCCTTTCATGTAATAAAATAAATTTTCATTTCAATAAGTACTTATCGACAACAACACCGAAACCACATCCCCAGTGAACAAAACAACAATTATTCACTAAAATATATGTATTTCAATCGCAATAACTAATGTTTTGAAAAATTAACTGTAGGGAGTGGGCTAAATACACAAGTCAACATATAAGTCCTGATATGCAGTTAAGTGAAGTTCAAACATGTTAATGGTGTTGGTAATTGGCTAATCGCCTAAAAGCATGCTATATTTCTATTAGTATAATTACAGCTTTTGGCATATCAAGAGGACAAAAGTGAAACAACAACAACTGCAATAGTCTGATTTAAATTCTACAAGAGTATTTTTGTATACTCTCGCAACATGTTGTACAGATTATTATAGTTTTAACGGTTGCTTGTATCATCCAGAAATAGAAGATATGGGGTTATTTATATATAAATTACGAGTGAATTCGAAATCCGGTTGTCTCTCCGTCCGTCTGCCTGTCCGTCTGTCCGTTCAAACATTACCTTTAATAAAAATTGAGATATCTTAATGGAACTTGGTACACTTATTCCGGCATCAAATCGTTTATAACGGGCGGTAATGTGTTAATACTGAATAATATGTGGTTTTGAGAAAATATTAAAACGATTTATAATGAGCATACAAATTTTAAGTTATACTAAAACGAAGAATAAATACAAAATATCAGGTGTGTGAACTCTAACCTATATAAAAAAAACGACACTTTCGTGTATCAAAACAAATGTGTCAAATAAGTGTTAATAATGCTGAAAAAGCGCCATAGAAATATTAAAGGTGGAACTAACAAATCGTTGGTAGAAAATAAAAACAACGAATAAACGAAAATAAACAATAATAAATAGCAGATGCCACAATGACAGCAGTAGCTGTTGCAGCGCATGAAAAAGCGAAAAGCACATACAATTTGATATTGATATGTAGTGCTACTGCTATCAACCAAAAATGTAAAAAGCCAAAAACCAAAGCGAATAATTCTCCTCTACAACAACAGCAACAATACAACCACATACTTGAACAGCTGCCACAAAGCTAGAAGTTCAATTTAAAGCAGATGTATTTATTGTATCATATTTCGTTGTAGCTACCTAAAAGTATGCTACACTTTTGGAAAGTGAAATGTATCGAATAGCAGTTGGGAGAAGAAGCAGAAACAGAAACAGAAACAAATTTATAACAGAAACAACTGCAGGAAAACAGGAAGAACGAAACAGCATAATAAAGAATATTACAGACAAACACGTGCATGCTTACGAGTATACTGTTATGATTGTAAGAACTGAATGAAAAAAGGCCAATAAGTACTTATTATTGTCGTAAACTGTGAGGAAAAACTGTTTTGCAGACGCAAAAGTTACGCAGAAACCAACGAAGCATGACAAATGCGTAGAGACAGAAGAAGAAGAAGAAGAGGAAGCTACTGAGAAGCAGCAGCTACAATAAAAGTAAGACTTCTCGGTTTCTTATTTCAATTCAGCAGTTTGTCTATTTTTTACTTTCCAATGAAACCGAAATAATGCCAAATTCTCCAAATATTTGTGTGTGCTAAATGAAAACAGGAAATTCAACCGCATTTGCACAACCACAAGAGAAATCATTGAATAGCAGGCCGGCAGCAATGCCAATCAGTAGACTGCATTGATGATAATTTCGTGAATTTTGTTGTAGAGTAAATATCTATATATAAATGTAGAGTAAATCTCATCATGACGACTCTGCCGTAGCGCAGCTGATTGATGATTAATTTGTGCTTTTGTTATTTTCTGCAGTAGACTTTGAGATTCCCACATTGCCTGCTACAATGTTTTTTGTATATACATCATTAGTGGAGTGGCGCATTGCAGATTGAGAAATATGAATGAATGACTTTTTCAAAAACACAGACTTCTTATTTATTATTTTTCTTGAAATTATAATAACAATACAACATTGAAAATAAATAAATATTAAATATGGCAAAATGTAAAAAATTGTAGTTAAAATTGACAGGCACGGGAAGGAGACAACAATTCTACCAGAAAAATAAGTAAATTTTCTTATGGCAACGAGAAGGGGAGAAACGGTACATCAGCTTTCACTAATAACATTAAATAATGCAAGAGCAGCTCGAATTATTGGTCGTTATAAACATGCACACTTTTGTATGCGAACTTTTAAGTCAGCTATCGTATTTGGATAGCAGAGACTTGCTTTATTTGTATATAAGTAAAATATATCTGTAGAATCCCAATCCAATTCCTCATACTTTGTCGGCTTCTGCATATTTGTAGACATAACTACCTGAAGCACGTTGCTTATATGTTGTCAACGTGATATTCTCGCAATCCCCTCACAAAGCTTTCTGGCTTTTTTTCTGTTTTTTCTGCATAAATTTTTTATACAGAAAAAGTGGAATCGTGTTGATTTATTACTTAATCGCGGACCACCTTGCACCTGTCTTCTCCTCTTATTTATTGAGCTTTATTTATTTTTATTTTACAAATCTGCTATGCTCTGTTCTGCAAATTTTGTTAGTTTTAATATTGCTTTATTTGTGCTGGCAAAGGTGCATGCTTTAAATTGTGTAAACAAGCGAGAGCAGAAATTTTAAATTGTGTCAACAGAAGTGAAAAAATCACATTTATCATCATATATAAATAAAAAAACAAATACAAATTTTTCGAAGAAATTTAAATTGTATTATTCATGCTTTGTTTACAACTGTCAAATATTTTATTTTGTAATTGGTTCTTTTCCTGTTGAAGAAATTTGAATACTTAATTGCGTATTCCACCTTTTGAATACGATACGAATGGATGAGGATATGCTGTCATATATATCACCAATAGTGTTTCCAATTTATTACAAATCTAAACTTGGAATGCAATTACTAATTGGGAAAATAATATGGATGTTCATGATAGTTAACTCGACTAATTATTTATTTATTTCGCTTTTAGTATCTTTCGTATACTTTCTACAGGTTTTCATGAGAAGTTTTAAATTCAAAAACCACCACACTTAATTCACACAATTTACTTCATTTTATTTTGTTAAGAAAAACTCAGTCTTCCAGTGGGACCAATTTAATGAACTGTAAGCTTCAATTTCCAGTATTGTTTACTAAAACAAGCAATGAGCAGCAAAATAAAATATAAGAGGTGGAACACAAGAAAGAGAGAGGCAATACAATAGCAAAACAGTAACAAGTAAGAGAAATGACTTTACTTGGTTGAACTGCTATAAAAGCAATCGTTAATACCGAAGAAGATTCAAAATTGACGTTTAAAATAAACCAAAGCGTTGGTATGGCAATGGAAACTGCAATTTATAGATGAATTTGGTGGTTAATTGTAAAGAAAAGTAAAGACCGCACCTAAGCCGGCATTATAAAATATTTAATCGAAGCAACTAGGTTGGCTTCCATTATATGTGCTCATATCTATGTCTGCGTCTCACTCGTAATTGCATTTAATATGATATACTGATAAACCATTTAGAGATATGAAATAAAGCATCTCATAAATTAAATGGTACTTTCTACTTTTTTTCGCTGCTGAGTAAAGTTTGAACTTTTTAAGTTGCACTGCAATGCTTTTGCCATGGCTGGCCTTCGCGCTTGAGTTTGACTCACGGTAGAGACTTTATTTCAGCCAATGCATTTTTATTTTTATCTGCGTGTCGCCAACTGATCGATAGTCATGGCTACTTAGAAGTTTGAAGCCTTTTCTTTTATCAGAGTGGAATGGTTAGAATGCATGAAAATTCTGTCAAATAAGTACCCGGAAATTCTCAATTTAAAATTTCCCGCTGTGAATATTTCAAAATTTTTGTTCTCAGGTTGGTACAACTGTCAGCCACTATTCTGTCAATTTTTATTGGTATGTGTCATTTAGTTTGTTTGCGGCGTCAATAAGAACAAGTCAACCTTTTGTGTGCGTTGCGATTTTTACTATGGATAAAAATATTGAACAAAGAGTTTGTGTGAAATTATGTGTTTTAAACGGGATTTCTTGTGACAAAACGTTGGAAATGTTGAAAAAAACATTTGGTGATTCAACCATGTCGAAAACTCAAGTATACGATAGGTATAAATTGTTCAAAGAGCGGCGAGAAGAAGCGAACGATTTGCCACGTTCAGGACGGCCTTCGACTGCTTCAGCTGAAGAAAACGTCGACATAATAAAGGAAATGGTGCTCAAAAATCGTCATTATAGTTTGCGAGAGATAGCCCAAATAATGGACTGTCTCATGAGACCGTTCGTCATATGTTGATGCCTTGGGTATGCGGAAAGACGGTGCCAAAAGATCTGAATTTTCTTCAAAAAGTGAATCACACAAGGCGATCATTGTGAACGAGTTTTTGAACAAAAATTCAACATATATCATTGAACAACCACCGTACTCTCCAGATATGACCCCGTGTGACTTTTTCCTGTTTCCAAATCTCAAATTACCACTTCGTGGGACCCGTTTTGAGAGCATTGAAGACATCAAAACCAATTCGTAACGAGAATAAGTAAATTCAATCCGAAATATAGCTTTAAAAAGTATTTCGATGAATGGATTGTTCGTTGGAAGAAGTGTATTGCCTCAGGAGGGGCCTATTTTGAAGGGGATATAATAAATTTAGATGATTGATAAGTTGTTTGTGTTTTATTTCAAATTTCCGGGTACTTATTTGATAGAATGTACATATATCGAAGTTTATATCAGGAAAAATGTATAAGTAAACACCGTAGATATAAAAATGTCAAATATTGAAGAAAAACTTCCGATATTTTCATATTTTACATAAACTCGTAGCAAACTCTTTAAAGAATGTTTTCGTCGATATAACTAAATATTCAGAGTTGCTATTCTCAAAGTTATTCAATCGTTATCTAGTGACCTAAAATGGCCCTGAAAAGTATACGATCTCGTTTTTTGTAAATATAAATCATTGAATACATTAACACCATTGTTGAGCAACCAGCCGACTAGCCATTTTGATAGGACATTGAAATAGGTTGCAGGCATTTTTCAAACCAAAATTTTACTAAATTTAAATTTTATTCAGCAGATTTTAGCACTACTTTTTTATAGCACTTTTTTGTTCTTTTATGATTCACATTTCGCTGCAACCTTTTATGCAGCTATAACACACGCACATATATATGACGATGTGCTTGCCATCGTTTCCACGTGCCGCAGCGGAATTTGTAATTGTTACAATTTCATGGTTCACTCTTTTGCTTTATTCGGCTATACGCCCACGCGTTTAAGTTGATTAATTGTAATTAGTTTGCTGTCGCCTGTGGAGATAGCAAAAATTGGCGGACAAGTGAACAAAATCATGCACATTCGAAAAATTTGCATGGAAATTTTAATTCCGAGAAAAATGTCGGAAAATGTGTTGCCATAACAATGCTTTCGCTTGTAATTTTTGATGAAGCTTGTGTTCGATTTAGAGCGAATAAAATTGAACAAAATAAAAACTATTCGTGAAAATTTAAAAAAAATGTAAGTAATGTTTTCAAACAATTCATCCTGCAGTTATTTTGAAATTCCCCAAAAACAGGCGTCATTCCGCCGTTACCGAATATTAGTGAATTCTCTACTCGCTCCTCTCTCAGCTCATGAAAAATATATCAAAAAGGGGCTAAATTCAGATACCATTAATCTGTGGCAAAACCGCTTAACCGAAGCAATAACAACCATCTAGTAGCCAACAAAAAGTGAGCAACGAATAAACAACCGCAAAAACCACACCAAAAATGGCAAAATGCGGGCGCTTATGTGATACCAAATATCTGACAAAAGCGCAAATATCCGCCTCAAATAATCTCACTTGCTTCCGCACAGCTAAACATGTTAATTTGCGCTTTAGCTCATATGCCATGCAAATAGTGTTCATGTCAAATTTATAATACTACTTTTGGGCATGTTAACTCACCAAAATGATGGGCAATATGATCGCGCTCCTCCGATTCCTCTAGCATACCAGTGGCGCCACCACCATCATGACCAAAGCCATGCGTTTCCATATTTTCCACACTACTACTGCTTCCGTCGCCGGCTCTGCGACCTTCGTCGTAGTGATCGGGGCCGCGCATTTCGATGGTGAACGTGTGTCCGGTGGCAACACCAGCTGTTGCGGTCATGTGCGCGCAGTAGGCAAATGGCAGAGGACCAACACCACTTCCACCGCCATCGCTAGGCCACGAACAGAAGCTGTTAATCCAAATTGCCGCAATTAGCAATGAAATTTCCGGTATTTTACTCTTCCGTTTCATTCGCATTCTGTGCGTTGGTGGCGCTATCCTGTTGGCAGTGGTTATCGCTGTTGTTGTTCTCGTTCTTTTGGCGATTCTCACTGTCGTTCCGCTCGCTTTGGTGCACATTGTTCGCATTCTGCGCTGCGTCGCGGTCAATTTTATGTGGGTCATTCCGATTTTTGTTACGTTGCACGGCTCTTAATGCGCCTAAAATTATGCGTTGTTCCGCGCGTATTTTATAATGTTTGGCATAATTTGCGCGTTAGCGCTATTAGTGGCACAACCATTGCAATTATTGGTATGTATATATAGTATATTCAGTCGTTCTATATATTGGCTTGTAATATATTAAAATTGCTTCTTAATGGGGAATTAGCTTCTGTATTTATGGAAACATATATGAACTATTTAATTTTCATTTCACAGCACCTTGCAATATTTATTATTTTAATAATGGAAAAAAAAATTATATGTAACTGTGGGCTTATGATTTACACTCTTTCTATGGTAAACATTTTATTATTTGTTGTTTTTTTTCATCATATTTCGATTGCTATAGAAATTCGATTTCATTTTCACTCTCGAAGTATATTCATTTAACTATCTCTCACGATTTCTCGGAATCTGAAAGTAAATAAAAACTGTTAGTTAGAATAATTAAATTGAAAAATGTTGGTTTTATATAAATTTGTATACTCAACTATCGGTTATGGCATAATATTCTATTTTGTTATTAGTTTTTAGTTTAATTTTATAATTTATAAATGAAATACTCCTTTGTATAAGGACTAATATCTCAATTTTCTTAATCAAACTTTTCGTAATCACAGATTTCAAAGGCAATATATATATCAGATTTAGCAAACAATGTAAAGTGACTCACGAAATTGATCACGGTATCAATAGGTACACAATCTATGATAAAAAGCACATGTTTCGATGTTTCTTCAATATTTTTTCTTTTTACATAATTCGCCTAATCGGCTGATTTCGCCTGCGAACGATTTTTTAATTTACCTCTCATGTGCTGGATAGGGTTTTAAGTACGAAGATTTAGAGTTTCTCTTTCTGTGTATTTTGAATCATTGTACTGTTGGAAGGCGATATCTGACCCGTTTTCAGCTAAGTCATTGTGCCAAACAATTGACTGTTCAGTATCTCAGACTATGTCGTCATTCGTTGGTCAATTCTACCAACATATTGCTCATATAGGCTTATAGGCTTATGCGTGGTGTGCCTCTAATTTCACACCCTCGCCTCTCAGGGTTTATTCCCGCCCGTCCAATCCCTAACGATATTGGTAACGGTACCTTAAACACCAACCAATAAAAGTATTGTAGTTGAATTTTTATTTGATTGGGTATGTAAGACGGAATCAAAGAAGAAATGGCTATTCAACGGAAGCGTGATCAATTTCGTGAGTTACTGCATATTTCTTAAGTAATACAACAATGTAATATAATTTTATTTAATATTCAATTTGTTGCATAAAGCTTCCATAGATGGTTGATCGAATTGACTCTGATATACAGTGAACAAATATATAAACATTCGCTACTTTAAAGTGATATATGGAATTTTTAGCCACTTTTTTATGGTAAACACCTCTCCTTAAAGTCTAATTTTAATTTTTTATTTTTCCTTCGTCCAAATTTTAGTTTATAGTTTTAAGTGAACAAATATATTTTTATGTTCAGAAAAAGGCTGCAGAATACCACAATAAACTGTATTAATAATCGAGTTGTTGAATATGTGGTAACTGACAATAGAAAATGAATACATCAAAGCAAAAAATAAATATAAATAGTTTTGATAATAAAAGTGTGGAAAACAAGTTTAAGTTTGGAAAATTATTTTTATTAAATTTTGGAATGGGGTGGTTGCTATTTCTATTTCAGCATCAAAATGAAACCAAAACAACAAAACAGGCAGTTGTAGAGTGCCTGTTATTTCGGAAAAAATTATTTTCACAACCCTTATATATAAACCTTTTATTTTTAATATAATCTTTTATATATAAAATATTTGTCTGAAAAATCTCATAAAGTTTAAGAAATGTAGTATAAAGCGTAGCAATTTTATATGTAACTTGCAGTAACTATGCACTTTACTAGTTTCTTAAGCTGCATATAAAATTAACTTCGGTAAGTAGCATAGCTGGCTAATGAAGTTGCAAGATAAACTATTATTCTTTCGCAGGATAAAGAATTACGAGCTAATAAGATTATAAGCATATATTCCCGCTTGGGTGTAGCTATTTTGTAGCAGCTTATCTTTTAAGCTCAATGCAACGCTATGAGAAACAATAAAGTGAAATATTTAGTTAATTAGAGCAACAATTGTGCAAAGTTAAGTAGTTGGCAAGTAGAAGTAAAGGAAATATGTTCATATAAATTTTAGTAACTCGCTAAAAGACGGCATTTAAGTTGATGAAGCTGCTTAGCGGGAACGAAAGTGGCTACTTATGTTCTAAACATTTTAACAGCTTTGCTGTTTTTCTAGTTTGCTTCCACTGCGCGTGAAAAACTTTTCAAACTGTTAATTTCAAGCCTGAAAGCGTAGCCAAAGTTAGCCAGCACTGTGATAGGCGGCATCGCGGTAGAAATGTCAGAAGGGGATTCGACGCATTAGGCTCTCTTAGTTAGAGACTTTACTTTTGCCTCTTTCACTTCCAATTAGCTACGCTTCACACTATTGAACGAGTCAGAAAGTGTATTAACTGGTTCGCTGATATTCAGATTTTTTTGCTTAATTGGTTTAGGTTTATGTCGAGATTGTGGAAAGAAAGTTTTATAGATTTATATTTTAGAAACTATTGAATTATGGAATTAGAGGAATCTTGGAGTTGACTATACAGCCTCTGTTTTCATTTTGAGTAAAGGAGTTTTTGGCTAACAAATTAGATAATATGATTGAGAGGTTTTACATATGGTGTATTTGCCAATTTCTTCTATCAAAGAATATTTATGAAATTATGAATACCGAATTAAGTTATATATTTCTTTTATTTGAATAGCGCACAGTATTATCGAAGAACAGAAATAAAAGTTTACAAATATTAGTTCCAGGTTTGAGCAGACATAAGTGATTCTTCTAATACTCGCAAACATTTTTCGAGCTCCCATAAGGAGATCTTCTGTTATATGACATTGTTGGCTGTTAGAATAATAATCGCTATTAAGATTAATTATGATTAATACGCTCAGAGCAATTACGACTGTAGATCTTCCTCAGCGCAACTTTTGAATATTTTGCCTATAGATTCCATATTACGAGTATAGTAACATCAAATTGGTTGCAATGTTATTGTTTGTCCACCTGTGCTTCAGTAAATAATCTTCCTACGCTGCTTCGTATACTTTTATCAAGCAATAACTCTATTCTTGTTTTTGCATTTTTTTTTACTGTTTCCACGACTTATGTGATTTGTTTCACTTTTGCTTGCCCGTCAATCGGTCGAGTAAACGAGAAAACAATGCAGCGAGTTGACAATATCAACAATATCAACTGGCACGCGAGGTAAATGAATGCAAGGAGCTGTCACTTATATCCTCAGGACTACACTATATTACAAAATTCACCATACTTACTCTCTCCGAGTACAAGCCACTTTCTTGAACGTTTTCATACTTTGCATGGTGTGAAACCATAGAAATGAAAACAAAAGTAAATAAATCATTCAACCTTCCAATGCAAATCCTTTTCAAATTGAGAAAGAGAGAGAAACGCGAATTTTTTGACACAGCAATCATTTATCACTATTAAAACACACAAACGTACATTAAAAATGAACAACAGTGTTTACCTGTCAATGCGGCTAATTTCCAACTAAATGATAAATAAATATAGCAGACAGTCAAATGAACGAAAGAAACAGTTTATTGTTATTTTCTGAATAGGAGTGTGCGAGTTGATTTTGTCACGCTACTATTATTAGAAGCACCTTGATTTACACGCAGATCAATATTTTTACGATTACTTTATTTATATAGTGTTGGCGATATTTTGACAGTTTTTGCGCCCCATTTATATCTTTCTTGATTATATGACATTAAATGCATAGACCGCACGCTATTTCTGCAGCTATTGTTTTATGCTAATTTGTTTACTCGTTTGACTTTTACGTTATGGGGGTAATACGGTATGACAAATGATGGCGCTGAAAATGTGTTAGGTAATTTATCATATCACCACCTCGGAGATAACAAAGTTCATTAGGTTGGATAAAAAAAACAAAACTTATGGTTATGTGATAGCGTGAATATTCTAACATTAAGAAGGACATAAATATTCGGTTTTTTATCAGCTCAAGGAGTGGCTATAAGAAAATACTGCCATAATAAGGTTATTGTTTTCTGCATTTGTATTTGTTTATACTTAATATCTTTCAACGCTTACCAACAATACTCATGTAATATAAAATTTCATTTAAACAAATTTAAATGTTGTTCATCTAAAAACAATAATCTAAAATTATTTCGATAGTATATGGATAAATCTAGTTAATGAAAGGAGGAAATAAGAAAATACTGAAATTTTAATTTTTTACAAAATTTTTACTCATTCATTTGGAATATATTTTTTTAACTGGCTCGAAAAAAGATTTATCAAAAATTAAAATAAGGCTCATTCAATGACTAAATAATGTTATTTTAAAGATGGTTGTAAAATTTTAACAAAATCGCTGCACAACTTTTCGAGAAATCATGTCCACCGACTTGAAAATTGGAGTTTTGAGATAGACGAGTTTAAAGTACTATCTCCCAAAGGATGTGTTTCTTAGAATTATTCGCATTGATTTGATATTTTTGGATAATATTTTAAATATATTACATTATTTAATAGGACAGAAAAAAAATTAAAAATTTTAAACCCACCTACCACATACACGTATGTAAAGGGTGATTTTTTTGAGGTTAGGATTTTCATGCATTAGTATTTGACAGATCACGTGGGATTTCAGACATGGTGTCAAAGAGAAAGATGCTCAGTATGCTTTGACATTTCATCATGAATAGACTTACTAACGAGCAACGCTTGCAAATCATTGAATTTTATTACCAAAATCAGTGTTCGGTTCGAAATGTGTTTATCGACAAATTTTGTTCAGCGATGAGGCTCATTTCTGGTTGAATGGCTACGTAAATAAGCAAAATTGCCGCATTTGGGGTGAAGAGCAACCAGAAGCCGTTCAAGAACTGCCCATGCATCCCGAAAAATGCACTGTTTGGTGTGGTTTGTACGCTGGTGGAATCATTGGACCGTATTTTTTCAAAGATGCTGTTGGACGCAACGTTACGGTGAATGGCGATCGCTATCGTTCGATGCTAACAAACTTTTTGTTGCCAAAAATGGAAGAACTGAACTTGGTTGACATGTGGTTTCAACAAGATGGCGCTACATGCCACACAGCTCGCGATTCTATGGCCATTTTGAGGGAAAACTTCGGAGAACAATTCATCTCAAGAAATGGACCCGTAAGTTGGCCACCAAGATCATGCGATTTAACGCCTTTAGACTATTTTTTGTGGGGCTACGTCAAGTCTAAAGTCTACAGAAATAAGCCAGCAACTATTCCAGCTTTGGAAGACAACATTTCCGAAGAAATTCGGGCTATTCTGGCCGAAATGCTCGAAAAAGTTGCCCAAAATTGGACTTTCCGAATGGACCACCTAAGACGCAGCCGCGGTCAACATTTAAATGAAATTATCTTCAAAAAGTAAATGTCATGAACCAATCTAACGTTTCAAATAAAGAACCGATGAGATTTTGCAAATTTTATGCGTTTTTTTTTTAAAAAAAGTTATCAAGCTCTTAAAAAATCACGCTTTATATACAAGTTCCGCAACTAGTCGTAATAATAAGTTCCATGTAATAACCGACGTGCAAACATATGCACCTATGTACAGTGGTGGCCTTATTATTACAAACGACATTATAGAATTATAATTTTCCTAATTTATTTAAAAAATGCACATTGCCATATTAAAACTATTAATTGGAATTAATATTTGTTATAAAACTTTATCTTAAATAAATCTCAGTTGAGTTTTACTTAAAAAAACAACTACATTAATTAAATTTTAAAGAAAATTATCTAAACTCAAAGAACGCAAAATTCGGTTTGGTCACATAATTAGAAACGATGAGATCAGGAAGCTGCAGAGGCCACGCCAAAACACCAACATTTTTATCCGACAATCAGTTCTCCACTAACCTTGAAGGGTGTTTGGGTCATTGTAGTGATGGAAAATGTAACGGACTGGCATATTCTCAAGGAAATATGATTCCATTACGTTCTTCAGAATATTTTATATTGCTATTGATCCATTATCCGTTGAACATCCACAATTGGTCCAATATAACGACAGGAAAAGACTTCCCAAACCATAAAAGATCCGCCACTATGCTTTACTGTTTTCACAATGTACCTTAGGTTTAGGGCCATGTTTGGAGGACGCCTTACATATGATTGTGCATCGTATAGGAATAATATTAACTCATATTTATCACTCCAGAGAACTCTTCCAGTATTGGGAACTTTGCTGTATCATTTACTTTGGAAATCGTAACCGCTTCTTAATTTTTTTGGTTATTTCTGCAATGCACTTACGAAGTCCCGCGTCTTGTAAGTACCTTCTTATCGCCCGAGCTGAGATTTCTACATTAATTTGATGTTCAACTTCAGCGTTTATTTCACCCGAAGTCATGAAAGGATTGTTTTTGTTCGCCCTACAAATTATTCTGTCTGCTGATAAAGTAGTTTTTCGACGACAAGGCTTCCCGTTATGGGTTTCAAACTTTATTGTTTTATTTGTATACAAATTAATAATTCCAAATACATTTTTTTAGCACCTGTGCACTCTTATATCTCTTATGCGACATATTTCATAGTAGCTTCACGCTCATACTATGTAATGTTCAGCTTCATTTGTAAGTCAAGCTGCCGTGTGAACATTTCACAACTCACTTTATTTTATACACATCCTCACTTTATTTCAACTTCTTTATTTTTCCATGCATTTATTTGCTGCAGACATATATGGTTTTTTCCTTTTTGCTTGTTTTTCAATGTCAGTATTTTAATATTTTGGCATATTAAAATTTTATTCTGCTTCCCATTTCTCGACATGGCGACATGCAAATTAATTTTATTTCGCGTTTGCATTTTATCACAGACACCCATGTGTGTAAACTATATTCACTTCTATATACATACCTATGTATATGTTAATCATATGCATCTATTTCCTTTTGGCTGCTTTCAATTTTAAATAATAAAACTTTTTAAGAGCAAACTCAGCTATGTGTCAGTGAATAAGTTAAAATTCATTAGATTTTAAAGCTATTAAATGCCATCATATGTATATCTATTTCTAATGAAAGTGAAAACTGTGGTAGAAAAAAATAATTTCTAAAAATGTTTAAAATATTTTACAAAGGTTTAAAAATACGTACCAGAGACTAATTCGATTTATTTACTTATTGCAAAAGGTATTAGTTTATTATCAATCGGCCTATAATATTTGATAGTGATCTATATAGAACTAGACTTTAAAAATATCTATGAGTTCATTTACTGAACTAAAGGTGGAAGTTTTCCAGATAATTTTTTGCAGATATTTTTTACAAAAATTAAAATTTATATAAGTTAATAATTTACGGATACACATTGCCCTTATACATTTCTATTATCATTAATAAAATTGAGGATATCATTAATTCTAAAAATAAAGAAATGTCTTTTATAAAAATATGTGTGATATTATTTAAAGTATGACAAAAAATGCAGTTAGCTCAGAGTAAATATAATTAGCCGTAACGTGTGTGGAACCATTGCAAATAACAACTCAGCATTTTTCATATACATAGGTATGTAGGTATGCTACTGAGAGAAAATATACGCGAATGAGTTGCCGTACTCAGCAATAAAAAGCGAACCACATTCACAAATAAAAACGGGGAATATAAGCAGAAAGTGCAGCGTGGAAAATCGCGTAATTAATTGCAACTTTTGGGTGATAATAAAATTGTGGTCACAGTTAGGAGCAACAGTGGGACTTTTTGAAAATGAAAAAAAAAAAAAAACGCTGAAGCGTCGCATGGAAAAGGGGCATAAATGTTTATGAAAATACATAATGGAAACACTTAACTTTAACATGCTTGCGGTGAGAAATTTTTAAGTGGAGATATACAAGTGTATTATATGTATTTACTGGTGGAACGCAATGAAGTGGTATTTATATTATAATTTAATAGGGATGAATTTGCTTATGAAAGAACTAAATTGAACTTATATTATATATAAAATTCTAATATTGAGTTGTTCACTAAGTAATTTTGTTATTTAGTGCAATTTATTGTGTAAAACATTTTATGAAATTATATATTTTGATCCAATACTTTTTGCCATCTTTCGGACAAGATATTGATTCAACGCTAATAAAATGTTGTATACTTGAAAGAAAAAACTTTTTAAGTGGTTTTTGATGTCTTGATTTGAGGTGCAGATTCTTTTATCCAAAAAAGAGAGAGAGAGCCGGAACAAGTAATAGTCCAAAGGTGGCAAGTTTGTAATATGGTTGGTGTGATAGCTCATTATCTCTCATTATCCTGGTAGAACACTACACCATATTCATTGATCCAATTCCGACTTCTTCTGTTTGACTATACCGCTCTTTTTATCAAACTTCTCACAATACACTTCAGAATTAATCGGGGTATTGTCGGACAAAAGCTCAGAATAAACGATCCCTTTGAAATCTCACCAAACGGGCTGGTACCTTCTTTTTAGACCATGAACTCTTGCGACATTCTTGTAAACAACGCGCTTTTTCTCACCATTAAGAATGCGTTTTAAGACTATCAGACGTTTGATAAGCAATTCACAATAGTTAAGGCGAAGAAGCGAATTTCGTACTAAGAGGCCCAACGTCAAGCGAAATTTATTCTATTGATTTATTGTGCTTGTGAACGGTCATGTTAGACCAATTTTATTTTTCACCAATCTCGAGTTGTTATTCGATTATCGGTAAACGACTTTAATTTATTCGCATCGCCTTCAAGAGTCCTTCCAGGACGTGGTGCATCCTTAAGATCGAAATTGCCGGAAACAAATTTTGCTAACCAATTTTGCAAACCAATTTGGCATTCGCGTTCGGTCAACACATCTTCCTCCTACACATGACATAATTTCCGCATGGATCATAATTTTTATCCTTTTGATAGGAAAACATGAAATTTCTCCTCTTCTTCGCAAAATTATCAATAAAACTAGGAATAACACCGCAAATCCAGTTGTATATTATGCGATTAAAAATTAATCTCGCATTTACAAGAAAGGAATTTTGTACGATGTATCGCGTTTCTTAATTACAGATTATCGAATTAAGCGCGTAAATAGAGATAATCTCGCTATATCTAAAAACATACTAATACTATATCAACGGTCATTAACGGTAAAGCGGTTAAGTGTGAAGTTTGTTGCGAAAAAATTTCATAATTTCAGCTGTTGTCATCAAATGAAATTACTTAGTGAATGACCCTATATTAGAACACATTTAAGATAATGAGCCAAACCACTATCCACTAATCACTTCAAATTAACAAAAAGACCAATTTGATACAAAATGTTACTCATACGCACCGGTAGTCAACTTCACTTATACGCTATGCAAGCATACAATTTCCGACAGGGTTTACTGTGTATACACCGTTATTAGCTAGTGTATGTACATATACGTGTATGCTTCCTCATTTGCATTTATTGCTATCAGAGCTGCTGCATTCACAGCATCTAAATTTGCGGTCTAAATTCACACACGTACAATTCTTATCAAATTAGTATGCCACTAACTGAAATACTCGATTCACCATTTTACTGAAATGTATTATACACATTCAAGAGTAAACAAATGTTCACAAATATACATACTTATATCATCTGCACTGAGCACTGTCATTTAGTGTTAATTAAATGTTTTTGTTTCCGCTTTATGCATTTGGAATATATTTGTTTTGCACACATTAGTTTTGTTTCCGGTTGATTGCCGAGAATTAATAAAATTTTATAACATAGTAAAATAGTGTATAGTTATTTGACAATAAGCAAACAGGAATCCATAAAATTTTAAAAAATTTAATTATTGCAATTAATCACACTAATTGCTATACACTTTATTCTCATGTTTTGAATGTTGTTGAACAAAAATATTAGTTTCATGATAAATTCTTAAAAAATTCCAAGCTAACACTGCATTTTAACATGGAATACAACTTCGTGATTCAAGAATAGGAAAGGTAAAAAATGAAAAAAAAAAACTTTTTTTAATCTGATCTGCTTATGTATCTTATTCCATGTCCCGACCGACACTTAATCGCGAGATTTAGGCCGTTGAGTAGATTATCTGACTAATATATTGGAATTAACAAGATTTCGTTATACAAAAATTACACTTGTTAAACTCTTCACCCAGGTTCAAACACTCATAACTTAGGTTTTGATAGTTTCACAGAAGAAATTAGTTAGCAGTATTGGAACACCATCATGTATATAATGTAAACAGCTGATTTATAAATATCCAATGAATGGAGTAGATTAGTGAAGAGATTTAATGTAACATAGTCACTTCAAATTTTTAGTGGGAATATGATATTAATTGGAAAATCTCATCCTATACGGTCCCATTTTCATTACTGCGTTATGCCTAAGTACCAAAATATTGATCTACTACAACTACTCCAATAAATAAAATGGAACGTCATTCAAAATTTCAAAAACCAGTAAAAAACATTTTATAGTATAATTCACTAACTACTCAAGTGAAGAATTTTATATTTTGCTTGTGGAAAATATTTCGTCACGAAAAGCGTGCTCAAAAATGTCGAAGTTTTTGTGTGTAAAAATCTACGAACCAAAGTTTTTTTGACAGCAAGCTAAAGTTTGGTTCAGTTTCATTATAATAAACGCGCTTCAGTTTTCGAGGCAACTTTCAGCTCTAAAAGTTTTCCATATAACTACAAAGCGGAAACTCACTGCACGACTTGTGTGAAACTTTTGCGCCACTTCTTGGTGTTTCAAGCAAATACTTGATGCTTCTCTCAACCTTGGTAGGCAAATATTGAATTTCAACGAAGTTATGTTGCACCAGCAATGACAGCTCCATAAAGTGAGTAGCAGTTGCTGTTAAATTGTCAGAAATAGTCAATAAGGGTTGAGTAGTTGTTGATTGTTGGTGTTAGTATGTGTTTACGTAGATTTCATTAATTGAGGAAGCGATTTGTGGTGTCGAATGGCGAATACGATTTATTTTCTATTCAGAGGAAATTTTCTTCGAAATTGAATTTGATGCAGGGTGCCACCATGCTAATAGATTAATTCGTAAATTTTAATTACACGAATTTGTTATTTTATTATTTTTTTTTTTAGTTTTAATCAATTATGTATTTTACTTAATCTATATTAACTTATTCACCACACACATTTTTACAACCACGTTTTTATTACCTTTCGAAATTTTTAGATTCCTTCAATAAAGATACTTTAAGTTTATAGCGCTTCACACTTTGAACGATAATAATAACATCATTATTTATAACATTTTCATTCTCCATATAACACAACAACGCAACGATAACAGCTGTTTAAGCATATACTTTCAGCATTATCGAATTCGATATTAATATATATTCAACCAAAATACATCTTTCCACCTTCAACTTTGAACTGCGGCACTTTGACCGGCTCCATGCTTGTATTTGCAATTATAGCTATTCACACACTAACAAATGTTAAGCGCGCCTTCGGGAAAAAAATTCACTACCGTTACACAACCGTTAACGACGAACACCGAAATCAAACTAAACTAATTTGTTAACGATGCATACGATTATACATGTGAATCGCACAGGCGAAGTCAGCCTATTGACGAAGTCAACTAAGTTGGCTAACGAAGTATGCAACCATTAGCGACAGGGTTGCTTAACGAAACATGGAAAGTCGTAAACGAAGCATCAATTTACACTGCCACTGTTTACAGCTTTGTGTATGTGTACGGGAGCAATGTTGTTCGCAGCAAACAAGCGACGAATGAAAATTGTCGAAAAAACGATTAGTAAAACCAAATCACGAAGTTGGTGCTTCGTAAGCCGACGTATTCTCACCAACTGACAAGCGGTCGTTGGATTCGTTGCTTGGGACAATGACTTTTTGTTAGTGTAGTTAGCAGTAGCAGTAGTGAGTGTAATTGTTTGATAACAGAGAATATGTTCGGAAGAGTAGAGAGTATATAGAGTGTTTTTGCATTGGAAAAAACAAGTTAACAAACGATTTACACAGAGATTTTCAATCAGGGCAAGGGAAACAAGAAATGTGTACAGAGTATTTTCGAAAAATTCGTAACATTGTCCGAAACGTACAGAGTTTAAGAGAGTTAAGTTAGCGAGAATAATGTGACATCTTCTACAATTGTGGAATTGTCTACTTCTCTCGTACCATCTTTATACTATACATAATATTATTGTCAGGGATATCTCATTGCTACATCATTTATTTAAGCCTTAGAGCAACGATTTTTTCTTTGGTTGAGTAATTAATGGCACCGGTAGTGAGTGTAATTGTTTGATAACAGAGCATATGTTCGAAAAAGTAGAGAGCATGTAGAGACTTTAGCATAAGTAGGAACAAAATAATGTATGACTTTTACAGAGATTTCGTAAAAAAGTTAAAGAAACGAGAAATAAATAAATATATGAAGAGTAATTTCGAATAGTGCCTTAGTGCCTGGCTAAGTATCATCACAGAACTTACCTTTATGTTACGATAACAGTCTTTCCTCCTAATATTATCTAATACTGTTCGACATGCCGTTACGAAGCAGAGGCGTCTGAAGTGACAATATAATTTGGGAAGGTTCTCTTCCCACCATCTCACATATATATTTAAATATATTAAGGTTCAAAACCTATTTTCCATTATGCATGGATGTGAGGATAAATTTTAGGAATATTTTCTTCGAAACTTATAATCGAATTTCTTTAATATCGGATATCAGAAGATTACAATTTCTGCAGAGTTTAAAACCGTCATTTATATCGAGGCAAATGATGAGTTTATATAGAATCTACTCAAAAAGGTAAGTGAGTTACCTTTAAGTTTAATGTAGGTCAGTTTTCAATGAGAGAGCGACTGCACAAATTCGCCGCAAATATCTTTGAATCCTGAACTCAGCAATAAACAGATATTATTCTCAGAGCATAAAATAAGTGAGCGCTCGAGTGAGTAACACGTAGTCTTCTACTCAACGCTTTCGTCAGTAGAAAATGAGTAACTGAGTGAGTAATCGAGACTTTACAAAAAAACTACTGCAAAGGAATCTGAGTGAGAAGTGAGTTTGAGCAGGAAGGAAACTGCATTTCAAAAGCAATGAACCATAGAAATATTGTTCAATTCGTCATGTATTTTTGGGATATTCTACGTTATGATTTTCAACATGCTACTCGTAACTAACACATTCGTAATAGTTGCATCAAAATATGTGGACCCATTTACTTTACGGTATATTTCGTGATTTGAGTTATTGTTTCACTTTGCCTGTATATATGTACATATCAATGAATATGTTGCCTACGGTTTTTATATTTACGATATCATAATTTTCTGCACTCGTTGCCGCCCTTTCTGTGTACTAAAAAACGCACCCATATCGTACAGATATATATTTTTCCCATGCATTGAATGCGGCTAATAAAGCATTTTAATGGTAATACAATTGAATATTTATGTGTTTCGCAGTTAAACTGCGGCAAAAGTTGGGCAAATAATCAAACGCATTTTACGAATCATGTATGAATCATGTATAAAGAGACACTACGAATAGACCATAAATTGCTTCATTGCAGTTCATCCGCCAATTTTATTGCTAATGACGAGGAGTTGGCTAAGTAAATGTTTAAATGCAGCAAATCAAACTGACTTTTTTAAAAGATACACCGTTTTAGATATTGTGGTATTCTAAATATTGATTTCTACAAAAAATTTTAAAATCAATTATTCTTACTTTAACTTTACTTGGTATTGCTTACTTTAAAGAATTTCTTGGTTTCAAAATATTTATATTTTACTGTATTATTAAACTATATAGCATATCTAACATATTGCCTAAACATTTCGATCAACGTAATAGTTATGAAGATATAGTCTGAAAGAGTTTTTCTCAAAACTTGGTTTTCAAAGTCGATTCTCAACACTTCTTGATAACCACTTTACTTTTTTATTCTTGATGAATTTTTACATATTTTCCTTCAGAAATTGCAGTAATATCTCAATAAGACAAAAAAAGATTAACCCAAATGTTTAATCCCTTATGCTACATAAAAAAATATATTGAAAATTCCATTTCCTGAAAAATCTCCTATAAATCCTCAAACATTATTCGAGAGTTCTCTTTCTTCTGTGTTTAAATTCTTAAAATAAAATTTTCCCTCACAGCCCCCGCTTTCCACACACTTCTACGTAAGCATTCCGCCATATGTACATGAATTATAATGGATTGCTAACACCTAAGCCGCTCGATATGTTTGATTAGAACTAGGCACGCAATTATATAATCTTCGACAGAGATTTGAATGACAGCTGTTCAAAAGCTGTCAGTTATATTGCATAAATGTTAGTAATTAACATCATTTAAATGGAAATTCCGCTGGAGTGAATGGCATTTTGACTAGCATGATTTCTGAAAGCTTTGGGGAATGAGTGAGTAAAAATGCTTATTTTAAATTAAAGAATAAAGTTTAGAAACTATCATTAAATTATTTTATAAAAACCAAAACCGTTTAGCTGATTTGTCCTACAAAATGGCGATAACAAAAACTATATAAGGTGTCATAATTAAGTCGTAAATAAAGCTGTAAAAGTAAATTTTGGTATAGAGGATCGCACTAGGGAGGAGTTTTTTATTTAAGTGGGCATAGCCCCGCCTCCAAATAGGTTTTTTTGTATATATCTCGCAAACCAATAAAGCTATAATACATAAACCAAGCTTTCTGCAGTTACTTCTCTTACGTACCCCATCAAACACAATGACACATCACATCAATAGTTGAAATCGGATAATAACCACGCCCACCTCATATACAAAGGTTATGTTGAAGATTACTAAAAGTGGGTTAACTCACTAACGAAAAACGTCAGAAACACCAAATTTCACATAAGAAATTGCAGATGGAAGCTGCACTTAGATTTTTTTTTCAAAATGGGAAATGGGCGTGACGTCGTCCCCTTATGGGTCAAAAACCATATCTCAGAAACTATTCGACCAATTTCAACCAAATTCAGTATATAACACTTTCTTGACACCCTGATGACATGGATGCATAATGGGCGAAAAGACACCTACGTCCCATATAACTTAATTTTGAATTTCATCTGATTCCTTCACTTTATAATATATACATTAGAAACCAATGCAAATAGCAGGATTAAAACCTTACACAAGTACTGTATTTGAGGCGTGACATCTCTTGTGGAAAAATTGTGAAAATCGGACTATAACTTTTCAAAGCCCCTGATATCGAACATGAAGAACTCAGTGCCTTTATGTCGAATATATGAGACAAATTGTGTGTTATCTCAATATAAATAAATTGCGAGAGTATAAAATGTTCGGTCGGTTCGAACACTGCCTTTCCTTACTTGTTTAAAGATATTTTTATTTAAATATACATTTTTTTATATGCAAGGTTTGCACTGATTTTGATGATGACAATGTTTATGACAAAAGCCATTATCAGCTGCTTAAGAAAACAAATTTGTTCAAACATTTTGCCAACAATCCAAATTACAAACCAAATCTGCTGGCAATTCATATGTTTGTTAATTTGACTGAAATTGTTCTCTTTACTTAGTCTGACTATTTCTTTTTTCGTTATTGTAGTACACAACAAAATAGTCGTGCGTGATATCATTTGTGTCTTTTTTATTTTCCACATATTTGCTGCAACTTTTCGCACTTTCGCAATAAGCTCACGCACAATGCGATGCTAACGGCTAAGTTTATTGGCGAACTCACTTAGGATACCAATTCAATGGAAGTCATGCACACACTGAATATATCTCATATACATTTATAAAGAAACTTACATTTGTATAAGTACATGAGAAGCTGCAAGTGCGTATTCATTTGTAATGGAAAGATACAACATTTTGAGACTTGCAAAGAATTTTTTATGCCTTTCCTACGTGCATTCATTGTTTGTGCCTTGTCCCTTACTACTCTCACTGCATTTCGAACGATGTTTCACACAATGAAATGTCGTAGAATCTTCATGCTTTTGAGGTTGAATGCACCCGATATGAACGATGCTAGGGAAAGAATTTTGAAAGCACTTTATTTAGCAGTTATTTTAGTTTTATAGTTCTAATTTTGACAGTGCGGACTTGTCGCCCTAGGGATGAAATTATCATGTAAAAGAAGACACGATTTTGGAATATTGATTTTCTTGTTGGAAAAAGGAAGCAAACCTTTACAGAAAACATTACGGAAAAAAAACAGCTTGAAATAAATCAAGGCAAGGATAGATACATGTCGTTATAAGTCAATGCGTTTGCTGCCAATCACAATAGAAAGGTAAACGCGTTGTCCAATATACGAATATGGGGTTAACAAATAAAGAGATATAAGTATACACGGCGGCTCACTAAGACTATCTAACGAGTTACCATCCTTTGGTTAAAACATAAACGGAAGTCTTTCTCTTTAATTCCTAAATATTTGGCCAGCAATTTACATCTACTATTCCCAGATAGTACTATTTCAGGCGTCCGGAATTCTATTTTTTTGTAATACTTACATCTGTTGATACCTGTCTTCTCGTTGTTACTATTGTGCTGTCGACTGTAGGTACGAGGGCTGCTATATATATTTCTGGCCTAATAATGAAAATAGGAATATTTGTCAAAAAAAAGGTTTTATTGTTTTTCAAAATATTCTCCATCAAGATTTATACACTTTTGTATGTGCTCAAACCAATTTTCGAAGCACTTTTTTTTAGCCTTTTTTGAGCGATTGTCAAATTGTGCGGGATCTAACGAGAAGAAACCTTTTTTACGGCCAGGTGTTCATGCAATATCGAATGTATGCTGGTGGGAGAAATGCATAGGCATGCCCCTATCTGAAGGTATGTTACATGACGGTCTTGCATTATCAGTTCACGTACGGCATCGATGTTTTCTGGCACAACGGCTGTTTTTGGACGACTTTCACGGAATTCGCCTTTTAGCGAGCGTCGGCCACGATTGAATTCGTTGTACCAGTTATTCACAGTGCTAGAGGATGGTGCTTCATAGCCATACAAAGATTTTAGTTCATCGATGCACTATTGTCGCGATAATCCACGTCGAAGGTTGTGAAAAATGATCGCACGAAAATGTTCACGAGTTAATTTAAATTTTTTGGCCGAGATGAATTTTTTAATTCCCTGTAAATAAAACAATTCACGATTAAATGACAAAACGTTCTGAGTGATGTTATGCTAAAAAATGTCAAACTTTCCAATGGAAATGTCAGATTGCACCTGGCAACACTTAGTGATGCCTAGGCCAGAAATATATGTAGTAGCCCTCGTATTTAGCTAAATGTTGTCTCTCTGTTGCGGTTGAAGTAGATGTTACGTTCGCATGTTAACTAGTGCTTCATCAAAAATGGGAAAAATACGAAATTAAACGCATGTGTCTGTGTGTTTGAATGAAATTGTTCAACCACTTGCATGGCGGTATGTGAAAATTGAGTGAGTAAAATGGAAAAAACGATTTTCGAGCTGTTGGCACCGTCGGTGGCTCTACGAGTGGATGTGTTGTTGGTGTTGTGTTTCCACACGCCTTTTTGTACCACTTCGTGGATCGTGGTTGGAAACAGAAAGTTTGTAATTAGTAATTCCTAGTTAAGGAAAAAAAAATAAAAAAAAACAATCTAACATTTCATGGATAGAAGGAAGGGAAAAATGCATGCGGGAGGAAAGCAAATATAATAGAAGAATATATAAGCATAACAAGCAAAATATACAATTATAGGAGGTTAATAGTTATTTATTTATCATATAAAGTGTATGAGAGCTTATGGGGCTTATGTATAAACTTTTAAGTGCGTTGTGTTCTAGAAACACTTTTTAGTTACTACATACCAACAATATGAATCATTGCTGACATAGATCATATAAATATTGTATGTAGCCTTACTTTCAACTACTGAAGGAACGTTTTCCATACTGCTTGTATTTTGTTTCTGTTGCAACTATTAATGACTTGTTGTTATTGTAGCTGTTGGGTTGCACATACATACTCACACAATATTGTATACAATTTATCTTGCATGAGTCATGCTGCCTTTATTCATTTCTTTCGCCCATTCATACTCTTGTCCATACCCATCGTATCTGAACCCATCGTAATGAATGATTCAATATGTCTGTCTGTATATCTTCATACGGCTCTGTTTGCCACTTTGGGCTCATAAATTTAATAATGTTGCATTGCAGTTGTCTGCAATTTACCGACTTTCTACATAGACCTTACATATAAGTAAATGTGCCTGCTGTACTTGCAATCTTTCCAAAAGGAAGAGATCACTCCAATCATCAATTGCATCATTCTTCTGACCTGTTACTGTTGCAATATGCCGTTTGTTTGTCCATTATATTGCTGCAATCACATGCGGTAGCTGCTAGTTTCTGTTGTTGTTAGTCTATGACAGAAAGAGTCTTTTCTCTGTGGCTTTTATGGTTTGTGAGTTGTTTTGCCCTTTCTATTGCACAAAATACTTGCTGCTACTATTTTTCTCAGTTTTCTTGTTAACAAATATGGGAAATTAACCTTAAAATCATCTTGCCTTACTGTTGTAATGAGATTGATTACATTAATTTTGGTTTCATTGAAATTATGTACATGACTTTCGGGAGCTAAAATAATCTTTATTTATTTGCCAAAAACGGGACAAATGGTCGCTTTGTAGAAAAATAGAAATACATATACAGATTAAGTTAAACAAATTATTTTCCAAGTTTTCTTCATTGATTGAATTTTGATTAATTTGAAAGCACTTGAAGTTAGTTTTGAAACAATATTTTACTGAAAAAAATTTGACCAGCAATGGTACTTGCGTCTCTACTATTCCTACCTAGTACCTGGTTTAAAATGATGACTTGAAATACGGTATGCTGGCATCGGTTAACATAAAGCTTGGACAATTTATTTATTTAAGATTTCCAAATATTTTTACATCGACTTACTTAACAAATTTTCATATAAAACGAAAAAAATTATATATCTGTACATCTATATCTAGTAAAAACAAATTCGGGTTGTGATTACTTAAATCACCAACAAATGGAGAAGCCCAGTGCGAGTAAAAGAAAAAAGCGAAAAAACAACAAGAAACTTAATACTGCTACCATTCCTGTAGCACTTGAACCTATGACTCGGTATGCTTGTGCTAATTATTGTAGAAGAAATAGTAATTATTATAATTAATTGAAGCCAATTTAATCACACTGGGTGACCAAGGGCAATGCAAGTCACAGGAACTGGCAAGCAACAAGCGTCAGAATGGTGTTTGCTTACCATGGTAAGAGTTTATGCCAGCAAAGAACTGCTGTGAGATACACGTAGAGACAAAAGCTACAGTTGAATTCCATATGACATACTCGTGCATCGTATATGAACCACAGGCTGTTAATTTATTACTGTCAAAGCCTGTTATAGTTCTTCTATATCAATGAAGCATTGTAAAAAATAAATTTCCGCAAAATATTTGCAGTCCAATGAACAGTAGTTTTTTCAATAAATATCACTATCGGAGAATAAAAATATAATAAATCCTTTCGAATATGCTTATATTGTTTTATGAAATTTATTTGAAAAATATTTGTTTAGGTTTAAAACACAAATACTATATATACTTGTAAACCAACCATCCAAACTACATGTGGTAGTTGTAATAAATAAATTTTTGAAATTTAATTTTAATGCAGTGTACAATTTGTTTATAGTATGTTTGTTCGATATATGTTCATACTGTTTGTTTAAAAAATTTTAATTTTGGAGTTTATAATATCAGTTTCAAACCCAGTATGCTTATATGCCATAAATTATTGCTAAAACTAGTACAAAAGCTGTGCACATACACTTGTTCATGCGACAAAATCTGACAACAATGATGCTATATTCACGCCCAGTGGGATCTTTATGGCCTGCACTGCGTATACGTAATTTATTGGTATACCAAAATGGTGTGCTACTAACAGACTGACCTAGAAAACGATTTATTGAAAATTATTGATCTTATTTTACCAATACGTACATATAACGTTTAAATATATATTAAAAATTATCAAAATTAAAATTTATCTTTGCTGTAGTCAGGTTATATAAGTTATATATTTCTAAGCAGAAATTTTTACTAAAAATTTTACAATGGACCAGGAGTTATTAAAATTCTTCTTTTTTCTGTTCCATTGCTTTTCTGAACTACGTGAAATGTTTATAAGAATGTAATCGATTACTAGCCCGAAAAGCAATTGTCAACAAACATCCAGGTGCAAACACGAAATAAACCAATAAAAAAGAAAGCTACAAATTTACTCCGATTTTGCAAACAAAAAAGTTAAAAAGAAAACAAGGAAAATAAAAAACTAAAAATTCTCAAATATTATAAGGCGCCATAAACTTCCCTTTTTCCAACTTCAACTCTGCGTACTTCTTTACTCCAAAGTGAAATACAACAAATCGCTTGCAAGTTTTCAAGTTACCAAAACGTCCAATACGAAATACCACTTTAAAAATTGTGTAAGCTTTTCAAGTGGATAGAGACATAAATGATGTTATTATTAGCTTTGTTTTCGAGGACCCTTCGCGTTAGCTATACAACAATGTGTTGAATGTCCTTGTTGTTTATATTGCTTAATGTTGTGTTTAATGAAGTGAAAAGTTGTTCATAAATTTTCAATAACGGCATAACTTTCGCTCAACAGTTTCCTAAAGCACACCAACACACATTGAATTTTACAGCACAAGAGGGGATAAGAACATAAATTGGCGACAGAATTTTCAAGGTTTGTTCGAATTTTGTTAAATCAGACATTGAAGGAGGGGAAATCTGTAACAAGTCAAATCAAGCAAAAAGTCAAACACAAAAGATGCTAAATGAATGAGTTGAAAGGTTAATTAAAGTATGGATTTCAACAGTATGGCAATGCAAATGGTGGAGTAAACCTTTTCTTATCCCACTAACTCAGCACTCAATTTTCTATCTGGAATGCTACTAAAATTCCCCTATCTACTTTATTAGAGCTTTAATTTTAATAAGTGATCTAATTTGAATAGGTTGAGCGGAACCCATTTTCATACATTTTTGAGTAAGTTAAGTGTGCATAATATTTTTTTATTAAATAAATTAATAAAGCAATGCGAAAAATTACCAGAAACCTCAAAAAATTATATAAATTTTTTTGGAAATTATTTGAGTTCTATACGCTGTAGATCCGTTTTTATAGTTTCTTGCAAAGCTAATTAAAATTAAAGCTTTCATTCCTTGTTACAAGTTCAATTTAAACTACAACACCAACAAATGTGAGCAGCACTAATAGTATAAAATAACAAAGAGCAAAACTAAACGAAATACTAAATAAAGCAGAGGATATATTATATAAATATATATATATATATATATATATATATATATATATATATATATAACTCAGCAAAGTGCAACGGAATGTGAGAAGAGAAAATCGTAGTAAATTCATTGAGTTTCAGTGCAGTAAAAATATTCACCCTTGTACCTGCCCTCAAATGAAACTACCAACAAACGTATAACCCAGTCAGCCAACAAAACTGTTAAACCGCTGGCATCTACCACACCAAAGGACGTTTGAATGCTTGGATTGAGTCCTTGCTCAATTCGCTTGCAACTCAAGCGTGTGGCAGCAAAACTCGAGGAAACATTAGGTATATAAACCAATTGAAGCTGCATTAAGGCGTAAAATTTTAACAAGCCAACGTATGAAATCGTTTTGAAGTATAGAGTAAATTATGAGTGTTGAGAAAAAATACTGAAGTTGCTGCACATGCCAACACCAGTACGGTTTCGCTTAACACCCACACCGATTAGGTATGCATGTTATGTGCTGAAGTAGCAAAAACACTAAGGCAGTTCAGTTTTCTCAAGTTCATATGTATGTAGTATATATAATTTGCAAAGTGTTCAACCTTGCAACCTTGACTTGTATTTTATATAACTGCTGGAAATTTAATATTACAATAAAAGGAAAATTTGAAATTATTTACAGAAATTAAATGAAAGTTTCTGAAACTAAATTTTTTAGAAGATTTATTGCCTTAAAAAATATTGAAATATTAACTGCACTTTCTTACAAATAAATCCATATATGTACATGGCTTTATTCACACACTTTTATTGAACATTTTTATATTCTCGCAGCATGTTGCACATAGTATAATAGTTTTGTTCACATAACGGTTGTTTGTTTCACTCAGAAATAAAATAATTAGATATGAGGTTATATATATAAATGATCAGGATGACGAGTGGACATGAAATCCGGATGATACCGGGAGACATAAAGGTTTTGTTGAAAATTACTAACAATGCGTTAACTCACTAACGAAAAACGTCAGAAACACTAAATTTTACAGAACAAATTGCAGAGTAGAACTTTACTCAAATCTTTTTAAATGAAAAATGGGCGTGGCGTCACCCACTTATGGGTAAAAAAATCCATATCTCAGGAACTGCTTGACCGATTTCAATGAAATTCGGTGTATAATACTTTTTTACACCTACTTATCATAGAACTCAATATTGAATTCCATCTGATTCCTTCACTTTATAAGATATACATTAGGAACCAATGAAAATAGAGGAATACATATTTACATAAATACTATATGGAGCTGTGACATCACTTGTGGAAAAATAGTCAAAAGCGAACTACAATTTTTCAAGGCCCCCCAAGGGAATTTCTTTCTTATAATAGTTGGTCTCTGTACCAAAAATGGTTAAAATCGGGTCATAACTTTCCCGAGTTCTCATATACTTAATTATAGGGGTTTTAAAAATGCCATGGGTTTTATAACTTACAAATCAGTTAATATGTGATATATATTTGCAAAATAAAGTCAGCGTATATTCTTGATATATTGTATCTTGGTGGTGAAAATAAGTGAAATCGGTTCAGGAATTACCTCAGCCCCCATATGCTATTTATGATGATTTTCGTTATTCTATTGGACTTGATGCCGAATATATGGGTCAAATTGTGTGTTATTTTAATAAAAATATAGCAAGAAATTGGGAGAGTAAAGAATGTTCGGTTGCGCCCGAACTTAGCCCTTCCTTACCTGTCTAAAATGAAATTATTCGCATACTAGTATGGCTTTATTTATAGCTTCTGGAAATTAAAAGTTATTCTTTCAATCGAAAGGGTATTGAATTTCCTGAATCCGAAAATCTATTGCTAATTCGATACTGAGAAAGACAAAGATATTAGTATCACAAATATTAAAAAAATATTTGAATTATTTGTGTATGCAATGAGATTTATGTGAAATTTGAAATTGAAAATTCAAGTGAATGTTAATAAAATATTTGTTGTTTGTTTAAAGTAAATATAATATGCCAATATTTCTATTTATGTTTTGCTCAACAGAATTTAATTGCAGTTCCGATATTAATTTCATTTGAATATATATAACGGAATTTATTTGCATATAATTTAACATGGAACTTTAATTTCAAAGTATTTTAAACTGAAACCTTAAATAAGCATTACTTCTACTTATTTTGTACTCATAACTTCCATAATCATACTATGTACAAGTATAATTTTTTCTCAGAACATACTAATTGGCTTTTATAGTTAATATTTGACTAAAGTACAATAAAAGTGTCTCCAAAACAAAATCCGGAGGAAAACAAAATAAAGAAGCAAAGGAAAGAAAATAGTTATCTATTTCATTATGTTCAGTAAATACAAGCAGATATGGAAAACAACGTGGATAATTATAAGTATGTTTAACTTTTGTAGATAAAAGTTTGCTCCAAAGGAAAAACATTTAAAAGTCATAAATTATGCAGAAAATATTGTCTAAAGTCCCACATTAGTATGCTCTTACAAATACACACTAATACGACAAGGTTGAACTTTTTAAGCTGAGTGGCTTTTGTACCCGATTTGGCAGCAGGCGGGACATGGCCCGAGCTTAATGCCCTTGCAACTTTCACCTTTGCCAGAACGTGTCACCGCTTAAATATGCACACAAGGGCATAAGGAACACACTTGAATTGTAAGTTTGTTGAAAGCAGGTGAATTTTCTGAAAAATTTAAATTCGGTGCGCAGAATACAAAGCCGTGACGACGTTGTTGCGCTTACATCTGGGAATAACTAAAATTGTAGTAGATAAAATAATGATATTTCACTGTAAAATCGCTATTGGATACATTACCATCATCATCATTTCGCTTCACTTTTCAAATTTGGTTGTTTCTCACACACATTTACTTTCTAACAACTTGATGAAGTTCATTTCATCATGTCCGCAGCAAATTCTCAATCATCATTTTGCTGCTTGAGCCAGTTTCTTGCCAGTATTGAGCTATTACCACGGTACCAGAACGTGACTTACAGTAGCAATAGCTCTTTGCTCGAAGGTATGCGAAAATGTTAAAAAAGCTGATAAAGTGGATTTTCAAAGATATTTAAAAATCAAACTTATTTAAACTTTCCTGAACTCTGCATACAGATTACAAAAGTTGACTGGGAGTTGCACATTCTTACCTAAACGCGGGAAATTTCTCAGAAAAATTTCATCACTGTCGTTAGTTTGAACCTTCTTCAGTAGCTTAATAGTTTCGATGTTCGATTCCGGCTATGATATGTGTCATGAAGCAAATCTACCAAACCTGGAGGTAAATTGGTATATATTTTGTTAAAATTGCATCGTTAGTCCAATTAACCTTCAAAATATGCAATAAATAATTAAAATTAAGGATTAATTGAGTTGTGTTTTTGAGTAGATTTTTTGGGAATTCCGTGTTTGCAAGAATTAGTATTTTTATTCTCCGTTGCCGCTCTTTTCTAATTGCCACTTCAACGCTCGAAAAATTATTCCTCATTTGAGCCTTGTATTTAAATTGCAAGAGTGTAAAATGTTCGGTTACAACCTCAACCTCACACTGCAAAGTAGCAGCAGCTAAAATACGCTTATAGCAAGATCAAAAAACCCCTCTCTCTTATTTTTCTTCCTTATTATTAGAAAATTAAATTCTTCTTTAATTACACTGTCCAACAGCATTTTTGGAACAGAATAGCGACCCCATAATTATGAAAGGGTATGTTCAGTAGATCATTTTTGTAGAACAAACTTATGGTCCAGCACGTCTGCTAAATACAGGAAAGCATATTAAGTTTAATCTTTAATCCATTGTCCTACTACTGCTGAAGCAATAAAATAAATATGTACATACTGTAATAAACCACTATTAAAACAAAATTATAATTTTTTTATCAATCGTTAAGAGCTTTATTTACAACAATTTTCCGCCAAACATTTTCGTAGAATATTTTAATCCTTAAATGTCCTTTTTTAAAGGATATTTTTTGATTTTCTCGAAAAAAGGGTCAAATTGACCCATAAAGAAACCAGTTAGAGGGTTAAGATCTTCCACAAAAATAATCCTCATACAATTCCACAATACAACTCTGACCATAAGAATTCTCTCTGACATTAACTTACAACATTTTTTTCATATAGTATAATGCTCCCTTCGACCAAAAAATGAAAACTCAGACGTGCTGGACCATAAGTTTGTTCTACAAAAATGATCTACTCAACATACCCTTTCAGAATTATGGGGTCGCTATTCTGTTCCATTCAAAAAGTCTTCATTTGTTGGACAGTGTTATTAAATTCACTTAATCATTACGAATACTTGCGCATACCATGGTATGAAGCAAAGGTGCGCTATAAAATGGCGTGAAGTGCTGGGTAGTCATGCAGATACTTGAGCTGGTTGAACAGCTGTTGCCGTCGGTGCTAATGTAGAAGGCGTTGTCATTGGCTCTGTTCACATTTTGCAACGACATTATTTTTAACGCCTATACCATCTCATAACCAATAGCGCAGTTATTGTCGTTGGAATCACTTTGTGACTGTTTCGTGAGCATTTCAGTCATTATCATCTTTTACGCTTATTTGCGTTTTGTTAATATAAAAGTTTTTTAAATGCAGGCGTAGACGTGGATGGATATAAAAATATGAGTTCCATTTTTCAAACACCTAACACCTAAATATAAGTTATATATTTTAATTGTATATATTAGCGAGTTAATTTACATTTTCAGCGGTTATTCTATAACAGTTTTGGCGATAGAGTTTGATCAAGTTCAAGATTTATCGAGAAAAAGAGACCATCACGCTGGGAAGGAGTATATTTGGTTTATTTTTTTTTTTTAATATACCATTTCTATATATATATTACATAAACTTCTGAGGCCATATCAAACAAACTTCCGAAAATTATTTCCTCTTTATATAAGATGAAAATGGATAAAATCGGTGTATAACCACGCCAATCTTCTATACAAAGGTTATATCGAAAACTACTAATGCGTTTTAATTCAGTAAGGAAAATCTTCAGAAATCCTTAATTTTGTGGGAAAGATGGATATTTCCACGAATTTCGGCTAGTACTATTTTCTGGGCATCACAGTGATCTGAAATAAGCATACTAGTTTTCTAAATTTATTACTTTCTGAAAGCTTTTTGTCTTTCTAAGAAGAACCTATATGTTACGTATACGCACCGGTGTAAAGATATATGCGTAAAATAAAAGTTTTCTTTTCATTTTAAATTTTTGTGCAACCACAATTGGTATGAAAATTATTTTGGAGTGAATAGTTTAGACCAAAAAGTGCACCAAAAGCAAGCGTTTCATATATTTGGCCACAAGGATATTGTTTGGTTTCATTTAGTATGTAAAAGAAGAACTGTACCGTGTAAGAACTGAATGCAAAGATGAAGAAAAAATAATAAAATTTAAAATAAACTGCAGTGGTGGGTCTTGCTATCGCTAGAGCGCACGTACTGAGTACGAGAGTAAAGAAAGAATTAAGGACACACGTTGAAAAAAAATCAACTTCGAATCATTACATCTTTTGGTCGTTTTATTACGTTTACTTCCTATTTTTCTCTAGATTTTTATATCAACTCTCGGCTCTTTCTTAATCAAATTAATATCACAATTGCTTTATACATAGCACCATTTGTATTCCAAAATTATTTAGAATGATACTAAATTAACTTATAGTCGTTGAGCGGTAAACGTAGCATTAAATTTTCAATTTCACGCAAGGAAAAATGCAAAAGGTAAGCATCAAGAAGTATGCAAAGTAACAAAAGAAATGAAAAATCCATTTGTGTAAAAAGGTTTTGTATTTGGCGTAGTAAATTATCATTAAAACGTCCGGTTTCTACTTTTAGTGCAAATAAAATGGTAAATATTTTATGCTAAGAAAAGTAGAGTTTTGAGAGCTGTATACTTAAGGAGAAGCATACGTTCTTAATGCGTTGCCAGTTCGCTAAAAGCGTCAAGCCAAGTACTTGTCCTCAATCGCTGTTATTAATGTGCTCCCTAATGTGACATTTTTTATTTGCCTCCACTACATTGTACGTGTGCAATGCATGTGATTGCGCAATGCGCTGGTTTTTGCCACACAAGTAGTGAGAAAAATTACGATAATAGCAATCAATATTAAAAAGTAGATTAAGCACAACTACTTTTTATATACTTTGTAGTTGTACTTTGTTGGTGTGGATAGTAATATTGCAGTGTCTGGTGCGCCTATAGATATACTTCATTTTTTTAAATAAAGTGAGATAAGTAGCATTGTCGCATTGCTGGGACTACTTCAACTATGTTAGGTTATACGAAATATTATAAACATCAATTTTGTTTAAAATCGAAAAAATATATTATTCTACCAGTTAATGTTGATGTCAAGCTCATTAAAATCCATTATTTTATTTAAAGAAAGTTCAACAAAACTGTAAGGATAAAAAGAAAATAAAAAAATGCTACTAACTAATGTAAATTCCATTACAAAAACTCGACTATCAGTCAGATATGTGTCAGTATATATGACAAAAATATATATATCACAAAAAATACATAACAAATATCAATCATTGAGAGCGATATGCAGCAACAAACTCTGTTTGATGTTGAATAAATTTAAGTGGAGTTGTGTTAGTTAATGCTTTTTTATAAATGCAAAAATTTTTGTAAAAAACATTTACAATTCCTTCGTACTCTCAAAATACAAAAACTCCTCCCTATGACCAATGCCTACAAAACCTTACCAATATCCATGTGAATGCTAACGATAGAAACAGATGTTCATGTGCCATATGTTATTCAAACAAATTTTATACAAATTTCATTTTGTTAGAAATGCACTTCTACCCAAACATATATATATATTTTATACTCTCAAAATGTATATATATATATGCATACATATGTACGTATATAGAAATTGAGGTATGTTTGAAATGTATTTTTGCTTACAATAACATTAGGCAAATTCAACAAAAAACAAGTAAGGAAGGGCTAAGTTCGGGTGTAACCGAACATTTTATACTCTCGCAATTTATTTATTTAACTTTATTTATATTATATAATACACAATTTGACCCACATATTCGTCATATATATTGTATAAAGTCCATTGAAAGTTGGAAACCCTAATATTAGGTTAGAAGCACCGATGTCCTCATGTTCGATGTATGGGGCCTTGAAAACCTATGGTCCGATTTCGGCGATTTTTAGAATGGGGCTGCCACGCTACAAACATAGTATTTGTGCAAAGTTCTGCATCGATATCTTCACTAGTGCTTACTTTATATATTGTAAAGTAAACGAATCAGATCGTCTTCAAAGTTCTGGTATTTAGGAAGTAGGTGTGGTTGTGAAGCGATTGGACCTATTTTCACAAAACATCATTGGGATGTAAGGAAACTATTACAAACCAAGTTTCGTTGAAATCGGTCGAGTAGTTCCTGAGATATGGTTTTTGATCCATAAGTGGGCGATACCACGGCTATTTTCCATTTTGTAAAAAAAATCTGAGTGTAGCTTCCATCTGCCATTTCGTATGTGAAATTTAGTGTTTCTGGCGATTTTCGTTAGTGAGTTAACCTACTTTTAGTAGTTTTCAACATAACCTTTGTATGGGAGGTGGGCGTGGTTATTATCCGATTTCTGTCATTTTTGGACTGTATAAGGAAATGGCTAAAATAAACGACTCTAGAAAGTTTCCTTGATATAGCTTTAGCAGTTTGCGAGATATGTACAAAAATCTTAGTAGGGGGCGGGGTCACGCCCACTTCCCCATAAAAATTACATCCACATATGCCCCTTCATAGTGCGATCCTTCATACCAAATTTCCTTCCATAGCTTTATTTATAGCTTAGTTACGGCACTTTATGTGTTTTCGGTTTTCGCCATTTTGTGGGCGTGGCAGTGGTCCGATTTTGCTCATTTTTGAAAGCAACCTTCCTATTGTGCCAAGAAATACGGCTTCCAAGTTTCATCAAGATATCTAAATTTTTCCTCAAGTTACAGCTTGCACAGACGGACGGACAGACAGACATCCGGATTTGAACTTTTCTCGTCACCCTGATCATTTTGATATATATAACCCTATATCTAACTCGTTTAGTTTTAGGACTTACAACCAACCGTTATGTGGACACAATTATAATACTATCTTAGCAACTTTTGTTGCGAGAGTATAAAAACAACTTCAGTTGCACTAAAATATTGTAATAGTCGTAAAATAAATTGCGCAAAAAAATACAGCCTGCAAAAAGTCATTACTAAATTAAAATTGAAAGTAATTGAAATCAATCAGAGAATTTGTGTTGTATTTTTTTTTGTTTTTTGGTAAAAGAAAATTTATTTGCAAATGGCTGGGATTTTTTGAAATAAAAAAAATGTACGTTGTGATTTCAATTTCCTACAAATAAATTTTGTGACTTTAAAGGAGGAAAATATTTTTAAAATGAAAGTGAATTAGCTCGTGTAATATTGTTCTCATTTCACTTTTCTATTATTAATATTTGAAATATCAATGTTGGTGGAGTCAGAGGTTTGGCTTAGAATTTCTTTTTCGAAAAAAATTACAAAAATACAATAAATAAAAAAAAATAAATTTTTAGAATATGAAAGATGCTTTCCATCAAAAAATAATATATCAACGATACACATACAGTACAACTGAATTCAGAACATTTCAATATGCTGGCAAGCTTTTTATACTCTCGCAACAAAGTTGCTAAAGAGAGTATAATAGTTCTGTAATATACTTGCACATATGTATACTCTTATATGGAGCGACTTCCTTGTCTATGGAGGGGTATATATTTACACATATGTACATATTTACGTTATTATAGGTGTAGCACACAATGCTTTATAGTCTTTACATGATTGACAAACCTTTTCGGCGTCATAGCTTACAGTTGCCGAATATTGATTGCCAATGCGGCAATGCTATAAAACTAAAAAAACCAACCAAAAAACATAAATCAAGAAAACACTTTCCCTGCTCTAGATTGCCCAGCCGAAATTCAGATGTCCAGCTCTTAGCCACCAATTATCTCCAACGTATATGCACGGATAGCTCGAAATTCCAAGCTGGTGTGCATATTAGCCTACTAAATCAACCGGCAATGCAACTATCCCACTAACAGCAGGGACATGTTCGCAAGCAAACTGTGGTAAACTGCAATGCGCTATGCACATACGGATACACACTCACACTAGCATTTGTCTACAACACCTTCGGGAAATTTAAGTCTGCATATTCTTCATAATATCGTTCACTCTTCTCTTTCCCATTTGCTTTTCGCTTTTTTCTTCCTCTCCCATCCCATTATTGAGGTCATTCATTGTTTTATAGCCTTTCGTGCGGCTTTTCGGACAAGGTATGGTGTATATTCACTTGGTGCATATAATGAATTACGAAAGGGCTTACTCTAAGGGCAGTGTCGTTAAGATAACAGTATTTAGTTAATGATCTTTCATTTTATTTCTCATAAAGTCTAAGGATATGAAAAAATTATGCTTGAGACCACGGGGAGGCATTTTAGAGTTGAATAAATTTGTCAAAGGAAATATTCTCTTGGAAGACAGAACCAGTTTCAAATTATCGATAACTTGAGTAAAAATTTAAATATTTTGATAAAATTTGGTATATATACATGTTCCCTGGCACCATTAGAACAAATCATACCCTTAGCCATATAAGAAACATGCTGTTTTTAGTATCATTAAACTTGTGCTGGCATAATAATTATTATATAAATACCACAAATTGGTAGCATTTTTTCAGAAATATTTCAAGAAATATATTTAACATTAAATGGTTTCTCAGCTGTCACTAGATGCAGTTATAATTGCATCGCTCAATATTTGTTTTGACTTAGATACTTGATATCAACTAAATCCATATAGAGGAATGAAGCTGTGTGAATATAATCATCAATTAATATGTATATTTATGAAATTCGTTTTACACACACATATATATATATATATATATATATATATATATTGATATATATATATATTGATATATATATATATATATATATTGAAAAATTATATATACTTTTTTTTTATATACCAGTCATCAACCTCATAAATAACGCCCGTTCTTTTTTAATACAATCAATTACTTGTAACATAGCCATTCCGGGCAAACTAAATCAAAACGAGTGCAGCGAAAAGTGAATACCAAATAAAAACGCTTATTACTATTATTATTGCCATGGCATTTGCCAACAAAGCCAAACAATAAATCACATTTTATTATGCGCTAGTCAGCGAACAACCGCATGTACATAAATGAACGGCTCTCAACGCCTTTGCACATTTCTAGGCGCGCTTAACACATCATCAAATTCAATCCATATAATTTTTTGCGCTTACCAAATTGTTTTTTTTTTTTTTTGTCTGCAATCACTTAGTTTATGACCCTTTTGTTCGAATTTGTGCCCAATTTATACGTTTCGGCCTACTGCTTTGCACATCGGGTCGCTCCAACAGCGACGTTGTAGCGCCAACACAAAATTTTGGCCGTCATATTTGGGTGAGTTTAAATTGGCCGGCTGTCGGTTTTGTGCACATTTGCACAAATTATTTACTTAGATTTGTGCACTTGTGTGCACTGCATACTCGTGTGAGTTTGTGTGTTTCAGATCATATGAAAGTCTACACATAGTTAAGTACGCTAATAAATTAGTTCGAATTTTATAGAGAAAATAGACATAGAACATATTCACTTAACCAGATTATATAAATTATTTTACAAATACTTATAAATTACAATGCTCTAATAAAAAATTGTATTTCATTACAACCTATAATTTTTCTTTACAATATCCAAGAATACAATATTTGGCAACTATAAAAAATCATTGCAAATTTTCAACTCATAATTATAAAGGGTGATTTTTTAAGAGCTTGATAACTTTTTTTAAAAAAAAAACGCATAAAATTTGCAAAATCTCATCGGTTCTTTATTTGAAACGTTAGATTGGTTCATGGCATTTACTTTTTGAAGATAATTTCATTTAAATGTTGACCGCGGCTGCGTCTTAGGTGGTCCATTCGGAAAGTCCAATTTTGGGCAACTTTTTCGAGCATTTCGGCCGGAATAGCCCGAATTTCTTCGGAAATGTTGTCTTCCAAAGCTGGAATAGTTGCTGGCTTATTTCTGTAGACTTTAGACTTGACGTAGCCCCACAAAAAATAGTCTAAAGGCGTTAAATCGCATGATCTTGGTGGCCAACTTACGGGTCCATTTCTTGAGATGAATTGTTCTCCGAAGTTTTCCCTCAAAATGGCCATAGAATCGCGGGCTGTGTGGCATGTAGCGCCATTTTGTTGAAACCACATGTCAACCAAGTTCAGTTCTTCCATTTTTGGCAACAAAAAGTTTGTTAGCATCGAACGATAGCGATCGCCATTCACCGTAACGTTGCGTCCAACAGCATCTTTGAAAAAATACGGTCCAATGATTCCACCAGCGTACAAACCACACCAAACAGTGCATTTTTCGGGATGCATGGGCAGTTCTTGAACGGCTTCTGGTTGCTCTTCACCCCAAATGCGGCAATTTTGCTTATTTACGTAGCCATTCAACCAGAAATGAGCCTCATCGCTGAACAAAATTTGTCGATAAAAAAGCGGATTTTCTGCCAACTTTTCTAGGGCCCATTCACTGAAAATTCGACGTTGTGGCAGATCGTTCGGCTTCAGTTCTTGCACGAGCTGTATTTTATACGGTTTTACACCAAGATCTTTGCGTAAAATCTTCCATGTGGTCGAATAACACAAACCCAATTGCTGCGAACGGCGACGAATCGACATTTCACGGTCTTCAGCCACACTCTCAGAAACAGACGCAATATTCTCTTCTGTACGCACTGTACGCATTCGTGTGGTTGGTTTAATGTCCAATAAAGTAAACTGAGTGCGAAACTTGGTCACAATCGCATTAATTGTTTGCTCACTTGGTCGATTATGTAGACCATAAATCGGACGTAAAGCGCGAAACACATTTCGAACCGAACACTGATTTTGGTAATAAAATTCAATGATTTGCAAGCGTTGCTCGTTAGTAAGTCTATTCATGATGAAATGTCAAAGCATACTGAGCATCTTTCTCTTTGACACCATGTCTGAAATCCCACGTGATCTGTCAAATACTAATGCATGAAAATCCTAACCTCAAAAAAATCACCCGTTATCATTACTCTACCTAAAAATTTGTAATGATTGTGTGTTTTTGTAGCACTCTGTTTACATTTATTAATATTCAAATTATTTACTGATTACTTTTTATGTAACTTAAAACCCGTTTATAATTATTTAGCTACATAAATTTCCTGTGAAAATTATATTACTGTGAAATATCGAATATAAAATGCAAATTGAGATTTGGCAACACAAATAGATGAGTTGCCGCGTTTATTCTAACAAATTTACATTTATTTATTATTCCATCACATCTGGCAACACGTCAAACTGTGAAGTTTAATTTTTTCTCGGTTCTTGAATTTGTGCTTAAATTTATTAATATAATTAAAGAAAGTTTACTTTTAATAAGTGTAATCTAAAGCTAAGTATTTGTGCTAATTTGCTTTTGTGTTATATTTAAATTTTAATTGTATTTTAACTATTTTCTTAAATTCTGGTGCCGAGTCTTTTAAATCATTTGTTGTTGTTATCAATTATCAATTTTATTTCCTACTTTGCAATTGTTTGTGCGATTGCATATTGTTTTTGTTTTAATTTGCTCTTTTTCTTTTGATTCGTCTTTTTTTTCTTTCATTTTTGCTCACAGCTGTTTGCGTGTTATTTTTAAGTGGCTCAGTGCTTCTCAAACTGCTCACTATTATATTGGTTGTGATCTCGGCTAATTCAGTATAACTATTATTGTTTTTCTATTTACTATTATATCATATTTTAATTTTTATTATTATTTACTATTCTGTTTTTTCCTTCAATTTAAATTTTTTTTTTCATAATGACTTGCAATTTTCCGAATTGTACTATTAAAGGCGATTCTGATCGTTTTGTTTCTTGTTGGCTTTGTGACGGGCTTGCCCATCTTAAATGTGCTGGATTGACAGGTAGAATCTTAGATTCTATTCTCGATGGAAAGGGTCTGCGCTGGTCGTGCTTAAAGTGTAGACCGACAGATATTGAATTATTTAAAGTTTTTAAACAGGCGCGCAATAATTTTAAAGAAATCGGTCGAGAACTTCAAAACCTTACAGAAAAATTTAAGCATTATGAAGTGTTGTTTCAATCATTTAAATGCCTAAATGATCAAGATGATAATGCTAAGCCTTCATCAAAACGTAAACGTCCGTCTAATGAGGAACCTGCCACTTTGTCCGTGAAAAGTATGTCACCGGTGAAATTAGACCTTATTAATCTCTCATCTCCTTGCCCTCAAGGAGAGAAGCCTTCCTCTTCAAAAGTGCTTAATCCTGCGAAAACAATTAACGATAACCTTAAGCGGAAAACTATTCAGGATCCGCCTCCTATTAACTCTGAGTTTGTGGCAAAAAATTTGGTAGTAATACCTCAACGAAAATCTATTTTCGTTTCGAGATTCGGATACCACAATCGAAGATATAAAGTTTTACATCTCGTCGAAATTAAAAATTAACGATATTGATATTGATGTCAGAAAATTTAACTTTAAATACGAAAGAAACATATCTTCTTTCAAGATTGGCGTTTCAGCTGTTAATTTTCAATTGCTACTTGATGAATCATTTTGGCCACCTGGAGCTTTCGTGCGCGAATTCGAGCAAAAGCAACAAAAACAAACTGTAATTGCTCATATTCCAAAAAATGCCGCGGATTCAAAAAACTAATTATAAAAAATTCATTACAAATTCACTATCAAAATGTAAGGGGTTTAAATACAAAATTAAAAGAATTGTATTTGAACAGCACTAATTGTAATTTTAAAGTCATTGCTTTTACTGAAACTTGGCTTAAACCTCATATCTTTGATAACGAAATATTAAATAGTGAATTTCAAATCTTTAGATGCGATCGACTGAACAGAGTCGGGGGGGGGGGGGGTGTACTATTTGCTGTGCATTCTTCAATTCCATCTGAAGAAGTAGAAGTTCCTCATGCGGACTTTATTGAATTTAAGTGCATACGAATTTGTATTAATAAATGTTCTATTTATCTAACTTTATCTTATATTCCGCCTCAATCGGACTTATCTGTATATACGCAGCATGTTTCTTTAATAAATAATGTTTTTTCAATTGCTAAGAATACTGATTACACAATTGTTCTAGGCGATTTCAATTTACCGTGTGTATCTTGCAAATCTGTTGACGATTGCATTACCCCTTTTTGCACTCGTTTAAGCTTTAATGAGTTTTTGGAAGAAATGTCGGGGATGGGTCTTAACCAAATTAACTTAATTCCGAACAAGTTTGGTAAATTCTTAGATTTGGTCTATGTTGATAATACTTCAACAGTTTCTGTGGTCCGATCTGATCCTTTAGTTTTGCCAGAGGACTCTTATCACCCTGCCTTGGAAATTAATATCGAAATCATAGACGAATTACTTGTATGCAACAAACAGGACCTTTGTTCTCGGTTCAACTTTGCGAAAGCTAACTTCAAAAAGATTAATTGTGAACTTTCTAAATTGACTTGGCCTGATTATAGTGGTAATATTGAATTAAATGTATCACATTTTAATGAAACAATTTTTAATATTTTTGAAAGATTTGTTCCGAAATGTTTTATTATCAAAAGAAAAAGTTCAAATTTGTGGTATTCGAATGAGCTATGTAAATTAAAAAATAAAAAAGCTCGTGCTTTTAAACTTTATAAAAGAACTGGAGCTCTTGTTGACTATTTAAAATATTCTAAATTGCGTCGTCAGTTTGAGGAACTTAACAAAAAATGTTATAAAAACTACATAATCAAAGTAAAAAATAATATTATTCGTAATCCGAAATTGTTTTATGGTTTCGTTAACTCCAAACGCAGGATTTCAAATTTTCCGTCCGCGATGAAATATAAATCAACAATGTCATGTGACAATTATATTATTTCTAATATGTTTGCAGAATTCTTCAAATCCAATTATTGTTCAAACTACCCTATGAATGTGCCATATCATCAAGTGTTATGTCCGAGTACTGTAATTAATACACCAATTATTTCTGAAACAGATGTCTTAAATTATTTAGTTACGTTAAAAGATTCGTTTAAATATGGCCCTGATATGATTCCCTCAAGCTTTCTTAAAAATTGCGCAAAATATATCTATCTGCCCTTAACTAAGCTTTTTAACCTATCTCTTAAACAAGGTATTTTTCCGTCAATGTGGAAAAACTCTTTTATATTACCTTTGCATAAAAGTGGAGTTAGATCATCTGTTGAGAACTATAGGGGGATAGCTAAAATGTCAGCTATACCCAAACTTTTTGAAGCTATTGTCACTGACCAAATAACTTTCTTAATCTCTCCTTTAATTTCATTCTCTCAGCATGGATTTTGTAAAGGGAAATCTATAGTAACTAACTTGCTTGAATTTGTAAACCATGTGTCAATGGGTTTTAGGGATAATAAGAATACTGATGTTATATATACAGACTTTAGTAAAGCATTCGATAGAGTAAACCACTCAATTCTTTTGCAAAAACTGAATCTTCTTGGTTTTCAACCAAGACTTCTTGAATGGGTATCCTCATATCTTACTAACAGAAAACAACAAGTTTTATTTAATAATACATTATCCGATTCAATTAGTGTCACTTCAGGGGTTCCACAGGGTAGTCATCTCGGCCCGATTCTGTTCTTGTTGTTCATCAATGATATACCTTCAGTAATTAAGTTTTCAGAAATTTTATTATATGCGGATGATGTAAAACTTTTTAAATCATATACTTCTCATAATGAAAGGACTGAGTTGCAATCGGATTTAAATAATTTAGTTACTTGGTGTCACAAAAATGATATGCCACTGAATCTTAAAAAATGTAAAACGATGTGCTTTTCCCGTAGAACTGTTGATCTTTCCCCCTATGTAATAAATAACTTCAGTTTAGAGCAAGTTTTTAGCTTTGTTGATTTAGGAGTTAATATGGACCCTAAACTAAATTTTAATTCTCATGTAAATTCAATTGTCTTAAAAGCTAAAGGTGCTCTTAGCTTTGTTAAACGTTGGTCTAAAGAATTTAGTGATCCGTATATTACTAAAATTCTTTTTACAACATTGGTAAGGCCTATATTGGAGTATGGTTCTGTGGTATGGAATCCTAGCTATCAATCCCATTCTGATAAGCTTGAGTCCGTTCAAAAACAATTTTTACTTTTTGCTTTAGGTCACTTACATTGGGATTCAAGATTGAATCTTCCCCCGTATACTAGTCGTTTAAAACTTATAAATCTTCCCACACTCACTAGTCGCAGAGAAATGCTAGGTATAATTTTTCTAGTAAAACTTCTGAATGGTTTAGTTTGTAGTTCATTCCTTTTGTCTGATATTAAGTTTAATGTCCCATTGCGTTCATCCAGGCAGTTTAGACCATTATTTCTAAAATCTTCTAGAACAAATTTTGAGTTAAATGAACCATTCTGCCGAATATGTCATGATTTTAATTCGCATTCCAGCACATTTGATCCATCTGACTCAATATTTAGCATCAAAAAAACTATTTTGTCTTCTCTTAATAAATAATATTCAGAAATTTTTAACTTTTTGTTTTTATAAATTTTTAAATCTCAGCTGTTGAAATGTTTCTTTCTGTAGCTGAGCAGTTTGAGAACCGGACGCTTAAAAATCTCTTGCCTTTCTAGACTCGGCAAATTCCGCTCGTATGCGGACTGCGCCCCACGCGTCGGTTGGGCGGGAGGAGGGTAATCGTTTGGGTTAATAATTAAAAAATCCAATGCCAGCAGCAAAAACCAAATGCCAGCACAGAGAATACAATGATAACAAACTAAATTGTAATAAAACAAATAATTGCCTACTTTTCAGCGCTTTGGCTTTTCCAGTCTTTATGCGGCGCTGAATTTTTCATATTTGCAGAGCTTTGCTTCGAATGGAAAGTAATTACGGTCATTTACATAATTTTTTGCGTGTTTCTAATGTGCAAAATTACAACAATTTGCTAAAACCAATCGTAGTTTTTACTCTAAAAGTATAATTTAAATTAATAAATATCGGTTTAGCTAAATACTTGTATTGCACCACGCACTCCTAGATAATGAATCATATATTTAAACTACGAATGAAATGTTTACTTCATCGTAGGCGTGGATTGAATTTCTGTACCCAGCCTTGATTTATGTCATCAGATTTTCTTGTTAATATCACAGATATAGCGGTGATGACAATTAAACTTCAGTAAAATTACACAATACATGTAAGATCAGTAAACTCGACCGTGCGGTTTAGTACGATTTAAAAGCAACCATGCGAAATAAGAATTAATACAACTGTGGCTTGACGAAAAGGAGGACAGCTGAGTTTGAGAGTTGGTTGAGTCCGTACAATAAAAAGTGAACGAAAAATATTAAAACTTAGCGGTTACGCCATTATCAAGGTTTAAAAAAACTATTATTTTTGCTTAATTTCAAAGTCTATATTCTACTGAGTATTTTGTGATGTCTTCGAAAGAAAAGTCTTAATAATAGTTAATAGTTTTTCTCAAAACTACATTTTTCGATACGGTATACTCGAACACTTGAATTGGCAATAGCGTTTAGAAATCAAACTTCATATAAATGTATAGTTAACAGCTTTTTGAAAAATTTATAAATATTTTTTAAATATTTCTATAATTCGAAGTCTCTCTAATTTGAAATTTTTTTGTGGATTATGGTGATTCGAGATAGAGAAGTTCCACTGTAGTTCCCAACAAAGCTTCCGACTAAACTATAACTGTCGATGGTGTTGCCCTGATGGAATACAACTCATCATTATTGGCCTTCGAGATAGATTATTGATTCGAGATAGAGAAGTTCCACTGTAGTTCCCAACAAAGCTTCCGAAAATTGTAACTATAACTGTCGATGGTGTTGCCCTGATGGAATACAACTCATCATTATTGGCCTCCATCGCTTCTGGGAAACTGCTACAACAAGTCCTGCCAACACCTTATCTAAACTAGAAAAAACCTAGTTTACCTCGAAGTCGATTGAGGTAGAGTATGGTAAATTAAAACATAAGTTTGAGTGTAAAGAACTATTAATACTCGAAGGTTTCATCCAATATTTTTTTTATTGCTAACACTTCTAGTCTTCAAGAAATATATTTTATTTCACTACTCAAGTTTACATTATAAGCGATCAAAATTGCCTATACTTACGCCTACATAAAAAGTCAATTTCGACACATCATATAACATCTTTCAAATGCCAATATAGTCAAAACAAAGTCGTAAATCGAATTTTCCACTTGTGCAAATTGTTTATATCCATCAGTATAACATGCAACTTCTTTCCAAATATGCACAGCATGCTCTAGCGCTTTCATACTCCTGTAATTGTTTTCCCTTTTCAGCTGCAATATTATTTAACAACCAGTGACAAATAGTACCCTTTTTTCATACATACGTATTTTCTTGCATATAAATATTTATATGTGCCAGCAATTGTTGTCATATATTCGTGCAGGAAAAACGAATTATTCAGCCAAACATTCCTCCTATGGCAAAACAAGTGAATATTTTTAATATTTTTCTTCGCACCAACACGAAACACACACGGGAAAAAAAAATATTGCAATAAAAAAATTGAGTTTGTTGTTATGTAATTCAAATACACAACACGCTGTGGCCTATCAATAGGAAATAGAAAATTGAATTCCATTCGAACGCTATGAACAGAAATATCAGAAAATTGCATACTAACAGGCGCATAAAATAAGTTTTATAACTTTCTACCCACCCAGCTACGCATTGCCAACAAAATGTGTCACCACTGTAGGAAATATAATAAAAAATATAATTTTTCGCTTTGGCGACACTTGACGACGCCTTTCCGCTTCCTGTCAAACGCCTGCATGTGATTATACAAATAAAAGCAACAAGAGAGATGAAGGCTTCGAACTTTTGGTGGCTTGCTGGCTCTCGCAGTTGCCAAAATTGCTGCCAAAAATGCATTTTTTTCTATATTCAATTTTCTTAGCAAATTCTTTACAATTTCGAGCTGCCACATACTGTCACGCCTTTATTGATATATTCTTTGCTTAGCTGAACTTTGAATTGGGATGGTATAAATGTTTTTATTTTTTTTTCCAAGAACAAAGAAAATATTTCGTTGCATACTGTTAGGCGCCAATGTGCTTGCCCACAGTTTTGCGTTACATCTTGGTACATAACGATTTGCATTTCGTTATTGAATTTTTTTGCAATTTATTATCAACGGGTGTCGCGGCAAAAGCAGTTAAAAAGAGAGTATTTATTTGAAAAATATTTCGGCAAATAAATACTCATACTCGTATTCAATGTAGTAACAATAGAGTGATTTTAAAGGGATTTTCATATATAAAAGGGGTAAACCACACACCTTCTTCAAACTTAAAAATATGGTTGGTAAAGGGATCCTTGAAAAGATCTTGAAATTTAATATATTTTATAATCATAGTTAAATTAACAATGTTTTGAATTTTAATAGTGCTCCAAGTGATTATTTATGTATATCAGTTGGACAATTTGTGCCACTAAATGGCATCTGCTCCGTTAAAAAATGCGTAGCTTTAGCACCTGTAATAGATACCTGCAATACTGAAGTGCTCTAAAACACCAAGAAGTAGGCAAATAGTTTTTTATTGTTAAGTAATAATTGCAAAAAAGTTTGAAAACCTGCTGAAGTACATATATACGTATTTATAAAGAAATGTTTATATAAGTAGATATAGCACTTATTTTGTAGCTTTACCAACACTCCGTAAAACAGTTTATGGCCCATCCTTGATATGCATAAATTCATTTGGCTACTTGACATGATTTTAATTAAGCCAATCATAAACGTCTCTATAAATTCCAAATGCCACTGTACTACCTCAGTCGACGTAGTGTACATATTTATACTTAGACAGAATATAGATAACGTCAGTTAGAATAAAAGGCAATTAACGATATTTGAACTAAAGTGGAACTCACCAGAATAAGAATACTTGCAGATGTAAAAAAAAATTTGGCATTTAAGGGCAAATAAGAAATCAACTGGCATTCCAAGCCAACCCAACACACACAAACCCACCAAGCCGCGCAATAGTATAACGTGTAGATAATTTTAATTTCTTGCATATCTTCACTTAGTAACAATGTTAGATAGTGCTCTACAGCCCTACTTTTCCAACATCATTTCCATTGAAAATACTCACTTGTATATACATGACTTTGACTACAGAAAATTCCAATTTTTATCTGCTTAAAATTCATCAGTAAAGTTGTCAACTCTCCATGGTATTATATATACCCACAATAATTTATTCACAACCCATTCAGCATCATTCACCCAACTAATCTTTTCAATTGGTTGTATGGCAAAGTTGAGTTCTCAGTTAGGCCACCAAATTCCAAATCCTAACGCTTCATTTAAAATACAAACAAGTAAAGAAAGGATAAGTTCGGGTGCAACCGAACATTTTATACTCTCGCAATTTATTACCATAGTTTTATTAAGATATCACACAATTTGACCCATATATTTGGCATATAAAGTCCAATAGCATAAATCCATATGTAGTATATAGGCTGAGGTAAGTCCTGAAGCGATTTCACTAATTTTCACCACCAAGGTTGACTATATCCATGACTATATGCTCATTTATCTTCCTAATATATCGCACATATTAACCGATATATGCGGAATGAAGCCGCATTGAAAAACCTATAATTAGGTACATGGTAGCTAGGGGAATTTATGACCCGATTTTAACCATTTTTGGTACAGAGACACACTATTAGAAGAAAAGTCATCCTTCTGAATTAAATTAAAATATCTGAGAGATTTACCAATATTTTCGGTAAAAAATTACCCTTAGGCGCTGAGTTCTTCCTGTTCGATATTCGGGGCATTGAAAAGTTATAGTCCGATTTCAACAATTTTCCAACAAGTGATGCCACAGCTCAAATTTAGTATTTGTGTAAACACCGGTATCTTCATTGGTTACTAATGTTTATATTATAATATGAACGAATCAGATGGAATTCAAAATTGAGTGATATTTATCCACGTTATCAGGGTGACAAGAAAATATTATATACATAATGTCATTGAGGTCGGTCGAATAGTTCCTGAGATATGGTTTTTGACCCATAAGTCCATTTTTCATATTTCAAAAAGTCTGAGTGAAGCTTTCTTCTGCGTATCTTCTATTCTATTTATTCCATTTTAACCTTTATTTATTTACATTAATTTATTTTGTTATTTTTTAAAAGCCTTTTTGTTTATTCGATAGCCTCGCACTACCACTGAAAGTACCCCCGAAAATGCGCTAATTTTCCAATAAAATGTGCTACCCACTTTTCATACGTTCTGAAACTTCACTGTACCGATTGTTTTGCTAACTTTTCCATTGTAGTCTATGTAAGCAAGCAGCAGCATAAGCAAACGAAGCAACACTTTAGGCAATAAACGCTTGAAATGCATACGAAAGTAGTTTTTCAACAGCTTTTAGCGTTAGTGGTTGTGGTGAGGTCAATCGGTTTTTATAAAAAGTTTTTTCCAAAATCAACAAATCGAAAATAAAATTGCTTAAAAATAAAAGTAAAACTATTATAAAAGGCAGCTCTCATTAACACTTGAATGCAATAAATTACAGCTCATTGCATGTTTGGAATAAAAATTCTCTTTCACATTCAACAACTATTTTCCACCTGACTGAAGCAAATTAAAAGTTTTAAATTCAATCGGACTAAAAAATTAAAAATAAAATATCAAAGCAAAATTTATGGTTCAACTCCTGATTTACAAGCAAAACTAAAAAAACAACTTTAGAAATTTTACTCGTATGCGCAATACAAACCTTGGAAACACTCTCGGTAATATACATTATATTATATACAATAACACTAGTTCACTCACATTCACTAACTAAAGCTTTTACAACAACAACTAGGAAAATTGTGTGTAAACACGCATAGATAACATTAAGGACATTGAAGACTATAAGACAAAGCAGAAAATAACTTGTAGGCACACAGAAACATATGTCAATACATCTTATTCCTCTTGATGGCGTAGACACCGCTTACGCGGTTATAGCCAAGTCCACAACAGTGCGCCACGCATTTCTCATTTTGGCAGTTTGGCACTAATTGGTAATACCAAGTGAAGCCATGTCTTTCTGATCCTTACATCGGAGTGGAAGTCTCCCTCTTCCTCGGCTGCCACCAGCGGTTACTGCATCGAACATTTTCAAAGGTGGTGCTTTCGTCCATTCGAACAACATGACCCAGCCAGCGTGGTCGCTGTCTTTTTATTCGCTGAACTATGTCAATGTCGTGGTATAACTCGTACAGCTCATCGTTCCATCGTCTGCGGTATTCGTCGTTGCCAATGTTTAAGGGACCGTAAATCTTCCGCAAAACTTTTCTCTCGAAAACTCCTAGAGCCGTCTCATCGGATGTTGACATCGTCCTAGCTTCTGCACCATAAAGTAGGACATTGCAACATTGCACAACACTCTCCAAGCCAATCATCAAAAGCATTTCCTACAATCACATTACTTTATAAGGGTAAAATCCAATTGAAATATGATAAGCAATGAAAGAGGGTGAATAATGGGATAGTTTCACGGTTACTTGGTATTTAATATGCATGAGTACCACAATGTTTATTCTGAGTTGGTTGAATATATCGTTATGATAAATATTTTTCAATGTTAATGTTTATGTCAAAAAGTATCCTTACGTTACTACATATGGTTCGTAAGTCTGTATTTGTAGCTCTTCTTAGTTACCAAGTATCAAAGGGTACACTATAAGCTACTGAAGCATTACATACATATATCACGTAAAATAATAAATATATAACTAAAATTTACGAAAACCCACACTTTATATTGAAGAAAATGTTCATTGCTCACGATATGTGCTCAGGATTGCACTTTTAGCTTGTTATACTCTCGCAACCTGTTGCACAGAGTATAATAGTTTTGTTCACATAACAGTTGCTTTCGAAAATGGGCAAAATCGGTCCACTGCCACGCCCACAAAATGGTGGAAACCGAAAACCTATACAGTGTCATAACTAAGCCATAAATAAAGTTATGAAAATGAAATTTCGAACATAGGATCCCATTAGGGAGGGGCACATTTGAATGTAATTTGTTTGGAAAAGTGGGCGTGACCCCGCCCCCAAATAGATTTTTTGTATATAACTCGCATACCAATAAAGCAATATAAGCCAAACTTTCTGCAGTCGTTTCTTTTAGCCATTTCCTTATACAGTCCAAAAACGAAAGAAATCGGATATTAACCACGCCCACCTCCCATACAAAGGTTATGTATTATGTTGTTACTAAAAGTGGGTTAATTCCCTAAATAAAAGTCAGAAAAACCAAATTTTACATAAGAAATGGCAGAAGGAAGCTGCACTGAGATTAAAAAAAAAAAAAAGAAAATGGGCGTGGCGTCGCCTACTTATGGGTCAAAAACCATATCTCAAGAACTATTCGACCGATTTCAATGAAATTCGGTATATTACACTTTCTTGGCACCCTGATGACACGGGTGGAATATGGGCGAAATCGGTTCACAACTACGTCTACTTCCCATATAACTCAATTTTGAATTCCATCTGATGCGTTCACTTTATAATGTATTCATAAATAGCCAATGAAGCTAGCGGAATAAAACTTTACACAAATACTGTATTTGAGCTGTGGCATCACTTGTGGAAAAATTGTCAAAATCGGACCATGACTTTTCAAGGCCCCCGATATCGAACATGAAGAACTCAGTGCCTAAGGTTAATTTTTCACCGAAAATATAGGTAAATCCCTCAGATATTTTAATGGAATTCATTCCCTATGAATTTTTTTCTTATAACAGTTTCTCTCTATACCTGAAATGGTAAAAATCGGGTCATAACTTCCCCCAGATCCCATATACCCAATTATAAGTAATATTAAATTAAGTGAGCATATAGTCTTCGATACATTGTATCTTGGTGGTGAAAAGGAGTGAAATCGGTTTAGGAATTACCTCAATCTCCATATACTATTTATGATGATTTTCGTTATTCTATTGAACTTTATACCAAATATATGGGTCGACTTGTGTTATCTTTATAAAATTACATCATTAAATTGCGAGAGTATAAAATGTTCGGTTACACCCGAACTTAGCCCTTCCTTACTTGTTTTTTTTAAGTGTTTTCAAAGGACAAATCATAAATTTAGTATTTTTATTTCTTCTGAGAATTTTATTTGAGGATGTAATAGCAAAAACGATATTAAAGAAATTTATACAAATTACCTCTTTAATTTTTGTTTACATTTGGAGAAAATTTCTAGTGTCATAACTTAAGAGGCATTTTGATAGAAAATTTAATTTCAATAGAAAGAACTTATTAAATTAGTAAATTAACATTACTACCAAACTTTAGAATAATTAGATTTCTTATTAAATATCTGATTGTATTACTTCATTTTAAACCGATTAATCATAGGCAGTGTCTAGTGGAAGAACAGAAGAAGCAAATGTGCTGCACATTTATAGAAAAATTTACCAAAAAATTATTTCATTGCCACGTTCATCTGTTTGTTCTGTGGGTAAATGTGATGCCAATTAGAGTGCAGAAATAAGACATTTAATAGTTAATAAACTAGCTTCTTCATGAAGGCTAAATCCATGAGAACTGCGTTCAATTTTTGCTATACAAAAACACTCAAAGAAACAACCAATACATGCAAATTAAATCCTATTGTTGCTCATTTTGTTATCAATCCTTACGATTTTCGCAGAATCTGATGTTAATTCGTCGTTCTCTGCGCAAAAGGCAGTAAATAATTGTATTGTTATTGTGCATGCAAGTGCTATTTTGGAAGACAATGGTAAGCTCGAAGCAATTATCACAGACAAACAGTAACAGCAAATGTTTGTCACATACTCTATAATCATACGCTAACCAAAAGGCTTTGGTGTGCGCTGTTAGATGGTACCAGGCAGTCAGCAATTCGATTGAAAAGTGTAAATTTCTAGGAAGTACTTTGTAAGATTTCATTTGAAATGCTGGTACTTTGCGTGAACAAATATAGCGTACACCTTTTGACGGTGTGATAGATACAGAAAGCACGGATTTAAATGCATTTTATTGACTGTGAGTTGCATGCTTTATTACTAAAAGCGTATGTGGGTTTACATGCGCTTTGACACAGCATGGTTAATAGCGCTGGAAATTTATGTTGCAGCAATTGTGTGTTGGCAAGGAGTTAAGCTGGTTAAGCCTACGCTAATTGCATATACGTGGTGGTAATAATATTCTGTGCATCGTAAAATATGAATGCGATTATACATTTAAATGTTGCTTGCATGCCGGTAATTCAAATTAATTAGCACCAAAATAGAAATTCTGCTTAATTGGGGAACGTTAAGAGGTCGATTGTTAGGTATAATGGTCCAAGACCTAGGTGGTCGTAAAACTTTTGATTTGACTCCTGCAAGCAAAACTTGGCTATCATGAATCTGCTATTATAACAGAGTTTTCCATAATTACGAAATAAGCGATCACCTATTGACTATTCAGCACATTAATAGTTGTCGAGTTAGGTCGACGATGAGGCCGATCCGTTTGAAGAAAAGATTAGTGTGTTGAGTAGAGTTTAAACTTTATAATATTTAGGTTTATTTATACGGGTGTGTGTTGACAATATTGTTAATTGTTTTATTAGTTAGAATTTAGTGTTAGTATATCGAAACTATGTATATGACCTGTAGGATAATTCCTTGTGTTGAGTAGTGTTTGACTCCTCTGTGTTGGTTGATCTGTGTTCTGTGTAGATCCCTTCTTCTTTATTTACACTTTGTACGGTTGTGTTTTGTGGGTTTATTGTCTTTTATTTTGTTATGCGTTTTCATTTGTTTTATTGTTTATAAATTTGTGTAAATTTGGGTGTTTTGTTCACTTGTTTTAAAGCGCGGGTATTTTTTCGGGTTTTTGTTATACACTTCACTTTTTCTTTTTTATGTCTCTATACGTTGTTGTGTGTAAAGGGTGATGTATGATAGGTGAAGTTGGGGCGGTTTATCTCCTCTGCATTACCTATCTATTACTTTTTGGAGAGTAATGCAGAGGAGTATTTGTTTGGACTAAACAATAGTGTTGCAATATAGTTTTGAATATTTCAATATTTTGTAGACAACATTACTTTCCTCTTATTAATGTTTGTTGATACTGGACAAACCCTGACACTTATAGTCATTTATGGAAGTAAACTGTCACTGATATGTACATATATTGTCATTCCTCGACTTAAACTATCAAAACAATAACACAAATATTAAAAACAGATTCTAAGTTTCACTACTGAACATCTACTACTTCACTAACAGGTGAAGCAAATATGCATCAACTAACGTGCTCACATAGTCACAGTTCAGTTCACAACGGTAGCCTCATTATACTATAACCTTATTCAGCTTATGTTCCATATGTGCTATGAAAGTGGAATAGTGTGCTTGTATTGCGCACATCTGTTGTACACATACATATGCCTCTCATTATCCTCTAGTGGTCAACTGTAATAATTACTGTCTAGTTCCAGCAGAGTCTAGTCATGTGGGATGTTTGATTGAGTATTTGTACCATAAAGCGACCCCTGCAGAGGAATTTTGAGTTGGGGAAATTAAATACAGGGTAGACATTTATTATTAGAATATGGTTACTTAGAACAAAAATTATACGTAATGACTAAAGAGTTTGATTTTCTGGTTTCTTCTCAATTGATTTTTTAGTAAAAGGCTCTTTTTTATGTACATCTCCCTTACATTTTAGTCCCTTTTTCATATAAATTATTTGCTATCATTACTAGCAGCCAAGTTGTTACAAATTTTGTGTTCGCTCTGATGCTACACACAACATTATTATCAGTTACGATAATAGTGATCTCCTTGTTTGCACAGAAGCCTCCGTGTTGGTGGATCAATTAGTAGTGCAGCTCCCAGCATTACATGCATCGATATTAGCACAGCAGCTGTGAGTACAATTAAAGCCGATATATTCATAATGTAACTCATTAGAGTTGAAGATTTGTTATGGAGCTTTTGTTGTTATTGCTCTAAGTACAGATATGTGAAAAGGGAGCAAAGGTATCTAGGTCTTCTCCAAAGGAGCAACATATTGCATGATATCAAGGTATTATTGAAATCGCCAAGGTAAACATAGTGACTACACACATGAATAAGTTAATACATGTAAATATGTCAAATTACGTAAGGGCATGTTTAAGTACATCATCGGCTGCTGGTAAATGCATTATCTGTGTATTTTGCAGTTAATGGGATACATGTAATTAATTAAAAACAACAACACTTTAGCAAGTGGACAAATTTAATGTCGACTAGGGAGTGTATAATGCAAGGTCACAATGTCAGATGATCTTAAATGTCCATGCAGTCAAATATGAATGTATGATGTATGTAGCTTTTTATGGGGCTATACCAGTGTAACCCATGAAAAATTAGGCGATTTTCGTGGATTTTTTTAAAGAAAGTACTCGACCGAAAGTTTCGAAGTTTTTTGGACATAATAAGGTATGGTTGGTTTGTCGGTTGAAAAGGGAGGCGAAGAGGGCCTACCGAAAGCGGGAGCACTTAGGCCATTATTAGGTCCATTGTGCTCCTCAGTATATTTACTGCTATATTTTAAGATTAATGGGCTGTATTGGGTGGTACCAAAATAAAAAAAAGTTTTCCAACTGCTGACATGATTCCGGCCGAATGAGGCTACAACAAAAAAATTCAAAAAGGTTATTAAAGTTGAATATATTAAAAATTTTGTTTTATTTTGGAAAAAATTTCGGTTTTTAATGTCAAATTGATGTCAGCAATTTTGAGAAATGTCGTTTCGAAAAAATGCGTTTAAAGTTTCGACTATAGCAGCTTATACCTGAGGGTGGTCGCTCTTTAGAACGCTACCATTCAAGATACGATCGTACCGCTTTCACAGGATATTTTTGAAAGAATAAACTATCGAATAAGCAAAAAATAAAATAAAAAATCGATTTTTTGAAAATGTCACACTGCTACATATAGCCCGTTAAGTGTACTTAGTTGAAGCCTTTAGTTAAGTAATGCATTTTAACGAATTTTGAAGTACGGGTAATTCAATTAAGCAAATTTATCCATTTTTCAAAGTCAAAAATTACAGAGCTTATTCTTAAATGTATCTTAATTTGAAGTATAATAAATACATAGTTGTTGATGAAATATTATTTAAATGTCAACGGCTTTATCCACCGCTAACACAAATATTGTTACGTACGGCGTATGATTTAGTATGATTTAGTATTATAAAGGGATCGCATCACCATTATGATTCTAGTTGGTGTAGATACAGAACACAGCTTTTTATTGATGCCAACAATGTCTCTTGGGTAAAGGATAATGCACTCAATCGAATGTACTAGATGTAGTTGCAGGACTTAAATTGCCGTATCGAGAACAAGGACCGCTTTGGCAAACGATTCGAAACATAAGGTGAGCAGCTCAAGTTACAAGTAGTTAAAGCTTTAAATATTTGAGCTAAAGTAATGTTGGAAAACACTTGTAACTACATACATACATTCCTATGTATATACAATGACGACTAAGGGATAGTGGTATGGATTGTATAGCTAGTGTGAATGCAGTTGATGTTGTTTTTGGCTTTAGCCGACGACTGCAAAGTTGGTCGGTGCGTTTTAATATTTAATTATTGGCAAATGCATTGCCAGCACAGCTTACCACTACACTCATACCTACAAACGTGCATAAATTGAAGACAAAGCAACAATTTTAGAAAGGTACAAAATAGACTGAGAACGCTATAGAGTTTTTGAATTTGCTGTTTGCTAACAATCCATGCTTGTGGATTTTGAGACTGAACTTGTGGTAGAATTCCTTTTAACTGCAGAAGCCAAAATCAATATGTATATATGTTAAAATATACAAAGTAAAGGCGTTGGCTTCAATGAGCCGTGAAACAATTTGAACACACAAATGTATATACACCTGGAAAACGATACTCATAAAATTAATTTATGCTTCAATTACATGTGACTCATTGTAGAAGCGAAGAATGGTTACTTTATGTCCACTTAACAGCATAACTCCTAGCAGGATCATCTGAAGTGAAAATTATAAAATATTTAGTTAGATTGGAAATAAGAACGTGGCGAAAAAAATAATTAAAAAAGGAGTTTGGCAGATGTTTTTACAAAAAACCAAATTTTCTTTAATTTAAAATCGGTAAGTGTCTATAATAAATATTAATATGTAACTAATAATCTGAAAATCCATGTATGTTGCATTTATAAAAACTAAACAATTTAATTATTTAAGCTGACAGCTACAAATTATATTGTTAACAAAAATTATTGTGGTTGAAGTATTTGCTGCAAAATTAACTCAAACTCAACCGTGTCATCAACACTACAAACAACCACAAAACCAATAAGAAACCTTGGTCCACCACAATTTCTGTAGATGATTAGTTCCATATATAATATTATGTATGTATTTAATCACTTCACCTTTATTTTACTAAGAAAAATACAAAAATAAATTCATCAAACAAGAAAAACCAAGCCACAAGTACTGCTTCACATACAACTCAATCACATTGTGTTTTATACCTTATGAATATATTAAAACTTTAATATCGGTGGAAGACAACTCTTCAGCTTCAATATCATTACTAAAACGCCTAAAGTGGAATGTCATTAGGACATAATCTGTAAAAATATTGATTTCGAATAAGTATCTATCGCTTAAAATTGATTTAACTGAACTAGGCTTACATGTCGTATGAGTAACATTTGCCTTTATAGTATGTACATTTTACAGCCAGTAAATGTGTCATATTTAAAACGCGATAAAATAATAAATTACAGTTCAATAATAAAGAAATTGCAGAGATAATTATCTTCTGATGGCACTTAAATTATAGTTTCCATTTTTTATATTTATCTCCAAAACTATTAAATCCTTCATGTCATGCAATATGAATATCTTTAGAAACGATAATCCCACCAATATAGATATAGTGTACACCATTCGAAGGGGTTATATCATTTGTGGGTTATAAATTTGTGTTAATACTACACTATTGTTCCACATTCTTCTGAGGAGTGTTCAGATTTTTAATAAAATACGTAAAGAGACTAAACTTATTCTCTCATCTTACAGTAAGCTGGTAAATATAACAAAAACTTCCTCAAAAACTAAATGACATATACAATTTCACGGCCAATCAAACAGCTTTACAGCTTTTTAATACCATCTTTAGATTCGTGGCGACGTGAAAACAACTAGAAAGTAACAACAGCTTTTCAAGCTTTTGTGCTTTCATATTTTTCAAAGTAAGGACAACTTGTGCGCCACGGCATGTACTGACAGTAGGATGAGACTGTAACCTGCATACTAAGGTAGCTGGTTGCAAATAATTCCCCATAAGCTGGGCGCGTAAGCGCCAAAGAGGGACTACAAAAAGGAAATTGGGTATGCAATAGCGGAGCGAGTTGCCTTTCAACGCAGATGCTGCTGGTTTCTCAATTGGAAATCAATAACTTCTACTGAGCGGATGTCTGCCTGCGTATCTAGTTTTCCAAGTGCCAAATGAAATTTCTCGCATGCAAATGCTAATGCATTTCCTTTACTTTCTCTTGCCCCTTTGAGGTGGGCGCGATATTTGCAGGCAGATATACAACTCACAAACTTTGAAACTATTATTCGCAAATCTAAACGTAGTAAATTCTTAATTTTTATACTCTAGCAACAAAAGTTGCTAAGAGAGTATTATAGTTTTGTCCACATAACAGTTGTTTGTAAGTCCTAAAACTAAACGAGTTAGATATAGGGTTATATATACCAAAGTGATCAGGGTGACGAGTAAAGTTCAAATCCGGATGTCTGTCTGTCTGTCCGTCCGTCCGTCTGTCCGTCTGTCCGTCCGTGCAAGCTGTAACTTGAGTAAACATTGAGATATCTTAATGAAACTTGGAACACGTGTTCCTTGGTACCATAAGAAGGTTGAGTTCGAAGATGGGCGGAATCGGACCACTGACACGCCCACAAAATGGCGATAACCAAAAACACATAAAGAGCTATAACTGAGCCATAAATAAAGTTATGAAAATAAAATTTGGAACATAGGATCGCATTAGGGAGGGGCATATTTGAATGTAATTTTTTTGGAAAAGTGGGTGTGACCCCGCCCCCAAGAGGTTTTTTGTATATATCTTGCAAACCAATAAAGCTATATAAACCAAACTTTCTGCAATCGTTTCTTTTAGCCATTTCCTTATACAGTCCAAAATGAAAGAAATTGGATAATAACCACGCCCACCTCCCATACCAAGGTTAGGTTGAAAATGACTAAAAGTGAGTTAACTCACTAACGAGAAACGTCAGAAGCACGAAATTTTACTTAAGAAATGGCAGAAGGAAGCTGCACTGAGATTTTTTTACAAAATGAAAAATGGGCGTGGCGTCGCCCACTTATGGGTCAAAAACCATATCTCAAGAACTACTCGACAGATTTCAATGAAATTCGGTATATAATATATTCTTGACACCCTGATGACACTGGTGGAATATGGGGGAAATCGGTTCACAACTACGTCTACTTCCTATATAACTCAATTTTGAATCCTTCTGATAGCGAATTAAAACTTTACACAAATACTGTAAATTGTCAAAATCGAACCATGATTTTTCAAGGCCCCTGATATCAAACATGAAGAACTCAGTGCCTAAGGGTAATTTTTCACCGAAAATATAGGTAAATCTCTAAATAAATTCTTCTTCTTCTTAACTGGCGTAGAAACCGCTTACGCGGTTATAGCCGAGTCCACAACAGTGCGCCACGCATCTCTCCTTTTGGCGGTTTGGCGCCAATTGGTAATACCAAGTGAAGACAGGTCCTTCTCCACCTGGTCCTTCCAACGGAGTGGAGGTCTCCCTCTTCCTCGGCTTCCACCAGCGGGTACTGCATCGAAAACTTTCAGAGCTGGGGCACTTTCATCCATTCGAACAACATGACCCAGCCAGCGTAGCCGCTGTCTTTTTATTCGCTGGACTATGTCTATGTCGTCGAACAACACATACAGCTCATCATTCCATCTTCTGCGGTATTCGCCGTTGCCAATGTTTAAGGGACCGTAAATCTTCCGCAAAACCTTTCTCTCGAAAACTCCTAGTGCCGTCTCATCGGATGTTGACACCGTCCACGCTTCTGCACCATAAAGTAGGACGGGAATAATGAGGGACTTGTAGAGTTTAGTTTTTGTTCGTCGAGAGAGGACTTTACTTTTCAATTGCCTACTCAGTCCATAGTAGCACCTGTTGGCAAGAGTGATTCTGCGTTGGATTTCAAGGCTGACATTATTATCGGTGTTAATGTTGGTTCCTAGGTATACGAAATTATCTACAACTTCAAAGTTATGACTGTCAACAGTGACGTGGGAGCCAAGACGCGAATGCGCTGACTGTTTGTTTGATGACAGGAGATATTTCGTCTTGTCCTCGTTCACCACCAGACCCATTCGCTTCGCTTCCTTATCCAGGCGGGAAAAAGCAGAACTAACGGCGCGGGTGTTGTTTCCGATGATATCAATATCATCGGCGTACGCCAGGAGCTGTACACTCTTGTAGAAGATTGTACCTTCTCTATTTAGCTCTGCAGCTCTTATAATTTTCTCCAGCATCAAGTTAAAGAAGTCGCACGATAGCGAGTCACCTTGTCTGAAACCTCGTTTGGTATCGAACGGCTCGGAGAGGTAAACCTCGTTTGGTATCGAACGGCTCGGACTAAAGCCTAATGAAAGACTTAATACATTTTAACCTTATCAATTTTGGAAATATTTATAAAGTTCTAAGTTCTCCTTATCTTTTTCTTCAATAATATACTATCATGAACATATTATTTTACTCCACAAATATTTTTACCGCTTTAAATTTACTAACAACATTAAATTTTGATGTCGCACTTTAAATTGTGGCATATCTGCAGCCTGGCCGTTACCGTCTAGCCATCAGGGCTACATGCAACCTATTCAATTTTAAATGAATATGCGAAAACATGCACATTGTCATGGCACGAGTAGGAGAGGGTCATGGAAGTGTAGCCCCAAAGGGTTTCAATATATGTTGGCTGTGGTTAGTCTAATGGCAATATGTTTTATGCGATGTCATGCATGTCATTTTGAAGTATGTCAGCGTCAAAAATGAAAACAATATCAAATTTATACTAAACCAAGATGACGTACAAAGTATAAGATCTGCCGATAATATTTCACATTTCTCTCACATTTCTCTCACATTACTCTTATTAATTTGGTTGTATGAAGTAATTTAGAAGAGTAATTTTATGCAGTTGATTAAGTGCGTGTGGTGGTTTCATACATATATTCCTTTCGCACAGGAGCTAATTGATCAAATAACCAGCCTTTGCTCGTTTTTTAATCGAAATTTAATCGAGTTAAAAATGAAATGCAACTCTTCGACAAAAAACATATTTGTAAGTAATTCTACTCCACGATATCGCTGCTGGAAATAAAAAATAAAATTGCAATTGCTGATGAAACCCAACTACTTATGAAAAGAAAAAACAAAAATGTATAGTAGCTGATCGATTATCAAGGCAACACCTGGCTTCTCAATTAAATTTTTAATTGATCAATTAATTTGACCGTGCGAAAAGGCATATGAAGACATAGTAATTTGATGAAATAATTTTAAATTATTAAAATATCGTTTAAGCATGGGAAATGCTTAGTATTTATATATATATTATTGATATTTACATATAAATATTGTTGACTCTTAGAAGATAATGATAAAATAAGTAGTTTCTGCTTTTGAAAATTTCTGATAACTTTCATCATTACTAACCAACTTGGGTCTTCAACGAATCAATATTTATCTTGTACACATACCAGATTTTGTGCGCTTCCTAGACATTACGAATTCTGAATATACAAACACGGAAGAATATGATTTTGTATGTGGGTAAGTCGTAAAGGAAAACGTGTCAACCCGTTTCAATGCAAATAATACAAATGTTCCTTGGATCGCAATACGCATTTTAACGTTTATTCATTAATTTATTGTTGTTTATTTGTATTTGTACTATTTAACTGGGGCGCATACGTTTTATCGGTTTGTTTATTTACTCAGTATTTATGCTGGATTTCCAAGGTGTACTACCGGGCGTTGGTTTCGATATGTATGTTTACAATTTAATATATACATTAGTATGCATGAGTAGTAAAAGTAAAAGGAAATAGACAAGCAAATGCATTCGAATATTGTTTATACACCTTTACTTTGGTAGGTGGCTTAGATATATGCATATATTGATTTAAATATGAGTGTATTTATAAATCTTGCTTCGTTTGAAAGTTTGTGGACATTACTAGGTCACACCTGAATTAGTGCAGGTGAAGTTCGATTGTTTTTGTTTGGGTTAAAGGCAATTCGGGTTGAACAACTTTATTAAGATGAATGGGTAATTTTTTTTTTTTTTTTTTTTTTTTTTTTAGTTTTTGATGTTTGCAACTAAATCTGTTAGTGGCGGTTCTTCAGCATTCATGAATAACAATTCAAGATGTATGTAAGTATGTATACGGGGTTTAGCCCTATGCCGCCACTAATTATATTTTAGTTAGGCATCTTTGCTTATGAAGAATTTAGATTAGTATGCAAAATATTGAAAATGGATATAATTAAGAAAGAAAATATCCGAAAAATAATTAAAAAACAACATATATAAAACTTATCTTGGATATTATATCAAACACTTGTGGTAGTTCCTATAAGACTTTGAAATTCCGTACAAACTGTAACTCATTACAAACTATATCACAGCGATAACAACAATATTCAGAATACTTATTATCTGAGATGTAGAGGTAAAGAATATTTATAAAAGTTTTACTTACATTTGTGTCAAGTAAAGTATCTGTATCAAGATCAAGAAAAATATAAAATAACCCACCGAATATCTAACGGAAACAGTTGTTCGAAAAATGCGGTGAAATATAAGCACAAAATCTAAGTAAGCCCTTTGTGAGGCGTGTAAATCGTTAAAAGTATATTTCGCAGTTGTATTAATTTGTTAGCCTATCTGATCGGCGTACCCACAAAAAAGGGATAAGTCACGCAAAAGGTAAGTTACTCGCAGAAACAGTTGTACCATTTCGCACAAATCCTTATGATGTGAATATGCTACAGTTGTATCATTTGGCCATAATTAAGTGAGAATTACTTTGTTGAAAAGAGTTTTTCAGTTGCAAACTTGTGAAATGGTACAAATGCCTACAGTTATGAACTAAATGGGTCTGTGCATGAGCCTTTGAGCGTACAAATTGCGGCTTATTTTTTATGTCTTCGAGTGTATAAGTACTCTACTCGTCACCATCATCACTTTAGTATATATTATATAACCCTATATCTAACTTGTCAAGTTCTAGAACTTACAAACAACTGTTATGTGAACAGAACTATTAGACTTTGAGCAACATGTTGAGAGCCTGATAATTGCCTACAGAAAAACACTTCTTTAAAAATTTGATAGTTGTGAAAAGATGCTAACTACGAAGAGAAATACACAGTGTTTGCAAGCGAAAGAACTCAGGATGTCGTGATGTACTCGGCATATCACAACCATATCAACCGCAGGAAGTAGAGACATATCTGTACATTCTCATAGGCTTGTGTGCCCTCATGCGGTGAATACAGCACAGAAACATGTGTACACATTTGTTAATCAAACAGACAACCACACACATATTCCAATCGATAAACGCTTGAGTTTGTAAAAGTGGAAGAGTCAAGGATAAGTGCGTCAAGTGATTTAAAAAAGCGTAAAGACGCTCGATAAGATTAAGTCATTTCAATACAAATCTGTAAAAAATCTGTACATCGTTCAGCCTGTTTGTTGAATGAGCTCAGAAAAGTGGTATTAATTGTACCATTGTACTCGTTTGGGAACATAAAAAAATTATGTTTTTTTTAACTAAGTAAATACAATGGCATTGAATGGGGTTTTTATACCATTTTTTCTGTACCCAAGCATACACCATCATGCATCGAAACAGAATAGAATGAATCAAGCCACTTTTGCTGTCTCACTGACTGGCTGCTAATGCATAAACAAATCCGCAGACTCACCTGCCAGGACGGCCAAATGCACACTGTCAGTGACAACAAAGTATGCCCCGCTTTCAATGATATGCATATATCGTAAATAATCATTATCTTATTTGCTTACTTCCTAACGATATGAATATATGTTTCAAATGGTGCTTACAGTGAATAAAGTATAAGAGATAATAGGCAAAGTCAACCATATGTACACTGCAGAAGAAGAATAAAGCAAATAAAATGAGCAAATAATTGAATTCAACTGTATGTAGCAGGTTTTGACCCATAACTGGGCGGACTACTTTCATCAAGATATCTAAATTTTTACTTAAGTTTCAGCTTGCACAGGCGGACAGACGGATAGACGGACGGACAGACATCCGGATTTCAAATCTACTCATCACCTGGATCACTTTGGTGTATATAACCCAATATCTAACTCGTTTAGTTTTAGGTGTTACAAACAACCGTTATGTTATATTATACTCTCTTAGCAACTTTGTGACTGTGAACTAAGAATAGAGAATATTAAGCGTTTAAAAATATTTTCTCTGTTTTATTACTGCATACTCATCTATATCAGATAAAAGCAACACGGGTTCCTCATCTCGAATTACTATACTACAGAGAATAAAATGAGGTAAAATTAATACAGCCAAGTCATAGCAACAGAAAACAATAAGATAAAACGCACTAAAGCAGTTGCAAATCGCAAAAAATCGGACGCTGTTGTGACATTTCCCTTCAGTAAGGTTTGCCATTTCATCATGGAAAGATATACGATCAACAACGAGCCGAAATTATTAAAATTTAATATCGAAATTCGTAGTCAGTGGCCTCAACTTTAAGAGCGCTACGTCTAATTTATGGACGGCTCATTTCTGGATGGACCCTACTTTTTCCGTGGAGGCCATGCAAAAGAAATGGAGTTCCATATATAATGACATCGAATGTACAGAAATAAAGAATTTCATTGATATCTTTTTTGCGCTCTAATGGAAAAACCTTTTAAATTTCTTATATGGTATTGTCTGGTGAAATATTACAGAGCATACTTATTAAGTTAGTCAAATGAAGCTTGTCAACGGTAAACCAGGAATAGATAAAAATGTACAAAATCAAACACAGAAAGGGAATATATATCTAGTGCATAAACAATTGAGCTAGAGCAAGATGAAAACATGTGCTCATATTTTGTCAACACAGATAATGAACAGAAGAACAAACAAAAGCTTTCTGTCAGAAATCATTCGGTCGGACATTTAGTTGATAAAAACAATTCATTTTCAAAGAGACTTTTATCCGAAAATGAGCAGACAGAAAATAAAAGAAGAGATATTCCTATTTATGCTTACGTATATTGGTCCACTAAGGAGCCGAGTCATAACATTGTGTATGCGGGCTTTGTGTTCAACCAGATCATGTATGAAATTGTCGATAAAACTGCCAGACAAAACAAGAACAAACTTGTCAGATTTAAACTGTATATGTATGTAAGTAAAGAGAGCCTTGAACTTACTCTAAATACAACAACTTACTTTATTGGGCACATATAAAATGTAGCAAATGAAAGTGTCGTAAAATTTTGATTTAATGGACAATCATATTATAGCTACATACAAATATATATAATATTTTACAAATACTAACACGCTCCTATGGCATATCAACGCGCAACAGGTGGTTTGATAAGCACTTAGTGTAATTGACCTTGACATTTTGTGAGTTATAATTTACCACCTGATTGGGTATTAAATGGTTATAAATATGTGCAGGATAATCTATTTAAATATTTAATGAATTCAAAATTCATAATATGATAAACATAATTTATTTAATATGTTCAATATGGAATTTTGTTAATCTAGAGTGATTATTTAAAAATTAAAATGTATTTTTCACTATTTCTAAGATTTTCGAATATTTTTCAACTAAATTGTTTAAAATTTTTGAGTCTGAATTGATGCCATTGAAAAGAGCAATGACTTTTGATTACCAAAGCAATGTAGATTGTTGAATAGTCATTTTAGATAATACTAAAATTTCACTGGCAATTTCAAAGTTAATCCGCTTTTGATACATACACAGATTCAAATATTATTTCAATTAAGTAATAGATGAAATTGTTGTTTCAAAAAATAATTTTTTGATTAGTGGAATTTGAATTTCACTCCCTGCAGTGCAGCAAAAAACTGCAAAAAACACATTGTAAATAAATAAACAAGCAATTAAGCATTAATTCAGTGTGTGATAAATTAAATGTATGCAAATGAATTTGCAATGTATAGATTATTATTTATAAATTGCCTATTCGCCTAAAACCATGCTATATTTTTTAGTGCAATTAAAGTTCAACAAACACAACTAAAATATACAGAACGTGAAAAGTTAAATAACAACAAAAATATTTTCTTTTTTAGAAAAGTGTAGACTGTGGTTTAATTGACGGTTATTGATAATCAAGTTTTTTTTTACCAAAATAAATAGAATAATCATGCGTATATGTGTCTAAAATAATTTGTACCACATATATTCATTTTAGTTAAAATGAAATGTAATTCACAGAAAATATTCGACAATGTTATTCACATAATAGCTACGAACGTCTGCGTTTATATTAATTAAGTTTGATTTTTGTTATTCAATCAACAGTATGTCTTATTTACTTACATATCGTACACATAATAGTTTCAAAATTCATATATATGCATAAAGTAGTTAAGTTATATAAGCGAACTGCTTCCAATCCTTCTAGAGCAGTCAGTTTTTGTTAATTCGTTACGATTGTGCAAAAGCATTTAGAAAATGTGTTTGCGCATACAGGTGAGTAGTTCACATAAATGTTGTATATATATAAGTGGTTTATATGTTAATATATCCATTTCTAAATATACATACAGAGGTGTTACCAAGCCTTGTGGCATATACTTACGGCTCGTGTTTAATTTTGCTTCTATCCTATTCTCACTTGAGCGACCATAAGGCAGGTATGTGACTCCAAATGCACTTCTATACAACATAATATGTGTGCTGAATTTATTGCTTGGCAAATAGAAGTCTATTCCACACGCTCATATATAAATATTTAGGATATTGCTGTTTGCAAATGCAATTCGTCTGTGTTAGTACTTTCCATTTGAGTAGTTTCGTATTTTGGGTATTAATAAATTTTCACTTCAAGTAGACAAATATGCAATCCCACTCACTCATATATGATGCACAAATTTACTGTTCACTTAAATATCCTGAAATTTGTTTAGTTTCGTACTATATATATCCAGAAAACCAATGTTTACACAAATGTAGCAGCATGGATCTTTAGTGTATATAAAAGCAAACATTTATTTACAAATGAATGAATTTAGAAATGAATATACATATGTATCAACTATATGAACACGAAAAGTCCAATATTTTTATAAACCCTGACATTTCCTTGTATTAAATTGCTTCTATACTTGCCTTGCGCATATTCATATGTTTACTTGTATTTAAAATTGTTTGGTTTAGCTATGTACACAACTATATATATCCCATTAAGAACTAAATATTTGTATAAATTTCACTTTATGTTGCTTTATAATCGGCTAGACACAATTCAGGCATAAACAAATAAATATTTACTCTTCAAATGTGCGTGTTCACCTACACGAATTGTTTGCCACATTTCTTAGGTTACCCAAATTTTAGGAGTTAGTCAATTAGTTCCGTTTTGATATTATATAGCTTACCACTCTCATACACCTTTCTAACCAACCATCACCGGACACCTTTATAATATTTAGTTCAGAAGAACGACATTTTGGCTTTGTATGAATGTTTTTCAGACCGAACAAGCTAAATTTAGATACTGTTGTGCTGTGAATATCATCTAGACTGAAAACAAATTTTTAACAAGTAAGGAAAGGCTAAATACCGAACATTTTATACTCTCGCAATTTATTGCCTATTTTTATTATGATAACACACAATTCGGCATATACATATATAGTATAAAGTCCATTGAAAGTTTGAAACCCTTAATATTAGGAATATGGGAGCTAGGGAAGTTATGACCCGATTTTAACCATTTCCGGTACAGAGACATACTATTAGAAGAAAAAGATTTCATCTGAAAATTTACCATAAGGTACGGAGTTTTTCATATTCGATATCCGGGGCAATTAAAAGTTTATTTTACTCTCTTAGCAACTTTGTTGTGACAGTATAAAAACGAGAAATCCACTTTTTCGAATTCGGTTATATTTATTTGTATTCCTATTTGGCGTTAAAAACTGCAATTCGCGGGTATCTTAATATGATATGGCTTTACACCTCGTTACACATTTGACCTGAGTGAATTTGTGATCCTAATGGGGAATGATTTTCGATGTCTATCTACTTTTTATGCAAAAACAGTCCACATTCATGAACTGTTTCTATTTTGACTTTTTTTCTACAGATAAAACAATTATTCTTCCCAAATTGTACAAGAATTTTAAAAAAATCTAGTCAATTAAGCACCACAAAATATGTGGTTTCCAATTATGCGAGATAATTAACATTGCAAGTGGGGCTGCTATCCTGATGACGCAATTTTCGTGTACAAATTTTGTACTGTTTTGGTTTTTAGTTCATTAAAATTTTATAAAGAATCGTATTGTGTCCTTTCATAGCTTATTTTGAGGCTATTTGTTTAAAGTATGTTAGAAAAACATGTTGTAGGTCTAACCCAAATACTATGGAAAATAGTGTACAAAGCGTGAAAAAAATAATTAAATTATACTATAGTAATTATTAAATCACACTATTATCTCTCCATCTTTGGACTATATGTTATAGAAAAAAAAACGAAATAGTCAACGAAAATCTATCCGCTTGACATGCTGGAAAGTCTTGTTTGTGGCGATTCAAATATATGACAACTTCTAATTTTTAAATAGATTTAAGATTTTATTGCTTATTGATGGACACCAAATGATCACATTCAATATATACAAGAAATATGCAAATAATAAATGTTGATCCTACAAAACTATAATACGGGAATTTGAGGTATTATAAATAATAATAATAGTTTAATACTAGAATATGTCCCATTGGAAACTTATCCTCTATTTATTGTTTACAAGGTGGGCTTAACCAAAATGATAACATTAACATTTAGCAACGATCCGAATGCAAACATCCACAAAAGCCGCACTAAATTTGAAACCAAGCAAATGGCTACCACAAAACTGTGTGGCAACGTGCAAATTCGCTTTTCCACACGGTTAAAACTATTTATTTGCGATGCGATGGTAGTGACTGCGAAAAGTTTATAATTTTATTTAACTTACCAAATATGAACATGCTTTTTTGGCATACCACTAGCACCACCACTGGATCACCTGGAGCACCTGTTCTATTGCTAGTCCACGGCCAGAAGCTGTTAATACAAATTGGTGCAATTAGCAATGAAACTTCTGGTATGCTATGTTGATGTTTCATTGTGATTATGTGCGTTGGGGGCGCTATCATGCCGACAGTAGTTGTCGCTATTGCTGTTGCTGTTATTGTGGTCCTTGTGATTTTCGCTGTCGTTTTCAACGCTTTGGCGCTCATCGTTCGCTTCTTGCGGTGCGCAAACACATTCATGGTCATCGCAACTACGTTGTTCGCGTTCTTTTGTTTTTGTGGATGTGTGCAAGTGAAGGTGGAAGATATAATGCCAATACATTTTTAAGATACAACAGATGAAAAACGAAATGTTTACATTATAGTTTGTGTTTTTTGTCTAAATAAGTAGAAAGAACAATAATAAGAATAAGTACACAACAGGGTTGGATTTTTTCTAATACAGAAATGTGCGTCTTTGTGAATGATGCATAGATGATTTATAATTTGTTGTCTTATAAGAGGTGAAGAAATAGGCCTGAATGGCTTAGCAGTTACTCAGCATTATTAATTGAAAATGTGAAATGGTTTTTCTCAATTAAGAAGTCTATTTTATAGCGTAATTTAAGATTAAGATTTAGTTGAGAATGCATATTGAATACTTGCCTATGTATTCCTTTAGTTTCGTAAGGTGACTATAAAATGAACTCTTGGTAAGCAGTGTAGCAAGCTGAAGTTGAAAGATAAATCCTTTGCTTTCGCAGAAAAGGAAAAAGGAGAAATTAATTAAAAGCCAAAGCTCTGCTGCAATGTTATGGAAGTAATATAATGAAATATTTATTTAAGTAGTAGCAGAATTGCACATAGTTTAGGCCTTTAGCCTTAGGATAGGCAAAATCTACAGACTTCCCTTCATTTAATTTGTATATACACACGCATACATATTTGATCAATTAATGTATTCTAATATTTCTTAAGTCGCTAACAGGGGGCACATAAGTTGAACAAGCTGCTTAGTGGCTAACTTTGCAGCTACTTATGTTGTCGGCATTATCGAAGTTGTTTTCTGTTGTGGGTTTTGTGTTTTGCTTTAGAAAACTTTAAAAACTCTTAATTTCAAGCGTTTTCATAGTTAGTGAGTGTACTATGTTAGGAAGTAGTTGTAAAAGCAACAGAAGCGGAACCGTCGCATTAAATACTTTTTATTTTTCCTCTTTTAGTAGTTCACGTTACGCTACCAACTATTGTGCGAGTTAGAAACTACTGTCAAATGCAATTACTGGTTTGCTGACGTTTGGTTTTTGTTATGGCATTGGTGTTAGGGAGTGCAGAGATTACACAGAGAGGAATTATACTAGATATTTGTATGTTATGTATCACAGCTCAATAATTTTTTACACAATATTTATTAGTTTTTTGCAAAAGGTTTAACTGTTGCGTATACGCAACGTAGCACATATATATTTTGAGATTATGACATGAAAATATTAATGATTTAATAATAATATATATGATTTATAGATTAAATTCGGTTTCAAAAAAAATTACAAATTTATATCTGTATACTTTTAAGTCATGTTATTACTTTTAAGTACATAAAGTTGCTGCTCTCACAAGCACTGCATGCATTGCACTGTCTTCCCATGTCGAGAATTAAATAAATAAAACAGTTAAGTGCACAAACTGCATCTAACATCTTAAACAATGTTCTTATATATCTTTGTTGTAGAAGTACTGACAGTGAAACGTTCGAAGAAAGACACTTGCTGACTTTGTGAACTTAATTTGAAAACAAACGCATCTCTAAATAAGTTTAAACTTTGTAAACTTCGGCAATATATTATGCACAAAAACAGGTTTTGCTCTATATATTCGAGCGCGCAGGCATGTATTTGTGCTAGACGACAAAAGTCACAGTCAAGTTTTTGTATTTTAAAAGAATTGTTAACTCGTTCCATCATGAAAAAGGTAGATAAACAAAAAATAAGAAGTGTAAAACAAGTACTTTGATGTTTTAGCTTTAAACTGTTTTAGTAAAACATCTAATTTCTCTTTCTAAAGTAAAAATATTTTGTTATTTTCAAGGATTTGATAGAAGTCGGCCAAATTTTTATAAGGACTCTGTAACTGATTAGTTCAGTCTCCTTTCTGCCAGTAAGTCAAGGCCCGCTTACACAATTCTCCTTTGGGTCTTTTCAGTTAAATTCGATACTTGCAATGCAAGCTTGCAATTTGTCATCTGTTTTATATGATTCGTATAAAAACTTGCTCTATAATGTTAAACGTGGGGAGTCTAGATAATAGCATATTTATTTAGTATTAGCTAAAAACAATAGTTCTTTCTTACTAAATAACTTTAGCTTCATATGCTTATTCCCAAATTTTTCATTTTATTTTGCCATAAGCCATTCTCTACCATTTAGTCTATTCTTACTATTCAAAATAGTTAAATATTCAAATACCCGGATGTCTACAAGCGCATCATCAGTAATAAAGTTAAACCGTCATTTAGTAATCCAATCTCAAATCTATGTAGCTCAATCTAAATATAAAGTAAAAAAAATAACATTTCGTGAGTGTTATTATAACGGTTGTGTTTTTAGACGCGATATTTTCCATGAAGTAGTACTTTTCTCGGGGTTTGTCTTTCTGGTAGCTGTAACTAGATTTATATTCAATTTGGTTTGCCATTTCATAATGAATACACTTACTACGAAACAACATTTGGTGTTGACATAAGTACGTACCCAGTTTGGAAGTCTTTGGAAGACCAGATATCTACACAACAACCCGCTGAGCGACTGCCACATTCCAACAAACTAAATGAGTAGGTGTGAGGCACTTTGGCATTTAACACTTTAATTTTTCGTGCTGGAATTAATGTATACTTTCAACTGTGTCAAATCGACAAAGTTTCCTATATTCCCTTGGCTGTTCAAATAATGTATTATGTAAATGGAAGGATAAAAGAGAGAACATGTATATCGACTACTAAGTTTGTCGCCTAACGAAACATCATTAGTGACGCTATTTTCGTTATTGGTGTGACATTATTTTTTGGTTGCGGATTGGTGGTGATGCCGCTTTTCAGATAATTTCAGAGTATTTCGTGTGTTATTTCTTAAAAAACTAAATATTTTCTATATTTGTATATTGGTTAGTTCAATAAAGAATATCAACACTCAATATTAAACACTATATTTGTATATGTACATAAACAATGAAAAATCTTTATTGCCTATTCTTAAGTTCCTTTAGTTTCAGCGCCATTAACATAAATAAGACAAAACTCTTAATGTCATTGCTCTCAACGCGTATGTCTGCGTGCCATTTATCGCAGCTGGTGGTGGCGCATAGTTTAATTTTTGCTGCTTCTTGTCGCTCTTTCCTTTATCTAGCAATTCTACACTATTTGGTTTCAGCTTCCGTTTCTTGACATTTGTGTTTATCAAGAGCTTTGCGACTATTTGGCTTTGTTTTGCCTGTCAATCGGGTGATTAAATAGCAAAATAACGTAGCCGTTGACAGAGAAGTGAAGTGAAGTTAACGATGAAATGAGAAATGATTAATTTAGCTACTGTATTAGTGGTGGTAGTAGTGGCATATTAAGAATATGTGTCAATGTCGCTACAAAAATGTTGTTTTTTTTATGATATTGAAAGCATAACGGTATCTTATATACTAAATATTATTTTGCTTTGTACGACGTTGAACTCTAGAAATAAAAAAAGAAACTAAAACATTATGTTATACCACTTTCAATGTGAATTTGATTCTATAGGAAAAGATAGGAATGCCGGTCAGTAAAGGTTCATTAAAAAAAGCCAAACCCATGTATACTAAACATCCATTAGCGGTCTGAGTTCACAAGCGTACAATTCGAATCAAATTAGCATTCCACTAAACAAATTTCCACTCTCTTTTCAAAATTCATCTCTCATATGTATACGCATATACTAATAAACATGTGTCTGCCTCATTGTGTGTGCATTGAACTTTGCAATTAATGTATTTAATTACACGTTTATTTTCGCTCTATTATGTATTTAATATATTTATGAAATTATGACTGTTTATAGATATACACATCCGAATTACTTCCAGTTGATTGCATTCAAATTATAAATTTAATTTATAATATTCATGCTGAGAAAAAAATAGTCAGTTAAAATTGAGTTATACAAATCAATAAGTAATGTTATATAGTTATATTTGATTCATATAATTTGCAAATATTTCATGAAATATTCAAATTTAATATAAAATTTTATTTTTCATATTTGAACACAACTGTAAACAAAATGAATAAAGGAATTTCAACGAATATTTCTCATGACTTAAATAAATATAATTATGTTATTAATACATTTTGTGAATGGTAATGTTGGTTATGTTAAGTGTTGTATTTGAATTATTGGACAAAATGAATCCTACAAAATTTTAAAGGTATATAAAAATAATGAAGTCAATTACAAAAATTAAAATAATATATATTCCAGTAAAGGGTCAAAGTCATATATTTTCAAGTTTACCTTTTTGAAATGCCCATCGATATTAATCCTCTCCTAATTAACCTTATATTGCTTTCGAGGACTGTATTTTTGATGTACAAAAACCAATTTCTTAACTTGTGAACTTGTTCCACGCTGTTGCATAAAGTTATAGAGTTAATTGTTCCGGATGCGGTTCGCTGACTCAGACGCTCATCAATAATAAGATAATTTAACTCATATATAGTGCAGAGTAGTACGTAGTATGAATTCAAAATTATACAAAACTGTCAAAAGCTGTCAAGGTACCTTCGTAACTCCTTTCAATTAATGCGGGATGCAAATCGTAGTAGCGATGTCATCATACTCTATCGTCAGAACTCAAATAATCTACTATTACCGAACTAAACAACGCATTAGGGAGCAATTAAAATACCAACAAAATACTAGCAACAATTGAATGGAGGGAATAACTGCCAATATACAGGAAATACGTTTAAGAAGTTAATGTTCGGGTCGGTCAAAAACTATACCAGGTAGTTGTGGATACTACGCAGCTTTCATTCCAGCCTATGTCTTGCTGTTTTTTGTTGTCTATGATCAATATGCATGTTAAATTTGTGTCATTAACTTTTAAAATTAGCTTCATTTATATTTACACCTAATAAATTTGTTTTTTGTTTTACCGTAAAATATAATTTATTTTAGTTTTTTGTACAAAAATTAAAACAATATTACTCATTTTACTTTCCTGTCCCTAACACAAAAATAAAATATACTAACCGGAAAGGATTGCGGGTTTATCATACGTATATGCGACATTCTCGAGTTAGACATTTGCCACATCCATAGTCGCAATAATATTCAACAGTTTGCACGGCGTAGACTACAAACAAACTAAACCAAGGGGATTGCGCTTCTTCTCTGAAGCCATGAGCGGTAACACTGCTTCAACGAAACTTCGAAAGTAATAAATGTGGCATCGCTTTAGTTACGGTGTGAATGCTGCTTTAGAACTTTTTATGTATTAGGGAGTAATGTTGTTTCGGCAACACACAAGCGACGAATGAAATTTGTCGAAAAAAAAACGATTAGTGAAACAAAATCACGAAGTCGGTGCTTTGTAAGTCAACGCTAGCTTAGGGCAATTATTTTTTCGTTAGTGTAGTTGTTGACGGAAAAAGTGGAGAGTATGTACAGAGTTCTCGCCTCAGAATAAACTAACTAATACACGCTTTAAACAGAGATTTCGAAATAAATAAAGCGTATTCTTCGAAACGCAATCAATTGAAATGAGTAACTGAGTGAGTAATTGAGATTTTTCAAATAAATCATATTGCGGAGGAATATCTGAGTGCCTTGTGAGTTTGACGAACAAAAAATTTCACTCAGTGATGAAAGCAATTAACCCTAGAAATATGTTTTTAATATTTAGATCTATAACGAATTAGTCTTGTTCAATGCATTTGTAATAGAAGTATATTTAAGACTATTTTTCCTTAAAAGTGTCAATTTGAAAGTCACAACTAACGCATTCATACACGTAGAATTAACAAAGCGAGCGCATTTTCAAAATGCAGCGAGAGGTTTAATTTATTATTTTCATCGCTTTGTCTGTACGTAAATGTATATGAATCGGTGAACTGCGGTACTTCGACTTATTATGTTACTATTTTCTTCATGCAATGCGAGTTTTGTATGTACTTAAAAACACACCCATATTGTACATACATACAGTTTCCTCATACATAGAATGCGGCTTATAAAACATTTTTAATACAATTGAAAATTTATGTGCAGTTAAACTGCGGCAAAAGTTGAACAATCAACCGAAGGCATTTTACGAAGTAAACATAAAGAGACACTGCAAACATGTCATTAATTGCTTAAGTACAGTCTATCTGCACGGTTTTATTGCTGTCTGTAGACTATGGAGTCTAATAAACATTAATTTCGGAGACATTTCTGAATACATATTTAAGAAACTCTTTTAAATAACATCTCCTTTAGAAAACTACACATCATTCAGGTATCATCATAGCAATCTATGAGGATCGCTTCAGAACTTACTTTATAATAAAAAAAAAAAAAACATTTTTTCAAATTAAAATTCAAATTTTTGAAACATCCCTAACTTGGTCGATTATGGCATATTTTAAAGAGGTGGACTTGATGTTCTCTTTTGCAAATAAGAATAACTTTCTGTAAAATTCTCTCATAAATAAATACGATGGAATGAGCGCATTTAAGCGCCCTAAAATATGCTTACTTGGAATAATGCATGCAATCATACTCACTTCAACTCAGATTTGAATGGCAGCTGTTCGAAAAATGTCAGTTATGTTGCTTAACTGTTGGTAATTCAAATCAAGTGTATAAAGTGGCTGTCATTTTGATTGAATTCTTTCTCAAAGCTGAAATAAAACTGAGGTAGGGAGGAGTAAATTAAGCGTGCTCATGCTTATTTTAAACTGAACAAAATAGTTGTAAATCCAAAATATGGAATATAAAGGTATTTTTCTTACTTTTTCGTTGTTTTTTTAACGGTTGCCAAGCCTTTCAAAAAATTAAATTATTAAATCTAGGATAGTTTTGAAGTTATATATAGGGTAAACGTTTTACTTTCTATCTTCAATAAGAGTAATTATTAAAACAAACTGAGTACACCGGTGCGTATGAGTAATATCTTAAAAATTATTTTATGAAGTTCCAAAACCCAACATCATTAGAAACTACTTAAAATATACATTTGTGTATATGCTATAATTGTAGTGAAAAAGCCTGACAGTTTTGTCACCTGCTGTTGCCATTCACACTACTGTTACATAACTTCACTTGACAAAATGTGCAAGGCCATTCCAGAGGGACAGATCGAAGATCGGAATTGGAGGAGAAGAAGAAGAAGTAATCACGAGAAGCTGCGCTCTGAAAATTATGGCATTTCAAATTGCAGCGACGTGTGGGAAAACCCTATGGAATAGAGAAGCAACATACATAAGGCGATGAGTATATGTATATGTATTAGTGTGCCTGTGTGTATGTAATATTCTATATTTGGCGGGACTAATGGGACCCATGTGGCTGTAGAAAAAAATTGCGAAACAACTGACGGGACTCAGAAAATAAGCTTAAAGCGGAATATGTGAAATAGCGCAGAAAATGTGGAATACAGTTTAAAATGAATTATAGTACAGGAAGGATCTCAAATGTAATTATGACTACATTCAAATTCTACACATACACATTAAAGTTCTTGTTCTGTTCAGCCCAAATAGTCGCATAGATAAAAAAAAATGCTACAAAAGTCTGCAATGGTAATGACTCATTCAAAAACTCGGTTTATCTTATTCATATAGCATATTTAATACAGTCGATCAGTCGATTGAAGCTCAGTACATATACAACATGACGCTTTCCAAACGAAAAAAGAATCCAATACTGTGCATTTTACTTTTAAAATATTTATTTTTCAAAAAAAAAATTTACGCGTATTTTCCTCTGGGTGGGAATTATACTATCCATCAACGCAATAAGCTGCCGAAAGCAAAATTGCAGAAAATTAGCAATCAGAAAAAAGTAAACACACAATTTTTTTTTTTTTTTTTTGAAGGAATGTGCAGTACATGTACAGTGGAATTCAGTAAATTTTATAGAACCGGCCACATTGTTCTGTACATACTTATATGCATTATTACAGGTATTCTGGCTATTACATACCCCGCGTGAAGTTCACAGCTGGCTATATGACGTTTTTTGTTGTTAGTCTTTGGTCTACGGTGAACTTGTTATAAAAAAAATAAGAAAAATATTTGTGCAGTCAGCAATTTTTGAGAATAACTTTATTTTTTTGACGCAATTATGGCCCGAAGCGTCATGGGTGGAATTTGAATAGAAATTGCATATTTTTTTTTTTTTCATATAATTCTTTATTTATTGAATCTGCTCTTTGGAGCCTAACAATAAGTTATAAAATCTTAATTCTAATTAAAACTAGACAAGCTCAACCAATTGATTGAGTTGTTTTGGTGAAACGTTGCTCCTCAGTGTGCTGGCATATCTCTTCTTTTTAGACGTGATTGATTACAAGAATGTAATAAAGCATTAGCCAATGGGTTTGGGTGATCGCGGAGTTTGGACAAATATTTATTTCTGCTGTTCTCTACTTCTTTCTTTACCATGAGAATACCAAGATCTTTATGGATATTTTCATTACGCATATACCATGGTGAGCACGTGATTGTTCTAAGCATTTTTGATTGGAATCTCTGAATTATATCGATATTGGTTGCACAGGTCGTACCCCACAGTTGGATGCCGTACATCCAAATCGGCTTTATGACCGCGTTGTATAATAGAACTTTGTTGTCTAGGCTAAGTTTTGAATTTTTATTTAAAAGCCAATTTAAATGTGCTGCTCTTATCTTCATGCAGGTTATTTTGCACGATATGTGTTTTCTCCACGTGAGCCTTCTATCCAAGTGAATACCAAGATATGTTACTTCAGTCGCTTGGGGTACTAAAATATTGTTCATTTTAACTGCCGGACACGTTTTTGGTCTTAGAGAAAATGTAACATGCTTGCACTTCTGTTCGTTTACATTTATACGCCAGTTTGCTAGCCATTCTTCGACAAAAATCAAATGCGCTCCTAATACTTTTGATGCTATAATTGGGCATTTGTTTCGGCTCACTAAAGCTGTGTCATCCGCAAAAGTTGATGTCAACATATTACTAGCTGTTGGAAGGTCTGCTGTATATATTATGTATAGAGTTGGCCCTAAAACACTGCCCTGAGGTACACCAGCTTTTATTGGTCGTTCTTCAGATATGAAGTCTCCTACTTTGACAGTAAACTTTCTATTTTTTAAATAAGACTCCAAGGTTTTATGCATTTCGAGAGGTAAGCTTTTTTTAATCTTATATAAAAGCCCGTCATGCCACACTTTATCGAACGCCTGAGCCACATCTAGAAATATAGCAGAACAGTACTCTCTATACTCGAACGCCCTTCTGATTTCGTTAGTAATTCTATTTACTTGTTCTACAGTGCCATGTTTTGCACGAAAACCGAATTGGTGCGTTGGTATTACATTATTTACAAGGAGGAAAGGAGACATCTTTGATAGTAACACTTTTTCAAATATTTTACAAAGACAGGGTAGAAGACTGATTGGTCTGTATGAAGACGGCTGTGTCAAGTCTTTACCTGTTTTCTCTATCATGATGATCTGCGACTTTTTCCATGAACTTGGATAGTACCCGAAACTGAGAATAGCGTTAAAGAGCAAGGAGAGTACTGTTAAAGCAATATTTGGTAACTCAATTAGCATTTTTGGAGTAATTTTATCGTGTCCTGCCGACTTTTTAGGATTCAGCTCTTTTATGATTTTAATAATTTCAGAAGATGACGTTTGAATAGACCCAAGCGACTCGTTAGCGCTATTGGAGATGATTGGCAGCTTAAAGCTGTTCTTTGGGCAATTAGGTTGAAATACCTTTTCTAGGTGATTTGCGAAACAATTTGCCTTATCCTCGTCACTTCTTGCCCAGTTTCCACCCAAGCCTCTTATAGGCAAGTTGGAGTCGACTGGAGGCTTCATTGACTTTTGGGCTTTCCAAAGAGAATTTCCTTTGTTTGAATTTGGACACAGTTTCTTTATATAATTGTGAGTGTGATATTCTTCCTCACGTTTAAGCGCTGTTTTTAGTTTTCGTACAGCATATTTTAGTTGCAGCTGAGTAGAAGGGGAGCGATTTAACTGCCATTCACGTCTAGCTCGCCTTTTTTCATTTACAAGCTTTTCTATTTCATTATTAGTGAGTTTTCTGCGGATAATCGGTTTATTGCTTATGTTTGGTGTTGCTATGACAGCTGCATTTGATATTACATCATTAAATTCTCTTATACCTTCATCAATATCTCTTTCTGTATCTATTTTTACATCAATATTAATGTGGCTACTCACATATTTTTTGTATTTTAACCAGTTCGTTTTGTGAGATGTTAGACCCACCTTTGGCTCAACGAATATGGGTTCTTCACACAACTTTATTAGTACAGGTGAATGATCTGAAGAAATTGCATATGGTAATATTGTGGCATCATTAATTATTTTGCGTTTCAATTTTTCAAGCTATACGTATATATTTCCATTATATAAAATTAATGCGTATCCAAATATTTGTATATAAAATATAAAAAATATTCAATAAAAAAAAAAAAAAAAAAAAATTAAAAAAAGATTTAAAAAAAATTATGCTTACGTTAAGCCTGGAATTTATCTATAATAATAAATAAAGAGTAAATAAAATATTACTGTCTCAGCAGCCTGAAGAAATACGGCTAAATATTATTATTTTCAGAAGTGAAGATTTTTGTCAAAACTTCATCACTCTGGATATTCGCTAGCAATTACTCTAAAGATCATTTCGAGAATATTGATAAAATTTGTAAAACCGGCTTTTTACTTCCCGTAGCTCAAATACACCTAATATTAGGATCTTCCAATTCCCGGGGGCTCTATACTGTATGTATCAGTTAATATATTAGCAAAACTAGGTGGGGAATTGAGTGTTTTCGGTTCAGGAATTATCTCAGCCCTCTTATAAAATATATTAGGATTTTGGTTATTTTAGTGGAGAAGTAAATTGAGAGAGTATACAATTTTGGTTTCGTATTTGCTGTGGAAGTTTAACAATATATTTTCTTTACAAAATCTCAAAAAGAGTTCTTTTCACAAGATCTAATTGCAAAAAAGTGTAATTAATGAAGAAATTAATTATTGAAATAGTTGAGGCTTCAGTTTAGTTAATATCTGTCAAAGTTCGGGCGCCAACACCAATTACCACATAATGACTAATAATTGTCGTGGCACTTATCATGGCTATTGTAAGACCCTTAGTTCGTGTTTTCGCTTTTTACCCGCAACGCAAAAGGCAAACACAAAAAAAAAAAAAAACAGAAACATTTAGATATTTCTTTATTTGCTAAGGACAACAACTTGACTTGGAACGCATAACAGCACAAATAGTAATTATTATTATTAAAAGAAGGCAACCTACTCTTAATGCTTCGCCAAACGCAAGACAAGCAACAGGAAATCACAGTCAACAGATGTCGAAATGGTTTTTCGCCTAGCGTAGTAAAATAACTGGCAGGCAAGTGATGCGTGCTTCCATGATAATTTTATTTTACTGGTACTATTCCTTATGAACAAGGACAGTTGACATAATGGGACTGTTGAATATTTAGGGTACTAAAGTGTGGAGAATAATAAATAAGTGCTACGTTTCGGAAGAAGATGGTCATTACTGTGTTCACAAATTCTGAGGGTAGTTCAAACAAAGACCATTTAGGCATATTTACATACAAGTCACGCGCATCTAATAACCATATAATTATCTGAGTCGGGGACATTCACATTGTGAATTATTCAGACACAGGGTTTAATTTGCTTGTGGTTGGTTTTTGATTGCTGAGTCAATTGGTGTGATCCCCAACATTTTTCATATCTTTTATTATGTCATTAAGTAAAATCATAATTAAATTATAAATTCGTTAATTGTAATAAAATCATGTATGCATGTCTGATCGTAACTAATACATATACACATTATTTAACAAATCAGATAGCTGATATAATGTCGATGTATGACATTCAACAGCTGAGCGAAAGTATATAGAATAATGTAGAGGAATGATTGTTTGTGAACTCCTAAAAACAGCAACTATTATTATTCAGTGTATATTTTACGGTTTGTGGCTACTAAAATACTAGCACACACATGAATTTTCAGCTGACTAAACAAAAGCTGTTTTTGTGTTAGAGTCGAAGGAGCATGAGAGAATCAAACACTCATGAATTACACGCTTGTTGATCTCACAAAAATAACGCGAATAATGGAGAACGAAAGCGAATATGTGTAGATAAAACTAACAGTTAGGAAATGTAATAACGCATTTTGTCAAATTTGGTTATTTGTGGAGTAAAACTATATACGTTACAGTCAGTGAAATTCAAACTTGTACGCCGTCCAGCACTGTGTTCATACATAGTGGTGAGTGGTCAGTTTGTGGCTATTCGCATATAAATTTATGTATTATTACACGCATATCAATTTGGAAATTTTTAGTTTATGTGGTGTTATTTTTATGCATTGGGTATACGTTTGTGGGTAACTATTGTAATAATATAATAAAAAAAATATGAAATTTCTCAAATGTCCCTCGTAATACACATAAATTCACACAGATATGTAAACAACTAAACATTTGCCAAATTTAAGCCGCAAATAGGCACTACAAAATATTTAGCTGCCACAAATCAGCATATGAACAATGGTTGTGTTCGCCATTGTGTTTCATTTCCGTTCAAGATTAAATGTGCTAATAAATTGGGCTTTAATTGGATTTTTGAATGATTTTCAGTTTCCGGCTGCCGCTATATGTATTTTTTGTACTATTTGATGAGATAATTAAGACTATATTTCTATTATATTGCCATCAATTTTCATTAGAATTATCGTTCGGCGCTACAGCTTCGTGTAAGTTTTATAGTTAGGGTAAATGTATTACATAGTAAAGGAATATTAATACTACATTCTTTTTTCACTTATTTTTTGCTTCATATTTATTGAAGTGAACAAAATGTATATTGCACAGTATATTTTATATTGGCACTAACACAGACTAAATATGAACGCATATACCATAAGCGTACATGGCGTATGAGTAATATTTAATTTCAGCAGTCGTATGTGGAGGAAGCTGATAAAAACGACTAAATATTTGTCATTAATTTCTTCATTACACTAAATTGATTACTGCGATTAAGTGTGTGCAAACAGCAACAATAAGTAAAGTGAAGGGAAATTGGATAACATCAACACCAAGAGGCTTAATTGCTATAGTATGGAAATAGATTGGCATTTTTGGTGAAAGGTACGCAATATAATTGTGATTTATGTGGTACAAATGTTACAGCCCCACAGCTTAGCAGGCCACTTAGTATTTACTATAGGTATAACACCAATATACACACATATACTTCGGACTTCAAGGCATTCGTTAAAATATAAGAGTTGTACAGAACCGTAATGACTTTCCATTTATTAACAAACTCATTATTCCGTACATAATCCTTGCCTTACAGAAAGCCAAATAATTGAATCTTAATTTTGATTAATATGACAATTAGCTTATTACCGTTAGTGAAGCTTAATGGAAATAATTGCGTCGTTTTCAAAATATACGTACGTGTAAGTTAGGCATTTCTATAAATTAAACACATTAAGAAGATCTCTCTAATAAACTATGGAAAGTGTAAATGCCTTAGGCATAACCTCCTCAAAAGTTTTATAGGTAGGATTACATCTACTCAGAATTACATATTTCCAAATATATGTCCGATATTGTTCTGTGTGATTTGCTTGTGATTAGTGAGTATTATAGCCTTTTCGCACTGCCAAATTAATTGATCAATTAAATTTTTAATTGAGAGACCAGTTTTTGCCCTTCGCACTGCCGGCTATACGATAGCTATTATACGTTTTTGTGTTTGCTTTTCGATTTTCTTATTAATTTCCATCAGCGAATTCTAGTGTCGAGTAGAGGGAACAAAGAACTTATTTGTAATTACGTTCTTTGTCGGAGAGTTGCATTGAATTTTCAACTCGATTATAATTTGATTAAAAATTAATGTAGAAAAATAGATTTTAATTTTGTATGGTAAATCGATCTAATTCTACGCTTTAATCCAGCAAAGACCGGTTAATTAATTAATTAGCTTCTGTGCGAAAAGGCTTTAGTGAATGTAAATTAACCTGTGTACATTTTAGTGTTTATATTTAGTATTTAAATATAGCAATGTAGACATTGGACCAAAAATATCTACCGCTATTAAATAATGTCCACAAAAGTGCGAGCGTTTGTTCAACTAACATTGCCGTATGTGCTGAGTTACGGAAACTGATGAAGTTGAAAACATTGCACTACGCCTATTAATCGACACATGACAATCGTTTAATGTCTTCATTTACTGCCAATTTCCCACCATGCCTCACAGCAGGCTTTGTAGTGCTTAAAGCTATCTCCGCCCGCATATAGCTGTAACATGTAGATGCTCATCGGTAAGCTTAACATGGTATGCTTAGTATGCAGACAGTCATTCGATTTAACATGCTGTCTGCCAGTGTGGTTCTAATAGACCGTTCAGTTCAGCCTCAACGTATGATTTATGTGAACTACATATCAAAGCTAAGATACATATATAGTGAAATCACTGTTAATGTTCAATTTGCAGTGTTTTGGGCGTGTACTTGTGACAGCTTGAGAACATGTTCTCTGTAGACTGAGTTTAGAGAAAAACACATTTATCATTAACCGCAAACAGTGGAAGGCGTTGATAGATTAGAGAATTTATTGCTTACTAGATTAGTAAAGGTTTGTATTGGCGAGTAAAGAGCAATGATATATTTATTTATTAGAAAAAGTAAAATTTTGAGAGGAAAGCACCAACCCCTGCCTAAGCTAAGAAAATGTATTATATAATCTAATATTAAGCCCATATAATAGTAAACTATGAGTTACTTAGCTGAAAATTATGAACATATTGTGCAAAGTCCGGCATCCACTCAAACGATAAGACAAGTAGCTTAGTATTAATAAAACGTTGAGTTTCTAGTGTTGATAGCAAATATGCCTGAAGAGAAACTCAGAGCCAAACAAAAACAGCCTATCATTCAATAATTCATTCACTGCCAAAGGCGTTTTATTTGTGCAACTTATTCTTTTTTGCCTTTGCTCTAACCCGAGGTGGTATTACACATAGATTTTGGCCCATAAACGCCCATCAAAATGGAATAAAAAATATTGTTAACACATGAAAATATATTTATTTGATTATTCCATTTATGTTAGAAGAATGAAGATAACAGTAATATATTATAGTTAACAGAAAAATGAGCTTTTCCCTGTGGGTCTTTACCAATATATAATATATATGAATTAGTTAATGTTTATGTTTATGTACATTCTATTGGATTTTTATAGTTTTATTTTTAGTATTTTTGTAATTAAAAGTAGTTTCCAAATAAACCTACAGTAAGTGTGTATAGATGAGCTGTGTATTTGGAATCATCAATAATACCAGTCAACTTAAAACGTCAATCACTGTCTAAACTGTCTATGTCACATATACAAACACAAGCGTTGAAGCCGCCAACACGACCGACATTTGCTTTAAATCACACACAGTAATAATATGCAAAACTACTCATGAACGATGAAATGTTTGCAGTCAGCTGCTAACATCCCGCATAAGTCGCCATTCACTGACACTGACTGGTTGCGGTTAGATGACCGGCATATTTCCACTTCGGGCGCTTACAAGCATGCTATGGTCATTAAAGTGAATAGCTAAATAGCATTGATGCCCATAATTTGCCAGCATATCCTTCATCTAACTGGCTACTACTGTTGCTGTGTTAAATTTGACTGCGTACATGTGTATGTGTAACGTGTTGTGGGAGCGTGTGCGCCGTTGGCAGGCATTTGAGAACATGTGTTTAACGCATGTTAGTAATTTACTGCACGCTAGTTAACATGAGGAAATTTTTATCGACATTCACAGAGTTTTACTAAATTTTCAAATTCAATATGAAGTGTCTGATTTAATTATGGCTTATGGAAATTAAAAGTAAAGAAGGCTTCAAAATTCTTCGATAATAGTTAAATATAGAACATAAATTCGAAATGATAAAAGAACTATGAAATGTATTAAAAAATTAATTTTTAAAATTTTAATTAAAATTTTATAACTTAATTATAATTAAATTAAAATTTTTATAACTTCTTAATATATATTTCAATGTCACTTCAACTAGTTGTAGACCTTTAATTAGCTTTAAGTCACAACAAATATTGACTTCCAATGCAAATACATAATAATATACAATCGAAAAGTCTTATATTATAGAATATTGATCCCAAACAAGCTAAAAATCAGCTTTTGTAGAAAATAACTAGTAAGGAAAGGCTAAGTTTGGGTAAACCGAACATTTTATACTCTCGCAATTTATTGCTATATTTTTATTAAGATAACACACAATTAGACCCATATATTCGGCATAAAGTGCAATAGAATAACGAAAATCCTCATATATAGTATATGAGGACTGAGGTACACTATATCCAAGACTATACGCTCACTTGAATTTGCTAACATATCTCACATATTAACCGATTTATAAGCTATTAAGACCATCGTATTTTTGAAAATATTATAATTAGGTATATAAGAGCTAGGGGAGGTTATGCACCGATTTGATCTGAGACATTTACCGATATATTTTTTTAATGTTTTTGATATTTTCCGTTAGTGCGTTAACGGACTTTTAGTGGTTTTCAACATAACTTTAGTATGGGAGGTGGGCGTGGTTATTATCCTATTGTATCAATGTTTTTTTTTGGTGTGTGATAGGGTACGTAAGGAAAATAAGTGTAGGAAGTTTGGTTTATACAGCTTTATTAGTTTGCAAGATACTCACAAAAAACTTATATCGGGGCGGGTCACGCCCACTTAAAAAAAAATACATTCAGATTTTACTATTAAAGCTTTACTTATGTTAGTTATGACACTTTATAGGTTTTCGACATTTTGAAGGCGTGGTAGTGGTCCGATTTCGCCCATCGAATACTTTACCAACCTCCTCAGAGTGGCAAGGAGTAGGTGTTCCAAGTTTCATTAAGATATCTTACTTGACTCTAATAACAACTTGATGAAGTTTAGTTACCACCCACAAGCCATGTTGTTCAAGCCACTTTTCTCAAGCATGCCAGCACGTTCCAACAACTTGGTAATAGCTGTTTGCTTGTACGCACCCTTAAGTATGCAAAAAGGTGTAAATTATGTGAAAAGTAGATTTTCTCGGGTATTTAAACTTTGTAACTAATTTTCCTCGCTGGCTTATACTCTTACACTTACGTAGCCAAACAAAAAAATTTAATTTTTTGAACACGGTTATCCCGGTTATTTTTCGTTGTTATATTGTTGGCTGTCAACTTCCTACGTTGAAGAATTTTTACATAGACTGTTTTTCTATTCCATTTTTTTGATTTTTACTTTTACTGCTTTGAATGGCTGCTCCATAGCAATTTGCTAACAATTAATTATTTTAAAATAACAAAATTTAATAATAAAAATAAAATGGCAGCTAACTTCTTCAGAGTTGAGTGACCTGCGATTTATATAATGAGTTCATAATAATGTGTTTCCCTTAACTGAACGAAGTTAATTTTTCTTTTGGTTGGAAAGTGGGGGGTGCTGGAATTCAACAATTGCCCACCATCTCAGTATACATCCACAAATCATGCTTCTTATATAATATCATAAGATTTATTCTGAAAAGTAATATTTGGTACTGTACCCGTGTTGAATTAGTATTGATTCTAACTAAATTATTGATTGAAACTTCAACCGTTATATACATTACCGCAGAGATTTGAAGGGATATGGGAAGGGATGATGGACTAATGCTAGAAGAGATTGAAAAACCTCGTCAGTAAAAAATGTATCAGAGGTGACTCGTATTGCCTCTCGTTATCAAGCAAGCCAGAAACGGATAACTAGGCAAGACAAAGAGGTGATTTTAAGAATGAATAAATGAATTAACTTAAGCGAGTAAAAAAAAAAAGAAATATGTAGACGAATTTTACATAAATGGCTTTTTATAACAAAGATTATACGAAAAACGCCACAAACAAACTTTATTTTGCAAATGAAATAAGGAAGATAAGAAGAATATATAAAAAACATTAATAGATTGCATCGCTTTAGAGTAATTCGTTTTCCTCAAAAACCAAAATGGGTTTTCTTTACTTTCTAAATGTTTTTGTCATTTTTTGATGAGCTTTTCTTGATTAAATAACAAAATTACAGAAGCCTTTCAAATGTTTACTATCATATACAGAGCTCAGCTTCAAACAATTGATAAATTTTTACATGAACCTTTCTCATGTAAAACGTTTGGTTTCATAATAATAATTACGTCTTTATATAATATCATTACACCTCATCTTGGCTGTCGCCTCACAATCTACCACACGGCAGCCGCACATCATTCCAGCTTGTCGCACCAACCTTCATAATTGCCTTTTTGGCTGTTGATTTTTTAGCATTCTCCACTAAAATCCTTTTGCATAACAAAAATTAATGCTTCAGTGAGAACTTAATGGTGATTCAGTTTTTAAAATCCTTTGATGTATCCTTGTGCATTTTCTTGGCTTTGTAATTGTTCATAGACCGCAAAATTTAATTATATAATATGAAATGCTTGTGAAAATATATATACGTATATACAATTCTTTTCAGAACAATTAGTAGCATTTAAAAATAAAAAAATTTGCTGGCAAACAGAAATAAGGAAATTTCCCTTTTTTAAATATTTATTTGGTAATCAACTTTTTTATTGTCTCCTTTCAGAAATTATTCATTTAACAAAAGTTGCTACGAGAGTATTATAGTTTTGTCCACATAACGGTTGTTTGTAAGTCCTAAAACTAAACGAGTTAGATATAGGGTTATATATACCAAAGTGATCAGGGTGACGAGTAAAGTTCAAATCCGGATGTCTGTCTGTCCGTCCGTCCGTCCGTCCGTCTGTCCGTCTGTCCGTCTGTAACTTGAGTAAAAATTGAGATATCTTAATGAAACTTGGAACACATGTTCCTTGGCACCATAAGAAGGTTAAGTTCGAAGATGGGCGAAATCGGACCATTGCAACGCCTACAAAATGGTGAAAACCAAAAATACATAAAGTGTCATAACTAAGCCATAAATGAAGTTATAAAAGTAAAATTTGGAACAAAGGATCACACTAGGAAGGGGCATATTTGGATGTAACTTTTTTGAGGAAATGGGCGTGGCCCCGCCCCCAAATCGGTTATTTGCATATAACTCGCAAACCAATAAAGCTATATAAACCAAGCTTTCTGCAGTCGGTTCTCTTACGTACCCCACCACACACCTTGAAAATAGTTGAAATCGGATAATAACCACGCCCACCTCCCATACAAAGGTTAGGTTGAAAATTACTAAAAGTGGGTTAACTCACTAACGAAAAACGTCAGAAACTCTAAATTTCACAGAAATAATAACAGAAGGAAGCTGCACTCAGATTTTTTTACAAAAAAAATATGGGCGTGGCATCGCCTACTTATGGGTCAAAAACCATATCTCAGGAACTACTCGACAGATTTCAATGAAATTCGGTACATAATACCTTGTTGACACCCTGATCACACGTGTGAAAAATGGATGAAATCGGTTCATAACCATGACAACTTCCTATATAACTCAATTTTGAATTCTATTTTATTCCTTCACTTTATAATATTTTTTTTTTTTTTTATACATATTTCTTTATTTATTGAATCTGCTTTGTTTAAAGCCTAACAATAAGTAATAAAATCTTAAATCTATTTACAACTAAAAAAAGCTCAGGAATATGGTTGAGCTGTTTTGGTAGAACGGTGCTCTCTAATAGGCTGGTAGATCTCTCCTTTTTAAACGTGTTTGATTGCAGGAATGTACCAAAGCATTAGCCAAAGGGTTTGGATGTTCACGAAGTTTAGAAATATATTTCTTTCTACTGTCCTCTACTCCTTTTTTACCAAAGGAATATCAAGATCTTTATGGATATTTTCGTTACGCATGTACCATGGTGATCCCGTGATTGTTCTAAGCATTTTAGATTGGAATCTCTGAATTATATCAATGTTGGTTGCACAGGTCGTACCCCTCAGTTGAATACCATACATCCAAATCGGTTTTATGATTGCATTGTATAACAGGACTTTGTTGTCTAGGCTAAGTTTAGAATTTTTGTTTAAAAGCCAATTTAAATTGGCTGCTCTTAACTTCATGCATGTTATTTTACTCGCTATATGTTTCCGCCACGTGAGCCTTCGATCCAGGTGAATCCCAAGATAAGTTACTTCATTCGCTTGGGGTACTAGCACATTGTTTATTTTAACTGTCCGGCATGTTTCCGATCTCAGCGAGAATGTAATATGCTTGCATTTTTGCTCATTTATATTTATACGCCAGTTGGCTAGCCATTCTTCGACACAAGTTAAGTGCTCCTCTAATACTCTTGATGCTCTTATGGGGCATTTGTTACGGCTTATTAGGGCTGTGTCATCCGCAAAAGTGGATGTCAATACGTTGTTAGCTATTGGAAGGTCTGCTGTATATATTATGTACAGAGTGGGGCCTAATACACTGCCCTGAGGTACACCGGCCCTTATTGCTCGTTCTTCTGATATAAAATCTGCTACTTTAACCGTAAATTTCCTATTTCTTAAATATGACTCCAATGTTTTATGCAATTCGTAAGGTAAAACGTTTTTGATTTTCCATAAAAGGCCTTCATGCCAGACCTTATCGAACGCCTGAGCTACATCGAGAAAAATAGCTGAACAGTACTCTCTGTGCTCGAATGCCTTCCTGATTTCGTTTGTAATTCTATTCACTTGCTCTACTGTGCCATGTTTAGCACGAAACCCGAATTGGTGGGTTGGTATTATATTATTTTCGTGGAGGAAAGGAGACATTTTTGATAGTAAAACTTTTTCGAATATTTTGGAAAGACAGGGTAAGAGACTTATTGGTCTGTAGGAAGACGGTTGTGTTAAGTCTTTTCCAGGTTTATCTATCATGATGATCTGCGACTTTTTCCACGAAATTGTATAGTACCCGAAACCAAGAATTGCATTAAAGAGCAAAGAGAGCACTGATATAGCAATATTTGGCAACTCAATTAACATTTTTGGAGTAATATTATCGTGTCCTGAAGACTTTTTCGGATTTAGCTCTTTTAGGATCTTGGTAATTTCATAAGTAGACGTCCTAATAGACACGCTTGACTCGTTTGCGATATTGGGCAAAGTTGGCAACTTAAAATTGTTTTTTGGACCATTGGGTTGAAATACCTTTTCTAGGTGATTTGCAAAGCAATTTGCCTTTTCCTCATTACTACGCGCCCAATTACCATTCAAATGTCTTATAGGCATGTTGGAATCTACTGGTGGCTTAAAAGACTTTTGGGCTTTCCAAAGAGAGTTTTTCTTACTTGAATTTGGACACAGGTGCTTTATATAATTTTCAGTATTATGTTCTTCATCGTGTTTAAGTGCTTTTTTTTTAACTTACGTACAGCCGATTTCAGTTGACGCAGAGTTGAAGGGGAACGACTTAATTGCCATTCACGTCTGGCTTGCCTTTTCTCATTTACAAGCTTTTCTATTTCAATATTAGAGATGTTTCTAAAAACCTTAACGTTTCTTTTAGGTGTTGCCAAGACAGCTGCATTAGTTATTACATCGTTGAATTCCATTATGTTTTCATCAATATCTCTTCCTGTACTTATTTTTAAATCTTTATAATATGTACATAAGGAATCAATGAAGATAGCGCAATAAAACTTTACACAAATAGTGCATATCACCTCTAGCTTCACTTGTGAAAAAAATTATGCCGAATTTAATAAAATTTCTTCAATAAGTTGCGAGAGTATAAAATGTTCGGTTGCACCCGAACTTAGCCTTTCCTTACTTGTTATTATTAAAATTATACAATTATTTTATTTTTTGGACCGACCACGTATATGATCTGTGGCTCAGATTGCTCAAGTCGCCTTATGTAACATGAGTTCCCACAGGAACATTGAATATGTCGAAAGCTCTGTTGAACTGTTAAAAAATATATTTATTTTCCAATCACTAGTGTTTTGATTTTAAAACGCCTTGTCCAAAATTTTCCAAGCATAGCTATGCTTTTTTGAGCTGTCTCATTTAGTTTACCCGTTACGCCATTCAAAGCTGCTTCAAAAGTCAACTTGATAGCCACAGAGCATGTCCAGAGCCAACTAAACACAATCTGGCAGCACCATCGGCAGGCATCGTAAACCGTCATCAGTTAATAGTGGATCGTAAAAATTTCAACGAGATTTGGGGAAATGCGTTACGACGCAAACCGCGAAATTTACTTTTTTTTTTTTTGCTCACAGTGATTTTTCAATATTTTTTTGCTTTAGCCAACTAATGGAAAATTAACATAGACAACAGCTGTGAAATAATACCAGAAAAAATCGGCTTAGAGAGTGAGGAATAACGAAAAAAAATGTTGATGTGCATTTCAGGTACTATGAATGGTTCAGTGTGGCAGCAAACAGAGAAAGTGGATTTTGAAGTATTTGATCCATATTGTAGAAGCAATATTACGCAAACATTCGACTGACGATTCCACGACCATAGATAAGTCAAAATTTATTAAAAAATTGGTTGTTTAAAATTGAGTCAGAAACCATCACTAATTCTGAAGTCTGATGTACGGCACAAATGGACTTAGGTTTGGCAGCGAATGTTAACGTGGTTTCACTGTTAGTCTTCTTAAAAGCATCATATAAAGTTAAATATTTCGGGCAAAGAGTATAGAGCTCTCATTATTAATGAAGTCTGTGTCATAGCAGCTGCGCTTGGCATCGTGCGACAATTTAATTACCTGCAAAATGACAGCTGTTAAAATACGCTTCCGTAATTTCACGAAACATGTTTCACCTACATACATATATCAAGGCATAGTACTCCAGCTCCTCTCCTTGTTTTCCAAAATTGTCATTTAATTATTAAACTCAGTTACGAGTGCTCTTGAGACATACTTGCCCATAATGAGCATTAGGTGTTGGGCATGGGTATATAACACAACGTCGTGAGTTGCAGTGCGTTCGTGCAGACATTTCGGTAGGTTGAACAGCTGTTGTCGTCGGTGCTAATGCTGAAGGCGTTGTCAGTTTGCACTGTTCACATTTTGTAATGACATTGTTTCTAACGCCTACCCCATTTCATATTCAATTGTGCACTGACTATCGTTGTCATCGTTTTGTAAGTTTTTTTAGCATTGCAGTCGTTATCAACATTTACGCTTATTTGCGTCTTGTTAAATCTAAATTTATTTAATTTTCGAAATTTTGTTAGCCTTGTACAAATGACATTATATATATTTGTGTAATTGTATTTACATATACACATTATTTTAAGTCGTCGCTAAATATATATAATCACGTGCAAGAAGTTGCTTATGAGCGCCGAAATGTATGCTTATGTTAAAAATTGTGAGTTTCTGACTAAGTCCGGTACACTTTAATATGAGTTGGAGATTAGTGACTTTTTTTTGTTTTTTATTATAAATCTATGACGATCTAATTGATGGTTTGGAGAAGCTTGACTATTTCAACTTTTATTATTCTTCTACAGAAATTTTTTCTGTAGCACTATTGCACAATTCAACTACTGCAATTCCATCAACCCATTTGCATTTCTATCCGGTCGGGACAATGCTTGAAGAATGTTCAGAAAAGATAAAATGCAAGAACTTACATTACAATCATAATATATTGGAACGCTGCCATTCGAAGGCAACCGCTTACCTGGAAGTCCTGCTTTCCTTTACAACGGGCGTACGTTAGTAATGAAAACCATCAGAATCCTTAAATTTCATTATAAAGATGCCACAGAAGTGCTGCACTCAAAATGGTATACAAAATTTGAAATGGGCGTGGTTACGACCACTTAAGGGTCAAAAATCTCCGAAACTACTCGACTAACTTCAATGAAATTTGGTTCATAATATCTTCCTGATTTCCCAATGATATGTAGGACAATAATCCAAATAGGTTCACAACCATGCCTACTTCCCATATACCAGAACTGTGAAGTTGTTCTGAATAGTTTACTTTACAATATATAAAGTAAGCACTAGTAATGATCCCGAACAGAACCTTGCGAAAATAATGTATTTAAAGAGTGTCATCGCCCTTCTAAAAACGTCGAAATTTGTCCATAAGTTTTCAAGACCCTATAAATCGAATATGAGGACCTCAGTACTTCTCAAAAAAGTTTACCGAAATTATATGTAGTTAAGTCTCTCAGATATTTTGAAGAAATTTTGAGGGCATATGTTTCTTCTAATAATATGTCTCCGTTCCAAAAATGATTGAAATCTGGTCATAACTCCATCTTTTTCCCATATACTTAATATTAGGGTATATACGAATTGACGAATATGGGTCAAATGTGGTTACATTTTATACTAAATTGCGGGAGTATAAAATGTTCGGTGACCCCCGAACTTAGCCCTTGCTTACTTGTTGTAATTTTAGTTTAAATTCTGATTACCGTTGCAATACTTTCATACTTATTTGCTTTTAAGCGTGTGTATAAGTAAGCCAAAGCTCCGGTGTTGCTGCAGTGACAGAAGAAACCAGTAAGACCAGTAAGACTATTAATTTAATGCAGTGACGTGAAGCGACCCAATGACTCCCCCTTCGACGGCAACAATGAAAATCCACACAACATTCATTGAGTTAATGTACTAGTATTAACTATAGTATTTTGTGTGATATAAAGAGTTTTTCAATAAGAGCGGCTTTTTTTAATAAAAAAACGATTTGGGATATCAATGACATTCTTTATTCCTGAGAATGTACATTTGATGACATCATGTGTGAAACTCGATTTCTATTTTGGTAAATCTTCCACGGTTTTCAAGCATAAATCGGACGATACTTCTGCAATTTCACGTTCGATATTCGTACGAAGCTCATCAATCGTCGCTGATTTGTTGGCATAGGCCATAGACTTAACGTAGCCCCACAGGAAATAGTCTAACGGCGTCAAATCATGACATTCACTGTGTGGCTTGTGGCGTCGTCCTATTGAAACTACATATTGTCCAAGTCCATATCACCCAATTCGGGCTAAAATTATTCCGATCACCATTCACCACAGCCACCGCCGGCCCATAAATCGCACCAAACCGTATTTTTTCGGGATGCAATGATGACCCACGAAATACGTGTGGAATGACCAATAATCCATATTTTGCTTATTGACGAAACCATTCAGCCAGAAATGAGCCACATCGCTGAAGATGATTTTTCGATGAAAATCCAGATCATTTGCAAGTCCAATTTACGAACATACGACGAAACATCAAGCAACTTCTGTTCTTGCGTCAATTTAATCTTTTAAGAATGTAGGCCAAGATCTTTTCGCAAAATTTCCCACAACGACGTCACAGAGATGCCCAGCTTTTGTGAACGACGTATGAGAGACTGATTTGGATTTACGTCGTTTGCTGTCCCTATCGGTCTACTTTGTTAGCGTCTTATCCTTCCCTTCACAAATTGACAAACCAAGCGTTAGTGCTTAGCCCGGAATAAATCAAATTGCTGATATTCCTTTGTGTGACATGCGATGACATCAATCGCTGATATGCTGACAGGTCGATGGAAAATGTATTATGCGATTATGAGCAAAGTTGATCTAGATATACGCTTAACAAAAGTTCTTCTTAGTAAATGTTCAGTTTGTTAAGTATCCTGAATCGATTTTAGGGGTTCTTCATAAGAAAACAATGATTCATAAGTGTCGATAAATTTTCATACTGAAAATTCCTATTATTTTAAATTGGTCATGCTTGCCTTATATAATCGTATATTCAAAGCTTCGCTTGCTCTCCGTAAATCCTTATAACCCTCCACTTAAATGTTTTTTCATAACGAAATTTTTTGGATTGCTCACATTTAAGCGTCTAAAATATGTTGGTTTAGAATTATGCATGTAATCATGCACAAATATTTCAACACAGATTTGAATGGCAGCTGTTCAAATACTGTCAGTTATATTGCATAAATATTAGTAATTCAAATCAGTTGAATGGTATTTTACTTGTAGTGAGTGGCATTTTGACAAGAATGATTTCTCAAAACTGAAGTCAGCAGGTAGTAGGATTGAGGAGGGAAGGAATATAGTAAGCAAGTTTATGATTATTATTCAAGACTAAAGTTTAAATAAACTTTATTCAATTCCATGTACCTACATTACAGCTGTCCTAAATACCAAACCTTTTAGCAGCGTTATTTTCATTGTTTTTAATTCTTTCCACATCTCTTGACACAACTAAATAGTTCAGCCCTTAAGTCTCATGTCATTTGAACACAAAACATTGAATTAAATTATTCAGCAATGCAAATTAGAAGAGACCGTAGCTGAGTACAGAACAGTTCTCTGTAAAAATGCAGAAAAAGAGGAACAATACATAAACATGGTGCTATGGAAGGAGGAAATATATGTAAATGGTATGGAAAGTGTTTTATATTGTCGCCGTTGTGCTATTTTTTCTTTGGAAACAGTAATAGATATAGTTGGAATGAAAAATTTAAATTACTTATATACTTTACGTAGTCAGAGGATAAAGATGTAGTGTTGTAAACAGTGAAATGAAAATAATTTAAGTGGTTACATGAGTTTTAAAACTGCCTATTTTCAGTATTTTTTCATTTAAGGAGAATATTCCCATTCTCGATTTCTAATTTTGACGATTTTCAATGGGCTGATAAATAAACATAAATTATTTTTTAGTGTTGTAAGTTTGCATACATTTATTTGAAGAGTTAAAAAAGAAGAAAACATTTGTTCATAATTTTTTTGTTGTAGTTGTTGTTTTTTGTGATCAAACAAAAGTCCTTCTTTTCGGCGATGCATGTGATTTCCGCTCACTGGAACATCTGAAACCAATTCAAAGAGGATTAGAAAGAGTACATTTTTGACTCTGATTTGAACCAGGATTATTAATTTCCCACAAAAATTAAGAAAACGGCGAACCTTTGAAATTTTTTTTTTTTTAAATCGCCTTTTTTTCAGCCACAAATCAAGTTGAAAAGTAAAGAAGATCTTCACCGATTTGTTTTATCTTAGTGTATTCCATAGCTTTATATGTATAGAATAAAGTATTAAAATTTGGAACCGATTGGATCAATAGGTTTTGAGTTGCGAATTGCGAGTTGCTCTCGCCGTCGCCTGTCGCTTCTACCATAAATCGGATATATCTTCAAGAGTTTTTTAAATTTTCACTTGTAATTTTAAAGGAATATTCTTGAATAATTATAGGCTCGAATTAAATTAAAAAAAAAAACGGGAATGGCGGGTCCCCTTAATTATTTTTGTCAAGCTTTCTATTGTCTTAAAGATACAAATTAATGAGGAATTACTGAAATGTTCGAATAAATATATTAAAAACGCTGTCATTGCGACGTCATTTTCGGTGAGACCTAGGGATCATATACACCAGAGTGGAGCTTAATTTTTGAAAATATCTGGAAATAAAAAATATTTTGATAATTCCCTACAATTTATTATTGAAATATTCATACAGCGAAAGTAGAACATAAGAAAATAAAAGTGAATATAGTATATAAAATAGTTTACACTGTTATTAAAGATGACCGCACTTTAATTTTATTCTGGAGAGCAAAATCCATTATCACGTGCATATAACAAATTTGTTCAAACACATTCATATGTGCCCTAATTTGTCTCAAATTGCTTTGTTTACTTAAGCTAAACATTTTATTTTCTATTTTTGTAGTACTCGCCAAAAAGTCGTGTCACATGTCACGGACATTTTGTCTTTATTCGTCCGACATATTTGTTGGCATTTTTCGCATATTTTGCAAAAAACTCAAGCAATATGCATTGCTAACGACTAAATTTATTGGTAAACTCACTTAAGGCAACAATTCAGCGAAGCACCCATATACAAACTGAATATCTCACACATTCACTTACAAAGATACATATGTATGTACATACAAATCTATGTGGGATGCTGCAAGTGTGCATTCATTTGTAATGGAGAGATATACACATTTAAGGAGTGCATATATTTTTTATGGCTTTTGTACGTGTTTTCATGTTTTGTGTCCTTTTCCTTATTACTCCCAACCGCTCATTTGTGAAACGTGCTTTTGAGGTTATGAATGCGTCAATGTTTAAAATATATTATTTGACTTCGAATAAGAAGACCGTTTTCCAAAGAGTGAATTTAAATATGATTAATATTATTTAAAATGGAATGGATAAATTATTGAGAATGGAGAAAATTTAGAAAATGACAATAGGTTTATCTACTTTTACTTTAATAAAAAAGTGTAGAAAATATAAGATATTTTAAAACAAAAATTCACTTCATCTTGTCTGACTTTAATAGTTAAACGAAAATTGACTTTACCGCCACCAAGAGTTGTTATCGAACCACTGTATATAATCTAACCTCCTCCACTGAACTTTTGCTCCTGCACTTATTGCTGTTACTGTTGTAGATGTACTGATAAAGCGTGACAATTCTGTAGCCTGCTGTAGCATTACTTCGCTTGACGAATTCTGTGGCAGTTAAAGAATTCAAGCACAGTGGAGCGCAAGGTTATTCCAGTGGGAGAGAGTGAAGACAGGAGGTGAAAAATAAGAGAAAACAAGTAAGGAAGGGCTAAGTTCGGGTGCAACCGAACATTTTATACTCTCGCAATTTATATATTTAACTTTATTTATATTATATAATACACAATTTGACCCACATATTCGTATAAAATCCATTGAAAGTTGGAAACCATAATATTAGGTTAGAAGCACCGAAGTCCTCGTGTTCGATATATGGGGCCTTAAAAACCTATGGTCCGATTTCGGCGATTTTTAGAATGGGGCTGCCACACTATAAACATAGTATTTGTGCAAAGTTCTGCACCGATATCTTCACTATTTATATATTGTAAAGTAACCGATTCAGATCGTCTTCAAAGTTCTGGTATATGGGAAGTAGGCGTGGTTGTGAAGCGATTTGGCCTATTTTCACAACATATCATTGGGATGTAAAAAAACTATTACGAACCAAGTTTCATTGAAATCGGTCGAGTAGTTCCTGAGATATGGTTTTTGGCCCATAAGTGGGCGATGCCACGCCCATTTTCCATTTTGTAAAAAAATCTGAGTGCAGCTTCTAGCTGCCATTTCTTATGTGAAATTTAGTGTTTCTGGCATTTTTCGTTACTGAGTTAACTCACTTTTAGTAAGTTTCAACCTAACCTTTGTATGGGAGGTGGGCGTGGTTATTATCCGATTTCAACTATTTTCATGGTGTGTGGTGGGGTACGTAAGAGAACTGACTGCAGAAAGTTTGGTTTATATAGCTTTATTTGTTTGCGAGATATATACAAATACCCGATTTGGGGGCGGGGCCACGCCCACTTTCCCAAAAAAATTACATCAAAATATGCCCCTTCCTAGTGCGATCCTCTATTCCAAATTTTATAACTTTTATAACTTTATTTATGGCTTAGTTATGACACTTTATGAGTTTTCGGTTTTCGCCATTTTGTGGGCGTGGTAGTGGTCCGATTTTGCCCATTTTCGAAAGCAACCCCCTCACGGTCCCAAGGAACGTGTGTTCCAAGTTTCATCAAGATATCTCAATTTTGACTCGTCTCGTCACCCTGATCATATTGATATATATAACCCTATATCTAACTCGTTTAGTTTTATGACTTACAAACAACTGTTATGTGAACAAAACTATAATACTCTCTTAGCAACTTTTGTTGCGAGAGTATAAGAATGATTAAAGTTATTGAAAATGGAATGAATAAATTATTGAGATTGGATGAAAATTTTGAAAATTACATTAACTTTATCCACTTTAACTTTAATAATAAAGTGTAGAAAATATGAGATATTTTAAAACAAAAATTCACATTATCTTGTCTAACTTCAACAGTTAAATGAAAATTATCTTTGCCTCCACCAAGAGTTGTTCTCGAACCACTATATATGTATATAATCTAACCTCCTCCACTGAACTTTTGCTCCTGCACTTATTGCTGTTACTGTTGTAGATGCACTGATAAAGCGTGACAATTCTGTAGCCTGCTGTAGCATTACTTCGCTTGACGAATTCTGTGGCAGCTAAAGAAGTCAAGCACAGTGGTGCGCAAGGTTATTCCAGTGGGAGAGAGTGAAGACAGGAGGTGAAAAATAAGAGAAAAAAACAATAACCATAAGTGGCATTATTAAAATTGTGAAATAGAAAAATTGCCGCGACGTGTGGAGTACACTTGTGAGAGAGTGCGTTCATACTTATTTATGTATTTGTTAAGTTTGGCGGTGACAATGGGATCTATATGAGAGCAGAAAAATTGGTTGAGAATGCTCAAGAAGAAATTTTAAACCAAAATATATACATATATAAGTTGATGGAGACAAGCTTGGATAGTTTTGAAATTACGAGTGCTTAATAATATATTAGTTTTATAGTTCTTATTTGGAAAGATCGGTTTTTCCAAGCTAGAGTTGATAAGCGGTTGGCTAGGGTTGATGTACGCCCTTATATGCCAAAGCGTTTGTTGTTAACCGGATATACTATTTTGTAGACATAATGGGCCTAATCATTGAATCCGTTTCCACAAAGAAATGGTTTGATTCGATTTAAAAATTTTAAGTTCAAATCATTGAACCATATCGAAAATAAAATTTATAATCAAATTGAAAGCACTTACCGACTCGAAAAAATACATTCCGGGGCTAATAGATCTGGATAATTGCGAAATCATTGAATTCGTAAAATCGAAAAGTTCGATCGAGATCTATATGTTGATAAGTGAGTTACGGAAATTTAAAAGACAAACGATTTGTAAGTTTTTATGTAAACAATTACTAATGACGGACTAAATTATATTTTAAATGGGTATTTTAGAGACAAGAGATAAAAACACAATATCAAAAATAAATTTGAAGTGTTCGAAAGCGATATAAAGTTACCCTTCAAAATAGCGAAATAATTTTCTCAAAGTGCCTGAGGCGAATTAAATACTTTTTGAGAAGAAATTTCACATTCATTAAACGGCGTAGGCTCTCCAAACCAGAAGAAACCTGGATTAAAGAATATGTGTAGTCCTTCATTGAGTAAAATTAACTTCACTCGATGAGGATGTAAGTTTTAATTGTATTTTAAACGAAGCAAAAAACAGACAAATTAATTGATCAAATTTATCGATAAAGATCGATAAGTTTTACGTTCTCACTTTGTGGTAAAACAGTTTATCAACGGAATAAATGATTGCATGGAAATTTTCTATGAAAAATCTTTATCGTATTGAAATCGAATTCGCTGCGGATTCAATGATTAGGCCCAATATTTTGCAAATATTTTTCGTTTTAAATAAACAGTTTAAAATAAAAGTGAACAGAATTTCCCTAGCTCAATTTTAGCCGGCCATAATTTTATTTTTTTTTTTAAGCCTGCCGACTGAATATTTATATAAACTGCCAGTTTAAAATAGAAAAAATAATTGTTTTACAGTAAAAGTACAAGTCAGTGCATCATATGTAGCATGTAAGTATTTATGGACAAACTTTTCTCTTGGCTACCATTTTTGAACACACACACAGTGTTTATGTACAAGCTGTAAACAACCGAAAATATTCACCTACGTAAAAAAGCGTTTATGCAGTCGGATATTGTTTCAAGCTACACGCAACAGTGCATATGTTTAGCAATATTTCTTGCATATGTCACATTTCATTTATTCATTTCATTCGCTCATGCATACTTTTGTTGAGTGATTCGATATGTCTGTATAATTGTTTGTGCTCTGGATGCCATTTTGAGCCCATAAACTTGAGAGTGTTGCATTGCAGTTGTCTGCAGCTTATGGACCTTCACATACAAATTGCATATCTATGTGCCTGTTATTGTTACAATATTTGCTACATCGGGGATTTTCAAAAAGACAGAGAGGCCTTTACTTGTCAATAAAATCATTATTTTGACCTGTTTTTGCAATATAGCTTATACTGTAATCTTACTTAGTGAGTTTTTCAGTAATTTTTTTGGAAATCTCTTCTAGATTGACATCTTTAACCAACTTTAAATGGTTAATTTTCAAACAATTGTCTACACAAGCTGAAATGTTGCTCATGCGCACCATTGCGATTTAAAAAAACTCCGTTTACTGTCCAAAATTTGGATGAGTCTGTGAAAAATATTAAAATATTACTAATCACGAAGAACTGAGCAAATGATACCAATTCAGTTGATGAAACTATAACTAAATATACATAAAATACTCAATTTAATAAATACATGCAGCGTTATTTGATGTACCATATATATATATATATATATATAATATATAAATTATGAATTAAAAAATGACTTGATTTATTGCTCGTTTTTTTTTAAATATATTACGTAAACATCATTTCAATTGCTCACTCTAACACGTTTTGAATATTTGATTTCACAAGTTCTGTGCTTAATAAACTGTGGCTGACAGTTTGACACATTTCTTAGCTACACAACCAACGGGATGACTTTTAAAAAGTTGAAAATGTTTACGAGAAAAAAAAAGTGTTTAGTTAGGTATTCGACGGCGAAACAAAAAAAAAATTGAATTTTTGGCAGAGGCTTTTATGAAACAAAATTGATCGATTTTTTGTAGCTATGAAACCGATGTAACCCCTCTTGCAAACAAGGCCATTAATGGGATCATGAATTTTGTACAACACTCAAGTATCGTTATGGTTAACATCAATTCAAAATCAACAACTAGTTGTTACCACATAATTAGTGTTGTGTGATATGGCACTTATAATGTCAATTGCCGCACCCTTTTTTCGCTATTTTCTTTATAATTATAACCGCCTATTTATTTTAATTTACATCATTAATATTCACTTAATTTTGCGTCATTTAAGTTTATTACTCCTAAAAATATTGATGATGAAACCCTGTTTTACTAAAAAATTTAATTAAACGTTTACTTTACTTTGTACATATATTCGCAAGTAATAGAACTGTGATTTCAAAGCCTTACAGTGACCAACAAAGAATGGACTAATATTGATGCATAATTAAGCACTAAAGGGCCAGTTTCCGCTGCCTTTGAGTGGTTTCATCTGCTTACACTTCTTTGTCTTGTACAACGGCGTTGTTGCTACAGCATTGTCATTCACAAAATACAGATTGTGATTAATTTAATGATCAACAATGGAGGAGCACACTACGAGAAAAAGCAAAAAGTAAAAAGTAAATCTTACTAACTTTCCGAAAGATCGCCAACGTATGACTCAGTACGCTTGTGCTAATTATTGTAGTACAAATAGTAATAATTATAATTAATTTAATACAATTTAATCACATTTGGTGGCAAATGACAATGCAAGCGACAGGAAATGGCAGACCACAGGACCAAAGTTACATTTGCTTAAAGTGGAAGGAATGTTCTACAGGCAAGTAGAAGTAGAGTCAAGAGGTATCAAAACTGAGTCGAGAGTCTGCGGTAGTTGAGTCAGGCTGTTGAGTATCAAGAGCACTGAAGTACATGAAAAAATTAATGAATGGTACATTTAGCAAAGCGAAAGTTATAATTGTGTTGGCAAATTTTGCTTATTTAAGAATATAATAGAAATATTTAAAACAAAATGTATGTAAGCCTAAGGACATTTTATCATGTAGCTGGTATGTATGTAGATAGACGAAAATACAATATAAGAGGACAATTTAATTTTGCATTATTTCTTCACTTATCTATTTCGTAATACTTTTTTTAGAATGACCACTAAGGATCAATAACTCCATGTAGACGCACATGCTACAGACGTATATGCATGCGCAGGCCGTATGAGTAATATCCTTAATGCCCTCTACAGAATTAAGTTGCCAAGCAAATGATGTACATTAACAATATGATGTACATTTACAATAAATGAACGACCAACTGTTTGGCATTAATTACTTACTTACACCAAATTGATTACTTAATATTACATGTGTGAAAGGCGCAACAACAAGAAAAGGATGCTTGATAACTCCATCCCACTCAGTTCGATCATGTCCATATGTGAACATTTTTATAAGGGCACTTAACTTAATGATGATTTATATGATACAAGTGTTATAGTCTCACCGCGTCGAAAGCCACTCAGTAATTACAATCGGGATACCAAAATTTGTGTGCGTTTACAATTACTTATTAGTCGTTTTCAAATATTTGCAGAAATATATGTATATACATATAGCTCATAACTTATTGCAAATGGCTCAAAGTCTAGCGGGATGAATTCATATTCAGGAAGCATTTTTTCAAACAGTTTCAAATGATCTAATTTTTAACTCAGAAATACACATTCCCTAATATATTTGTGATATTGTTCTGCAAGATTAAATATGAAAAGTATGAAATCGCTTATAAATAGTGCTTACTTGCTGACACATTTTTAATTTTCAAATAAATTTAACAACTAGATTACAATGACATTTCTGCCTTCAAATCGTTCAAACATTGAATGATAAAGGTAGTGTAGCTGAGTATGTTTTTCTTCATTTAACATATGTTCTGCGATACGGGTGATGAAGTTGAAAACATTGCATTACGCATATTAATTGATGCATGACAATCTTTTGAGGTCTTCATTTATAGCCCATTTCCCAACATGACTAAACCAATCAGAGCCCACAGTGGAATAAAGTTGCTCATCAGTACACTTCTCATGAAGTACTTAGTATGTAGACAGTCACTTGACAAGTGTCAATTTGATAGACCGTTCAGCTTTGCCTCGATGTATGATTTATGCAAGCATTTGTTGGCTATATTTTGCCGTATACCAAAGCAATGATATACATAATACATCTAGGAGTGGTTTTGTGATACGTATGTATAGTATGCTGAGGAGTATGCAGACTTAATTACCAGAAACATTGGCAATCCATAAATAGTTACACACTGATCCGAATAAAATTTGTTGTATAACGCAATTGATGCGTTTGAGCCGAGCACTAAAAGAAAGACGGCCACAGACAGTCCAGCATGACAATACTCGGCCTCACGCCGCAAAGGTGGTCAAAAAATATTTGGAAAAATATTTGGGAGATCTTACCCCACCCACCGTATTCTCCAGACGTTGCTCCATCTGACTACCACTTGTTCCGATCGATGGCACACGGTCTAGCTAACGAGTACTTCATTTCTTATGAAGAAGTAAAAAATTGGATTGATACTTGGATCGACTAGAAAAATGAGGAGTTCTTTCGTCACGGAATACGCATTCTGCCAGAAAGATGGTCAAAGGTAGTAGCTAACGACGGCCAATATTTTGAATAACATTTCTGCAACCGTTTTTATAGAATAAAGCCCTAAATTTACAAAAAAAAAAAACAGCGGAAGCAAAATTATAGACCTATACTTTTCAAGTATTAGTTTTTGAAAAGCTCTTAATTAAACTAAAGGATATTCAATTCAATTCAATTCAAAATAAAATGTACAGACTACATAAGACTCTAATTGATTGAATTAGGAACATGTTTATACTTCTCAGTTATTTGGGTTGAATACAAATAAATACTAGTCTCTTAACTTATGGTTACATATATACATACATACCAACACATATATAAGTATATTGCAAGACTTTTGAAAATGGAGTTGTTATCTGCTCTGTTAAATCACTGTTAATATTGTATTAGTAGACTTTTGGGAGTCTACTTGTGACAGCTTGTCAGCATGTTCTCCGCAGACTTGCGAGTTTAGCAAAAATCACATTTATCAATAACCGTTAAAAGTGGGAGGCGTCGACAGATTAGAACATTTATAGCTGAGTAGATTAGTAAGACTTTGAGTGAGGAGTAGGAAGCATTAATAGCTAAATTAATAGCAGAAAAAAATATATAATATAACTGAACACAGTTGTGAAAATTGTCTCTTAGACAAATGGTAATATAATTTGTATTCTAAAAGTAATTTAAAGCATTCTAAGAATAAACATTTTAAGTTTTTTTTCTTTCATTCAGTGAAACACGACGCATATAACCAACGCATGAAAGTATATGGAAAATAACAATTGAATTCCGCAAGAAATATATTAATCACATTTCTTTCTTTGTAAGCACATGTTATAGAACGGATAATAGTACAGGGTGCTCACATGCTTCGTCTTATAACTATTCTAATTCAATAGTACACTATATAAATAAACCAATAGTACTTGTTTTAAGAATATTTAAATTTGTTGAAGTGAATAAGTGATTTTCTTCGAGTGAAATTTTTTATCTATTGAGAATTACTATAAAAAAGATAAATCTGTTATTGCAATATGTTCCTAGAAAAATTTCGTACATCTGTACAACTTTATCGATAAATACTCGAATCATCCGGCTTTTATTTGGTTGTTGACGTCAATGAATTTTTGAAATTTTAATTTAATGCAAGTGGGTTGCTTGGTGGTCTATACTGCGTGACTGATTAGACTGTCCTATTGAAGGAATTGTTAAAATCGGTTTATATGGCTTTATATGGCGTTTATACTGAATTATATGAGCACATAAATGTCCATAAAAAAATAATAAAAGTATTTGTGAAGGCTTCAAGATAAAATGCATTTTGATAATCAGAAATTTCGAATAAAATTTATACACTCAACCAGGAGCTCTCATTATATTTTTTTAATAAGCTAAATGACATTATTATTACCAATGCTTTCGGTTACGCGTTAGCTATAGAACAATATGTTGAATGTTCTTTAATATTATGATTAATGAAGTGAAAAGTGGTTCATAAAATTTACAATAAGTATATATCTTTAGCTCACCAATTGCTCAAGACACATCAACACAGCTGAGCATGAAGGCCTGCCGAAATAAGAAATAAGAAAATAATCCTTAGCAAAGTCAAACACAAAAGATGTGAATGAGTTAAAAGGTTCGTGAAAGTGTGTCTTTCAATAATGCGGCATAGCTAATGAAGAAGTAGATGCTCTTTTACCAAACTTTAATTGGGCGGTCAAAAAGGTTTTGATTTTCTCATTATTATTATTTATTCCTCATTCCAATCTAGGCATGCTTCTTGCACTCACTTTAACTTTTTGATTGTTTTTTTGTGACGGCGGCGAAGTTGAATAATATTTGTATTTAATTTCACTGGTAAGGATTCGAATTTATGAGAGTATGGTAGCAGCCGTACAGTTTTATACCATTTTGCGGACAAATTACAAAGTTTACAATAATGTAATGTTACTAAATATTGGGAAAAATGTAAAAATATGATTTAAAATATTTATTTTCTAAATTAAAAAAATTATTATAAATGGAGAAAAATACCTTGATGTCCTTTTTTTTAATGATTTCATTCTTATAAAAATGGTAAAAAAATAACAACCAACCAAAGTAAAAAAATACAAAATAAAATTAAGGATAATATTATATAAAATGTAGAACGTCAGCAAAGTGCAACGAAATGTGAGAAGAGAAAAATGTAGGATTGAGTTGCAGCAAAAAATGTTGCAGTAAAAAACTTCCCTTCTCCGCCAGTCCTCACAAGCAACGTTGCACAACCACTGAGCTAAAAAAACTGTTAAACCTCTGGCATCTACCACACCAAAGGACGCTTGGATGCTTGGTCTATTAGTCCTTGCTCAATTCGCTAGCAACTCAAGCGTGTGGCAGCAAACCTCGAGAAAAAACAATATGTATAAACCAATTGAAGTTGCATAAACGCGTAAAATTTTAACAAGCGAACATTTTAAATGCTATTGCAGTATAGAGCTAATTATGAGTGAGAAACAAGTTTAGATTTACAGCGCTTGCTAACACCAGTAATGTTTCGCCCAACGCCAAGACCATATTTAAATGCAAGTTAGTGTGCACTCGTGTTGACGTAGCGTGCAGGTTAGTTTTCTCAAGTTCACATATATATAGTTTATGCAAGGTGTTCAACTATGTAACCTTGACTTGTATTTTGTGTAACAGCAGTAAATTTAAAATTGCAATAAAGGAAAATTATGGACTGTAAGGAATCCATTATTATAAAGAATTGCAGCATTATTACTTGGCTCCTTACCACTCTTCGATGTTGGATAAATTTCAGTCTTGGCGTTACTTCTTATTAAAAAGTGAATTGATTGCCTCTCTGAACCAATTATAGACCGCACGTCTGTACAATTCTACTTGTTTTCGTTTTTTCAGACCTGATCATTCAAGTCTCACTCGATTGATATTTTTAAGATTCCCAAGTTGCATTTCGGTATTTTAGTTTTAAGCCAAAGTTGCTGTGTCGCCATACATAGTTATTTGCAGTAAGGCAAACAATATTTCTACTTAGGGAGGAGTGCTACGGAAGTTACGAAAGCGTTCAAGTGTCGACGTTGCTGGTACTGGTGTAGCGCAAAACATCAACATTGAAATGTTGACAACCAATTTGCATTTCCTGAATTGTTTTCCCAACTAAACGACAGCGGAAGTGTCGAACGCTTGTTTTTTTTTTTTTTTTAATTTAGTAGTGGAACTCTAATGGCGGACCATTGATTGTGCGGTTTGATATTAGCGCTATGTTGGGCTTTGTCTTTTTTATCGCATAAACATTTAGTGTTTTTGTGGCTCCTGCTAAATGGGAAGTTGGTTTTTATCAAGTCAGTTGCGTTTTCACACTATCTGTCTTTACTGGTGTGTTTGTAGTATTCTGTGTATTGGCGCAAATTTTTTTGTGTTAGTATTTAAAAAAAAATTGGGAAATGTTACTAAGCTTTCGCAACTGTCTCCAGCTTGCGGCGTGCATTTTGTGTGGAGAATGTTGGCATAAGTTTCCACAATGGCTCTTTATTTCGAGTCGCTTAGGTAAGTAGGCTTGTGTATGATATGCAAGTATGTGGGTGTGCACTAAACACATTGCTAAGTGTAGTATCCTCGATCAATTTTACTTATATTGTGTGTATGTTATTGGCGTTCAACCGTTTAGCCGGTTATAGCCGAATCGATGAGAGCGCGCCACTCTTCTCTTTCCTTCGCAGTTCGGCGCCAGTTGGAGATTCCAAGTGTAACCAGGTCGCTCTCCACCTGGTCCCTCCAACGGAGTGGAGGCCTTCCCCTTCCTCGGCTTCCTCCGGCGGGTACTGCATCAAACACTTTCATGGCTGGAGTGTTTTCGTCCATTCGGAGTACATGACCTAGCCAGCGTAGCCGCTGTCTTTTTATTCGCTGAACTAGATATTTCGTTTTGTCCTCATTCACCTCCAGAGCCATTCGCTTCGCCTCCTTATCCATGCGGGAAAAAGCAGAACAAAAGGCGCGGTTGCTGCTTCCTATGATATCAATATCATCGACGTACGCCAGGAGCTGTACACTCTTGTAGAGGATTGTACCTTCTCTATTTAGCTCTGCAGCTCGAATTATTCTTTCCAACTTCAAGTTAAAGAAGTCGAACGATAGTGAGTCACCTTGTCTGTAACCTCGTCTGGTATCGAACGGCTCGGAGAGGTCCTTCCCGATCCTGACGGAGCTTTTAGTGTTGCTCAACGTCAGCTTACACAGCCGTATTAGTTTTGCGGGGATACCAAATTCAGACATCGCGGCGTAAAGGCAACTCCTTTTCGTGCTGTCGAAAGCAGTTTTAAAATCGACAAAAAGGTGGTGTGTGTCGATCCTCTTTTCACGGGTCTTCTCCAAAATTTGGCGCATGGTGAATATCTGGTCCGTTGTTGATTTTCCAGGTCTAAAGCCACACTGATAAGGTCCAATCAGTTTGTTGACGGTGGGCTTTAGTCTTTCACATAGTACGCTCGATAGAACCTTGTATGCGATATTTAGGAGGCTGATCCCACGGTAATTGGCGCAGATTGTGGGATCTCCCTTTTTATGGATTGGGCAGAGCACACTGAGATTCCAATCGTCAGGTATGCTTTCTTCCGACCATATTTTGCAAGAAGCTGATGCATGCACCTTATCAGTTCTTCGCCGCCGTATTTGAATAGCTCGGCCGGTAGACCATCGACCCACGCCGCTTTGTTGTTCTTCAGGCGGGTAATTGCTATTCGAATTTCTTCATGGTCGGGTAATGGAATATCTATTCCATCGTCATCGATTGGGGAATCGGGTTAGCCATCTCCTGGTGTTGTACTTTCACTGCCATTCAGCAGGTCGGAGAAGTGTTCCCTCCATAATCCCAGTATGCCCTGGACATCGGTTACCAGATTACCACCTTGGTCTCTACATGAGGATGCTCCGGTCTTGAAACCTTCGTTAAGTCGCTTCATTTTTTCATAAAATTTTCGAGCATTACATCTGTCTGCCAGCTTCTCAAGCTCTTCGTACTCACGCATTTCGGCCTCTTTCTTTTTTTGTCTGCAGATGCGTCTCGCTTCCCTCTTCAGCTCTCGGTATCTATCCCATCCCACACGTGTTGTGGTTGTTTGCAACGTTGCGAGGTAGGCAGTCTGTTTTCTCTTCGCTGCGAGACGGCATTCCTCATCGTACCAGCTTGTTTTTTGTCGTTGCCGAAATCCAATTGTTTCGGCTGCAGCGGTACGCAGTAAGTTTGAGATGCCGTTCCACAGTTCGCTTATACCGAGATGCTGATGAGTGCTCTCAGAGAGCAGGAGTGCAAGTCGAGTAGAGTATTTCGTGGCTGGTTGCGATTGCAGCTTTTCGACGTCGAACCTTCCTTGTGTTTGTTGACGGGCGTTCTTTGCTGCACAGAGGCGGGTGCGTATCTTCGCTGCAACCAGATAATGGTCCGAGTCTATATTTGGTCCTCGGAGCGTACGCACGTCTAAAACACTGGAGACATGTCTTCCGTCTATCACAACGTGATCGATTTGGTACGAGTGTTTCGATCCGGGGACAGCCAAGTAGCTTGATGGATTTTCTTATGCTGGAATCTAGTACTACAGACGACCATATTTCGGGCCTCAGCGAAGTCGATCAGCCTCAGGCCGTTTGGCGATGTTTCGTCATGGAGGCTGAATTTTTCGACTGTTGTGCCAAAGACACCTTCTTTACCCACCCTGGCATTAAAATCGCCAAGCACGATTTTGACATCGTGGAGGGGGCAGCGCTCATAGGTGCGTTTTAGGCTCATAGAAAGCATCTTTGGTCACATCGTCCTTCTCTTCCGTTGGGGCGTGGGCGCAAATAAGGGATTTGTTGAAGAACCTCGCTTTTATGCGGATTGTGGCTAGACGTTCATCCACCGGGGTGAATGCCAGGACTCGGCGACGGAGTCTCTCTCCCACCACAAATTCAACACCAAATTTGCGCTCCTTTATATGGCCGCTGTAGTAGATGTCACATGGACCCACCTTCTTCCGTCCTTGTCCCATCCATCGCACTTCTTGGATGGCGGTGATGTCAGCCTTTAGTCGTATGAGGACATCAACCAGCTGGGCAGAGGCACCTTCCCAATTAAGGGTCCGGACATTCCAGGTGCATGCCCTTAAATCATTATCCTTAAAACGTTCGCTGGGGTCGTCATCAAAAGGGGGGTGTCTCATCCGAGACTTTCGATTTTTCATTGGTACTTCGTTTTTATGTGGTGGGTCCCAAACGCTACGCACAGCCGCAGGAGCGGGTTCGCCTTCTCACTTTAGCTCGCCTTCAAACGGATGTTTGTTAGCTACCCACAGGATACTTGGTCTAAAACCGGAAGTCGTGAGCTGCTTGAATCATGTGGAGAAGAATCGTTTCTGACCACTCCCAAGTGAATGACGATCAAAAATTTTCCTCACTTACGTGAACTTCTACACATGATCCCATCCTCCTTGATATATTATATTACCAGAATATATATTTCACATTTCTCGTTGTCTAGGCGCCATTCAAGTGCAAATCTGATGTCTGAGAAAGTGACCTCAATTTGTAAACTCTTAAAAAAGACTCATACGAAAGCAAAGACTCATGTCTCATAGCAATACGGCCAAAACCGCATCAAATTGATAGATACGATTATCTTGAACTCGAAAATACCAATATCAGACATTTTCCGCGTAGCGTTTGATCTGACCGAATTTTCAAAATTGTCAAAGAATTTTACCGAACTGCATCATAGCAATATGTCTGATTTGCAGACTGCAGTTGAATGATAGTTCTGAGATACCGGAAACATATTTTTCAGACGTTAGTGGTGTAGCGCAAACCCGTAAAATAACTTACAAAAATAAAAAATGAGACAAAAAAAAATGTCTCATAGCAATACGTCTGAAAATCTTTTTTATTAGTAAATTTTGGTTATTTGATGTGAACAAAACAATTTTCAGACGAAAATGTGAACGCATTAAATTTGAGACCGTTTTGAAAATGTTAACAAATTTTACGGATCGGTATCATAGCAATATGTCTGAAAATTGTTGGACATGATAAAATAAGTTGTCCACATGTGCAAAAAATTTATATCAGACAAATTAAGTGTAGCACCTTCTCTATCAGACAACTTTTCGATACCCAGATATCATTTAAAAATCGTATTGAGGCATCTTGAATTTTCTGTTACAAATCAATGAATACGTTGCGACCCTGAATTTATTAGATGATAATTAACAAAGAATTTACCCGAAACCGTAACATTGCAGTTGAAGGACTGAAATAAATCGCACAGATTTCGGAGTAAATCGATTTCCTGTTTACTCTCTGTTTTTTACTCCGATATTCGGTCACTTCTTTGCACTTTTTCAGCGTCCCTTCAGTAAATATTTTCACTTTCTCATTCGTTGTTTCTTTACAAAACACACAACTTAGGTCCGACATTTTACACCATCACAACCGCACAACGTATGACAACTAAGTGAGCGTCATTCCAACGTTTGGAGCAGCTGGCGAGTGAGCTGTATAATAGAAAGAAAGAGACAGGAGCGTAATGGCCTGTTTTCACTTTGATTAGAATTTAGTGGGAGTGAGCGAGTGGAGGAGTAACACAGTGTGTTCTATGATATCTGTAATCTGTCAAAGTACTTATAATAGACAAGGGAGATTCTTGAATATCTATGAAGGCTGTAAATTTAAAAAAAAACATTTAACAGAGGCGTCGGTCAGGCGACTCCCAAACGTTATTTTCGTTTTTGGGAGTATATGCTACACTTAAAGTGTCTGAAAACAGGTTTTTGGTAATCCTGGCAGCAATACGAAAAGTTGAAAAAAAAATTATCCGTATTGTTATGATACAGGTCGGCTAAATTTGTTGACATTTTCAAAAATGCGCTCAGGCTATATGCTACGTGCAAAATGTCTGAAAACAAAATTTTACGTAATACAATTATAAAATCTATGTACATTTTCACTATCAGACGTATTGCTATAATACCGACTGTCTTTTTTTATTGACACAGCAGAAATGGCCTCCCACGCAGTTGCTACACTTTCCACCGTTACTACACGCCTAGTCGGGTTCAGAATCATACAATCTAACGATTTTATAGGGTTTTTGCCGTATTGCTATGAGACATGGTTTTGGTCGTGGGCTCTCGTACTATTTGGGAGACTTCCTTCAATTATATGAAAAAGAAGAGCAGAGCTGGTGTACGAAATGAATTTGAAAGCAAAGATGCAGAAAAAATAAGAAAATTTTAAACAAACTGCTTTAGTGAGGCACTTCAGGGATTAGGAAATTAGATTGGATGTCTTTGTGGCTTGAGAGAGTAGAACGAAAACTGCGTGGATGTGTAGCAGCCTTCTAGGCATTTCGATCAAACAAACGGCGCACTATAGTATTAATTTATGTGTGTCATCATGCCGTAGGGTAACGCGGTGCTATGTGTATGCATGTGAATTAGATGCGCATTTAGTGGGGTAATAGCTCAGAGCTACATAGAAGTGTTAGGTAATATGTGTTCATGTCAAGTGATCGTTATTGACAGATTTTAGTGGTTTACCCGGCAGATATATACGTAAACTTTGTATTCGTTCTATGTTTGTATGAATAGGAGCAGTTGCTTGGTGCTGTTGGTTTGGATTTCTTTTCTACAGTAGTAGTAGCATTTAAGTGTTAAGCAAAAATTGCTTCGGATATATCTATATATTATAATAATAATTTATTTAGTTTTGAATACTAATTAAATTAATAAAAAAAATGTGAAAAACTGGTACAACGAATTCAATCGTGGCCGACGCTCGCTTAAAGACGAATTCCGTGAAGGTCATCCAAAAACAGCCATTGTGCCAGAAATCATCGATGCCGTACGTTAACTGATAATGCAAGACCGTCATGTAACATACCTTCAGATGCATGCCTATGCATTTCTCCCACCAGCATACATTCGATATTGCATGAACACCTGGCCGTAAAAAAGGTTTGTTCTCGTTGGATCCCGCACAATTTGAGAATCGCTCAAAAAATGGCTCAAAAAAAGTGCTTCGAACATTGGTTTGAGTGCATGCAAAAGTGTATAAATCTTGTTAGAGAATATTTTAAAAAACAATAAAACCATTTCCGTTGATAAATATTCCTATTTTCATTATTAGGCCAGAAATATATATAGCAGCCCTCGTACTTGTTTATTAAATAAATTCATGGAAGAATGGCATCTGCAGATAATTTGCCAACTGACCGATTACTCTTAAATCCTTATGTAATAAAACTGAAAAAAGTAAGAAATGGCGTACTTTCTTTATGCAGTTAGCCAAATATGTGACAATTTCAAATATAATATTTTTGTAGGAATATCTACCCAAATATGTATATCGTTACTAAAGTAGTTTACAGATTTCGATTATTTAATAAAGAAAGAAAATTAAAAGTTATAGCATCGTAGTATCTAGTTGGATGCAGCTTCCGCGAATGGGGCGTATGAGTAACATAAAATGCTTAGACGATACAGATTTCCATATAAAATAATAATTATAATTTAACTAAAAGTTTTATATTACAACATCCAAAATATGCACGTAAGCACAAAAATTTGGTTTAATCCAAAGTTACTGTTCAATAAAAATTATAGGACTATATTATTTTAAAACAAAATACCTTTTGTTTTCACTTCTTAACTGCAATTAAGAGTTTCCTTTACTTTGTTATTTTATCGGCACCATCAACCAATGCGACAAATCACTGCAGGCTTTACCTAAGAAACCAAAAATAGAGGCAATAATTTGCATACAAAATTTTTGATTTCTATGCAAGCAATACTGGAAGAAGTACTGAAGTAGAAACCGCTAATACCGATGCTGATTTTCATAGTTACTTTTATTTGGAATTTTTGGTGTAATATATGCTAACTATAAAATAATCATCAGAAATATTCACTCTATTTAATTACTCTACCTAATAGTGTGTACAAATTTTACAATCATGTATATTCACAAATAAGGTAAGCATTACAATGAATATTGATAAAGCGCTCAGTTCACATACATTATTAAATACATTTAATTTATTTATGGTTATATTTGAAGTAACTAAAAAATCGTTTATAATATTTTAGCCACATAATCACGCACATTAATTTCCAATGAAAATTATATCACAGTGAAATATCGAATATCAAATGCAAATTGAGATTTCGCTGCACCACAAATATGACCAAGAATTGCCACATTTAATCTAACAAAATTACATATTTATATTTATTTATAACCAAAACATAATCAAGTGCAACATAAACAAAATGCCGGCACAAAACCAATGTAATGGCAACTAATAAAATGGAATAAAACCATTATAATTGCGTTGGCTCTTCCGGTCATTATTCAGTGCTAAAATTTTAATATATGCTGCCATTTAATTCGTATGGGAATTAATTGCGGTCATTTGCATTATTTGAGTGTGTGTATCTGAGGTGCTAAATTACAATAAGTTGTTAAAAAAACTCAGTTCGTACACTGTAAATTCAGGTGATAATGAAACAATCGTGAACAAAAATAAGCTAGAACAAAATTTAAACAATTGCAATGTTTTGAACACTGAAGATAATTGCTCGGATGTTGATAAATGCTTATGTATTGATATGAATTATTATTTGAATTAGAGCTCTTGGTATTCGAATAATCGACTAACCGAACTAACCGGATAGTCGGAAGTTGTCGACTATTCGAATAGTGCAAGTTCATTAAATTTCTATTTTTATTGAAAAAACTCACGAAAAATTAACATAATTGACATTTTCAGAAATAAAAACAAACAAAAATCAGAGTCTGTTTGGATTTCAAACAATTTTCATTTATTCAAATACTCGCAGCAGAGCAACTATTCGAATAGTCGCAGTAGAACAACTATTTGAATAATCCTAGTAGAACGACTATTCGAATAGTCGCAATGTTACGAATGAATGAATAGTATTAATCGGTTAATATTCAAACGAACGGTTATAAACCGGATATTTGAATAGTCGGTGTTCGGGATATTCGAATTATTTTAAGTGAACTAATTTCAATATATAAACATGTAAATGCAATTGAATATATTTCCATGGAATCGTTTTGGCAAATAATGAAAAATACTTATATAAACAAAATATGGTGAAATGACTGAATCGGGAGTACGGATGAAAATTAGAAGATTTGTGACTAGTTTTCGTTCTGAAAACACGAGACGATAATAATCGACTTAGAACAAATTTTAAGAACACTGATAAATTAGAATATCATTTTGAGTGTAAAGAATTGTTAATACTCGAAGGTTACTATTAATTTTGTATTGTTGGCAGTTCGCATTTTCACGAAATTATTGAAGTTATACTTCTTATACGACTTCGGAAAAGGATGCGATAATTGTTTAACGCTTCAGTGGAGAGGGAATAGCGTTGAACAACGCGAGAGAGAGAGTGAATGAGAGTAAAACAGAGAACTTAGAGCACTTGCCATGCTTATGCAAGTATTATTTGAGCAATTCTTGTTTTTGTACAACCATGTTTAAATTTGCGGTTGGTGACATATTCACATATGACATTTGTATGATGGTATGCTTGTGCATTATTTTTCTTTCGTTTTTGTTTCATTTCTGCGAATTCTCAACTATTTTGTGTGACTTTTGGTTGAAATACTCTGCGTTGGCCGTTGAAAAGTTAAGACTATACTTCACAGGATCATTTCTGTAGTCAGTCTTCATTTACTTTCTGTGCAAATCGAAAGTATTAGCACCCGCGATGAGGAGGTATATCGTTTTATCTGACAGCGTGAGGTTTATGAACTTCATTTCTAATTTTGTTTTGTGGCATATTAGAAATGATGTTTCTTCGATGATCGCTCGGTTACAACGGATAAAACGACTTCTGAGTGGTGATTTTAATGAATATCATGGCATTGGAAGTAATCGCAGATCATGTCTCGCTTTGCGAGATGAAATGATAAAATTACGTCAAAATTATTCGAGTTTCTTAGCACAAGAAAATGTTTATCAATAATATCATTCAATTGTCAAAGTCTTCGTGCTCATGTTGATGATTTGAGAGATAGTGTGTTTAAACAGTCAAACATCTTGATGTTATCAGAAACATTTATGAACGACAACGAGCCTCCTGTATCCGTACCAAATTTTGATTTCGTTGTAAGATTTCAACGAAATGAAACAAGAAATTCAGGCGTTGCTACTTATCACAATGAGCAAGACAAATGTCATATTCTCACTCCTCATTTAGATATAAAGGCTCCGTGCGCGAGTGATGCTGATGTTACGATATCAACATCAACAAGAATATGCGATTTGTGTGCGGTAGAATGCTAGCGATAATCGTAATAGTAAAAAATTGAATTTAATTGCCATTTATATATCACCAAATTAATCGATGAGAGATACAAAAAGCTAAACCATTACTGGCATTCCTCAGAGAGAAATTTTCATTAGAAATGGTCAATGGAAGAAATGATCCTGCGACAAAAGGAGGTACGACTATTGACGCGGTATTCGCGAGAAATATAGATAAAATAGGTGTAACACATTTCATATCGTATTTTAGTTATATATATCAATCCGTCAGAACCCAGAAATGATAATTGATTTGGACTTTGCTTTATAAAATGTGCATAATAAATGTATAAAATGTGAATTAAAGAAAGTGTTGGTCACTCCACCATATTTTTATCCTTTTCCTGTTGCTAGTTTTCTTTCATACAAAATGATATGCATTTCTTTCAATATCACTAAGAAGTATAACTGCTTCCGCTCGTAGGGACTCCACGCACCAGTTTTTTTTTATTTTAAAGCAAAGAAGCGGACTCTCACTGAAGTATACACTACAAGCTTTTATAATACGATGTGATTTTCGATTTTTGTGTTATATTTGCGACTAATAAATTTATTTCAACGTTAGTAAAGCGAAAACAATACTATAATATATTTTATATAGGTTTTAGTGTAAGTTTTTTATGCATACACAGCCAATTTCCTTTAGTACTATTATAATCGCATCCAAATGTATACAAAACAAATACTTGAATTGAATTTTGCACTTGCATAAATTAACTGTGTATATTCTCCCTCTTAGAACTCACCTCCTTACCAAATTTGCACTGCATGCTCTCGAGCATTTTTCCGCCTGTAATTGTTTTCCCTTTCCACCTTTAACATTATTTAACACTTAGAAATCACCAAGTGGAGTATTTTTTATTATTTATGCGTATTATTTACGAATGAAATGGCAACACTCTGCGGGTGACATGCAGCACCACCTTTTATTACAGATGCATATATTCAATTTTGAAAATTTTCTTGCATATAAATGTTTATATGTGGCATCAATTGATGTTGTAGATGGAAAACGAATTCTCCGGTCCAAAATTCCCACTTGGCATAAACAAGTGAATATTTTTAATATATTTCCGCTCGGCAACACACAGCGCAAGCAATTGCAAAACATTTTAATAGAACAATAATTTAGTATTTTGTGTTACTCTTATGTTGTTCAAACACGACAAGTACACGACCCACTGTGGACTATCAATAATAAATAAAAAATTCAATTCCATTGGAACGCCATGAAAACAAAAAACAAGACACAAATATCAGTAAATTGCCTATTTTCTGCAACATAAAATGTGTTCTGTAACGCTGTGGGCTATATTATATTTCACCACTGTCTATTCGATGGGAAATATAATAAAAATATACATATTTAATTTCGCCTTCGCGACACTTGACGCCTTTCTGCTTCCTGTCGAACTCAAGTTATATGATTTTACAAATAAAAATGAAAAAAAAAAAAAAAAACTTGAAGGCTTTGAACTCTTGTTGGCTTGCTGAGTATCGCAGCTGCCAAAATTGTCGCCACAAACGCAATGTTTCCATAGCAGTCACATACTGTCACGCCTTTATTGATATATTCCTTGCATCGTTGAACTTTGAATGTGTTTGCCGCACTAAAGAAAATTTTAGATTAAAACAATGTTTTTATTTTCGTTGCATACTGTTAGGCGCCAATGTGCCTGCCCGCAGTATTGTGTTATGTAAACGGGTGCTAGTATAAAACGATTTGCATTTCGTTATTGAATTTTCCGGTATTTATTATCAACGGGTGTCAAAGTATAAACGATTACAATAGAACATGTATTTGAAAAATAAATTGAAAAAATCACATAGAAATATGTATACATATGTATATGGGCATTTCCGCCAGAAGGTCCACCACAGACGTAATATTAAACTTTACTAGAATTACAAAGGTTTTGCATAATATCATAGGAAAATATTTAAATTTATTTATATTAAATTAATTTTAAATTAATTCATAACCAATTACGAGATATACGAAAGCCAAGTCGCATAGGAGCTCCTTTTCTCATTTCGATTTTTCTACTGCATTTGTTTTTTCGTCAAAATTGTTAAGGAAACATATCATGTATAATTTTTTGCTTTGTGTAAAACCTTTATAAGGGTACAAAGAGCAAAATCAAATGCATAACAAAGCATGCGATTGCAAATAACTGTAAGTTTTTGCTCTCTTATTAGGTCATATTTTAATGTCCCGTGCGACATCAAAAAATAACACTTGTTACCACTGTCTCGGAAATATAAGCAGCAAGCTCGTCAAATTTTGGGTATAAACAGTAAATTTTTATACAATTAAAATAAAACAAACCTTGTTCAAAAATCAGAAGATTTTTGGTTTTGGTAACTACTTAAAATCGGTCACGAGCGACATCGTAGGTGTGAAATTTAAAAATTTAAAATTATTTTTTGTCTTATAAAATTGACTTAAGTATGTAAACATATACATTTACATTCATGTTTTACATATGAGCAAAAACCGCACTTTAAATTCCACTTAAATAGCTATTCAAATAGATTTTGGCGAAAATTGTAGGCTTAAAAATCAAAATAAGAGTGCTTATTTTTACAAGGTTGTGAGGAATTATCGTTTGCTTTTAAAGGTGACAAGTTAACGCATGACATATTATTTTCTTGATAAATCTCTTTACTAAAATTAAGAAATCCTTTAGTTGCTTTTCTAAAATTTTAATTTTTTTTAAGGTAACTGCTCTCAGTTTAAAATCAAATTTATATTATCAAGCCTGGTTGATTTTATAAAATATTTAAAATACTCTTCATTAGAATAAAATTTTTTTGCAAGGAGCCGTCGATGGAGTGGGAGCAGTTTCCAAAAGGAAAGTATAACAAATAACGAAATCCAAAAATTTTTATACCCGAGAACAACATTTTCTGAAAAAAATGTATTTCACATTCAGGAGGATGGGATCATGTGTAGAAGTTCACGCAAGTGAGGAAAGTTTTTGATTGTCACTCACTTGGGAGTGGCCAGAAACGATTCTTCTCCACATGGTTCAAGCAGCTCACGACTTCCGGTTTAGACCAAGTATCCTCTGGGTAGCCAACAGACATCCGTTTGAAGGCGAGCTAAAGTGAGAAGGCGAAGCCCGCTTATGCGGTTGTGCGTAGGGTTTGGGACCCACCACATAAAAACACCCCCCAATGAAAAATCTACGAAAGCCTCGGATGAGACACCCCCCTTTTGATGACGACCCCTGCAAACGTTTTAAGGATAATGATATAAGGGCATGCACCTGGAATGTCCGGACCCTTAATTGGGAAGGTGCCTCTGCCCAGCTGGTTGATGTCCTCATACGACTTAAGGCTGACATCACCGCCATCCAAGAAGTGCGATGGACGGGACAAGGACGGAAGAAGGTGGGTCCTTGTGACATCTACTACAGCGGCCATATAAAGGAGCGCAAATTTGGTGTTGGATTTGTGGTGGGAGAGAGACTCCGTCGCAGAGTCCTGGCATTCACCCCGGTGGATGAACGTCTAGCCACAATCCGCATCAAAGCGAGGTTCTTCAACATATCGCTGATTTGCGCCCACGCCCCAACGGAAGAGAAGGACGATGTGACCAAAGATGCTTTCTATGAGCGCCTAGAACGCACCTATGAGCGCTGCCCCCGCCACGATGTAAAAGTCGTGCTTGGTGATTTTAACGCCAGGGTGGGTAAAGAAGGTGTCTTTGGCACAACAGTCGGAAAATTCAGCCTCCATGACGAAACATCGCCAAACGGCCTGAGGCTGATCGACTTCGCTGGGGCCCGAAATATGGTCGTCTGTAGTACCAGATTCCAGCATAAGAAAATACATCAAGCTACTTGGCTGTCTCCTGATCGAAACACGCGGAACCAAATCGATCACGTTGTGATAGACGGAAGACATGTCTCCTGTGTTTTAGACGTGCGTACGCTCCGAGGACCAAATATAGACTCGGACCATTATCTGGTCGCAGCGAAGATACGCACCCGCCTCTGTGCAGCAAAGAACGCCCGTCAACAAACACAAGGAAGGTTCGACGTCGAAAAGCTGCAATCGCAACAGACAGCCACGAAATACTCTACTCGACTTGCACTCCTGCTCTCTGAGAGCACTCATCAGCATCTCGGTATAAGGGAACTGTGGAACGGCATCTCAAACTCACTGCGTACCGCTGCAGCCGAAACAATTGGTTTTCGGCAACGACAAAAAACAAGCTGGTACGATGAGGAGTGCCGTCTCGCAGCGGAGAGAAAACAGACTGCCTACCTCGCAACATTGCAAACGACCACAACACGTGCGGGATGGGATAGATACCGAGAGCTGAAGAGGGAAGCGAGACGCATTTGCAGACAAAAAAAGAAAGAGGCCGAAATGCGTGAGTACGAAGAGCTTGAGAAGCTGGCAGACAGAGGGAATGCTCGAAAATTTTATGAAAAAATGAAGCGACTTAACGAAGGTTTCAAGACCGGAGCATCCTCATGTAGAGACCAAGGTGGTAATCTGGTAACCGATGTCCAGGGCATACTGGGATTATGGAGGGAACACTTCTCCGACCTGCTGAATGGCAGTGAGAGTACAACACCAGGAGATGGCGAACCCGATCCCCCAATCGATGACGATGGAACAGATGTTCCATTACCCGACCATGAAGAAATTCGAATAGCAATTACCCGCTTGAAGAACAACAAAGCAGCGGGGGCCGATAGATTACCGGCAGAACTATTCAAATACGGCGGCGAAGAACTGATAAGGTGCATGCATCAGCTTCTTTGCAGAATATGGTCGGAAGAAAGCATGCCTGACGATTGGAATCTCAGTGTGCTCTGCCCAATCCATAAAAAGGGAGATCCCACAATCTGCGCCAATTACCGTGGGATCAGCCTCCTAAATATCGCATACAAGGTTCTATCGAGCGTATTGTGTGAAAGACTAAAGCCCACCGTCAACAAACTGATTGGACCTTATCAGTGTGGCTTTAGACCTGGAAAATCGACAACTGACCAGATATTCACCATGCGCCAAATCTTGGAAAAGACCCGAGAAAAGAGGATCGACACACACCACCTTTTTGTCGATTTTAAAGCTGCTTTCGACAGCACGAAAAGGAGTTGCCCTTACGCCGCGATGTCTGAATTTGGTATCCCCGCAAAACTAATACGGCTGTGTAAATTGACGTTGAGCAACACCAAAAGCTCCGTCATGATTGGGAAGGACCTCTCCGAGCCGTTCGATACCAGACGAGGTTTCAGACAAGGTGACTCACTCTCGTATGATTTCTTTAACCTGATGCTGGAGAAAATAATACGAGCTGCAGAGCTAAATAGAGAAGGTACAATCTTCTATAAGAGTGTACAGCAACTGGCGTACGCCGATGATATCGATATCATTGGAAACAACGCCCGCGCCGTTAGTTCTGCTTTTTCCCGCATGGATAAGGAGGCGAAGCGAATGGGTCTGGAGGTGAATGAGGACAAGACGAAATATCTCCTGTCATCAAACAAACAGTCGGCGCATTCGCGTCTTGGCTCCCACGTCACTGTTGACAGTCATAACTTCGAGGTCGTAGATAATTTCGTATACCTGGGAACCAGCATTAACAACACGAACAATGTCAGCCTCGAAATCCAGCGCAGAATAACTCTTGCCAACAGGTGCTACTTTGGACTGAGTAGGCAATTGAACAGTAAAGTCCTCTCTCGACGAACCAAAATCAAGCTCTACAAGTCGCTTATCATTCCCGTCCTGCTTTACGGTGCAGAAGCTTGGACGATGTCAACATCAGATGAGACGACACTAGGAGTTTTCGAGAGGAAAATTTTGCGCAAGATTTATGGTCCTCAGAACATTGGCAACGGCGAATACCGCAGACGATGGAACGATGAGCTGTACGAGTTATACGACGACATTGACATAGTTCAGCGAATAAAAAGACAGCGGCTACGCTGGCTAGGTCATGTTGTCCGAATGGACGAAAACACTCCAGCCCTGAAAGTGTTCGATGCAGTACCCGCCGGAGGAAGCCGAGGAAGGGGAAGGCCTCCACTCCGTTGGAGGGACCAGGTGGAGAGCGACCTGGTTACACTTGGGATCTCCAACTGGCGCCGAACTGCGAAGGAGAGAGACAGGTGGCGCACTATCGTCGATTCGGCTATAACCGGCTAAACGGTTGCAACGCCAATCACATACATACATACTATAGAATTTTTGTTATGTTTCTTGTTGGATATTAGTTAAAATAAATAAATAAATACATTTACTACTTTTTTAAGCCATTTTATTGGACTTGTTGTTAAATAATTCCGCATTATAACAACAAAATCAACATAAATATTATGATGAAAAAAAATGTCGACACGTCCCCTGCGAATGTGTTTAATATTTAGTTAAAAAAAAAAAACTATAAATTATTTTTGGTTGAAATTCATACCAATTTTAAAGGCATCACATTTTACAAACAAAAACATTTGAATATTGCCTCACAATTCGCTGAAATCGCCGTTTGAATCGTTGTTCCCAAAAACGACTTTCATTTTTTGTCCCGTGCGAATGCCTTGGTTTTTTGCAATTATCTTGAAAATGAAAACCGTTCCAAATTCAACTTTAACACTAAAGTAGAGCTAATGAAGGGCTATTAAAAAATCCTATTATCAAAATTAAAAAACATTTTAGTTCATATTTTTTTTAGTTGAAAGGTGTAATGCCCATATATTATAGACAAAATGATAATAACGCATATTCAATGCTGGATTTGAAGTGTGAATTTGAAGAAATTCACATTGGTGTTTGTGCTTTTGTTACGTAATAAAACTGGCAGCATCATTGTAATTGGTTTTGTAGTTCAAGTTTCGAATTAAGGAATATGCAGGGTTTTTTTTTTGAGAGTATGTAAAATCCGAAATAAGCATTGCTCTAAAAAATGATTTATATCTATTTATTAACGAATTTGTGTCACTGAAATGACGTCCAGTTCAGTGGGCAAAATTGGATAAACTCACAATAATATTTCAGTAAAGACATTAATTCCCCTCGTAATTATTTCTCCAGTATCACGCCACAGAAAATTTACCGCAAACCAATTTAACCACAATTCAATCAGCACCATTGAACCAAATAATATTTTAAACTTGTCGTGAAGCAAAGCCAACTTGGCAGCTAGTCTATCCTGACACTTCACTTAAGGGGTTAGGGGTACGACAAAATTACAATTAAATAGACAGCACTTATATTATATTGATCTACAGTATTCGTAGCAGACCGTAAGCCTAAGTTTATTACGTATACGCCATGTCACACGTTCATATTTTACTTTATGGATATTTTCATTGCGCATGTACCATGCTGAGTACGTGATTGTTCTAAGCATTTTTGATTGGAACCTTTATAATATATCAATATTAGTTGCACAGGTCGTAACCACAGTTGAATGCCATAAATCCAAATCGGCTTTATGATCGCATTGTATAAAAGCACATTGTTGTCTAGGCTAAGCTTAGAAATTTTGTTTAAAAGCAAATTTAAGTTTCCAGCTCTTATCTTCATGCAAGTTATTTTACTTGATGTATGTTTTCTCCAGGTTCGTTGAATCACTGATTTTATGCATACATATATTTGAATGCCTCTGTGCTTATTGCCAGTTTGTTTGTTACATCTTTAGTACTACATCAACTGTGCACTCAAGGGCTTCTTTAAGTTACACTCAAATTGTTGCCAAAAGCGAAACATAAAGTGCCTAGAAGTGCCATTGACATTTATATCAACTCAGTATAGTCAAATGATTATGAAATGTAAGTGAGGACATATAACACAACATACTTATAGGTACTCATGCTTCGTAAATCTGTATTTATAACAGCTCTTAGTAAGCGAAATGGCAAAGCACATAAAAGCTGCTAAAACATTATATATATCACGTAAAATAATAAATATATCTGCATTTATTCCTGACGAAATAAAGTAGTGACAAAATTGGATACAAATTTACTACAGCAGAAAATGTAATGGCGTATGTAATAAAACATACAATGCTTATGGCACATGCCTTGGTTTGCTCTTTTCGTCCGATACCTTTTTTTGCCAGCGGTCATTATCGTAAAATGCGAGAAAAAATTAGCTAGTAGCCAGTTTGGTTTTTTTTTCTTCCTTTCCTTTTTTGTTTAAAAATATGACAACAAAAGTAATATATAGACTTGCAAATGTTGAGAATTTTGCTGTAAGTTCTTAGATTGTGAAAATACTTGTATTAACACATATGTGAATAGAAACGTATGTAGTTATAAAAAATGTAAATGTAAAAGTACAGACATATCAGTACTGAATTAGTCTTGTCCTAGTGGTTTTCATCCACATTTGTTTGAACAATTTTGGTAAAAACTTGTTTTCTACATCAAAATTCTTGCCTTAACCACCAGCTGTAGTATAGATTTAATTTTAAATATCGCAAAATAGAATATCAAAATATATCAAAAAAATTAAAAATTTAAAATTCCATACACTGTTTATCCACGCTTTCGTTCAATGTTCGCCGAATATCAAAAACCATAGTGTAATTGAGTAATAGTGCAACTTATCACTAAATTTGTAAACGCACTGCCTTTTCACACAGCCAAATTAATTGATAAATAAAAATTTTAATTAAGAAATCAGTTTTTGCCGTTCACAGCTAATTGATCAATTAACCGGCCACTGCTCGATTAAAACGCTGATTAAGATCGATTTACCATACAAATAAAAATAAAAATCTATGTTAACTTTTAATTGAATTTTAATCCAGTTGAAAATGAAATGCAACTCTCCGACAAACACCGTTTTTATGCTCTCGCAACAAAAGTTGCTAAAGAGAGTATTATAGTTTTGTTCACATAACGGTTGTTTGTAACACCTAGAACTAAAATATACAAATATTCCTTGGCACCATAAGAAGATCAAGTTCGAAAATGGGCAGAATCGGACCATTGCCACGCCCACAAAATGGCGAAAACCGAAAACACATAAAGTGTCATAACTAAGCCATAAATGAAGATATAAAAGTAAATTTGGAATAAAGAATCGCACTAGGAGGGGGCATATTTGGATGTAATTTTTTTGGGAAAGTGGGCGTGGCCCCGCCCACAAATCGGTTATTTGTATTTGACTCGCAAACTAATAAAGGTATATAAACCAAACTTTCTGCAGTCGGTTATCTTACATACCCCACCACATACCATAAAAATAGTTGAAATCGGATAATAACCACGCCCACCTCCCATACAAAGGTTAGGTTGAAAATTACTAAAAGTGGGTTAACTAACTAACCAAAAACGTCAGAAACACTAAATTTTGCAGAAGAAATAGCAGGAGGGAGCTGTACTCAAATTTTTTTACAAAATGGAAAATGGGCGTGGCATCGCCCACTTATGGGTCAAAAACCATATCTCGGGAACTACTGGACCGATTCGAATGAAATTCCGTATATAATATTTTCTTGACACCCTGATAACACGGATAAAAAATGTGCGAAATCGGTTCACAACCACGACTACTTCCAATATAACTCTATTTTGAATTCCATCTTATTCCTTTACTTTATAATGTAAACATAAGGAACCAATGAAGATAACGGAATAAAACTTTACACAATTAGTGCATATCATCTCTGGCTGAAAAAATTGTCGAAAACGGACCATAACTTTTCAAGGCCCCAGATATCGAACATGTTGAACTCAGCGCCTAAGGATAAATTTTAACCGATAATATGGGTAAATCTCTCAGATATCTCAATATAATTCAGAGGAAATTGTTTTCTTTTAATAGTGTGTCTCTGTTCCAAAAATTATTAAAATCGGGTCATAACATTTCCATGTACCTCATTGTAGGTTTTTCAAAAGTATCTTCTCCTAGCTCCCATATACCTAATTATAGGCTTTTCAAAAATACGGTGAGCTTTATTCCGCATATATGTATTGGTTAAATTTCTTTAATAAATTGCGAGAGTATAAAATGTTCGGTTGCACCCGAACTTAGCCTTTCCTTACTTGTTGTTATTATATGAACGTTCTTTGTCTGCGAGTTGTAGTTCACGCTAGACGCTAGATGTCGTTGCTAAAAATAGCAATCAGCTAATGAAACTTACTAACTTCTTATGAAAAGCAAAAATTTATCAATTAATTTGGCTGTATGGAAAGGCTATAACTCGAATAATGCAAGCGATTGCCGCTAACGGTACAACAATCAGGAAGACAGCTAAAGCTACGAAGACTGCATTCAATTTCTGCTACACAACAGCAACCCCGCAAACAAGCAATGCACGCAAATTAACAACAGCCTACTATGTCTGTTCTGCAGAGAACGTAGCGTTGTCTGCGTAACAAGCATTAAATGATTTATCGTATTTCATATACAAGCGTTGAGTTGTCAGTCAGGCAATTACTAATATGAAGCAATTACGCAGACACCTACCACTAGTATATATTTGACAAGCACTCTATAAGAGCGTTGAGGCAGAAGTACATTAAAGCCCGTTGTTAGATTATGCGGCGCATTTTACATTACAATTCGATAGGAACTGAACATTTGAATGATATGCGGTGTCGGATTTCATTTGAAATGCGATTATTAAAAAAAACACAAATTCAAATGCATTTTATCAGCTGTGACCTGTGTGTTTTATTACTACAGAGTGTGCATGTGAACTTACACGCGTATGTGCGCAGCAGTGTTAATAGTTAGCAGTTAAGCTGGTTAAGTCCCATAAACAGATTTTCCCCGCTAATTGCATATGTACAAGCGATAATCTATATGTTCTGGGAAACGAGAAATTGTAATGTTTTACCAACTAATTAGGACTAAAATAGCTATCTTACTTACATCTCTTCCATGATGACGCCTTTTTCATAAACTATCACTGGATCATAATTCTTATAAAATAGTATTTGTCCATAGTAAACCATAGAGTGAAATTATTTTGACTTCATTTCATTAATTTTTCTGAAAAATATTAATAATATTCTTGTTTTGACAATAGCCTCAATTCATAATCATTGGATGTATCATATTAGATACGTCTATGCTTGAACAACAGCTGTTCAATGAAAGTCGAAATGCCCGTAACACACCGCATTATGACAAAATATTTGTTGTGGAGCTTTAGTTGTTATTGTTTTACTACTGTCATATCGAAGCTCTAAGTACAGATATATATACATGTATATGTATGTGAATTGAATACAAATCGCTTTTACTCCATGGATGAAAGGAATCTCCTGAAATGCAGCAACATATCGACGGACCGTATTTAAATATTCATGGAGTTATTATTGAAATTGTCAAGGTAAACATAATAATGTATGCCAAATTGCGCAAGGTTATGTATTATACTTCATTGGCTGTTGGCAAATGTATTATCAGTGTATTTTGCAGTTAATGGGATATCAGTAATTAATTATAAACAACAAAACCTTAATAAGGCGACACATTTGGAGTCGAGTAGGAGCAGAGTGGGGAAACGTCACAATGTCGGATGTTGTTAAATGCCCATGCAGACAAATATGAATGTACGGAAAGGTGTAGTTTGTATGAAACTCAATTTACAAGACGACAAAACTTTGTCCATATATATATACATTAGGGTGGCCCTTATTTTCCAAAGTATTCCGATTCTCGATCGCACCCCCTAGAAATATGCGAATAGCCCAAAAACTAGTATATACAAAGTTTTGGGTCAATCAAAAAAGGTTTAGAGGTTGCGCAAGGAGCTTGAAATTCTGAAAAAAAATAAGAATTTTTGCCATTTCTAGGGGGTGCCAGAAACTTTTTTTATCCTCCAGACAACTAAGGGCCACCCTATTATACATACATACATACATACATATATATTATATATTTAGGAAAGCGACTAAGTGGTTGAAGGGGGCGACAGCAGCTGAGACCAAACCATTTTTTTTTTCTTCACGAATACAAATACTTTTTTTTTTTGGAAAATATTTGAAACCCAGAAATTCACCAAGCCAAGGAGATCTGATTTTCCCAAAGCAAAGGTTTACATTTTGTTATTTTGAATTATTTGTATTTTGTTTGTAACCATTTGCAACCCTCTAATGTTTTCCTTTTGAACAGTTACGCATGTATGGAACGAAGTTGTAATAAACGATTTTCGTATTTTATATTCAAATGTGCTCATTTTGCTCACAAATATGTATATGAACACGTATGTACATTAGGGTGGCCCTTATTTTCCAAAGTATTCCGATTCTCGATCGCACCCCCTAGAAATATGCGAATAGCCCAAAAACTAGTATATACAAAGTTTTGGGTCAATCAAAAAAGGTTTAGAGGTTGCGCAAGGATCTTGAAATCCTGAAAAATTGAGAATTTTTGCCATTTTTATGTCTCCATATTTCAAAGCCACACTATCTGGTTTCCATACCGTAATAAGATCTGCATTTTATTAACTTTCCAAAATTACCACAATCTTAAAAATGGGTCGATTGATAATAGAGTTACAGAAATACAAATATGAAAGTAAATTTAATGTGGTGCATTCTCAAGCGTCGTCAAGCGCGTCAAGCTCGTGATATACCGTTATAACGGTTCTAATGTTATTCTTATTATCTTATTACGGTATGGAAAACCAGTAAGGGATAGTGTGACTTTGAAATATAGAAGTCTGAGACATAAAAATGGCAAAAATTCTTTTTTTTCAGGATTTCAAGCTCCTTGTGTAAACTCTAAACCTTTTTTGATTGACCCAAAACTTTGTATATACTAGTTTTTGGGCTATTCGCATATTTCTAGGGGGTGCGATCGAGAATCCAGAAACTTTTTGTATCCTCCATACAACTAAGGGCCACCCTAATATACATATCCAAATGGGAAATAAGTGGCTACAGAATGGGAAAACTGCTTGCTTGAGCTGACAACTCCAAAGTTAGTCGGTTGATTTTGATATAAGATTGCTATGGATTTGAGTTGAAGATTCTCCACCGAAAAATGGAAGCAAAAATAAAGGTTCTGCAGCTCACTTGTTGCGACGATGAAAGGATTTCTGTGTTTTAGTAAATTGCTTGGTTGGATTGGCTCAGTCAAATAAGTGGGCCTATACACCAGCAATGATAGAGCGGCACTTCTACAAATTGCATGTGAAAGGGTTAACGTTTTATTTGTAGCAGTTTGAAAGCAGAGAACTCATGCAGAAACCCTGTAGTAAGTTTTATTATATGAATATGTATATGATATTGCTTCTGTGGTTGCAGTTTTATTACACTGGCAAACACTTTATTAGATTGGGTTAGGTTAGGTTGAGAGGTTGGTCAACACGGATGCACAAAAGCAACATGATACCAAACTTAACATTGTTGAGAAATTGCGACAAAAGCTTTGTTTCGAGGAACCTTTGCTAAAGTGACAAATGTGCAATGAGAAATCAGGGTGCACATATGTGCATAAAAGTTGCAAGTTGTACGCATATTTATGTGACCTTTATTGTTGCAACATTTATATTTCAAAGTCCTTTTTTTATATCAGAACGTGAGCGTGAACAAAACTACACCAGGTAGCAACACACCTAAAGTGTATTCATGAAATCACACTAATAGTTGACGCGGGTAGGGAGACTCCAGTAGCGATTTTCTTAAATCAATAATTTACCAGCCTCGGACTGGATAGTTAAGTACGGAATGATTTTGAATCATCGGTATTGTGGTTGCTTCGACATTGTGGCAACCAAATGCCATGCTGTCTTAGGCTACATAGCACGCCCCTCTATCAATGATATGCTTATACCCAAACCAATCACAGCCTTATTTGCATACTCTCTAATGATATGAATATATGTTAGTGTGAAATATTGATAACAGGGAATAAAGTATAAGAAATAAAAAAAATTGGATAGAATGCAAACACTGGAAATATATACTGACGTATAACCAAACTGAATGTAGTGGCTATCAACCACAACGCAATGAGTGCAATTTCAACAATTTTCTCATTCTTGTGGCAAAAGCATTTATAGAGTGTGAGTACTCGTATAGCTTGTTAATATATAGCTAATTTATATGTAAACTTAGATGTATATAAATATATTTGTATAGAGATGAGATATAGAGATGTTTCTAAGGCTTGTGGCTTACGCTCATGGCTATTGACTTATTCAACTTCTAAACTACTCTAACATGGATGAATAGAAGACATGTATGCGACTTCATATGTAATACATCACATCAAATGTGTGGTGAATACATTGTATATATGTATATAAAACAATGCTTCTACAAATGCAATTTGTCTCTGTTAGCAACATCCCTTTAGAGTAGTTTCATATTTTGGGTTTTAATAAATTTTCGCTTCTACTAGCCAAGTATGTGTGCACTCTCACTCAAATATGATGCGCAAATGGTGTGTTCATTTAAATATACCTGCAATTTATTTTACCTACGTATTATATATCTACATAAAAACGGTGTTCACACAAATATAGCAGCATGCATTATATACTCGTACAAATGAAATGAAATATACTCTTTCACATATACATACAAACACGAGATTTACTATATGAATATGAACACTGATATTTCCTTGCATTATGCTGCTTCTGCACCTCCCTTACCCAAACTTATATGTTTATTTGTATTTGCATCCAATTAAAAATAGTTGTATATATTTCTCTTTATGCCACTTTATGATCGGTTAGACACAATTCAGACTTAAACAAATAAACATTAACTATTTCAATGTGCGTGTGAATATTGTAGGTAAATTGTTTACCACATTTCTTGGGTTTCCCAAATCTTTCAAGTAAATAAATTTGGATAATTTAAAGATTAAGAGCTTAAATTTTAACTTCAAAACTAAAGAGGATATATAAGTTACTAAAAAGTCACTCTAAGCTTACTTATTGTACAAATGGTTTAACATACTACACGGCGTATACGTAACAATATTAAAAAGACACGGAAGTTTACATTATATTTATTTTGAGTATTTTGTATAAATGTGTAGTCCAACTAGTTTGGATTTTTTCTAAGTCTGAAATGTGTTGTTTTCTGAATGGTGCATATATAATTAAGAGGGATACTGTAATATGGTAAATATTGTTAAAAATAATTATAATAATAATAAAATGCGATAAGTATATAGACCTGATCTGCAGCCACAAAAACCGATTTATAATGGGCGGTGACTTTAATGCGAAACATACCCATTGGGGCTCGAGACTTATAACCACAAAAGGCAGAGAGTTATTCAAAGCTATTCAAATGAGTGGGTGTAGTACTATGTCTACGGGGACACCAACTTACTGGCCAACAGATCCATTTAAAACACCAGATCTTATTGATTTCTTTATCATTAAACATATCTCACAAAACTATATGTTCATAGAAAACGGATTGGATATGACTTCTGATCATTCGCCTATATATTTAACACTACATGAAAGTGTTGTTATTAAGGAACCACCATTTACACTAACCAATAGAAACACGGACTGGGAATACTTTAAGGCAATGCTGTCCGATGTTGATAATCAACTCAAAATAAGTTGTAGTTCGGAGTTAGATAACGAAATTTTAAGATTGACAAACACAATACAATATGCAGCCTGGAGTAGTACACCGATTAAAATAAGCGTCACAGCAGACCACAAGTATACCAAAGAGATTAAAGAAATGGTTGCAGAAAAACGCCGACTACGCCGGAAGTGGCAACAAACAAGATCTCCATCTGACAAAAGTTGTCTTAACAAAATAACTAAAAAACTTACCAATAAGATAAAGTCATTTAAAAATTTAACTCTTAGCTATTATCTGAAAGGTTTATCAAATGATGAGAGGAATGATTATTCACTCTGGAAGTGTACAAAAAACTTTTCGCGACCAGTGATGCAGAATAATCCAATCAGAAAAACAGATAATACATGGGCCAAAAGCGATATAGAGAAAGCAAACGTTTTTTCAGAATACCTTGAAAGTGTTTTTAAACCAGATAAAACAACCAATGCAGATGAAATGGAACCTTATAATTATATCAACCACACAGAAATCCCTCTCGTAACTGACGATGATGTGTCTTCGGAAATAAAAAAATTGAAGCCAAAAAAATCACCTGGGTTTGACCTTATTACCAGTGAAATGTTAAAACAGCTACCACAAAATATTATAAGTAAAATTACTGATATAATGAACGCAACTTTAATCTACAATACGTTTCTATTTACTGGAAAACCGCAGAGGTGATTATGTTCAACAAACCTGGAAAGCCAACCCATGATGTAACTTCGTATCGGCCAATATCTCTACTGCCAATGCTTTCAAAGCTTATGGAAAAATTATTTGCTATTCGTCTTAACAAAATAATCGAAGAGAGGAAGCTGATACCGGCGCACCAGTTTGGATTTCGAAAAAATCACTCCACTATTGACCAAGTGCATAGAATCACACGAGTTATCGAAAATGCTTTTTGCCGTCTTCCTCGACGTTTCCAAAGCGTTTGATAAAGTCTGCCATGGCGGACTCCTAAACAAAATTAAGGTGTTTTTTCCAACAGCATATTATAATATTTTAAAATCATATCTTTCGGATCGATTTTTTCGAATTAAACATGGAGATATGTACTCTGACTTAAAGGAAATAAAAGCCGGTGTTCCTCAGGGTAGCGTGTTAGGTCCCATCCTCTACCTACTTTTTACGTGTGATCTACCTAACGATGGTAATTGCACTACAGCAACATTTGCAGATGACACTGCTGTTTTGTCTGTCGGAAGAACGCAAACTGCATCAATTGTCAACTTGCAACAACATTTAAACAAAATATATGAATGGACATCCAAATGGCGAATAAAATTAAATGAAAATAAGTCAGTACATGTGGATTTCACTTACAATATATATATATTAGATATATGCCACTATACATAAATGGTGTACAAATACCATATCACAATACTGCGAAATATTTGGGTATGACATTAGATACAAAACTTAGATGGAGCGCACATGTTAAAAAGAAAAAAGAAGAATTAGAAATAAAATACAGAAACATGTATTGGCTATTGGGTAGAAACTCTGCTCTATCCATATTTAATAAAGTCCTGCTTTACAAGCAAATACTCAAACCAGTTTGGACTTATGGTATTCAACTTTGGGGCTGCTCAAGTCCCAACACAGTTGCACAAATCCAACGATTTCAAAACAAAGTCCTAAGATGCGCCGTCAATGCACCATGGTACATTCGCAGCCATGACCTTGAACGCGATCTCGGAATTGATTCAGTTGCCGTAGCAATCCATAAATATGCCAAATCTCACATGGAAAGACTTTCACATCATGTGAACACTGAAGCCTCTGCTCTTGTCGCTCAAAGCGAATGGAAAGAAAGACTAAAACGCAAAAAGCCGCACCACCTCATGCAGTAGCCAGACTCTCCGCTATATACAAGTACAGAATCCTTAACTTTTATTTATTTATATGAAACAATAAGCAAAACAAATTGTTCGTTAGTTTGTATTATATTAACTAGTTACAATGGCAAAATAAATAAAAAAAAAAAATAAAAAAATATTTATAAAATTAATTCAAGAATTAAGGCTGAAAGTTTAAGCAGTTATTCATTACTGAAATGGTTTTTTAATAATTTCTGTAACACAATGTTACTACACTATACTATTTTACAACGTATTTTATAACAAAGCTTCAGTTGTCTAGTTTCATAAGCTGCATATAAAATAAACTTTAGTCGGCGGGGGTTTAGTCGGGTTAATGACGTTGCAAGATTAATACTTTATCTTCTTAGATTTTCGCAGAAAATAAAAAAGGAGAAATTTGCTAAAAGCCTATGGAAAATAATGCGTTTTTTCAGATTACATATAAACGCAAGGTTTCGTTTGTGCATAGATATTTTGCACCAGCTTAATGGTTGAGCGCAACTCTAGCGAAGCAGTATTAAAATATTTATTCATTTTAAGGCATTCATATACTTTTTAAGCCGTTAAAAGGGGGCATTTATGTTGAGCAAGCTGCTTAGTGGCTAACATTGCGGCTACTTATGTTCTCAGCATTTTCGGAGTTGCTTTTCTATTGCGCGATTTGTTAATTTGTTTTAGAATACTCTATAAAGTCTTAATTTCAATCTAGCAAGTTAGTGAGTGTGCTATGGTAGGCAGCGGTGGGAGAAGCCTCAGGGATACCGGCGCATTATGGTTATTTTGTTTGACTTTTTATATTTGCCTCGTTTAGTAGAACTTTTGTTCGATTCAGAAACTACTGTTAAATGAAATTTCATTTTACAAGATTTTGCTTCATATAGTTATTGCAAACATTTTGTGAATTATTTACAATATGCCGTTCTACACCAAACAGTTTATTCATATTATTCTAAATAGCTATATCTACAAACGACACAGATGTTTGTATGCGACAAGCCATTAATTTTGCTTAACAGAAACCAGAAAAACGGAAAGTCAACAACATAGAAGTCAAGATACATAGATAAAACAAAAAACCGTTACATGCGTATAAATATATATGCCACCGTTCGACCACCCGCTGATCTTACCAAGTCAAGTCGACTGCCACATTCCAATAAGCGAAGTGTGTGGGTGTGACGACACGTTGACATTTAGCACCTTCATTTTTCGTGCGACAAGCAATCAAAATTATCTGTTTTAATGGTGTATAAATTCACAAAGCTACCAACATTCAGTTAGCTGTTCAAGCTAGCATTTTTTTTATATAAATAAAAAAGGAAGGTAAAAAGGTGAACTTGCACATTGTCTACGCTATTTGTTGCCTGTCAAAACATCATTAGTGACGCTATTTTTATTATTGGCGTGTCATTATTTTGTTGTTGCTCATTGATTGTGGTCGGCATCTCCAAATCGTCTCAGAGTTATTTGTGTTTTTTTTTTTTAACAAAAAATCATACGATTTTGCCAGACTTTTGCAAAATGGAGATAGGAAGACATTAGTGACATGTCAAAAAGGGACCACAGATGGCACAAATATGCATTATACATTTATACAGCTACTGTTGTTGTACTTGTTAATCCAGCTATTGTTGTTGTTCTTACTGATATTGTTGTAGTGATAAAGCCTGACAGTTATGTCGCCTGCTGCTACTGCTTTTGCATAACTTCACGTGACGAATTGTGCAAAACTATTCCGGTGAGACAGATTGAAGCCAGGAGTGGAGGAAAAGAAGCAGAAATAATAAGAAACTGTATTAAGGAAATTGTTGATCTTCACATTGCAGCGAAGTGTGGTAAAACCCTGTGGGATATATAATAGTAATAAAAACTTACATATATGAATGAGCATGTGTTTGTCTGTAAAATTGTTTTACGTTTGGCGGTGCTAATGGGACCCATGTGGCTTGTAGCGAGAAATTGGAAAGCGACTGACAGTACTCAAGTAATAATTTTAAAGTGGAAAGTGTAAAGTGCTCAAAATAATGTGGAATAAAGTTTAAATTGAATAAAAGTACAAGAGGGACCATAAAATGTGGGTATATAAATACACACAACTTTTAATAACGAACGATAGTCGGTAACAAGAAAGAATGAAGTGTCACATCCCTTTTTATATGGTTTTAAATACATTCATTCTTTAGAAAAATGTTTTAGTGGAGATTAGTTTGATTTATTATATTCTTTATATATTACATTCTATGTTTTCTTTTTTAATTTATTGTCGTTTTTTGTTTTAGTGCAGTAAGGCATACACTTTCCGAGAGCTATCGCACATAATATGTCGAATGTATGACAAATTATTGCAGCTGTCGTATAAAAAATTTACTCAGCAAATATTTGTAATTTTAATAACAATTACATATGGTAATAATGTGTTTGTATAAATTATTTTTCGTGTTTACACAGTTTTTTGGCTATCACATATTAATTTTTATTTATCGTCATTTTTACGATCGGCATAAAGACCTCTGGAATAAAGATAAACATTATATATACTATATGGCGGTTGGGATAATTCCTGGACCGATTTCACTCACTTTTGACATCACAGTATATCCAAAATGATTTGCTCAAATTATTGTGCTAAGATGTCTCACATATTAACCCATATATATGATAAAGAGCTCAGCGTATGTGTGAAAAACCTAATACAGTGGAACTTCCATTACTCGAAGGTCTCCATAACTCGAACTCTTGAAGTGGCAATAGAAGTCAAATTTCACACAAATTCCCTTCCATAAATCGAAATTTTTGGTCAGGGCATAATACATTTACTATCGGGGCAAAATTTTAAAAGAGTCCCTCAATATCGTACGACGGCGAACAAAAAATATAGTATTACACATTTGGATTGCATAAATCATCTAACAAAGGCGATATAAACGAAGTAAATAAATAAAACATTGTATAAACCTATATTTTACAGCTTTTTTTAAATTTATATGTTTTAATGAAAATTCTACTCGAAGTCTCTCTAACTCGAAGTTTTTTTGTGGATTATGGTGATTCGAGTTAGAGAATTTCCACTGTATTATATGTCTATTTATATGACAGCTAGGAGAAGTAGTAAATTGATTTCACCTATTTTTGGTCAGAACCCCCTTATGAGAAAGAAATTTCATCCTTCTGAATTTCTTATATTTAATTTATTATTTCACGCAGATACATTTATATATTGCTCAATATATGATTGTGACAATGTTTGGCTTAAGCGTCCAATACGTTACACCAGCTGATGGTGCCAGCTGATTGACAGTATATGTTCTTGTGGTGTGAATGCACAATCTGCTGGAGCAAAATCAAAACGAGTTTGATATTTTTATGATTGTACCAGCATGCGGGCATAGTGTATTGCAGATTTACCGCATTTAAAAAATATCTTGGGGAGAATTTATTGATTTATATGAATCAATGACGTGCTTGGAAAATTAAGAGTGCGGAATATTGTAACCGCGAAATAAAGAGTAAGTCCTATAACAAAATTATTGAAAAATGATAAGAAATAAATCTTGAGATCTATCGGGAGCACCATTTTTTTGTCTATCCATAGCAACCTTTTCCATATACATTTTTTTTTTATTTTTCTTTCGAAGATTTGTAGATTTATCATTTTCGCGTAGCGTACATTTTACACCATTCGATCCACCATGTACTTACTAAAACTTCACACGGCAGGCATAACCAGATGTAGCCTTCTGTGCCATTATACCTTACAGTGCATAGGTTAATGACCTCCAACCATTGAAGTTAAGACAACCTCAATCTTCCGTGATACATTCGTAACAAAAAATTAAATTATTGACCACAATATAATTAATTCGAATTAATTACCTGAAAAAAATATAAGTGCTTAATTATTCGTTGTCATGTAATGGGGGATGGGGTCATATGTAGAAGTTCACGCAAGTGAGGAAAGCTTGGGGGATGGGGTCATATGTTCACGCAAGTGAGGAAAGCTTCTGATTGCCATTCACTTGGGAGTGGCCAGGAACGATTCTTTTGCATATGACTCAAGCAGCTCACGACTTCCGGTTTCAGACCAAGTATCCCCTGGGTAGCTAACAGACATCCGTTTGGAGGCGAGCTAAAGTGAGAAGGCGAAGCCCGCTTGTGCGGTTGTGCGTAGGGCTTGGGACCCACCACATAAAAAAACATCTCCCCAATGAAAACAAACACCGAGCCTCGGATGAGAAACCCCCCTTTTGATGACGATCCCTGCAAACGTACTAAGGATCATGATTTGAGGGCATGCACCTGGAATGTTCGGACTCTTAATTGGGAAGGTGCCTCTTCCCAGCTGGTTGATGTCCTCATACAACTAAAGGCTGACATCACCGCCGTCCAAGAAGTGCGATGGACGGGACAAGGACGGAAGAAGATGGGTCCTTGTGACATCTACTACAGCGGCCATATAAAGGAGCGCAAATTCGGTGTTGGATTTGTGGTGGGAGAGAGACTACGTCGCCGAATCCTGGCATTCACCCCGGTGGATGAACGTCTTGCCACAATCCGCATCAAAGCGAGGTTCTTCAACATATCGCTGATTTGCGCCCACGCCCCAACGGAAGAGAAGGACGATGTGACCAAAGATGCTTTCTATGAGCGCCTAGAACGCACCTATGAGCGCTGCCCCCGCCACGATGTCAAAATCGTGCTTGGCGATTTTAACGCCAGGGTGGATGTCTGAATTTGGTATCCCTGCAAAACTAATACGGCTATGTAAGCTGACGTTGAGCAACACCAAAAGCTCCGTCAGGATCGGGAAGGACCTCTCCGAGCCGTTCGATACCAAATGAGGCTTCAGACAGGGTGACTCACTATCGTGCGACTTCTTCAATCTATTGCTAGAAAAAATAATACGAGCTGTAGAACTAAATAGGGAGGGTACAATCTTCTACAAGAGTGTACAGCTCCTGGCGTATGCCGCTGATATTGATATCATCGGAAGCAACAACCGCGCCGTTTGTTCTGCGTTTTCCAGACTAGATAAAGAAGCGAAGCGTATGGGTCTGGTGGTGAATGAGGACAAGACGAAATATCTCCTGTCATCAAACAAACAGTCAGCGCACTCGCGTCTTGGCTCCCACGTCACTGTTGACAGTCATAACTTTGAAGTTGTAGATAATTTCGTTTATCTGGGAACCAGCATTAACAACACCAACAATGTCAGCCTTGAAATCCAACGCAGAATCACTCTTGCCAACAGGTGCTACTTTGGACTGAGTAGGCAATTGAAAAGTAAAGTCCTCTCTCGACGAACCAAAATCAAACTCTATAAGTCGCTCATTATTCCCGTCCTGATGTATGGCGCTGAAGCGTGGACGATGACAACATCCGATGAGACGACTCTTGGGGTTTTCGAGAGAAAAGGTTTTGCGCAAGATTTATGGTCCTCTAAACATTAGCAACGGCGAATACCGCAGACGATGGAACGAAGAGCTGTACGATTTATACGACGACATTGACATAGTTCAGCGAATAAAAAGACAGCGGCTACGCTGGCTAGGTCATGTTGTACGGATGGAAGAAAACACTACAGCTCTGAAAGTATTCGATGCAGTACCCGCTGGAGGAAGCCGCGGAAGAGGACGACCTCCACTCCGGTGGAAAGACCAAGTGCAAAGTGACCTGGCTTCACTTGGTGTTTCCAGTTGGCGCCAAAAAGCAAAAAGGAGGAATGAGTGGCGCGCTCTGGTGGATTCGGCTATAATCGCTTAAAGCGGTTCCTACGCCAGATATATATATATATATATATATGTAATGTGTTAATTGGACGTTATAATTTTAGTCAGACGACCGCATATGTCTTACAGATAAACGCACAAATGTAGATACAAATCCTTTGGCAATAACACAAACGCAAACAAGGTTTAAGAGCCAAATGAAATAAACTAGTGCAGAGGAAAGTACATATGTGCGTGTAAGCTAAGAGCATTTATGAGTTGCCATGTATATTGAAATAAAATTCATCTACACAATGTAAAAAAGCAAAAAAATACTAATACTAAATATACCTATAGAAAGGCGAAAATCCAAGGCAAGCAGGATAATTAATATGACATTATTTTTTCACTTATTTATTGCGCAATATTTTTTGATATGATCATTAAGCTTTTATGCCTGTGGTAACACGTAAATTGGGCACTAACACAGACTCAATATGATCACTTATGCTACAAGCGTACAGAGCGTATGAGTAATAAATTATATATTCGCAGTAGTAAATAAGGGCCAAAAAATCCAAACAATAATCAATTAACGACTGAATTTTTGGCATTAATTACTTGTGATTAAATGTGTGAAAACGCATTAAGAAGAAAAGAGAAAGGAAATTGGATAACACCAAACCCAACAAGCTTAATTGTATAGGGCATATTGATTTAGCACGAAAATGTCTGAACTTATGCACAGTCTGGTAAGAGTACTCAATATAATTGTGATTTATTTGGTACAAATGGTAGAGTCTCACAGTATCCAGGCCACTTGGTAATAACAATATGTATAATACCAATACTTCTTTGCGAACTCATATACTTCAGGTTATTTGTTAAAATATAAGCGTAGTAGAGAAGACCGAAATCACCTTCTATTTATTAACAGGCTAATTATTAAACCTGTGATCATTATTTTAAACAACGAATAAATTACATTTAGAAGACACATAAATGTATATATGTAATTCTCCAAACTATGCATGTTAAGGATATACAAAATTTAATATTTTTTCTTTACTATGTATATAGGCGTTAGGCTATAATAAACAGATAAATTATTGGGTTCTGTACTTTATATAAATCGAGTTGCAGATGCTTACAACTTCAAGGAAATCTAAGCTATTAATCTACTCCTTAAAAGACATATTTATTCAATAGTGCATTTGTGTTTTCAATTAACATACTCAGTCTCACTGCAGGCGCTATAGTGTCTAAACCATAGTGTATATTTAAAATATTATGGGAAGGGCTTTCAGCAAAGCCGAAACATTCATGATTATGGCAAATATTTTATTCATAACAATAAGTTGATCCTAATATTTTTGTTCTTGACTTAGGGTGCTGCTTATACCTGGAAACATATTATGTTAAAAATAATTAATAACTAAAACTAAGCAGAGCACGTGAATTGGTAGGAAGACGTTAGTGCTGAAGCATAAAATAAAATATAGTGCATCTATTGCTAAATTATATCAATTATTTATGTTGCAAATATTTTCATTTGAATTTTTGTAATTTCCTTTCAAGAATATTTTCATCTACGCAGAAGGATACATATTTAGAATACATTTTAAAAAGATTAATTACCTATGACAGCATGTTGAGAGAACAATATTATAAAATTCCGCAACTCCATATCTACGCATGTACACTAGCTCAATATTTGACAGTTAGTGTTGTATTCTTGAGAACCTAACACAATTGACAAAGTGTTGTGAAAGTTTTTTAAGATTTATTGGATGTTTTTGATTATTATTTAGGACTCAAAATAAATGCTGGTGTTTTGAAAATGTTAGCATAACAAAATATAGCACTACTGACCGGTTGACATAATGAGTTGATCGCAATTTTTGTTTTATTCTGAAACATTCAAATATATATGCATATAACATAAATAACAAGTAAGGAAGGGCTAAGATCGGGTGTAACCGAACATTTTATACTCTCGCAATTTATTGATGTAATTTTATAAAGATAACACAAGTCAACCCATATATTCGGTATAAAGTTCAATAGAATAACGAAAATCATCATAAATAGTATATGGGGACTGAGGTAATTCCTAAACCGATTTCACTCGTTTTCACCACCAAGATACAATGTATCGAAGACTATACGCTCCCTTAATTTAATATTACTTATAATTAGGTACATGGGATCTGGGGGAAGTTATGACCCGATTTTTACCATTTCAGGTACAGAGAGAAACTGTTATAAGAAAAAAATTCAGAGGGAATGAATTACATAGAAATATTTGAAGGATTTACCTATATTTTCGGTGAAAAATTACCGAATTTCGGATCTCAGTGCAGCTTCCTTCTGCCATTTATTATGTAAAATTTGGTGTTTCTGACGTTTTTCGTTAGTGAGTTAATGCACTTTTAGTAATTTTCAACCTAACCTTTGTATGAGAGGTGGGCGTGGTTATTATCCGATTTCTTTCATTTTTGGACTGTATAAGGAAATGGCTAAAATAAACGACTGCAGAAAGTTTGGCTTATATAGCTTTATTGGTTTGCGAGTTATATACAAAAAACCTATTTGGGGGCGGGTTCACGCCCACTTTTCCAAAAAAATTACATCCAAATGTACCCCTCCATAATGGGATCCTATGTTCCAAATTTTTATTTATGGCTTAGTTATGACACTGTATAGGTTTTCGGTTTCCACCATTTTGTGGGAGTGGCAGTTTGCCCATTTTCGAAAGCAACCTCCTCAAGGTGTCAAGGAACATGTGTTCCAAGTTTCATTAAGATATCTTAATTTTTACTCAAGTTATCGCTTGCACGGACAGACGGACGGACAGACATCCGGATTTCAAATCCACTCGTCATCCTGATCATTTATGTATATATAACCCCATATCTAAGTCTTATATTTCTTGGTGACACAAACAACCGTTATGTGAACAAAACTATTATACTCTGTGCAACAGGTTGCGAGAGTATTATAAATCACCATACATCATTTATACAACGTGGTATTGTTTTGTGGAACCAGTAAATTTTTTACCTTTCCACAAATTAAAGACAAAGATCTCTGATATCTCAATAATAATAATCGTTTTATGAAATTTAATTGTATGAATAAATATATATATGTATATAATTTCCCTTAAATCCTGTAAGAGCGTAAAAGCATGTATAAGTATATTGAAAATTATTAATTTATGCGACGTCAGCGCATTTCATTTTAAGTGATATTTATCAGTAAAATAAAATCATGATTATAAACACATAATTAAGAGCTGATACACATGCAAACATAATTAATTATATGCAAACACATGAGAGCGCAATATGTTAATTCAAGACCGTAGCCATTGACAAACTATATATTTCCATAATTATATTATTGCAATAGTGATTTTTAGCTTATAAAGTTGCACTTAAAAAGATAAATACTTGACGCTGTTTAAATTTTTAAATTGTGACACTTTATAAATATTGTAGTTAATAATTGAATATCAGTATTCACTGAAAGCTTAGTTTAGTTCAGATTGATTTCTGGAATAGTTGTAAATAGTTTTATATGTCAAAGTAGCACAGCGATTCACAGGAATAACCAGACAAACTGAGACTAAGTGGCTAACCAAAAATGTTTCAATATTCTCTTTAATCTTTTCTCCCTCAATCCAAATTACCACATTGGATATTAAAACTAAGGTAGTAAATCGAGCAATAAAGAATTCATTTGCCGTGACTGTCCTGCAAACGAACTACTAGTATACCTAGCACAACAATTGAGACAGTAAGACGGTTAAATCTCTGACATCTGCCTCTCTAAAGGATGATAGGATGGTTGGGAGGTCGGACGATAGGACCTTGCTGAATTCGAATGCAACTTAATAGCAGTGCATAAAGGCGTAAAAATTTAACGAGCAAACATTTGGAATCGCGTTAATGTATGAGGCATGAAAGTAACGTGGAAAAGCGCCGATTTGGACTCAATACCATTAATGGCCCTTCCGCGGAAAGACATACACATCTGTAAACACATTCACTATACAGAGAAAAATTATGGACGTATAGTATACGTATTATATAAATATATTATATATTTAAAGAGTTCAAAGTCCACCGGCGTCCGCTCAATCGATAAGATAAGTAGCTGAATATCAATAATAAATAGTAGTGTTGATAGCAAATATGCCTCAAGATTTTTTTTTTCTTTTTTATTACTAGCAAAATATTTTCCCAAATTCGATTTCGGAGTCAAGCAAAAAAACCTCCAAGCAGATAAAAAATATCATTAAATAACTAATACATTGTCAAAGGCGTGTTTTAGTTTGTCAACTTATTATTTTTGGCTTTGGGCAACCCCGAGGCGGTAACAAGCATAAATTTGTAAAAGCCCATAAATACAGGCCTAAGAACGCCTATCGAAATGGAACAAAAAATGTGCTAAACGCATAAAAAGACATTTATTTGATTTCTCTATTTGTGCAAAAAAGTAGTAAAAGTAATACATATATTATAGTTATCATATATTTAAAGGAAAATGAGCTTTTCCGTGTTGAAAAATGTCTCCTGAGAGTCATTAACAAAATATAATATATATAAACTGCATAATGTTTATGTGTATATTATGTATTTAACTTAAATTTTATTTCAAAATTACTGTGAGTTACTACATTAAATTCTTATGTTGCTTATTGAAGTTTTATACTATAGTATTTTATATTTATATGTAATTTTCAAGTAAACCTATAAGTGTTGTTTATGGATGCACTACAGCTTTTCGGAAATCATCAGCAATACTACTACACTTAAATTTTCAATCATATTAACTGTCTTTGTTACATCTGCTACGACCATGAACAGGCGGTGCAACCACCTACCACCCTACTACCATCTGCTTTCAGTCAAACAGCAATATCATGCAAAACATCATATGTACGAAAAAAGTTTGTAGTTAGCGGCTAACATTCAGCATAAGTCAGCATTCACTGACACTGTCTGGTTGCGGTTGGAATAGCGGCCTTCTCCTTCGTGCGACTACAAGTATGCTATGGTCATCAAAGTGAGTAGCTACATATCATTTATGCACATATTCTTGTATGGAAATGCAAACTTTTAACAGAGTTAAGCAGCGTGTTCTTCATCGAACTGGCTACTGCTGTTGATGTGGTACATTTTGAGTGGGTATAAATGCATGTCTGGCGTGGTGTAGGAGCGTGTGCGCCATTGGTGAGGATTTGAGAATATGTGTTTAACGCATGTTAGCAATCAATGTCAACATGAGAAAATTCTGTCGGCAGTCACCGAGTTTTATCAAAATTTTCAAATCCTCTTTTTGATTGGCATATAACAGCAATTTTTCTACAAAATACTTAAAGTATTGACTTTCTATTTCCTTGTATAATCTTCATCTAGTTGTAGGTCTTTAATTGGCTCAGATTCACAGCAGTCCTCAATGAAACAGAAAATACGTATGTACAAATATTGCATTCCAATGCAAATCTGTAGATCGAAAAGTCTTATAAATTCAAAATTAAAATCAGCTTATGTATAAAATAAAATAAAAACTCACCAACATATTTCAAGTAGAAATCAAAATGCGAAAAGCAGCTGCGCATTTTGCATAGTTGCGTCAGAAAGTAAATATTCACTCTTCATACCTGCCTTCTTGATTTGCTCTGCTGCACGTGTGCTTAGTGTTGCGCGCCTAAAAGCATGCTTAGCATACAAATAATTCGATATTTTTTCTGCATAGCATGCTTGGATAAACAAAGTTTCCACGGCTTATAAATTGAATTAAAAGTTGTGAAAAACTAATGAGGTTGAAAATGCAAAAATTAGTAAAAATATTTAAATGAAAAGAAGTTGTTTGAGAAGTTGCTAATAGAAGCTCATAAGCACTTATGTGTGATAATCAAGTTTTTGTAGGCATTTTTAAATTGCTTTCTGAAAAACATGAATGCGAGTGCATACATAGTAAGTAATAAATATACACGAAAAGTTTTTCCGAAAAACGAAAAATATGGAATATCAAAATGCAAAAATATAATTAATGAACTCCTAGAAAATATACACTAGTATTTTTCATGCTGCCTCGGCTTTGTGCGCGATTTAGCACCTAATGGCACATGGCCAAAACTCTCGCATTTGCAACTTTCACCTGAGTCGGCACGAGTCATTGCAATTCCTTGTACCCCCTCACTTGCGAGTGACCCTATACACGAGAAACCCTTACTCTATGTCACTGGAGTATAGATTTGTAATGGGTGAGAAGAAGTAATTTGTATGAAATATTTAAATTTTGTGCTCAAAATTGGCTAAAGTCATACCAACACTGCGCATAGACCATTGCATAACGAACAGTAGAGTCAACTTTGCACCTAACTACACTGTATGAGTGGCATCAAACGCTTACTCTAATAACAACTTGGTGACATTTTGTCCCCACCCTTAACTATGTTGCTCCAGCCACTTAATTCAAGCATGCCAGCACGTTCTAACAACTTGGTAGTAGCTGTTTGTTTTTACGCGCCTCTAAGTATGCAAAAAGGTGTAAATAAGGTGGCAAGTATATTTTCTCAGGTATTTAAACTTTGCAACTATTTGTACTCGCTGGCTTATACGCGTACTCAACGACTCTTGCATTTCCAAACAAAAAATTTTACATTTTTTAGCTTAATTATTGTCATGTTGTTGGCTGCAAACTTCCAACGTTGAAGAATTTTTATATTTATTAATTTTTTATTTCCTTCATTTTCCATTCACACTCAACATCAACATTATTTAACCTTAGAACCGTGACATGGCTATACAACTTAATCTCGTGACTTGGGCACTCAGTGCCCAGTATTGTATTTTGTTTGAAAATTTAAACTTTTTACACGTTTTTTTTTACAGAAACGTCAATATCTCGCTTGTTTATGCAAAAAATTTATTGAAACTTGTGTTTATTGTTAGAAACAAATGTATTTTTATTGAAAAATATGAAAATCAAATAAAGTTTTAATTTCGAACTGCTCAAATGGATGAAATACTTCGCTGTCTCTTTGATGCATTTTGATTGGCTGTAGACATTGTTGGAGTATTGTCCACATTTTCATCATTGTCTGAGTCCGTATTGGCTTCGGCATTGTGGTGAATGTCAGAGGATGTAAATAATTTTGGCAGTTGCGACTTATTGCCTCTTTTTGTGCCCACCAATGTAGTATTCCGCACATGCAAATCTTTCGCTAAGTTGTGCATCGTGATATTCATACCTCTGTCCACATATCGGTTGGTGAGTCGCATAACGAGATTGCGCGCAATACCAGGCGACCGCTGTTCATTAGGCTGTGCACCCAAATATACTTCGCCTGCAAGTGGGTGGTTGGTTTTTGCGCCAACAAGCCAAAACATTTTTATGCCATATTTTCTAGGTTTAGAGGGAATGTATTGGCGAAAACTGCATCGGTTTCTTGTTGAAAGCAACTGCTCATCTACTGTTAATTATTTACTTTGGACGAATGGTATCGGCAAATTCGCCAAGAATAATGTCCAAGCATGACGAATAGGCGCCAATTTGTCGTATCGTAGTCTCTCAGCGCGAGTCAGGGAATCGTCAAAGCGTATAAAATGGCACAATTGCTCAAACCGATGCAGTGACATCACTGCTCTATAAAAGGGCATGTTAGTTTTGTGAAAAAGATCTCAGCATGAACTTGCATTCTCAGCACCGGAATATACAATTATTGCAATAAAAGCATATATTTCCTCCTCATTTGTGTCTTGTCAATATCTTATTTTTTTGGAACTGTTTGATGCATGTTTGCCTGTATTACTTTTTCAGTTTCCCTATTCGTCTCAAGAGCAATACCTTCAACAAGAAACGCTGGGAAAACGCGTATGAAGGCATTACTTTTAGATCCAAAACTTTCTGTGCATAGTGACGCTGATTGTCTACGCATTTCCAATGCCAATTCCGCTTGCCATTTTTCAGTTCAAATCACATTTGCTTTCGTCAGGGTCCATATATACAGCAGCCTCCTCCTGGATATATTCTTCGAAACGTGGATCTCTAATGGGCTCAGCATTATCATCTCCAAAGTCCGATTGGTCACTGGGTATCTCCTTCCGTCAATTCGCGACGTAAGTTGGCCAAATAAATCGCCAATTCCTTATTCATTTCAAAAATATATATTTGTCACAACTTAAAATCAACTGTTTACTCGAAAATTTTACGCGAAACTAATTAGAAATCCACAACAATCTCCAAAATCGTTAGAAAATTACGCCTCTTCATACAAAATATATGAAGAAATTCTATGGGCACTGAGTGCCCCAAGTCACGTATAGCGTACTGACCATATAAAATGCCGTTACTTTCTTATTATAAAAGCTATGTACTTAAAATTTTGTCAACTTATAACTAATATTATAGTTTGTCACCATGCTAAAATTTGGCTAAATTGGACTGCCCTATCCCCAGAAATTCAATATCAAAAATGAGATTGGGCACTGAGTGCCCAACTCACGGTTCTAATGTTAATTTTAATTGCTTTTTACTTTGATTGTTTTGTTTGGCTGCTCCATAGCAATTTTTCAACAATAAATTATTTTGAAGTAACATAAATAAATAATAGAAATTAGCTTGCTGCTAAAATCTTCACAGTTGATTGACCTGTGATTTATATAAAGAGTATATAGTTGCTTAGCAACAAAGTTGCTAATAGAGTATAATAGTTTTGTTCACATAACGGTTCTTGGTAACACCTAAAACTTAACGAGTTAGATATAGAGTTTTACATATAAACAAAAGTGATCAGGGTGATGAGTGGAGTTCAAATCCGGATGTCTCTCTGTCCGTCCGTTCGTCCGTCCGTTCGTCCATCCGTCCGTCAGTCTGTGTAAGCTGTAACTTGAGTAAAAATTTAAATAAAGCTATAAAAGGGGTGATTTTTTAAGAGCTTGATAACTTTTTTTAAAAAAAAACGCATAAAATTTGCAAAATCTCATCGGTTCTTTATTTGAAACGTTAGATTGGTTCATGACATTTACTTTTTGAAGATAATTTCATTTAAATGTTGACCGCGGCTGCGTCTTAGGTGGTCCATTCGGAAAGTCCAATTTTGGGCAACTTTTTCGAGCATTTCGGCCGGAATAGCCCGAATTTCTTCGGAAATGTTGTCTTCCAAAGCTGGAATAGTTGCTGGCTTATTTCTGTAGACTTTAGACTTGACGTAGCCCCACAAAAAATAGTCTAAAGGCGTTAAATCGCATGATCTTGGTGGCCAACTTACGGGTCCATTTCTTGAGATGAATTGTTCTCCGAAGTTTTCCCTCAAAATGGCCATAGAATCGCGAGCTGTGTGGCATGTAGCGCCATCTTGTTGAAACCACATGTCAACCAAGTTCAGTTCTTCCATTTTTGGCAACAAAAAGTTTGTTAGCATCGAACGATAGCGATCGCCATTCACCGTAACGTTGCGTCCAACAGCATCTTTGAAAAAATACGGTCCAATGATTCCACCAGCGTACAAACCACACCAAACAGTGCATTTTTCGGGATGCATGGGCAGTTCTTGAACGGCTTCTGGTTGCTCTTCACCCCAAATGCGGCAATTTTGCTTATTTACGTAGCCATTCAACCAGAAATGAGCCTCATCGCTGAACAAAATTTGTCGATAAACACATTTCGAACCGAACACTGATTTTGGTAATAAAATTCAATGATTTGCAAGCGTTGCTCGTTAGTAAGTCTATTCATGATGAAATGTCAAAGCATACTGAGCATCTTTCTCTTTGACACCATGTCTGAAATCCCACGTGATCTGTCAAATACTAATGCATGAAAATCCTAACCTCAAAAAAATCACCCGTTATAAAGTGGTACAAATGTAAATGTTTGGATGTAATTTTTTTGGAGAAGTGGGCGTGACCCTGCCCCCTACTATGTTTTTGTTTATATCTTGTAAACTACTAATGTTATATAACCAAACTCTCTAGAGTCGTTTCCTTTGGACATTTTCTTATAAGCCTAAAAATGGAGGTAATCGGATAATAACGACGCCTACCTTTCATAGAAAGGTTATGTTAATTACTCTTGAAAATGCTTTAATTCAGTAAAGAAAAACACCCAAAGCCATAAATTTCATGGTAAAGATGGTACCGAAGGGCTGCACTCAAATTTCTATACAATATTTTAAATGGGCGTAACGCCGCCTAGTTATGGTTCAAAAACCATATCTCAGGAACTACTCGACGAATTTCAACGTAATTGCGTTCGTATCATTATTTTGGTATTCTTATACTACAGTTTGAATCGGTTCACAACCACGCCTATTTTCCTCGTTTACTTTTCAATTTTTAAAGTGAAGGTATCGGAACAGAACTTTGAACAAGTACGTCATTCATAGTGTACCATCGCCTATCTAAAAATCGCTGAAATAGGACCATAAATTTTCATGGCCTCATATATCGATCATGAGGACCTCTAAGTTTAGGGCTAATTTTTTATTGAAAATATCGCAAAATCCGTCAGATATTCTAAAGTACTTCAAAAGGAGATGTGTTCCTTCTAATAATGTGCGTCTGTGCCAAAAATGGGCAGAATCTAACTCATATACCCAATATTCGGATTTTCACACTCCCTTTGGACTTTATACTGACATGTGAGATATCTTAGCAAAATGAATTGAATTGATAATTAAATAAATAAATTGTGAGCGTATTAAATGTTCGGTTAAACCCGAACTTAGCCATTCCTTACTTGTTTTATTTTTGCTAAGGGATAGAAAAGGCAACAGTTGTTCACCATTTGTCTAACCATAAATCCATAAATCGATCATCTATTCTAGTCGTCAGAAGATATATATAGTATATTTGTTGCTGAACAGCTGTTGTCTTAGTAATAATTCTTACTAAATACCAAATTGAAACTTCATCCTTTATATACGAAACCCTTAAAATTTGAAGCCAAGCATCATCTCTTGCTCTGAAAATGTTTAAAGCATAGATAATAGACTAATGCCCGCAGCACTAGAAAAATCTGTGTGGGATAAAATATGAAATTGACTATGAACATCTGTATGAGTATTTGGTTATATAATCAAGTAATACATATCAAAGTTATCTTGTTTATTATATGCAGCATCTATTCTCTGAATACTGCATGATCCGACAAACATTAGGGACGTTTTCATTGCAATCTTTTTTGTTACTTTCTAATTTTTTTGTTTTATTGCTTTTCCCATGTTTGGGGTAATATTGGCTAGAATGGGCTTTTGTTGTCCAGCAGACTAGAAACGATAAGGGACAAAACACACCAGAGTTTCTAAAAAAGAAAAAATTAATAAACTTAAACGAGTGAAAACTTAAACTGGCGAAAAATACAAATGTATACAAATTTTACATAAATGACTTTTTGCAAATCAGATATAAAGTGTAAGAAGAATATATAAAAAGATTCTTTAAATTGATTGCATCTATTTAGAGTAATTCGTTTTCATCAAAACCAAAATGGTTTCTCTTTACCTTTTTAATGTTATTGTAATTTACTGATGATCTGATTTCAGTGAGAACTCAATGGTGATTCAGCTATTTAAATCCTTTGATGTACCCTTGTGCATTTTGTTGGCTTTATAATTGTTCTTAGACCGCAAAATTAAATTATATATCGGTAAATGATTGCGTATTAATGTATTCTTAAATATACAATTATTTACACAAACAATTAATAGCAATTTCTTTAGTTGAAATATTAAAAAAGGAATTTGTCGAAAGCTATGTTGAACTGTCAAATAATTCTATTTATTTTCCAAACACTACTCTAATTACTTGTTACTGATTAAATTTCAAAGCAAAGTGACGCTAATTTGAGCTGTCTCATTTAGTTTACTCGTTACGCCATTCAAAGCTGCTTCAAAAGTCAACGTGACAGCCACAGAGCATGTGTTGAAAAAGCGAAGTGTTGCAGAAAACTAAACTCAGTCCGATAGCACCATCGGCAGGCATTGTCACCCGTCATCAGCTGATAGTAGAGTGTAAAATTTTTAACGAAATTTTTGGAAAATTCGTAACGACACAAACCACGACATTTTTTTTACTACTCACAGCATTTTTTTTTTTATTTTTTTAGCTTTGAACAAACATTACAGCACAGTACAGAATAGCGCGAATTGTTGAAGGCATTTCATGAACTATAAATGGTTTAATGTGGCAGCTAAAAGATAAATTGGATTTTGAAGGTCCTTTTGTATAGACAATATTATGCAAATATACGATTGACGATTCAAGTCTATTAGGCAGAATTCATGAAAAAACAGGGTGTTTGAAATTGTGTCAGAAACCATCACAATAATATTAAGAACATGCATAGATTAAAGCTCTAAACGGACTATGGTTTGACGGCGAATGTTGGCGTGGCTTCACTGTTAGTTTATGCTAGTCTAAATGCAGAATGTAATTGTGTTACTTTAGATTTAGTAGTAAGGGATGAAATCCCATGACGTCACAAGAAGAAGTTCGGATTGTGTGATTATAGATTTGTTATTATTTTGTTTTTAAAATCAAATTGAAGAAATTTTTTGGATTTTTTTTATGAAACAGTTGGAAAAGATTTATAGAAGAACAAAAATGTGGAAATCCTTGCAATCAACTATTTTACTAGTTCTAAAAATAATTTACTTGAAAAGTGACTGGGAACAAATATACTTCTTAAGAGCATTCATCAACATACAAAGTTTTATATTTCGGGAAAAGAGTGTGGAACTGTCATCAATAATGTAGTCTGTGTCATAGCATCTGTATATTTGCCATTCTGCGACATTTTAATTACCTGCAAAGTAGCAGCTGTTAAAATACGCTTCCGTATTTTCACGAAACATGTTTCACCTACATACATATATCAAGGCATAGTACTCCCGCTCTTTTCCTTGTTTTCCACAATTGTCATTTAATTATTAATTTTAGTACGAGTGCTCCTTAGGAATACTTGCTCATAATGAACATAAGGGGTACGGGAAAGGTGTGGAACACGGTGCTGTGTGTTGCAGTGCGTTCGTGCAGATATTTCCGTAGGTTGAACAGCTGTTGTCGTCATAGGTAATGCTGAAGGTGTTGCCAGTTGGCACTTTGTAAGCGTTTCCATAGCATTGCAGTCGTTATCATCGTTTACGTTTATTTGCGTCTTATTAAATCTAAATTTATTTAATTTTGGAAATTTTGTTAGCCTTGTACAAATGACATTATATTAATATATATTTGCGAATGAATTTACAAATGCACATTATTCTGAGATGTCGCGACGTATATAAAATTACGTGGGAATTTGCTTATGTGTAATGACTGAAGGAGCTTAAAAAATGAAGGAACAGAAAAAATAATTAGAGTAGAATAATAAAAGTTGAAGAAATTTAGATTCTGCAAATCAGCAACTGGAGCGTCATCGATTCGAAAAAAAATCACTAATCTCCAGCTCAAATATTATAAATACATTTTTTCTGTTCGTTCATTTTTTGAGGTCATTCAGCCATTGCACACTGTAACCACTACAATTCTATCAAGCCATTTGCATTTTTATCCTGTCGGAACAATGCTTGTATATCCGCTTTCTTAACAGCTATGTTAGATAAAGTCGATGTTATGCAAAGAATGTTTTAAAAAGAGAAAATGTAAAAGCTAGCATGACTAGTACAAAATATAGGAATGCAACCAATCGAAGGCAATCACGTTCTGGCAGTCCTGCTTTCCTTCACAACGGGCGTACGTGGAAATAGTTGTACAATAATAATGAAATTTACATAAAAATCATATTGGCGAAGCGTGATCTGGCCACTTAAGTAGTATATACCTGTGACTGTTGCTGATATCAAAGACAATATAATCATGGTATCAACAGATGCGAAGACCTTATATGGAATAATTTCTTTTTTAATTTTTTTTATATTGGCTTATTATATTTTTTTAGTAATGGTTTATTATTGTAACCACCAAATTGTGACTTCTGATTACCGTAGCAATACACTCACACTTGCTTGCTTTGTATGAGTGTGTATAAGTAAGCTAAAGCCCCGGTGTTGCTGTATTGCACATCATTTAGCCTGTCCTGAATACAACGCCTCAACTTTCAACGACAACCGCCTTCAGTCTTTAAACCAACATTAATGAAAATCGACACAACATTCATTGAATTAATGTACTAGTATAGTATTATGTGTAAAGTACTATCAATATGTGTATTTTAACCAAGCGTTAGTGCTTAGCACGAAATAAATCAAATTGCCGCTATTCATTTGAGCGACATGCGATGACATCAACCGCTGATAAGCTGACAGGTCGACAGAAAATGTGTTGTGCATAAATGCATAGATATATCGAGAAAGTAGAGCTTCATAAATGCATTTACGAATGTTATTATTAACCTTCTGCGAAATTCAACAGCAACATCTATGAATATTCACATTGATATGTAAAACAAAGTGTTACATACATATATTTATACATATAATGATACCAAGGTATAATGTTATTAATGTAAGAGCATTTCTCGAATATGCTAATAACTCTCGCATGGCAATTATGTTTATAATTTAAACGATTTTATGTACTAAAATGTAGAATGTTTAATTATATTAGTGTATACTTATGAGCTTATGAGTTTTACCCAAGGCTACTTTATGTCAACAGATGAGGATTTCAGGGTGACGAGTAAAATCAAATCAATATGCCTGTCTGTCCGTCCGTCCATCTGGCCGTCCATGCAAGTAAAAATTGAGATATCTGTTGTTTCTAGGCACCATAAGGTTGAGTTCGAAGATGGGCGAAATCGGACCACTGCCGCGCCCCCAAAATGGTGATAACCGAAAACTTATAAAGAGCAATAACGAAGCCATAAATTAAGCTAAGAAAGTGAAATTTAATACAAAGTGTCGTTCTTGAGAGGGCTGTATTTGGATGTAATTTTTTTTTGGGAAAGTGACCCCCAACTCAATTTTTGTACATATCTCGTAAACTACTAACTAAGGAACATTAAATTTTATTATAAAGATGGTAAAGAAGTGCTGCACTCAAAAGGGTATTAAACATTTCAAATGGGCGTGGTTTCGCCTACTTTTGCTCAAAAACCATATTTCCGAAATTAATAGACCAATTGCAATGAAATTTTACTCATAAGATCGTGCTGACTTCCTAATGAAATGTGATGAAAATAGTCCAAATTGGCTCACAACCATGCCTACTTCCAATATAGACGAACATTGAAGTCGATCTGAAACGTTTACTTTGCAATATATAAAGTAAGCACCAGTGAAGATATCGAAACAAAACTTTCATTAAGTACTGCATTTATAGTGTGGCATTGCCCTTCTAAAAATAAGTATTCAAGGTGTAATATATCGAACATACCCAAGACCCAAAATTAGGGTTTTCAAACTTTCAATGGACTTTATATGTGAGTCAAATTGTTTTTTATATTAATAAAATTAAATAAATAAATTGCGAGAAAAATGTTCGGTTACAACCAATTACTTTAGTACTTCATTTCGAAATTTTATCTTAACTCTGTTCCGTCCTCAGTCATTCTTTCATAGTATTCTCTTAAAATTCTACTGCTAATTATTTATTTTTTCGCTTTTTCAACCCATTTATTATTGCGCTATGATCTTGTCTTGTCTTCCGAATTCATTGTTTTACTATGTAAAACTTATTTTCTTGTTGATTTGCTGCCCGTCAGCTTTAATACCTTAACGACGGAGAGGAAGTGCGATAAAAGTGTATCCTTCGGCTATTTTCTTTTTATTTTATCTTCGGTTTTATAACTATGGTAGCAAACGAGCGTAATTTATGAATTGTTATCGCGATGATAAGTTTAATTTTACTTATGAAGAAGAAAAATATTGTTCAGCTGAACATTTAGTGAAAATTCATTTGTCAAAAACTGTTATACGATGGTCAAGCTTCATTGAATGTTTACTAAACTAAGCTAACACTAACACTTACACAGATATCATGTCGATATGCACTGAAGGCATTTGCATACAAATACATTTCAGTAGTTTTTACTTTGATTTTTTTGCACACCAGGGCGGAGAAGCTGAAGTTAGAGTAAAATCATGAATTCTTATAACATATTTAAAATATAGTTCTTATGGTGTTGATTCGTGTGCTTTCTTGACACATTTCTCATGACCGAATTATAATGGCCGGAGCTAACATTTTTTTTAGGACAGATATATATTAGTCTTAACTCAAATATGAAGTGATAAAAATTTCAAAGTACTATGGGTCCTGATTCATTAGTTACAGGATGTTGCTTATAGACACAAATTAAATTATTATGAATAAATTAAACACTTTTCTCAAGAATTTTTTCTTTTTAATAACTCTCTTATCTTGACTTATTTATATAGTTCACTTGGTTTTAAAATAAAACAAATATTTTGATGTTTTTGAACACTTTTTGTATAACCAATTTTGTATAACTTTTTTCGCGAAACCGATATTGACAATTCCACTCTGCGGAGAACGCATACTGAATGAATACGTGAACATCTCACAACAAAAAATTTAACTGTAAGCTTGCACAACACATAAGTCTACATAATTGAAAAAATCGCTGGTCAAAAAATATTTAATTAACGAGCATTAGAAGCCGATACGTACAATATTGCCTATAGGCAAGTTAAATGGATCTTAACTCAAAAATTAGTGAATAATTAGTTCCAAACATTGTTCAGATAAAAATTGTTCTTACTTTATACTCACCTACTCAGCTCACCTCAAATTTAGCACTGAACACCTATCGCCTGTCTTTCACACATCTATAATTGTCTAATACTGTGGGAATAATTTGCTTTATTTGAGTATATTGCAAAAATACTTAGAGAATTTGAAACAGAATGAACTCACTCCGAAAACTATTTCTTAAATGATAAAAATGTGTAAAAATTCACACCTACTTATCGATCTGTCTAACAAACATAAATATATCTCTACGAAGTAAAAAAAGTGCCTATAACTATTTTATACCCCTTTCCTTCAGTTTTATTGTACAACCGTAACTTTTATTATATTATCTCTTCCATATTCCTTCGGTTTTTATGTCAACTATGAAAACTTCTTGAATAAGCGGTCCCTTGGTAGTACTTAAAATGTGAAGGTTGACCAAAAAGGAAACAGATAACACCTTTAATCGGTTTATGCACAAAAGCATATTGGTAGACGTCAGCTTTATTACATACAACAAACCGAAATACATTACTAGCAAAGGAGATAAGACCTTAAGTGCACCCATATATATATTTTTTATTTGAGAGCACTTGTATTCACATATTATATAAAGTATACAAAGTGCTTTTCAATAAAGGGATCAAATATGGATTAAGGAAAATAATGTAAAACGTACAAATTAAGCAATAAAAATTCAATTTCTACAAGCACGTGCGGAAAAGGTAAGTTTAAGTGTCACAAGTAATGCAAATCAGGCATCAAATAGAAAAACTAAAGTTTCAGGCAAAAAAAAAAACGTTCAATAAAAAGATTTTGTAATCGAAAAGGCAAACACATCCCCATTTGAAACAAGCCAGTAAGCAAAATTATTAGATTTTACTACTGGGAGCAAATAAAGTATTCATTCACCCAACGACTTAACCCTCAAGCAAAATATTCGCACTAAAGTAAATGTCGGCAGCTCGCAGAAAGTGTGTTGAAAGCAAAAAATTAAAACTTTTATTTAAGCACTTGCCCTCAATCGCTGTTATTAATGCGCTCCCCAAAGCGTCATATATTGTTCGTGTGCAGCGAGATACACACTTTTATGTGAGTGCCTTTACTGTTTGCCTTATGAGCTAGGCCTAGTACTATTTTCCGTTTACGAGAAAATTTATTATAATGGCATTCGATATTAAAAAGTAGATTAAGTGGCAACTATTTTTGGTGTACTTAGTAGTAAGTTCTGTGCACTTTTCTTATGCCTTTATAATAAGAAATGGAATTTTAATACTTGGGACACAATTATGTATGTAAATAGATGTAAACAGAAAAATCAGAAAGTCTATTCCGATAAATAACAACACAAATAAATAAGGTATGAAGGTCAATAATTATGAACAATTTGGAATAAGTTTAAAATCTAACAAATCAATTTAGTTAAAGTGGAGCTGTACTGCTTAATGTTTATATTTGATTACTTGCAAATACTGTCTGTGAACACATATAGAAAATGTTTTAACCTAGAAAACCTTAACAACATCCAAGTGAATGCTGTCGATAATAACAAAAATGCCAAAGGTTCAAAAGCTTAAGCGAAAAATGTTATATAGAATTAAATTACGAGAAAAATGTAATTAACAATTACACAGCCACATAAATTTTTTTTTTTGTTATGACCTTGGGGTCCATGTGTGCTATATGTTTTTGGGGTCGCTGAATCCAAATCCGAGGTCGAGGTGTTTTCGGGGTCGCTGATTACGAATCCGGTGTCGGTCTTTTTAAATTCAAAATGGCGGATCCAATATGGCGGACGCTTTTTTGAAAAATTCATCGAAGTCGCTTCAAACTCATTACTCGGCGGTTATTGTGTTCGCAAAAATTTTTTTATTTGAAAAACCATTTTTTCGAACTTCGAAACCAAATATTTCGATTTTTGAGGTCAACTTCAAAAATCGGAAAATGCCATTCCTTACTTATGTCTGAATCTTGCGGAAAAAATCAGTTTAGTCCAATAATCAACCGATCGTTGTACAGTGTACTGATTGCTCTAAGTTGCTATTTCGAAGCAATCAGAACAACGGCAACCAACTTCACTACTTATCATTAATTATGAAATTTAATTTATAAAATAATTAAAATTTTTTTTTTTATTTATTCGAAAAAAATCAACTTAACCAAAACATAGTTGGCTGCATTACACTTTGCACAAGAATAAGATGTCTAAAATCATCAACTACACATAGCAAAACAAGCTTTATTATGAAAAAATCATTTTGATATTATGATATCGTTCTAGTTCACATTTTACATTTCTGATATGTATTGCTTTGAGTGGCCTCAGAAATCGTGACCAATCCGTATTTTCTGGCTCTTTAGTATGGCAGCAATGCAATAATATAATTTCAGTCTATTTAGAGATACTATTACTATTCCGCAAAATCTTTAATATATTTCGAATTAATTTTTGTAAAGAAACTTTATCGAATATTATCATATTCGAAGTTTTACTTCAAATTGCATTTTAATCAATAACTCAAACCCTTACCGTTTTTTTCCTGTGTTAACTCGAATAACAGAAGTCCAGATACAGAACAGATATGCAAAATGTTGTTAAATTTTCATAATGACAAAATATATAATTATGTATTTCCGTTGAAGTTAAAATACATTGAACAGAAATTATTTTGGATGCGTTTTCAAATATTTTATGTATTTGATGTATCCCTCAGTGCTCGTTTGTGACCTCATTAAAGGACAACAAATAAAATATGCACTGTAATTATGTATATTCCTGTTTAAGGCAATAAGCTAAAATAACATTTCAATGCAAAGTAAATTTATTTCCGGAAGTCAGGAAACTAATTTCCTGCTGTTCAGTTAGAGTAACGACAGGGCAAGTACACACAAATGAATCAGAGTGATAACTAAAGAAACAATGCTGCACATTTAGTCGCTACAAAAGTGAATTAAGTAGGAGCATGCGGCTATACGATTACAAGTATGCTATAAATAGAGCCAAGTGTTGATATCATAGACTGAGAATCAAGTGAATTCAAGCGGCACCGATGCACGCGATAGAGGAAAACAAATTACGCAGAGTGGCGTGAAAACTAGCGTGATGTAGCGTCTAAAAGTAGGCAAGTAAATAAGTGAATTTTACAATGCTGAAAAAACATGAGAAAAAATGTGAAAGGAAAATTGTTGCAATTGCAAATTGCATTTGTAATGCTTTCGAAATAAAATTAGTATTGCAAACCATTGTTGTATTAGATATGTGTATGTCTGTTTATGTATGGGAGCCCGTAGTTTCGCGATATTCACCAAATGTATGTATGAGCCTTCTAGGCAATTCAAATACGAAGTGGGAACGACGTAGCGAGGCGTAAATTTGTGTGTGTCAATATGCCGTAGGGTAACGAGCTGCTATGTGTATGTAAGTGATTTAGTTGCGCGCTCAGTGGTGCAATAGTTCAGCGCTAGAAGTGTTAGCAAATGTGTGTTCGTGTCAAGTGGGCGTGATCGACACATTTTCGTGGCATACATGGCAACAGTGTTTAATGTGCTGCATTTTACGAAAATTTGTTTGCTTCTGTTGATATACATGTATGCGTATACTTTGCAGCTTGCATACGCTCCTGCCTGGAATTGCCTGTCTCTGGCTTGCGTGCGTTTATTTCGTCTATAAATTACTTCCGTTTCTGTGCCGCCCAATCGCGCTAATGTGGGCGGTTTTAAATGTAATGCAATTACTAACATACTTCCAGTAGCTTATGGCATATTTACCAGTATATGCAAGTGTGCAAGTAAATGCTTATGTACATTTGCAACATAAAACCCTTCTTAAAGCTAGAAAGTCTTGAACACAATTTCGATTTTTTTCTGCTTGGTTCTGAGCTTACATAATACCGTAGTTTGAATTTTGAAGTTCATAGATTAAATTTTCACTTGACCAAAAGGTCCAACGGTCAGACGTACTGCGACTAATATTAGAAAGATAAACTATCCTATCTCTCAAGTATCAAAAATTATTCTATGTATGGTCCCGGATCTAGGCTACCTCCATACCAAATTGCACCAAAATCGGTGCTGTCGTTCTTGAGTTATAAATAGTGTAACAAACATGATTTTATTTTATCAAATTCAATCCACAACTAATTAATTTTGGAGGTCCCTCAATTGCTTAATTTCTTACTTGTTTTACAATAATTCTTTTGCATGAGACCTTACTGCACTTTCGGTCGACCTAGCAGCCTCAGCGGCGTCACTTTTAGTTCCAATTTAATATTTTTGCCGAGTTTAATATGTGGATACATGAATGTGTGCATGATTCATGTGTGACCAGTTGGCTTTACGCAATATCCGATCGTATGTTCGCATATGTGCCAACAAAAATGAAATAAAATTATTAAACTTTTGAAAGTATAAAGAGAGAAAGCTTTCGATGATATGTCGACTTTCTATCAGTTATTTCCATCAGCAATGCTGTGCAAGACAGCCAAATAAATAAATAATCAAACCGGTTCAAGGTGAATGAGAGTGTACGATAATTTACTGAACATGTAATGCGCCTGGAAACATGCTAAAAATTGTAAATATTTTCTTTTACACTTTTTGTTTTTTGTATTTATTTGTTGTATTCATTCATTTAATTGCCAACAGGGTTAAGTTGATATTCGATGTGGAAAATGGTAACGAAATTGAGTTGGTCAAAGTTACTGCAAGAAGTAAAAGAGATAGAGAGAAAAATGCATGTGAATATATAACTGATGAACATGAATTGAAAATGAAATAAAACTTGAAACTTGGATATTCTGTCCGACATGTTGCGAGAGTATAAATATACATATGTATATTATATTTGCATACGAAAATCAGTTATGAACTACCAGTTAAAACTATAAGACCCTTTTCCTACCTCACATACATTCAAGCACAGACGCATGTACACACACGATTTAACAATTTTGAATACAACTTTTTGAGCTAGCAAAGAGATGTCAGAATTTGGTTGAAGATAATAATTTTTTCTTCTATTCGTATATGTATTTAAAACGTATTTACATATATTAGTGGTGTTTCTGCAAAATTCACAAAATCTAAACAAATAAATAAGAATATAGAATAGAGCTAAAGGTATCGTGGTAATAACGTGTTTGCTAACAACTATTACCGATAAAAAGTACGATTTGTATGCGCCTGATCCCAGTTAAATTCAAATTAAACATTGTATTTGTATTGATTGAAACTGTGACTGTAAAAGCTAACATGTGTGGATGTATGGATCGCTTCCACAGTGATTACAATACAAGAATATTTCTTTTGTCTCTGAGTAAATTTCAAGTGCTGCACGACACACTTAAACTTACGTACTAACATGAATTGTGTTGGCATACATGACTGCTTGCAAGCTTCTTCATTCGGGCTTGCGGTGCATGTATCAACACGCGCCATGAAAATGAAATTACGCCAAGACAATTGTCGAAATTATCGCATGGGAGAAAATTTGTGATATATATGATGATAAGTTCTACTAGTTTTTGCTTTTGTTGCAAAAACATATTGTTAACAATTTCTTCTTTCCCTCTCGTTGTTTTTATACCCTCGCAAAAAAAGTTGCTAAGAGAGTATTATAGTTTTGTTTACATAACGGTTGCTTGTAAGTCATAAAACTAAACGAGTTAGATATAGGGTTATATATGTCAAAATGATCAGGGTGACGAGACGAATGGTTAATTTAATGGTTAATTTAACTCACATAACTCAATTTTGAATTCCATCTTATTCCTTCACTTTATAATATATACATAAGGAACCAATGAAGATAGCGAAATAAAACTTTACACAAATACTGTACCGGCATAAGCTCTGTGTATATGATCTTGTGAAAAAATTGTCGAAATCGGACTAAAACTTTTCAATGCCCCGGATATCGAATATGAAGAACTCAGTGCCTTAGGGTAATTTTTCAACCAAAATATCGGTAAATCTCTCAGATATCTCAATTTAATTCAGGGGAAATCTTTTTCCATAATAGTGTGTCTCTATACCAGAAATGGTTACATCGGGTCATAACTACCCCTAGCTCTCATATACCTAATTATAAGATTTTCAAAAATACGACGGGCTTAAAAGATTATAATCGGTTAATATGTGAAATATCTTAGTCAAATTAAATGAGCATATAATCTTAGATATAATCTATGTAGGTGATGAAAATGAGGAAATCGGTTGAGGAATTACCTCAGCCTATACATATACTGATTTTCGTTTTTCTATTGGACTTTATGCCGAATATATGGGTCAAATTGTGTGTTATCTTAATAAAATTCATCAATAAATTGCGAGGGTATTAAATGGTATTACTGGTGTTTCTCTTGCTGTGTTATTCCTTCAGTAGCAAGCTTGTAATTTGTAATTTTGTTACTGTAGTCATATCGCCATGAGGGAAATTCAACTGCACTTATGTGTCTTAATTATCACACGCATACTCTTCTATAGCAAGTCTTCTCTTCTTTGCGCTTGGCATTTATATAATTATAAGCATAGTCTTTGTGGTAAAATATAATTATCCTTATTGTGGAATTTGCATTATTATACACGTATTTCTTGTGTACATATTATGACAAAGTAAATTGCCGCCAGCTATATCTTAACATATACACTATTACGTTCTTTAATTTTGTGGCCTACTTTTAGGCTAACAGTAGTTATATAATATGTATAGTAAATTTGAATACTGGCAAATTTGTGGCATTATATTAACACCAATTAGCAGAAAGTACAAATTTATATGAGTACAATGTGATTAAAAGCTCGAATAGCAGATATATTTGATAATATTATAAATTGTTTGTTTGTAAAGATAATGTATAATATATTCAATTAAATTGTTGAAATACTTCTATAAGTAAGGCATGTATATGTAGATATATAGAAATTTATATATGTAACAGTATATTTTGATACACAAATACTTTTATTGAATTGATTTGTAAACAATTGGCAATGCGCCTGTGTATATGCTATAAACAAAAAGTCATTCTTCTTTGACATTAGAGATGGTGCGGTAAAACGAGGAATTTACATTTATTTTAAAGGCTGAATTGTAGAATGTAGACCCAACAAAATAACATTTTCATAGTATTTGATTTCAAAAACTAAAAGACTTAGTCGTTAGTAGCATGAAATATTAGGTTGGCAAATATTTGCTCTTTATTCAATGCTTTATAAAAAGTGTTGCAGTGATCAGATTTAGTTGAAATATGCGCAGTTTCGTTCGATAATCGGTTGCCATCTCGACAGCAACTTCATAATACCCTCCTCGTAGAAGCCACCATCCTTATTTGCGAAGAACTCGAACATCCACTTTTCACAAGCCTCTTTTGAGTTCAACTTTACACCACCAAGGGCGTTCGGCATGGACAGGAACAGGTGGTAATCACTTGGCGCTATGTCCGGCCTATATGGTGAATGCGATAAAACTTCCCATCCGAGTTCCCGTAGCTTCTGACGAGTCATCAACGAAGTGTATGGTCTGGCGTTGTGTTGGTGGATCACTACACCATTCCTGTTGGCCAATTCGGGACGCTTCTGGTCGATCGTCTGCTTCATATGGGAGCAGCTCATAGTGGATGATTCCCTTCTAATCCCACCAAACACACAGCAAACCCTTCCAACCGATAAACCCGGCTTGGCTACTGTTTGGGATGATTCACCGGCCTTCAACCACGACCGTTTTTGCTTGATATTGTCGTATGTGATCCATTTTTCGTCGCCAGTCACCATCCGCTCTAAAATTGGGTCGAGTTCGTTCCGTTTCAGCAGCATATCGCAGGCGTTGATTCGGTCCATAAGGTATTTTTGCGTTAAATTATGCGGGAACCAAACATCAAGTCTTATTGTGTATCCAGACTTCTGCAGATGGTTTAAAATGGTTTGGTGACTAACTCCCATCTCCTGGGCGATGTCACGAGATGACACATGCCGGTCCAACTCCATGTTTTCCATGACTTGATCGGTACGGTTAAGTTTGCAGTTTCTTGTAAACGGCGCGATAGCATGACCCAAACAACGATAGAATGGCGGAAATAGATCACCTGAGAATGGTGATGTCTGATTGGGCACAGTAAAGCAGCGCTCATGTCGCATACTATATTAATGTCTGATTAACAAAAATGGGTTTGTTCAATTTAACAAAATTTTACTGCGCAAAATTTATTTATTACTAAACCATAATAAAATGAAAAAAAGAAATACCAATGTAAATCAATACAACTGTAACTAACTAAATTGTAAGTAAACAAATTATTGCCTACTTTTCAGCGTTTTAGCTGGCTGGCGACAGGTCGGTTAGTTGATGGTGTTGCTGCGGTAATTTTTCAATACAATGGATTTTGCATATATAAAGCTATTTAAAATCATTTGCGATTACTACGATCATACTTTTGCTAGTTGGTGAGGTGTTATGCTGACCTCAGAAATGCGTCATTAAAACTATAAATGGCAATAATTTGCGGTAAACATTATTATATAAAATAATAATTCAATATATCCCCAATGGCTTTTCAGCAGAAACCGACTGGTCACAGCAATTTTAATAGACAAATGTTTAGCATTCATATTTAAAGCATAGAATTAGGCGCATGAATGTAAATAAACTTAGCTTTTTTATTCAAATAATAATTTTGTTGTATGTATTATACCAGTGGTATAATTGTCGAAACTGTATATTATACCAGTGGTATAATATTATTATTTAAAGTGAAATAATATAATATTTTAATATTTACACATTAATTTTTTGCCGTTTCAACACGAGTCTGTATTATACCCTTTAATAAAAAATAAAATCAAGCTGTCGATAAGCGCTTTTGCTTTGGCATGCAAATCAGCTTGTTTGCATGCATTTACCTTCACTATATATACAGAAAGATGAATGCTAGCGTAATTAATAATAATTTGACTATATGGCTCAAAATCTGAAATGCAGCAGTATCAATGTCGACGAAGCATTTGGATCGCTTCTGTGCGGATGCGTGCAATACCGCGCAATGAGTTGAAAGGTTTACTGATTTTTCTTTTGCATTACAATTACGTAATTCAGTAAATTAAATTAATATCTTACGCTTTGGCAATTGCAGACTGAGTTGCTACCACAAAAGAATCGTCACTTAATATACATTTTCGACAATGAAAGTACAAATCCCTCAAAGAAAAAAAGAAAGTAAAGTCGGAAAAGTCGAAATAGCCAGTAAAAGTGGATAATTAAAAAGGTGAGCAAAGTTGAAAATTAAAATTAATCAAAATTGTTTGGACAAACAAAGAAAGAACGGACATCTTTTGAAATGATACTTAAATATTCCATCTATTTGTTTATCCTCTAACGTTAAAACCTAGAAAAGTGTTGCTTGTGAGCATCAAAAATTAATTAAAAATTTTTAAATATTAAAATTGGGTTTGATTGGGTTATATATTTTAACAAATTCATATCATAAAATGGCTCCCTTCAAGCAATTACACACCATTGACAAGGGAATATTTATGACACTGCAGCTCTAGAAACGTTATAATGCAAGTATAATAAATGATAGTAACACTGCATTCATTGCTGTCGAAAATTAAAAAAAAAAAACAAACGAAATCTAGAGCAAGAACAATATGAGCCATAGAACGTTTGACCATGTAAAATGTCGAGGAGAAGCTAATTCTCGAAAAGTGACTGAAACAATGTGACGGTCTGAGACGACGCCTATTACCCTCCAACTTTTTTATCACCATCAAGCAACAGAAAATTTCGCACAAAATTATTTAATCACAATTCAATGAGTACCACTCAAGCAACTAACGTTTTCAATTGGGCATGAAGCTAAGCCAACTTGGTAGCTAATCAACCAACTGACTAAACCTCACGCTTCACACAAATAAACAAAAGCAGCAAAAAAGCCTAAAAATCGAATATGAAATCTGGTCGCATATTTCTCTTAAAAATATGTGCACCGAATTTTTGTTAATCTCACATAATATTAAATCATATAAATTTGTTCTTTTTTTCTATTGCTATGCATTTCCGCACCCATTCTAACTTTCGTCATAATTGAATGTTGTTGTTGTTATAAGTCAGTAGATGTTGTTTCGTTCGTTATTGCTTCTATTACGCATATACTTCCTTTTTACCGATTGTTGTTAATGTTGAATTTATGCAGAAACACGTTAAAACTTACAAAAGCTACGACACGATACAATACCAATTACATTTTGAAAATGTTGGCGTAGAAATTACAATTCGTTCATGTGTTGTGATAAAATTCAGCAGAAGTTTTTATTATTGTTGCTGACATTTTCACTTTGCTATAAAATGCATGATTGCACAGAGCAGCAGTGACAACAACATCATTGGCACAATATTACCTCAGCAGTAATGTAAATAGTTGCATATACGCCCAAAAATATGCTACGATTTGTATTGACAAGTTTTAAAATTTAATTCTCATATATTTCTTAAAAGAAGCCTGATATATCAGATATAACGGTTGTTTTTTTAGACGTATGGCTTTCAATAAGGGAAATTTATTTCTGAGTTGGTCCTTTTGAAAGCTGTTACTTAATTTATACGCAGAATGGATTGCCCATTCTCAATGAACAGAGTTAAGGTTAAATTAGAAGTGCCAGAACCATAACCATTGCCATAGCTGATCGAACCAATTTTACAGGCAACAATTTTTCCAATCAGAGGTACGTTACCATAACAACGTGACCATGACTATAACTATCAATTGAATTTTGATTTTCCGCTGTAACTATAACAAGCAGTTTGTTGAATATTTGAATATATTTTGTTTTGAAATCAAAACTAGAACTATGAATGAAAAGTATCAGTTGTTTATGGTTATAACACCAATAATCGAGTATATGCTTGAAATTATTATTTTTGCCGAAAATTATTTTTAAATAATAAAAAAATTAATTTTTTATATAACATATTATACGCGTTTTATTTCTACTTGAAAACGACATGTCTAAAAAAACACCCCTTACCACTGTTAATGCGCCAATACTTTATGCTGCCCACATTTAACACGCTCTCAATTTTCACAAACCCGACTTTTGTGAAAACTTTTTCACTGATTTTATTTTTTTCATTTAGAAAATAAAAGTTTGAACGGCATACTAAAGTAGTTTTTAAACAGCTTCTAGCGTTAGTGGTTGTGGTTCCGGTTGCATTTTCTACATTGGAAAAACAGCTATAATTACAGAGTGCAGTGTGCATTAGCGCTTGGAGGCAATAAATTGCAGCTCATTGCACTTTTTGTTTGAAAGCGTCGAATCCATTTTAAATTACTTTTTGCAGGTGCTTAAGGTAAGCAAACACCTTCAATTTAAAATAATCAAAAAAATTTAGCACCAAACCTCTCCAACAAACAACATACGCTGCTCGTGATTTACAAACAAAACTGGAAAATGCGCGAATTGGATTGGAAGCAGTAAATAAATAAGAAGCAAAGAAAGAAATAAAAGTTCCAACAAAACAAAGTTTTAAAAACTGTAGAATCACTCAGCAGTATAACAACCATTTACACCAATAACAATGAGTGTATGCATGAAGGTACTGAAAATTTTTAAAATATTTTCAAACAGTTTGCAGATCATTTATTTAGATTTGTCTTTTATTTTTATGAAGCGTTGCAGTTCGGAAATATTTAAATTATTATCGTTGTATGGAAAATTTAGGTAATATTCAACCCTCTGTATTATATTTCAGGTTAGAGCTTAAAATTGTCAGTTTATGCCACAAATTATGAAGCAATGCATGAATCTGTCAAAATGTATACATATTTTTCCAGCAAATAGAGATGTAATGAAATAAATCAGCTTAAAATTGTCATTACTAATTCACTAACACATTAAGCAAATTTGACTCAGTTCAGTTAACATCACCAGTAAAGCAGCGTGATAACTTCATTACACTATAACCTTCCCCAAACCATGAACATCTATTACTATTTTGGCATCTCCAAATATCATAAAAAACCAACGTTTATTAATTTTCTATCGTGATAACCGCCTTTTCATCTTAGCGTACCTTGATTCTTAGAAGATATTATCCATACCATAAATGTTGTGATCATTCATGCTGTATGTTTGGCTTAAATATTTAGAGTCTTCTACTACTGTCACTTAATTTTCATAACAGATTTTGCAAATATTCTCTCATAACACCGCCCTATTACCATAAACGATTTGACAAAGTAATGTCATACGACAATATTATCTCCTCCGGGAATATTTAATACATACATCATCCTTGCTTTGACAAATTCATAGTGAGTGTAGGACAACCAACAACATCTAGTCATCACCTTATGACATTTAACAGAGCAATATCTCCTGTCATTGAAGGCAATAACAGCAACCGAATTACTAGTAATATGTCCAATTATGGGTCAAAATTCACTTCTTGTGCAACTTTTTTATTTTTGTTTAATAACTATCGTATGTGGAAGCTGTAGAAGTGGATTGGAAACATACATGTGTTTGCACATAATACTCTCATATTCAACGAAGCAAATATATCTAAGTGACACAAGAGACAGCATATTCAGTACTTGGGTAACACTAACATATTAACGGATTATAGGTTAAGTCTTAATGTAAGCATTAGAGAATATTTCAAGGCAAGCATTGTAATGAACTACACAAACAAATTCATTTATTATATATACATATATGCCAATTTGAATACGATGGCTTCCCAGCAGTAGAAATAATACAAATTTGCTACTTACTATTACCTACTACTTGTAGTAGTGGAGTAGGTGTACACACAAACGTATAGTATATATAATAGACTGCCAGCAGCTAATATATATAGAATAACAATATAACTTAATTAAAATTGAGCTTTAAAAAGAGATAAATTTTGCGTGCATAAGGAACAGTGTTGTGACGAAATATGATCAGGTAAATGCCCATGTAGCCAAATATGAATTGCATGAATTACTATGTAAATTTGTGGATATACTTAATTGAAGCGAATACTTTAGTAATGTAAGTGCCTACTATTTATTATGTTTATTTAGCTTACTAAATATCGTGCCTGTAGTAATAATCTCTTGTTGAGATATCAATTTATTATTTTATTAATATTATTTTATCTCAATTGTGAAGCTTTCGAAGACTTTTCTGCCGCATTTTCTTGGATGCTTCGGCTATAAGACCATGCAGGCAATGCGTACTGCCTTTCGCATTGCAGAAATTGTTGAAAATATTCGCACGAAACTTTCAGTGAAAACCCAATATGCAATTAAATATATGCATGCTTAGTGAAAACTCGTACACATACATATGTATGACGTATGAGATGTATATTTAACCCTCTTCTCGCACTTCAAGCATTGCCACCGCTTTACATTTTAATTAGAAATATAAATTTTGCCATAACTACGGGAAACACAATTTAATTTCATTTCAGTTGGGTAAAAAGTTTTATGTGGAAACAAACCACTTCACATACTTTTTTTATTTCAAACTTTTTTATTCTCAAACTTATTTGGCGAGTTACAAAATTTAATTTTAATTCCGAGTACGTGAGTGATTTTTTCAGAAATGAAAGTTAGATTATCGGAGCATTGTAAGGGCTATAAAATGGCTATAATCGAACTAAGCTATAGCATAAATTTGGTATAGGAGATCAATATAAGAACGGACATATTTGGGCGACAACGCGGACGAGGCGAAATATCTCCTATTATCAAACAAACAGTCAGCGCACACGTCTCTTGGCTCCCACGTCACCGTTGACAGTCATAACTTTGAAGTTGTAGATAATTTCGTCTATCTGGGGACCGGCATCAACACCGATAATAACGTCAGCCTTGAAATCCAACGCAGAATCACTCTTGCCAACAGGTGCTACTATGGAATGAGTTGACAATTGAAAAGTAAAGTCCTCTTTCGACGAAGAAAGACCAGACTCTACAAGTCCCTCATCATCGAGTCCTAATTTCTGGTGCAGAATCGTGGACGACGTCAACGTCCAATGAGACGGCACTAGGAGTTTTCGAGAGAAAGGTTTTGCGGAAGATTTACGGTCCCTTAAACATTGGCAACGGCGAGTACCGCAGACGATGGAATGATGAGCTGTATGTGTTATTTCAGCGAATACAAAGTCAGCGGCTACGCTGGCTAGGTCATATTGTTTGAATGGACGAAATCCAGCTCTGAAAGTGTTTGATGCAGTACCCGTCGGAGGAAGCCGAGGAAGAGAGAGACCTCCGCTCCGATGGAAGGACCAGGTGGAGGAGGTCCTGGCTTCACTTGGTATTACCAATTGGCGCCAAAATGCCAAAAGGAGAGATAGGTGGCGCGCTGTTATGGACTCGGCCATAACCGCGTAAGCGGCATATATTCGGCACGGTTATTCAAAGAATAAAAAAGTGTAAGTCATTGCTTTTAATGCATTGAAGATAATTCAGCAATCAAAATATTACTCACCTATCTCTACCATCAATCATATTTTATTTTATTAATAACACTGTACTCAGCTGGGTATTGGACCAATCCAATTTTTGGCGGAATATTGAGTTATAAGTAATAAAAAAGTGCATTAACAAATTTTCGAAGTTAGCCCTTAACCCTAGAATGGTAAACATATTTTTGTGCTCTTTAATGGTAATCTTCGCCTGTGAGGCGACTTTTATAAAAAACCCACATTTTACCCTTAACAAAACAAAAATTTATTAAAACAAAAACAAAAACGTATATATTACATGCTTGGTAATAAAAATAAACAAAAAACAATTCATTTTTTAAATATCTTAAATATATTATTGGCCACATTTATAGATCACATATTTTATCAGTAGTATGAATAGATCTTTTACGAAAAAAATATAAAAAATTAAAAAACAGTTTGAGATCAAAAAATAAACTTCAGTGTCTTGTAGACCTTATATCTAATTAACATATTAAAAAATAATATAAATCTTAAAACTTAAAATAAATTCTGCAAGACAAAATAAAGTTTGTAGGTTTTCCACCTACTTTTTCACATCACATTGCCAACAATTTGGTGATCTGTGCTCTAAGCAATAAGTTTTCTTGCATTTTGCGCAGAAATATACGCTCATACGCTTCAATTTTAGAGGACAAAAATCGCACATTGATCTTTTGCCCTTTTTTATACGTGGTTCGTCTGTATCATCATTAGTATTATGACCAATTGCGTCATTTATTGCTGCAAAACCCCTTTTCGGCATACGTGGACTTTCTCTTAAACGAATGGCGCACAAGTTACTACAAAGTCCTTGCTTAGTTTCTTGAGGAATTCTCTTCTTGACATTGGCTTTATTTTTAAAACATCACAATTGGATATATAAATTACATAGCTGTTGAGTAAAGCCCTATTCAACATACCATAGAACATACAAAGTGGCCAACGCTTGGTTTTACGGCTACAGCTTGTGTGGCCACACAAAAGTATCCACAGCACCTTTTGTTTCATTATAAGATTGAATTATTACTGGCTTACCCGAAGCGGAGTCAACGGAAGGCATCGTAGAGAGCAAAAGAACAGTTTTTTGAGGCTTTGGCTTGTAGCTGACAAGAGTGAGCTTTTCGTGGAATCCAAAAAGAGATGTCCCAACTTTACGTGATGAACTATGTTTAAACTCCGCAGGAATTTCTTTCTTATTAATCCGAACTGTTCTAATAAAAGTCAGGTTGTATGGTGGTTGAAGCAACTGCTCAGCTAGCGGAATTGGAAGTAAACCAGTTATCGGCAGTTAAATGACGATTCATTCCATGTATAGTCTTTGTCAATAGCTTACAATAGTAAGATCCCAATGGTTAATTTATAATCGTGCCTACGTTTTTTCCCAAATACGGTGACGCATCAATCATTTATTTCGATCTTACATCACATACTAAAACAATCTTTATTCCGTATTTTGCCGGTTTATTAGGAATATACATACGGAATTGACAACGTCCCCTGAACGACAAAAGTTGTTCATCTATTGTCACGTACGATCCTGGCTTATACAGATATCTACACTGCTTGAACTGCACGAAGGTCTTCTATTGTTACCTGTGATGTAGTGGTATTCTGAATTGTACACTTGGTAACTGCTTGGTCAATATATTCATTAGTGCGTAAGAGTACTTCAACCTTCAATTCTGTAGTAAAAAACAGTTCAAAACACTTCAAGGGATCTACTATACTCTTGGCTCCTTCTTTTGGCCCTGGCATAATATGAACTATATTTCTCGAAGGAGTTCTGTTCGATACTTTTGTTGTCGAAGACTGTTCGGAAGACCATATATATTTGTTCTTACCCCTTATAATCGATGCCGATGAGCAATACTTCACAGCTGCCATATGGCACAGGAAGTGCAGTTATGCTGGTGTAGTCAAAGTTGTCACGACTAAACGACAAAGCATTGTCAGCGAATTGCACGCCAATACGTTACAAAAAGTGCAACAAGAAGAGTTAAACTAACTTAAAAGACTATCAAATTAATACTATAAAATCATTCAGAATGTTGAACAAATTCCCAGGAAATAAGTGCAAGATTTTATGTTATCTTTTGTAGTATAGTGCTTTTCTAATATAAAATACCATACTAGACTGGACAATTCAACATTGTCAACAGCCATATGTTCACTTACATTAATTGATTTGTAGCATAACTTATCCTCTTGCCAAGCCTGCCTACAGCAACCGAAATTTCCATTTACATAAATCCCAGTTTTTTCCTCTGTATATTTAAAAATCTTCAGAAAAAGGTCTCATAATAGTATATACCTTCTCTTATTTCCATTTTATAATATTGTTATGTTGTTTAGAATATTTATGTAGAATGTTCTATTTTTGACTCTTCTTGCATATTTTATGTCCCTGCAACTTAAGTCACTGCATTTTCATATACCCCTACTTGAAATATAATGTATTCTGCAAGATTTCACTGAATACATTTAAAATTCCACATAAATCTTTGCTAGATTAAATCAAAAGCTCAGGAGGATTTAAGAAAATGTCAAGGAAGATTTTAGAGAAGTATAGCTGGAAAGCAGTGAAAATATAATAGTATAAAATCTTATGCACACACATATGTCAAAATGAAACTATGTGGCCATGCAGCTACAAAATGTATATAGAAAGGGGTAGAAACTAAGAAAAAATTGAAAATAAACAATCACGCCTGTCTCTTAAGCGCTCTACAATATTTGCTTTTACGCAGTTTCCTGATTCTTGGAATATTGGCAACTTTGTGCAGCTAATGCAGCTGAAACCTGAACTGTTGAGCAATCCGGAAGAAAAGATTTCTCCACTAGCTAGCTAGACATTCAATTGCGCCAGAAGTGGAGCTCGAAAGAGAAGTTGGCTGAAAAATGCTGTACACTCATACACCTTACTCTCAGCATATATTAAGCAGATTTCTGCAATGGAATTGTGTTTTGCTTGTACACTTGTCTGTATGCACAGTTTGGTGCTGCGACCGGAAGCCTGTCAGACTGTCTATGTGCGCCACCTGCAATTACCCGCATGCAAATGTATTTCCTCTGTTATTCACTTCCGCTTTGCGGTGCGATAGATGCAGATAGATACAGTTAAAACTGACATTCTGTGTCGATTAGTTTGCAGTGTTGAGGATGCATGACGATAGAAGTGATAATGTGACTGCTGCTGGCATCACCTCGATTGGCATAATCGTTTATCATATTACCATAGCTGAAAGTGTGGCAATTTATTGACTGGAACTAAAGATGACGATTGATAATAATCTTACAACAAATGCGAAAAAATATTTAAATTCTGTGTGCGTTTACTTGTTAAATGTGTGTAGAATACATTGGTAATGGATGATATTGCAAAGCAGATCTTGGAAACAAAAATTGGATACTACCTGTGACGAATTTGGAATATAGAGTAACAAATATATATAAACTAACAATCACAGAAGATTTCTACTTTATTTTTGAAGTAATGGCATTGATAAATGTATTTGACACTAAGAACACTAAGGACTCTATTAGTAAAAAATAATTGCTTAATATTATATTTGATGTAAGGTATTTGTTTTGTTCCATTATATAACTACTTACATTATCCAATTACAATTTTGATTTCACATGTTGCCCCTTACAATTTACAAAACTCAATTCTCCAATTACACCATTACCATAATTAACCAATAAATATAAGCTTGTGTGCAATAATGTCTTAATTAGTAAACCTTTTCAAGTACTCACTCATTAGCCAATTTATTTACGCTCACATAATTTCGAATATTATGCAATAGAGAATATGCACAATACACATATGTAAATATTTAGAGATTCACTTAATTGCAAACCGAAATCTTTCGATTTAATTTCTTACACGCACTTAATAATTAACACATACTTTCAGGTTACAAGCTTGTCAGCCATAACAACAACTTGACCGCTGACCTAAGTGACTTTGATCACTATTCAGCATATCTGGTACAACATGAGTACATAGCACCACCTTGCATACCGAAGCATGTGTTTTGTTATTTATAATGGTAAATTTGTGTGTGTGTGTGTAGGTATGTAAGGAATTCCATTACAATTAGTGTCCCATTAATTATACAATACTTACCGGTTGTTGCCAGAGCTGAAGAGCTTAAGCAATTTATCAAAAACCACAAATATTTGTGTAATGTCAGTTTGGAAGAAACAATTGCGGCTAAGCATTCACAGAGTAAATTCAACATTTAGTAATTACTCGAAATGAAAGCTTACTATAAACTAATTAACTAATGCTTGAGTCGAAGCAATAAATTTACGTATGAATACAAATATAATTCATTTCAATTTAGACTTACGTGAGACTTACAAGTAGGATAATGACAGTATGCTATGAACATTTGTTTTACGTTTTAGACCGGTTGAAAGTAGATAAGTGTAGAACATCTTATTTCAACTCAGTAGACACTAGTTGTATTTTTAATTTTTTTTTTCACAGGGAAGGGCATGAATAGGTTAGTGATATTGCCACAATATCTTGGTAAGTTAAGAGTATCACATCATTGCAAAGCTACCTGCTAACTCGAAACTCACCCACTAAGCAGTATCTTATTGTCTATATTTGAGACAGTATCAATGTGTATGTAGCATCACATATTTCCTTCGAAACTCCTCACTACAAAAGAGATCGAGAAAACCAAAGATTAAAATTCAAGTTTATCGTACACCTGGGAACTAAACAAACAAATTTGCGATTACAACCGTTCAGAAAAACTTACCAGTATGAAAATGAGATAGAACATTAAAAAGTGTTAAATTCTTTTAGATATATGCAAAATGAGCATGATGAAGTTCTTACTTAGTTTAGCACATAGGAGGCAGGTAATATGGTGGAGAGGTGAAAATCAGCAGAAACCACGACAAGAAAATGCAATTTATTTGTGTTTGTTTTTTTCTTCAACTCAGTTCTTAGATTTTGTCAAGCGGAATTTCCAACTTCATCTTGAACGCCTTAAACCCTAGATTCTACGATGTCATTTTTGTGTTATTTTTTTACGTTGGCGGTATAAATATATAATATGTATTTGTGAAAAATAAAGAACATTAAATCCGTATAGCTGTTATGACAAATACCACAGAAAATGAAAAAAATTTGGGTTGAAAATGGAATAAATAAAATATACGAGATGAGATGAGCTGTGCGTGTAATAGAAATTTTGAAAAAGGGTGTATTTTTCTTAAACTTTCCCCAATTTTTTTAATAAATTACAATTTTTGAAATTCAAAATCATGTACTCACTTCAAATATTATATTCCACATAGAATACTTAGTATATGGTGATTTAGTTACTAAGTCTCAGGTTACATTTTTTCAAATTAAAATTTGCGCCAATATTAACTACGTCCATCATGGTAATGATATGTAGGCTATCATTTCCACACCTTCACTGAATTACCCCGGAAAGTACACTTGCCAGCTCTTATAGAAAACTATTTGCCACTTAATTTCAATTAAGACGGTTTTGCTGCGCGTCGTTTTAAGTAAGTGCACTTGTCACTTGCGAGCCATGGCATCAACGTGAATATAACTTTGTAACATATTAGCAGGCATTAATATATCCACATAGTTGCCTATGTTTGCCTATGCAACTTTGTTGCAATATGCTTTGCTTTATACGTTCACCACTATACATATACAATGACTGTCAGTAATATTTTACACGTCTAATAATATATTTATCGCAGAATAATGTGCTTATACTATTCCATACTTCTTCATGAGTATGGCAGTGATATCATTTTGTACCGTAATTAGTGTTGCTCATACCACCTGCCTTACCAGTTTTGATATTGCTTATATCTACTAAAATCACCAACGATGAATACTTGAAGTATGAACTTAAGTGCTAATTAGTGTTGGCAGAAAATTATCATATAAACGAAAATAATATTGAGAATGAATGCATAAGGTATAATTAGGGAAAATATAGTTTTTTTTTGCCGAGAATATCATGGCATTTATTTTTAATTTCTTTGTTAAAAATTACCGATTTGAAATAAAATCACTGAAAATGTGAATGATATTATCTGGTCGTATACCCTACCCCTACTAGCATGCTCTTATGTAATGTCAACGTGCAATACGTGGCGTGGTTAGTATAATTGAACCTGACATTTTGTTTGGTTTGATTATACGCATGATTGTATTATAAAAAATAGTAATTTGCGGGAGAAAGGATATATATACTACCTACTTAATTCAACATGCATAAATTGATGTAGTGTTGTTCATTCAGAGTTTGGTTCTCTCACTGTGGGAGGAAAGAATTGCATTAACCGAAATGTAAGGATAATTTATTAGTAATCTCTCTAATATATATTAAGATTATAAACTAAGGGCATGAAATTTGAAAACTTTACGAAGTAGATGATATATTTATATATTTGTGTATATATTACGAATTTAAAGTAATCACTCATTCAGTATAAACTACTGAGACGCTATATTTTTGAAGAGGAGATCGCATTACGTTCATATATTAGTGACTTTGTCATGTCTAAGTACTTACAATATACTTACTGGCACTGCTTCAAGCACTTCATCGCATCAAGAGTGAGAGTCTATACATAGTCAAGGACAGGTTTGTTGCCACAATACTAGTGGGAAGTTGTAATGCAATATTCGAATGATCGTAGTAACAAGAGGACAACACAGTATGTTGGCGAGCCGTGACAAGCAAACTAAACAAATCAAATGTGCCACTTGCAACTTCAAACGAAGAAAGGTTGACAAATACATATCAATGTGTGTCATTGCTACATTTGATTTCACACATATGTACTCAGCTTGAGCAGCATTCAAGTAAGCATTCAAATAATTCAAGCTTCGTTTTCGTATGCACACAAATCATAGTATACCTAAAGGTATTCCAACTCACGAATGATTGTGCTATGAAAGAAAACACTCCTCCATTGCAGACGAAGATTGTGTAACAGCAAGTGTTGCTCATAGTTGAGGAGTAAAACAAATATGTGCGCCGTCAGTGAATGCATATGGCTTGCATACATTAAATCGAGTTGGCATCAGAAATGCTCACTCTAAGTGAAAATTATATGAAATTTGTTAGAAAAATGTATGGAAATTCAACTAATAATAAAAAAATGTACATGGATGTAGCAGAAAACCCAGCTCGATTTCACCTTTACTTTATATCACCTTACACAATTACACGATCTTCTCTTTAGTTTGTACACCCTTTTACTACGTTAAGTGGATTTATATTTGAATGTAGCACAGAATTATATCGCTAATTTTTTTGGGGCAGAGAATACTAAGGCTGTCGGCATGTCGTTTAGTTATATCTTTATACATTGCCAATAATTGAGACGTTTGAGCCTTAGTTTCAACGCCGATGTTTTTGTTCAAATATTGCTCCATGAGTTTCATGCGCAAAACAATCGAAATACCCATACCCATAGCTCTTTTTTTGACCTGCTATTGAAGGACTGGATTGACAGACTGCAATGAGAAGCTCAGGAATTTGGATGTGCAGTAAATGGAATCATCTCATTGCGTTGACTTTGTTATAGCGCGGAAATAAATAAACAAAAATGTAATGGCAAAATTAAAACAGTTGTCTGTGAAATCTAATATGTTCTCATGAAATAACCATCGGAGAGAAAAATGACTTTCCCCATACATCTGCTGTTCTTGATATGATTAAAAAATGCTGGTTAATGGTATTTACCAACAGAGTTAAAGCGAGTTATTTATCGATCGAAATGCGTGTATTTGCATGTCTTGTACGGACACGCTTCTGGCAGCTATGTTATTTGTAAACTTATAGTTCCATGTATATAGATGGTTTGAGTGCATTGTGGGATATGTATATAAGAGTATATACATATATATATATATATATATACTTTAATTCGAAGACTTCTCCTTTGATGGCTCCCTTGTATTTGCATGTCTACCTGCTGGGCATCGTAGATATGCAGACTGGCTAATAGCTGCTACAGCGTAATCTCTCGCACCATATAAATTCTCCGTCTACCTCCATATTTCTTATAACATGCTGTTTAGCTTAGTATGCAGCAGCTTTCTACAAAAAAAAAAAAAAATGAAATCGCGTTGATTTATTACTTAATCCTGGACAAAATACTGCACCTTGTTTTGTTGTTCGTTAGCTGTTGCCTTTTGCTCTAATTTATGTATTTTTATAGATTTTTATTTTACTATATGTATTTTCTCTGATATTTGCTTTAAGTCTCCTGGATTTAATCTTGCACCTGAGCTTTACGTGGTAAATTTTTTACGTTTTTGGCTTTTGTCTCAACGCTAAAGGTGTATGTTCCGAATTGTGTTTATAAGTAAGTGACAGTGAAAGGAAAACTCAAGTATATTGCGTTACACATTACCACAAAAACACCCTATTATAGAGAATACTGCAGAAAGCAGAGTAACAGTAATAAAAATGATCATGATATTAAAGAAAAACAGTAATAGAAACGACGTTCGTTTGCCAGTTCATAAATAAATGCACTCATCACGGACATTGAAATATATACATACATATGTATATATGTACAGGTAGAAGCGGTTAAATATGTAAACAATGCAAATGCTTTAGAATACAGTTATTGCGATGTATTTGAATTTTAATATATAATATCACTAATATCGCTTGATATAATTATTAAAATTACGAGTAATTTTTTTCGTTTTGAAACAGTACAGTACAGTCCATTAGTATAATGACAACTTGGTCATCCACGGCGTATACGTAACGAGTAATTATACTAAGTATTTTGAAAAGACGACGTAAAAATAATAACTGACTTTAAAAAAAAAAATATTTGATTTGGCCTATTTTCACAACATTCATTGGGATGTAAGGAAATATTACAAAGTTTCATTGAAATCGGTCAGGTAGTTTCTGAGATAGGGTTTTTGACCCATAAGTGGGCGACGCCATCCCCATTTTCCATTTTGTAAAAAAATCTGAGTGCTTCCATCTGCCATTTCTTATGTGAAATTTAGTGTTTCTGACGTTTTTCTTTAGTGAGTTAACCCACTTTTAGTAATTTTAAACCTAACTTTTGTATGGAAGGTGGGCGTGGTTATTATCTGATTTCTTTCATTTTTAGACTGTATTGAGAAGTGGCTAAAGCAAACGACTGCAGAAAGTATGGTTTATATAACTCTATTGGTTTGCGAGATATGTACAAAAAACCTATTTGGGGCGGGGCCACGCCCACTTCCCCAAAAAATTTACATCCAAATATGCCTCTTCATAGTGCGATCATTCATACCAAATTTTATTTCCATAGCTTTATTTAGGGCTTAGTTAGGGCTCTTTATGTGTTTTCGGTTTTCGCCTTTTTGTGGGCGTGGCAGTGGTCCGATTTTGCTCATTTTCGAAAGCAACCTTCCTAAGGTGCCAAGAAATAAGTGGCCGAGTTTCATCAAGATATCTTACTCAAGTTACAGCTTGCACAGTCGGACGGACAGACAGACAGACATTCGGATTTGAACTCCACTCTTCACCCTGATCACTTTGGTATATATAACCCTATATCTAACGCGTATAGTTTTGGATGTTACAAACAACTGTTATGTGAACAAAACTAGAATATTCTCTTTAGCAACTTTGTTGCGAGAGTATAAAAATATATAGATCTGCCTTTAAGACTTGTAGCATACGTTTATAGCATAGTGTTGTGTTTATTTTAACTTTTAATCTATTTTAACAGGAGCAACCAAATGGTATGTATTTTATTCTATATTTTATATGTATATATTATTGGCAAATGGAAGTCTATTTCTCACATTCATATTATATGTATATATGTATGTATTACAAGATATTGCTCCTACAAATGTAATCTGTCTCTGTTAGCAGCTTCAATTTGAGTAGTTTCGTATTTTGAGTTTTATTCACATTTCGTTTCAAGTTTCCAAATATGCATATATACTTAAACAAACTTGCGCACGTATAGAAGCACATTTGTGTTTGCAAACACTTCCTTGTATCACACTGTATCCGCAGCTCAAGAACGTACCGTCCGATATTTATTTGCATTTAAAATATTGTATGTTTTAACATATTTACACAATAATTTATGTCCATTTGTGAATGCTTAGTTTGTAGTCGGTTAGACGCAATTTGGGCATAGGCAAATAAATATATATTTTTGACTATCTGGCAATACTATAAATATTTGAAAGGTCTTGACATAACCTACAAAATTACGCTATGAACGATTAGTTTGAATATTGCGTTCAACGGTTATAGACGTGTGAACATGGAGTTCACTAACACCGAAATTCGCGATATTTTAAAGATTTCCTTCGTTAAAGGCAAATTCGCTAGATAAACGTTCCATGAGATAAATGGTGTTTTGGGGGAAGGTACTCTATCACTTCGAACTACGGAGGAATGGTCTCGACGATTCAGAGCGGGTGAAAGCGACACCATGGATAAGCCGGCCAGCGGAAGACCTGTGATGACGAATACCGATCAAATCATGGAAAACATCGAGTTAGACCGGCATATGGCATGTCGTGACATCGCCCAGGAGATGGTAGTTAGTCACCAAAGATGTTAAGCCATCTGCAGAAGTCTGGATACACAAAAATGCTCTATGTTAGGGTGTCACAAGATTTGTCGTAAAAAAACCTTCTGGACCGAATCAATGTCTGCGATATGCCGTTGAAACGGAACGAACTCGACCCATTTTTGACAACTTGTTTGTTATTTTATCAACGCCATTTCGCTACAAAATTGTATCCAGATATAGCGAGGCACACATATGACATTGTTTGTTGAAACAACCTTGGCCTTATGACGCAGCGGAATTTGTAATTGTAGTTATTTCATTGTTCTCACTTCTGTTTCTCTTTGGCTATACGTAAATGCGGTCAAATGAATTAATTGCGATTAGGTATTTGTGGGCGGTGGGGATAGCAAAAACTGACGAGAAAAGTATGTAATATGAAAAAAAGCTGCATGGAAATTTAAATTCTGGGACAAATGCAGGAAAATGCGTTGGCGCATTATTTTCCGTTACAACAATGTCAACTTTAAAGCTTTATGTGAAAACGCTTGACAATAGGATATCCCACGCAGTGAAATGCAAATGACGCATTTTTATAAAATAAATAGATATTTAATTAATTTTAGACAATGTACTATTTTACTATGTGCTTATTATTTTTCAAGGTTTTAGAGCTTGCACTCAACTTAGCAAAAAGCATGAATGTGACATGGCTTATAAACCGTTTGCGGGACATTACTGTTTATGAGCCTTGCATACATATACATCCATACTATATTTAATCTACATCAGCTAGTAACACTATCCCTCCCACCAACGATTTTTTGCTACAGTTTATAAGTCTAATAAAAGCTATAAACAAATTTCAGTATCATTATACTCATTATCCTTGCCATTAGCTTGAGTAGCTTTGCACTTTCAACAACTTCTACTATAGCGCTCTTCTAGCGTTAGACTTTGCATTTATTATTGAATTATAATCACCATGTCAAGCGTACTGTAGAGCGTCTATGTAGAACTTTTCGCTAACTGGCACTTATAACAAGATATATATAGTATACAGTGAGATATATTTTAGTGGCAATTTAATACTCATGCAACAAAATGAATGTCATTTCAAAGCTAAGCAGCTTGTAAATGAAACAACACTCAAGTATTAGTTTGAAGGCTTTTGAAATTATCGAAATAATTATTATATTTTAGAGGAGTAACGTTTTAATTAAATCGTAATTATTATTTATATAGAATAATTTTCTAAAATTAAAAAAATAAAAACAAGTAAGGAAAGGCTAAGTTCAGGCAAGGTACACTATATCCAATATACGCTCACTTAATTTTGCTAAGATATCTCACATATTAACCAATCCATATATGTGGAATAAAGCCCACCGTATTTTTGGTTTTATAATTAGGTATATGGGGGATATGTGATTCAACAAGTTCGATATCCGGGACCTTGAAAAGTTATACTCGATTTAGAAAATTTTCCGTAAGTGAAGCAACAGATGATACGCAGTATTTTTTATTTCGCTATCTCCAATGATTCCTTATGAATACATCATAAAGTGAAGGAATCAGGTGGAATTCAAAATTGGTTTTTTTATCCGTGTTATCAGAGTGTTAAGAAAATATTATATACCGAATTTCTTTCGAATCGGTCGAATAGTTCCTGAGATATGATTTTTGACCCATAAGTGGGCCGTGTCACGCCCATTTTGCATTTTGTAAAAAATCTGAATACAGCTTCCTTCTGGTATTTCTTCTGTAAAATTTAGTGCTTCTGACGTTTTACGTTAGTGAGTTAACCCATTTTTAGTAGTTTTCAACCTAACCTTTGTAAGGGAGGTGGCCGTGGTTATTATCCGATTTCAACTATTTTCATGGTGTGTGGTGGGATACGTAAAAGAACCGACTGCATAATGTTTGCTATACAGCTTTATAGGTTTGCGAGATAGTCAAATAACCGATTTCGGGACGGGGCCACACCCACTTCCCCAAAAAAATTATTTCCCAATATGCCCCTTCTCGCGATCCTTTTTTTTCCAAATTTTATTGTAATCTTGCAACAAGAGTTGCTAAGAGAGTATTATAGTTTTGTTGACATAACGGTTGTTTGTAAGTCATAAAACTAAACGAGTTAGATATAGGGTTACATATATCAAAATGATCAGGGTGACGAGACGAGTCAAAATGCGAATGTCTGTCTGTCCGTCTGTCCAACAGACATCAGATATCTTGAGTAAAAATTGAGATATCTTAATGAAACTTGTAGAGGGTTGCTTTCGCCCACAAAATGGCGAAAACCGAAACAGAAAGAAGCTGCACTCAGATCTTTTTACAAAATGGAAAATGGGCGTGGCATCGCCCACTTACGGGTCAAAAACCATATCTCAGGAACTACTCGACAGATTTCAATGAATGGTATATAATATTTCCTTGACACCCTGATAACACGGATGAAAAGTGGGCGAAATCGGTTCACAACCACGACTACTTTCCTTATAACTCAATTTTGAATTCCATCTGATTCCTTCACTTTATAATATATATATAAGGAACCAATGAAGATAGCGAAATAAAATTTTACTTACTGTATATGATCTTTGAAATACTGTATATGATCTGTGGCATCACATAATTCAGAGGATATCTTTTTCTTCTAATAGTGTGTCTCTGTACCAGAAATAATTAAAATCGGGTCATAACTTCTCCTAGCTCTCATATTGCTAGTTATAGTATTTTCAAAAATACGATGGACTTAATAGCTTCTAAATCGGTTAACCCGTGGACGTATTTCCAGCCTTGCTCGTGGTACAATTTATGTGCCTAACATGATTATAACGAGTCAGACTCGAGGTGGAAGGTAGAAGTTTACATTTGATGAAAAGAGAATTGAAATGTTCCCGTTATTCCCGTGCACAATATTTAATCTAAAATAAATAGTTTTATTACATGCATTCACATTTCGTCAAGGGTTTAATATGGGAAATATCTAAAAAAATAAATTTCGGTTGCACCCGAACGTAGCCTTTCTTTATGGCTATATACTATAACTTTATTTATGGCTTAGTTATGACTGCTTATGTGTTTTTGATGATGATGTTGTAAATATCTAATTACATGGTCTCTTATATATTACAATTATTATTTTTTTTATAAACTGTACTGCGGTTATTACATTAAAATTAAATTTGTAAAAAAATACGAAACACATCTACCATTTATATAGTTAAACATTTTTACTTTGTATAGAAGCAATACAACTTTATTAGCATATTAATTAAAAACTTTGTATTCGTAACATATACCTGTTTGAATACACATGTACCAACTATTCTAATTAAATTAGCATTCGACTAACTAAAGTTTTACTTAATTTTAGAATGTACTCTGTCACTTAGTGCTAATTAAATGCATTGGTTTCCGCTGAATACTTTTAGCGTTTTTACTATAAAATCTATAATTGTTTTGTATTGCACACACCGGGTTTCCTTCCTGTGAATTTCAGTGAGTTCAAAACATTTTAATTAAAAATTCACGATGAACAAAAATGAATATATTTCTAATTCGTATATTTCGTAAATTATGGCATTATTAATAGTAATTGAAATTTTAAATCAAATAAAGAAGTGTTTGAAAACATTTCATTTTGTATTTAGAAATAAATATATATAAATTATATCAAGGGGAAACAGAAAGAAACGTTAACTATATACATATATCCGTATTAAGTCACATTCCATAAAATCTTCGATCTTAGTTCTATTAATTTACAAACAATCTAATAAAACCATTAGTGGATACCACGGGAATCCCGTTTCAAGTTTCCTAAAGCCAAATTCATTTTATAATATAAATACTGGGTTTACACAGAATTTTCTTATATCGAATTTCAGCTAACTCCCCTTGGTCTCGTCACGTGTTTTACCCGCCATAACGTCAATAGGATGAAAAACTTATGCGGCGTTAAACAAAATTGAAAATGACAGTCAGTTCCTTAGTAGTTTAACAGGATTTGTCATGGAGACTTACAACACGAAAGGTGTACATTGGAAAGAGATAAAGTTTTCGTGCAATAAAAATATCAAAATTTCTTTTGAAGGAAAACCAATTGATGTATCAAGTTTTGGAACAAAACTCGACCAGCACATGGAACGCCTTTCAGAGCCAAAGCAGTTGTGCTTTAAGTTCAGTCCCATCAATACTTTGTAGGCAGCAACATTTAGTTTGTTTCTTCTGGTTAATGCTGTTGCAACACGTTAGGAATGACGTCACATCAGGGCAGCAAATTCCCTCGTGATTATTTTAGTGAAATTTTTATGACATTCAATGTCAATTTGCAAATTTCATTCAAATAAACTCGCTTAACTTCTAAGGCAGCCAACAGCATTTAAGTTTTCTGCAAGGGGATTTTACATATAACAGCAAACTTTTGAAAGCTGTCGGCAAAACTTCCGAGTACCCTTACCCAATTTCACGGTGTTGCAGGCATAATAAGTCTGTCTGGTTTGTTGCTGCTGCCTCCACTCCTAAATGCAAATATTGCAGTTCCACGAAGTTGTGTTGCAGCAAAAATTTCATGAACTTCTCCTATACAGATGAGTTGCAACCAAAAAGTCAATAACAGCCAAGAAAGTTGACGATAATGCAAATACGTACATATGTGGATATACTCTTGAAGTGAGTGGCATTATAACTGGACGATTTCTTGAAGTAAAGGTGAACTGTTCTAGATCACCTCTGTTTTACCTTACTTCAACACACTTTCTTCTGCATTGCAACACAGAATATTTTATGTTTCAAAACTAAAATAATATCAATATCATATCTAAATGGAAACAAATTTGCACATACGCTCTCCCATCAAGCCAAATTACACCCACTTGGACACTAGTACTTTATTCTAAAAAGTACGTATCAGTAGATGCGTGATGTTTCTCGTACTTTTAATATAAAGTTGCTACAAAGAGATATAATTTGTGACAACTAGATATTTTGTGAAAAGCTATTCCAATGGGAGTATACTCTATTTTATAATATAACCTAATTAAAGTCAATAAATTTCATTTTCTATATGACGTGTATTGCGTATATTCAGTCTACCATCTCGAAAATTATTCAACTTCTTCTTTCCTATGGGTAAAATCAGATTATTTTCAATATCTGAAAGGCATGTGAACTAACCTTAAACATGGTATTACAGTACTTATATTTTTAAGCAAATAATTGCAAAATTGTTATCACGAAATTCTTAACTCTCTATTCTATTCTCCCAGTCTAATAACCATATAAGCTAGGGAACTTTCCATTTTATTTGTAAATCGGTTAGACGCCTAAAAGTATGCATCCACAAACCCGGTAAACTGTGCCGTACATTCGATTTTGGTTGGCAACAATAAACAGTGATTTTTTCGACGCATTTGCAATGTTTTATACATAGATAATATGAAAACATATTTTTGCAAATATAAATATATGAGTACATATGTATATGTATATATTAAAACGCTCCAGGGAATGTGATAAAACTGTTAAACAAGCCACCTCTGGTTGGCAAATACATCACCAGCGAGTGTGAAATAATTTTGCGCTCGTTAAAACACAAAATTGGCACAAGCCTAGGCAAACATATACAAGTATGTTCAGGGAAACTCACACACAACCACTTATACAAATGTGCATTTATAGTAACACTTTAGTTGTGCGACAAACTAACTACACCGTAACCACGAACCATGAAGTCGAATTGCGCACCCGTAAAGTCAACGGCTGTACCAAAAGCTAGGCAAGCGCAAAGCGATTGTGCATGGTTTCGCATGCAACCCGGCCAACTGTGTGTGAAAAATAACACCCGCCAGCACACAGACTCATGCTGCTTAGGCCAACTCCAATTGGCTTGTGGTGGTAATGCACTGTGGGAAATGTTTCATTTGTTCTTGTTTTTTGTTTTTTTTTTTTTTAATCAACAGGCAGACAGCTAAATAAAATAATTATTAGACGGCAGCATATATAGCAAACAGAGAAATTTTGTAATTATAGCAATTGAAGACTTTAGTTTTAACTTCAATAAAATTTATATTTTTTATTTCGAGATTCCAATAAACTAAACGGGAATCATAGAACTCGTCCGCAAATAAAATTTAGATTCAAATTTAATCACATTGTCTTTAAATTTGTGCTCTGCTGGGTAAAACTCAGCAGCTGTGGCGTTTGTCTTCTCTTGCACGCCTAGTTGTATGCTCCTTCAACGATCAACTAACATGCACAGACATGAATATATATAGAATTGTTTGCTTACAATACATATTGACTACATGTACGAATTCAAAGTTCAAAACTCTCTCTGCCAAACATTCATTTATCATCTTTCCGGCACCGCAATTTGTGCTGATGGCGCTGAAGTCACCAAACCCTGACAGTCAAAACTACAAGAAACTTAAAAAGCAATTTAACATTAGACAAGTGGAAGGCAAGGAAAACATAATGCGAATAACCTTGGAAAGAAGTAAAGAAGAAAATAAGACTATGAGAAATGGTGCAGAAATTATAAATTATTGTACATTTATGGTTATGGTTGCAAGGCAGGCAAATAAATTTGTGTTTTCCTATTGAAGCATCGTATCATTGAAAACTGACTGCTTTGTTGTACGTTACTTTTACACAGGTAAATATATAGGAGAGTGAATTTGAATAAGCTTGTTTGTTGATATTTTTATACTCTCGCAACAAAGTTGCTAAAGAGATAATTATAGTTTTGTTCACATAACGGTTGTTTGTAACACCCAGAACTAAACGAGTTAGATATGGGGTTATATATACCAAATTGATCAGGGTGATGAGTAAAGTTCAAATCCGGATGCCTATCTGTCCCTCCGTCTGTCCGTCCGTTCGTGCAAGCTGTAACTTGAGTAAATATTGAGACATTTTGATGAAACTTACAAGACGTATTTCATAAGAAGGTTAAGTTCGAAGATGGGTGTAATCGGACCACTGCAACGTCCACAAAATGGCAAATTTGGTAAGAAGGATCGCAATATGAATGGATGTAATATGTTTGCAGTCAAAAATTGGAGGAAATCGGATTTGAAGAAAGTCTGACGGAATATGTTTCATCTAATAATATGGTCCCGTGCCAAAAAGAGTGAAATCGGGTCATAACTTCCCCTAACTCCCATTTATTTAATATTAAGGTTTTCAAACTCAATGGACTTTATACCATATATATGCCGAATACGTGAGTCAAATTGAGTGTTATATTAATAAAATTAAATAAATAAATTACGAGTGTATGAAATGTTCGGTGATACCCGAACTTAGCCCTTCCTTACTTGTTGTTGCTTTGTTTTTGTGTTTGATTGAAATGAGCGTTAACATTGTCATTGCTGTCGGAAATATTATGACAAATGTGTGACACATTATTATCGCTGTCGATTTTTGGCTGTCAACAGCGGAATTTCCCCTAATTATCTCCCTTCAATAAGTAGTCATATCGGCATATTTTCCATAATTAGCGAGATACACTTGCATGCCGCCAAAGTTACACAACTTAATTATTGAAAAGAAAGTAAACTTATTGTATTATCGAGTTCGAATTGCAATTCTATACAAATTAGCTATTGCAATTGCCTTCAGCTTACTGACGTCCAACTTTTCTTCAACAAATCATAGATCTATGTATGTGTCTGTGGGCACCTAAAACAATGTTTTTAACTTTTCCAGAATATTCTTAAAATATTTGGTTAACATATTTCAAGGCATATGAGTTAAAAAATGTAACTAAAATGTTTTCAAACATGCCTGATTTATTACAATATAATTTCATTTACCCAATTTGCCACATCTTTAATATTTGATTTCTTACCTTCTGTGAAATTCTTTCAAAGCGCTCATCTGTTGTTGACAATTTGACACTTTTATTAGCACAACTGGTTGCCTTCCAAGAAATTTGTGGGAAATGAAAGCTACAAAAACTGTCCGTTAGCATGAAAAATATGTTGATTTTGTAAAATAAATAATAAACACAGACAGACTTCAAGTCAAATATACGCTTGTGAAATAATGCCACATAAATTATTTCGATCAATTGGGCATCATTCTGGTTAACATCAATTCAAAATTTGGGTGCCATCAACAATTATCACATAATTACTATTATGTTATGTGGCGCTTGTAATGTCTGTTGGCGCATCCTTTTAGTTGTGCATTCGACTCAAAACATAACTTTAAATATCAATATCAAATCAAATTTGGCGTATAACAAAGCTATCATAACAGTGTAAATAACATTTGGGTAGATGGTTTACAGCGGATGAGGGACAGTTAATAGCCTAGTGTAATCAGTACGTAAAAAGCGCAGACTATTAACAACTTTTTCCATATTTTACTCACAACAATGTATTCGCACTAAAATATGCACAGAACATTCAGCTGAGTACACAAACATTTTATATAAGCGGTACACGTTTGTTGAGCTTACAATAAAAACAAGAATAATAGAGAGTGAAATCGAATATGTGTGAATAACACCAACAGTGGCAAAATCTAAAAATGCTTTTGATGTATGATAAAATGTGTCGGTGTGTATTTCACGCATGTGAAAGCCATAAATAAAACTAAAAATTTTACATCTACAAAGTGATGGCAGTTAAAGCGTATATTGATGGTTTACTTTACAGCACGGATTTCATATCGACATTTGGATATGTAGAGAGCTATGTATGATCGTGAAAATTGTTAGTTATTATCACTGTGAGCACCCGCTTGTGGGTAACCGTCATAACAATATTCATGTTTGCGAAATGCCTCGCAATCAAAAATTGCATTCTATAAATTTAGCATATTTTTACAAAAAGCGCCAAAAATTAAAAAAAAGTTCAGAAATAGTAGTTGGTATTTATAAATTCAGTAAATAATTATTTTTTTTATTCTTTTTGAAGCAAAGTATGATAACAATATAACGGAGTACAAGTTACTGAATAACATGGATATCTAGGAAAGATTAGAAAAAACTGAAGGAAATCATTAAGGAGATTTAATCTGTGTTTTTGGTGACATTATAATCATCAGCAACATTATTCTTTGTTTAAAATTATATAAAAATATTTTAAGGCAACACGCAGTGGTAGAGTATAATCTATCTTGCATTGATGATAAACAAGCGGCCAATTCTTCATTACCCTGAATGGATTACTGGAAATTACTGAGCCTGCTGCGAAACACAAAGACATCGCTAACATTCACTGAAATAACCACAACAATAAGCTGCTCATTTGATAGGAGCCTGGGTACCTTAGATTAGCGTATAGCTCGAAAAGCTTATTTCCTCTTCGGGCGCTTGTGGAAATATAACGATATCGTAAAAGTGAATAGCTACATACCATAGAGACTAATATATTGCGTATGGAAATTATAAACATTTCTTTCAAATGAGCGGCATCAAATCTCCGTAATAAAAGTTTAAATTTGCGAAAGCTGACTGAATTGTTTGTTATTGTTTTAAAAGTGGCTTACTAAAAGGCTATATAAACATAAATGTGAAAAAGAATTTTTAATATGGAAATGCAAACTGGATTTTACACAGTAACAAATGTAAGCACGGTGGCAAATTAGAGCTTGTGAAAGTTACGTACAAACAAAGTTTTTTCCAAAATGTCTTACAAATATAAACTAATACGACTGCTTAAAACTTTTTTATGTGCCGCATTTTTTCCCACGATCAATCAACAGGGGGCTCAAGGTTTTAGCTTAATGCCAGGCAACTTTCACCTGTATCGGAACGTTTCGCTCTATCAGCGCTTATTTTCGAGTACGCGTGAACACATGGATCTCAACTTGTTTAATTTTGACATGTCCCTATCTAATTCCCACGCACCACTAATGCCGCTCAGGCCATTTTCTTTCAAGCAAGCCGACACGTGCTGACAACTTAGTAATAGCTCTATACTGGTATACGCCTGTAAGTATGCAAAAAAGTGTAAATAATGTGGAAAGTTGATTTGCACGGATATTTAAACTTGGTAACTAAGACCCGAGAGAGAAGAATCGATACTCACCATCTTTTTATCGATTTTAAAGCTGCCTTCGATAGCACGAAAAGGAGCTGCCTTTATGCCGCGATGTCTGAATTTGGTATCCCTGCAAAACTAATACGGCTATGTAAGCTGACGTTGAGCAACACCAAAAGCTCCGTCAGGATCGGGAAGGACCTCTCCGAGCCGTTCGATACCAAACGAGGCTTCAGACAGGGTGACTCACTATCGTGCGACTTCTTCAATCTATTGCTGGAAAAAATAATACGAGCTGCAGAACTAAATAGAGAGGGTACAATCTTCTACAAGAGTGTACAGCTCCTGGCGTATGCCGATGATATTGATATCATCGGAAGCAACAACCGCGCCGTTTGTTCTGCGTTTTCCAGACTAGATAAAGAAGCGAAGCGTATGGGTCTGGTGGTGAATGAGGACAAGACGAAATATCTCCTGTCATCAAACAAACAGTCGGCGCACTCGCGTCTTGGCTCCCACGTCACTGTTGACAGTCATAACTTTGAAGTTGTAGATAATTTCGTTTATCTGGGAACCAGCATTAACAACACCAACAATGTCAGCCTTGAAATCCAACGCAGAATCACTCTTGCCAACAGGTGCTACTTTGGACTGAGTAGGCAATTGAAAAGTAAAGTCCTCTCTCGACGAACCAACCGTCCTGATGTATGGCGCTGAAGCGTGGACGATGACAACATCCGATGAGACGACTCTTGGGGTTTTCGAGAGAAAGGTTTTGCGCAAGATTTTTGGTCCTCTAAACATTGGCAACGGCGAATACCGCAGGCGATGGAACGATGAGCTGTACGATTTATACGACGACATTGACATAGTTCAGCGAATAAAAAGACAGCGGCTACGCTGGCTAGGTCATGTTGTACGGATGGAAGAAAACACTCCAGCTCTGAAAGTATTCGATGCAGTACCCGCTGGAGGAAGCCGCGGAAGAGGACGACCTCCACTCCGGTGGAAAGACCAAGTGCAAAGTGACCTGGCTTCACTTGGTGTTTCCAATTGGCGCCAAAAAGCAAAAAGGAGGAATGAGTGGCGCGCTCTGGTGGATTCGGCTATAATCGCTTAAAGCGGTTCCTACGCCAAATATATATATATATATAACTAAGTTGCCGCACCTGAGTTTACTACAACACTTGTTGACATTTAAGTTCTGTTTGATGTAAATATTAGTCTTAATAGGTGTGTTAACAGTGAGGGATAATGTTGACGTTCTTCTCTTTGTTTCTTTTGAACAATTATTTCGATTACTATTTAGACGGTGATTTAAAACAAAAAATAGAAACGTTTTCCATCGGGAAAGAGGCAAAAATGTATAAAAAAGTGATGCTTAAGTTTCATATGGCCCACATGAAATGGAACAAGGAAAAGTGTAAGTAGTCTACTATGCTAACCATTTGAAAATGTTTTTTGAAGAACAAGCAGATGGTATTTTAATTTGGAGATCATGAAAGTAACCACCACAGATTCACCTTTTAACTGTATTCGATTGTGTGCAATGGTGTATATGAGTGCCGTGAGTATCACAGCAGCTGCGTGTTTGCCAACGTGCGACAATTTTAATTACCTGAAAAAAAAAAAAACTTAAGCGTTTCCCACGTGAATATAAAATTGAGCTTACGTGGATGAGCTTAAAGGATATCTAATTTCATTTAACTGCATGAAAGTACAATACTCCATCCCTTTTCCTTATTTTCCAACAATTATATTTTAATAATTAAATTCACCAGCGAATACTAATTACACCTGGTTGCTCATAATGAGCTCATGATGAAAGACGAGGATGTGTTGCGCAATGTCGTGAGGTGCTGGCCAGTCATGCAGATACTTGAGCAGGTTGAACAACTGTTGTCGTCGTCGGTGCTAATGTTGTAGGTTGTGCCACACTATACACATATATATTTTACAATTCTAGTGCTAGTGCTGCGATATCACTCAAGAAAATTGGAAAATATTCTGGATTACCTTCACTAACTTTGAATGTCCCCGCAATTAATATAAAATGTATACATATGCGATTTTTTTGAGTTCTGTGTAATTTATTTTGAAAACAAGTCTTTATCTTTTGTACAATTTTTTTCATAAAAATACTTTAAATATATGAACTCCATAAATAAAGCTTGATAATTGGCCATGCGCCAAAATAAATATGCACATAATGAATAAAATAAAATTCTATTAAAAATACCAATGCCTTTTCCTACAAAACAACACAAAAATCTTAAAATAGTCTTTCATTATATTTTTTAAATGCTTAAATAACGTTCGTTAAAATTTAATACTTGACTGCACTTGTCATCAACATGTGTCAGAGGTATTGTTGTGAAGTAACAATAAGTCAAATTAATATATATAGTGATTTAGGTGGATATCGGGATATACATATGTAGTTGTAAGTATTGTTAAATGTGTGCATACGCTTAGTAACAGCTGTTGCTGTATTTTATTCGCATATTACTTTTATTATTAAAATTGCTGGTGCTGGCAATAGTGCCATTAAAGCCCTAGCTGTTTATGTTATGATGTTGCAATTACGCGAATTGGTTGCCATAGATAATCGCCATTTATTGGTATTTAAAAATTTGATTTTTGTTTATGAAAATGTCTTTTAAAATTTTTTAATATTATTTTGTTGAAAATAAAAAGGTTTAACTGTTAAATAGGGCAAAAATATTCCACATCATATACTTACTAAGGTAATTGAGTTTCCTCAAAATGTATTTATATATTATTAATACTCTCATTATCGATAAGAAATATCGCTCATTTACTTGAATAGTGTTACAACTCAAAAAAGTCGATTTTTCAGGAGAGCGACTTAAAGTTTTTAATTGTCTCTTATTTAGAAAATATAGAAAAATGTCATCAGTTTATTGACAAATCTAGTGGCCTGTAATATATTAAATACAATATTGAACATAAATGGACCCAATAGAATGTACTAATGCTTTTTCTTGGGCATAAATGTGACCAACTTTGAATTATGTCGTTATTTGTGAAAAATATAAATCAATATCGCCGTCATAAGTAAAAAAAAAATTGACGGGATAGAATTTACTATATATATTTTCTAAATATGTCTATATATTTTTACGTGTATGTTACAAGTAGTTTTGTGACTTCCGTAACACCTCTACCAACCTAAAGCGCACTTTGTAAAACTTGCGTTCGCATGACCTTCTCATGAGCATTGACTTAAGTAAACAAATTAAAAAGGCGCTTAAAAAATTAAAAGTTACACAAATTTCTTTACTTAAGTTAGTTTAACTGTTGAAACAAAATTACATTTATATAGAGTGAAGGCAGTTGCTTTATGCGCCTGAAAGCATGCTTAGATTTGAATATTATATAGAAAAAAGTTGCGTTTACCATATTTCTATGTGAGCAGCGACATTTTCTAAGCAGTTTATCAGTTATTGCGTTCTTCGTTTTTGTTCAAGATCAACTTTTTTATCACCATCCGTCGATTGTTTCATAAATGTGTTTAGGCTGGTGCAGAAATTCTTATTGTATTACAAAGTTTTGAGAAAAATGCGTCACCCCAAATATATGAAAAAATAGCTACTATTTCATATATTTGGGGTTACGATGTGGTTATACGCATGGAAAGCTAAGTAATTAATTTTCTTTGAAGAAATTGGAAGAATGTAAATACATTTTTTGTCAGCTTTTGGCCTTCTTTTCAAGCCTAGACCTATCATTTCTTCTTTATTACTATTCACAATACAAACATACAAAAAAATAACGGGAGTTTCAGTTTTTGAAAAAAATATTTAATCAACTTATATTTTTATATATTTTTAATATAATATATATATGTATACTAAAATTCCCATTAATTTTTAATATTGCAAAATGTATATAAACTAATTTGTATATTTTTTGAATTTTAATTCACTTAATTTTACGCCATTTTTGATATTTCACGAATACAAAAAAATAGCAACAAAAACTACTTTCTACAATTCGCAACAATTTCAATAAAAAAATACAAAAATAAATTTAATTGCAATACGAAAGGCATTATCAGCTACAAAGCCAACAACACTATAGAATCCATCGAACACAAATCAGCATTTTATGGAAAATTCTAGCCTGGGTAGTTCTCAAACAACAAATGAACACATACTTACATACAAATACGTTTTTACTACTCTTGTTAGATGTATAAAGCCATAATGCACTTATCCCAAAGCAACTCAATTCAAGATGCACTTTACTCTTTTCCACCCTTTCTCTTCAACGTAGTTGGTACTACTCTCAACATTTTCTCTGGTATAAAGCCTTTTTGTTTTCCTAACCATCTTTATTGGCCATGTTACGGATGGATTCAATTGCTCACTAAATTGATATTGCCTCAATATTTGTCTGCAATTTTCACATTTTCACCAGCTTCTTCCTTTCTTACACATATGTGTTTGTGTGTATTTCACTTGTTGTGTTGTTAAGAGTATCATCGAGCTTTAGGTTACTCAGCCAGATTGGCTTTAAATGCATGCACCCTTTCACTCGATAGATGTGTACCATAGATAGAGAGTAGTTAACAAACGAAGCTCGAATTCTAACTAAGCCGTTTACGTGGAATAGAACAGGGGAATATTTTACGTATAATTGAAGTATTTCTTCTATTTGAACTTATCACTAGTATTTCCAGAAAAATAATTAAGCCAGAAAAAGTCAGATTCGCTCTAGACGCTTGGTTGGTTGAAAATAGTTGGTCTTATTTGATATTATAATCAGCCCGAATTATAAAATTTATTTTAACAATTATTTAACATTTCTCTGAGATCAAGTTATCAATTTGTGAACTTTTACAAGAATCTTAGTGAAACTTTTCATTTTATAAAAAATTATATATTATGTTTTAACTTCTCCACTAAACTCTAGTTTTTATGCAAGACTAAACACTCTTTGATTAGTGTCGACGCCAACTTCTGCAGCTGATATTATATTACACAAAAATCGAATTTAATGATGTGATGTCATCCGATTTGTGGAAATATAATGTAATGCGATATCGTATATTGCGGTGCAATGTGGTGGAAATTTAAATGACAATGTGTGATGTGATGTTATATGATAGATGCAGTGTAATTTCACTTGATGTGATATCATGTTATACTATATGCACGTAATGATGTGATATAATGAGATGCCATATATTGTAGTGAGAGTGATGCAATACAATGATGTTTATAATGCAACGTTGATTGGAATAGAAGTGATTTTGTGTGAATATGTGATATTGTTATGTAAATAGTTCTTTCTAATAGTATTAGTAATAAGAGATTTTATGATGTGATGTTTAATGCTATTATATAAGTATGTAATTACACCATTTGGGTCTCTTATTTATATATAATCAAAATATTTAAATTAAAAACAAAAGAGACGTTATACAATTTAAATTTTTATTATGTCACTCAAAGCATTTTTGGCGCAATTTTCTTTGCGAATGCAACAATGATATTCCTCTCTGCTCTCTAGTATGTATGTGCATATTAAACTGTTTTAAGGTTACTGCAGTTTAAAAGAACTGCTGAGTTAGTTAAAGTCGATGGTATGCAAGATGAGTATGAAAAATGGAAATGGGAAAAAAATCCCGTTGCAATCACAATACATCGAAATGCAACCAATCGAAGTTAACCACGTCCCTAGAAACCTTGTTATCCACCTACCATACCAGGAAATAATTTTGCAATAACAATGAAATTTGCATAAAAATCACGTTGACTAAGCGTGAGCTGGTTACCTATGCGTGATGTTCAGTTTCAGTAGATTGCAAGTCCGCGAAAACTTATGAAATGCAATTGTAGGTGGTTGATAGAGGTGGTGAGTGAGGAAGAGCTCAAAATGTTTGGTTATAAATTTGCGTAATTTTTTGTGAGTTTAAATTCACTTTTTCACTACTAATAAATTTCCAACTGTTCACGTCCGCATGCTTTTTAAAATAAAAAACCAAAAATGGAACTTGTCATTTCGTATGCTGATTGGACGGTTCACGCGAAAGAGTGGTAATATACAAAAACACCATTTCACTTCCATGAATAATGACCTCTCGTTATCTAAATCTGTAATTCGACATATATTCATACCTTTGGTACTGAGGGAAACACACAGGCATCAATATGCCATACACATTGCTAGATGGTTGGTAGGTGCGTTCTACTAATTAGTTAACGTTATTATGCATGTATTACTTTTAATGCAAGCATTACACCTTGTGTGAAAGTCAGCAGTTGTGCAAATAAATACCACACTTACGGAAGCTATCAGATGTTCTCACAGATCCAAGTTATAAATACGGCCATTAATGCAAGAACATGCCCCTGCTATGCTACTAACCCCAAAGTGTCGATCATGATACACATTTTGGAAGATTTTCTCAATTAAGATTAAGCCTCTTATGTATAATTACACATTTAACGGGTTAAGAGCATAAACCGAGGATGTAGTATGCCAGTAAATTACAATTTTATTTTTATGTTTACTTTTCATCCTTATCACATTATAAACAGGCTTTTGCCATCACACACTGTTACTGTAAATTTCAGGTGAGTGATTTTGAACACGTGCGTAAAATAAATATTTTGTTTCAAGGCTTACAACTTCAATATAAATATAATTTAAAATGAAGATTGTGCCAAAAGTTTACAAACTTTATAGCCACATTCCATTAAGACTTCTTTAATTAAGACTAGTAAAAGTACAACCAATTTATCTCTTATCTGTACCTTATATCCTATAATAGGATTCTTTTTATTTTGAGTATTGATAGAATTATGGCAAGTTTAGTCATTTTAAGCAGTTGATTAGATGAGAACATGACATAGGTGTGTTCAAAGCTATCATGGCTCTTGGCACACAGCTATAAATATATACTGATTGTTGCTAATGCTACTTAGAAATATTACTAATTAATAATTAAAGGTTCAACTATGGTTAATTTGGAGGCATGTAATACATACATTTCATACACCAAGAACTATTACTACTGGGTATATTGAGCACCATATCGAAAGCAGAGATTAAGTCATGCTTTATTTGATCGGCAATAGAATCATTGAACCGTTACGCAGTGGGCATGCATCATTGAATGGGCCCTAAAATATAGCGAATAAAGCGAATAAAGGAAAACATGGTAGGGAACAGCACACACATTTACACAGACACATCTGTTATTTACATTTGCATTCACATTGCGGCAAAGCGTTGTTCGACAGATAATAATGAGGTTAGTTTCCCATCGATTTTTTTTTCACAACATTAAAGCCACCAACGGCTGGACAAGGCAGTAAATGCAACCAAGCGAATACCTTCGACAGGAAGTACTACAATAATATGAATGTAAAGTTCAAACATTAGGTGAACTCGTTTTTTGGTCGTTCGATATAATCATATTAGGTTAGGTTAATCTGGCAGGCAATGAGCCACAGATAGGCCGCTTTTGGTCCTTTGCGGTATCATATGGAGTGCCGTCTCGTAGTCAATGTGAAGTAGTCATCCTTTAGGATGCCTGCGCTTGATGCGAATTTCAAAAATTAGTGTGGGTTCACTAACGAAATCTATTCCAGATTATTGTTCTGTGAAACCCTCAAGTGCTGAAGCCGTTGCTTTGACACTGCCGGGCAAGCACACAAGCGATGTTTCATTGTTTCTCTGGTACCTTGCTCTGGACATTCTCTGCATTCTTCGCGTTCTGTCAACCCTATCTTGTAGACGTGCGGCGCCACAAGACTGTGACCTGTGAGTATGCCGACCATTTTCCTACATTTCCTTATATCGAGCATCAGTAAGAACTTCGTGTATTTCTGATCTAACACTTTACAAATAACTTTTGCGGTAGATACCGGTAGATCCTTCCAGCGCGCTTTGAACTTTCCTAATAAGTTCCTGGCTTGTGTAAGTTCCTGCCAATGCATGGGTTTACCCACGTCGATCACGCTTTCAGATGACAGTTTTACGCCTCTCTTGGCAATTTCGTCCACTATTTCGTTACCCTCGATGCCACTATGGCCTGGAACTCAGTATAATTGGAGTCGCATGTTTCTGGCGACATCCTCCACCGTTGCCCTGCTACCCAATACGCTTTTGGCCGATACGCAGAAAGGGCTGTCTGACTGTCTACAGGATATTGATTCTAGAGTAGCCTGATGGTGCATTATACAGCAGTGATCTGGTAGTTTGAAAGGCTGCATTACACCGAACTCCGGACAGTATATAATAATAAAATCATATTGAATTGTAGAACAAATTTTTACAGTTTACGTCTTAATAAGTAAAACAAACACCAGTTTTGTCTTTATTACATCTTTAGGTGATCGACAAGGTATATACGCAAACTTTCCGATTATTTATGGGAGTCCCGAAGTGTTTGACAGATACTCATATAGGTATTCATTTTGAAGAATTCGATATTAAAGGTTTTCCGCAAGTCGTTCATCCAATGTTTCGAGTTCACATTTATTTCTTACTGTACAATTAATTAGTGAAAAAAAATAATTATTCTAGATAAAATTTGCTTTCTACTATGAAATTTAAGAGAAATGTTCGGTAGTAAATGCATTTAGTTATATAGCTACTTACTAAGTAAAAGATATAACGTGAGGATAGTGTATCAAAAAGCATTCTCGAGTCCTGCTGCAGTCATTCATTTGCACTTCAATGTTGCAAAAATGAGCTGCAAGTGCAGCCATTTGTTTGTTGCCACAGAAGCTCTTTGCGAACCACTCATCGTCCACACTTGGCATGACAGCTACACAGTATGAATATAAACTTATGTGGGTATTGCTACAAATGTTTGCAATGGGTCTGAGTCGCAGTCGCAGTTAAATTAATGGTCGCTACATGTTGCATGCTGTGGCAAACGCTTGTTGCATATATATGATGACAGTTGAGTACATTTCCAGAATTGTCGGTAACAGACTACAGTGTCCGTATAATTGTGTATTTTGTTGCGCATATGCCACATTTATTATTGTAACCACATTTGCTTCTAGCTAATTATTCAAATTAGTTAAAGTTGCAAGCAACTGTCGCTAGCAGCAACAATAATCAAGTCGAGAGGGATGCCTCTCCCATATTTTCATTTAGTGTTTTGGTTTACTTTTTTTTTATTGCGCGTGCAAATAACATTATAAAGCTAACACCAGTGCTTAGCAAAGAGCCTGTGGGATGCATTGGTGGTATGTAAATTTTTCAATAGTTTCTATGCTCTTTGTTCTGTTTAGACTTTTCATTGACACTTAGCAGTTTTTCCCTTCAAAGTTGTTTATTTTGAGATAAGTGTGCATGTGAGCACAAAAATACGTATAAGTATATAAAGCTAGAGTACTCTCGACTTAAGTCTTTAGTCTTTAAGTTCTTAATACTTTAAGCGACAAAATGTTCCACTGCAATGTAAAAGAAATGTGTGAGTTTTAGATTAAACCTAGAGAACTTAAGTCATATTTATAAAGGGTAGTTTCTTAATTTTTCGAACTTAACCTCCAAAAACTTGTCAAGGAATTTTACTTTCACCTGCATATTTCCTACTTTTGATTTCATTCCAAACTATTTATAAACTATGTCCAACATGCAAAGGGACAATTTAAGTGAAAATTAAAAAGTCAAAAATATATATGCCTCGTTGAAAGTAAAAAATAATTTTAAAGCCAAGCAACTTTAGTGCAAGTTGTCTAGTAGCCTTAAAGTATGCATCATATATACTATAATTTAACATTAATGAAGTTATTTGTGTAGCAACTAGAACACACAAATGCTTGGACATATTATGTGTACTCACATGCTAACATTCCACTTATGTATAATAAGAGGCTAACCTTTGACCAGAGGTCTAGCAACTACCGTTATATACAAGCATTCCGACGCTCACGTAAATGGGGCTGACTTTTATTATGATGAACTAACGGAAAGCAAATGCTTGACCACTCGCTTCATATCATGCAGTACAACCATGCGCCTTATAATTGAATGCACCTATGTTCTGCAATCGCCATATAAAGAAGTAAATGAATATGTGGTAATAAGTGTGGGTCTATGTATACTTCCATTACACAATAACAATGCAATTTAATTTTGCATATCACCTCTATAAGACTAGCTATTACTTAGTTAGTTTACCGTTTTAGTGTTTCCTCTTTGTGAATAGTAGTTTTTAGTGCATTAAATATTTTACACACTTAAGGGGCTACACCAGTGTAACCCATGAAAAATTAGGTGATTTTCGTGAATTTTTGTAAGAAAGAACTCGGTCGAATATTTTCAGGTTTTTCGGACATAATAAGGTATATTTTCAGCTATGTTTTAAGATTTTGTTTACAAAAATATTGAAAAAACGGATTGTTGTCTTGGGAGGTGAAAGAAAGCTGCTGACATGATTCCAGCCGATTGAATAGGTGAAACAAAAAAATTCAAAAAGGTATTAAAGTTGAAGGTATTTCCTATACAATGATCTACGATTTTTGAAAATATCAAGAATTGACAAAATGGCGTAGTTTTGAAAAACAAAAATTTCGTTTTATTAGGTACAAATTATGGAAGTGTAATTCGAAAGAAGTAGAAATAATCGGCTAAGAAAATAAATATGGCCGATGATGAATTTTCTGGCCGATACTGGCCGATGACGATGCCAAGGCCGAACAATCGGTCAGACTCTACACATGTGTACGTGAAACTGAATATGCTAGAAGTGCTTCTCCTTCAATTCATGGGTCATATCAGCATTTCAGTCGCCTCTTCACTTCCACTTTCTATTATTAATAATTATGCCCTTAATAAGCCAATAATAAAAAAATAAATCTTTTGAATTTGAGACGCAGCAATAATTTTTCTTCAAGTGAATATAATTTAAAGAGCTAAATCCATTATTTTCACTTTTATATGTTGTTTTTCTGGCACTAATATTATTTTATGAGCCCCATCAAAGAGTGCCACATCCTACGAGACCGGATAGGCCGACCGAACGGATACGCAAAACACAGCTTTGATTACTGCAATACTCAAATGTAGTAGTAATCGCCAATAGCAGTGCGAATTTACATAATTATGGGTTGTCGTCAGTCACTCAGTTATTCAGCTGGAAGCAAGTCAGGCAAACGTAAGCAGGCAAAAATATTCAGTAAGTTAGTCTATGATTTCGTTAATACGCTTTCAAAAACTTATAAAACCCAGCGTCATAAAATAAAAACGAACAACAAAAAACGTGTATTGTATGAACATAAACAATCAACGAAAGGAAATTACAATGCACTAAAAATGCGGTGATATTAACAATGAGTTGAGAACAAAGCACAACAGCGACAAAGACAACAACTAGCATAAGAAAGGTATTGGCATTCACATCAACGTTAATAATGTCGCGTGACTCACCAGTCAAATGTCAAATCACCAATTTTACTCATTTCAATTCAAAACACTCAGCTCTTCACCGTTTTGCATTTGTGATTACTCAGGTGTGAATATTTGTTAATTTTTCCGTTTTCTGCATATTTCTGCTTTGTTTTCTTTTTCAATCTCCTTTTTTCTTATTTGTGCTAATTATATGTTTGTTGTTCCGTTTTGCCGTGTATTTTTTTGTCCTACATAGCTCACATTTACTTGCATTGATTTTCCGCTTCACTTCAAGCAATAATCAAAGGATGGCATTACACACAAAACACAAATCATTAACACAATAAAGGTGTTAGAAATGGGCGGAGATATAAACATAATTTGTATTTATGTAATGAATAAGTTTATTTGTGATAATATTGGTCCCTCAGCACTATTCTGTGATTTCAGTGTTGTTTGATGTTTTAAATTCTCATTTAGGTTTAGTATACGTATTGCCTACATATGCACTACTTCATACACGTACATATATATTTGTATGTATATTCAGTTATATTCCGATTACATTTGGAATAAATTCATTTGTGAGGGCTGCTGCTTCTGCAAAATCAACATTCTCTAAAACCCATTTCTTTATCGAAAACAAGCACACTAAGTTGTCATGCAGTTCTAAATGATTTCAATTCACTTCGTTCATACCCCACCAGATTCAATTTACCGGCGGTATATCTTTCTATTTGCCAATTGATGGAATCATATTCAAATACAGTTCATGTAAATTGCTAATAGTGACGGGTTAACATGCTCAGCAACATAAATAGTTTCATGCAATTGCTTTTTAATATTGTACACAGCAAAAATAATAATAATGATAGTAAATATAGAATAGTAACTATAAAAGTGTGTATAAAAAATTATGATATTTAACAGGTCAAGGTATAATAAACAAATTCTACTCATCGCTTCTTTTTATATGAATTTTATCGAAAATATGATACGGTTGTTCAGTGAACCTCTAACAACAAATTACAACTTAACTATGAAATTTATGCCAAACAAATATAAATAAAATTCTTCGGCACTTGACTTCCTTTCATTTCCAGTCGAAGACTTATTATGCGATGCGACTAATATATTTACAGCCTTCCTTTGGTTAACCGACAATTTCAAGATGCCAAATTTCCGTTTCCATACTTTGTTGCATAACTTTACATACTCTCCACATATTGTCACGCCTTTGTTGATATATTCTCTGCTTTGATGAACTTTGAATTGCTTTTCAGGTCGAAAAAAACATAAGACCCGTCCTTTTTACAAAGAAAATATTTCGTTTTTCGATGTGCCCTCCTGCAATTTTATGTCTTACATGAACGCATTAGTATAGACGATAGTAAATAGCAAAAAAAGGAATCAATATGAAGAAGAAAGAGATACATTCATTATCTGTGTGGAGATAGTATTAAAGGTTAGAATGCGACCACATTGTAAGAGTGATCCTAGGTACATTCTATATCAAATAAATGGTATAAATAATTTTTTTATTTGCCATATCAGCAGTGCAAAAAGATCCAAAAGATTGTGAGTACTCTAAGTAAGAGAGTAATTGAGAGAGAGTATCACATACAAAATAGAAGTATATAAATAGGTGTATAGCCACCAAGAGTTAGTGGCGCATTTCGCGCGATTTGTTAACCTTGGAGCACATAATTTAATTTTGCTGCTTGGCATTTTTTTAATTATGGTAATAATAAACGTCACCATAAATTGCAACATAATTGAGGCGCGTGGAGAGACGTATAGAGGTTCTAAATACCTACAGTAAATATTTTTGTACTAAAGTGGCTTTTAAAGTAAGCCAGTCTTAGTCAATTCTCAGTCAATGGAAGAGTGAAGCATGTAAAAGGCATTCATTTTGTCATTTGAACTCAAGAAAAAATTCAACTGGCATTCCAATACAGCTTTTCATTGCACACGCAGCAGTAGCTACAATGCGACATACTTGAAATTGTATTTGGTAACATACTTTCACGTAGCAAAGACGGAAAATACTGCTTTACTTTACACTTTTACTTCACTCTAATGGAAAGTACTTACTTGAGTGAGCTGTTGAAAAAACTTCAAACAATTCCAATTTTAAAATGTTCGAAAATTTATCTCTTTGGTGTATATTCGCACATAGACCCATGTGTAAAGACTTGCGTACCTGTAGGCATTTTGCAGAAATGAAATGGTAATTAAAGAGTGGTTTTGTAAATAAATACAACTTATTCGTAATTTTTGAGGTACTAAAATGAATATCTACTACTCGTATAGTAATTTTATTTATTAAATTTAATTGAGTAATGACTAAGTACAGATATGGGACTGAACGTATATGCAACAATTAATTAAAATACCCAATATTAATATGATAGTTTCTTACATCATATCAAATAATAAAGTATGTTTACTGACAACATCTACGAGCTCACATTTTACCCTTTTTTTAAGGTGATTTGTACATTTTTAGTATACATAAGTATAGTCGTAAGTCGTCAATCAACAAATTAAGCAAAGCCGAATAGGAACATGTTTACCTTCAACTATGTCTTCTTCCGTAGATTGAATCACGTTTAAGTCGTCGTAAAATGAAACTTTACACCATAACGACATAAAATTGCACAACAACAAGGTAAATATTTATATGTATATACTGAGTAGGTAACTACTACTGGAAAGTGTCTACACTTATATTTATATCCTTGAGTATGGAGTTGTCCAAGAGTGAGTGTGTGAACTTCAAAGGCATGTCACATAAATGCCAATGGCTTAACTCCAGCAGTGCTGCAGTATATATAAAGCTGCCCGTATTCTGGCATGCAGCACTCACGTTTTTTGTAGACGCAACAAATTATCAACCATGTTGAAATGCCTTATGTTTCCGTTTTCAGAGAATTACAAAATTAAAATAACAAAACAGATTATTTTTGTATTAAACAACAACAACGAACTTAAAGATCGCATGACTTATTTTTACTAGATAAAATGCATTTATTGTACTCAGTTAAAGTAAAGCCTCTTCAATATTACTTGTATCAATATTTATACTTCACCAGTAAATCCATGGCGATAAGGCATTCATTTATATATTGAAAAAATACTACGTCGCAATAACATACCTTGATACTTTCGAAAATTATATCATTACCACAGATTTAAATGGTAGTCAAATGATTGAACTATTACTCATACGTCATGGCAGACATTCGTGCTGATCCATGCCAAACTTACAGTTGGTTCTAAAGAATTATATTGATGCTACTTTAGGCAATAAAATAGCTAACTTTCACTTTCATAGCACTTAAAATCCATTTTAGAACTTGACGAACAGCGAGAGTCGTAATACGAGTAAGTCGATGCCCATCAGTCTTTTAGCCAAATGGCAAACGCATTTTGAGACTTAAACTGCATTTGAAATATTACAAACAATGGAACATGGGCGGATAATTGGGTGGTTGGATGGCGTATAGATGTTTGTTGGTTATCATCGAAGAAATGTGGAATATATTCAACTTCCATACTTAAGATAAGAAAAACAAGTAACATACTTCCATGTCATTTTCTGTGTCATATACATGTATTTCGTATAATTAGAGAAGGTCAGGATCCAGCTAGTTAGAATTTCGAAATCATCGCTGTGATCGCATCTTATTTTTAAACTGGAATGATTAGGAGTCGAAAAAAAGTCTTGGAGCACTAGGACCTTAGAACCATAGGAGCATTATTAGCATTTGACGATACTTCATTTTGGCGATACTTTATTCAAATATTTATATATGGCACGAAAAGCAACAAGCCCTGATTTATATATTACTTGTAAATGTAATAATAGTAGCAAAACTTTAATTGCTGCAGCGAGAGACACAGAGCAAACGACTCAAGTTACAGGTAGTTAAAACTTTAAATATTTGAGCATATATATATATATATATTTGGCGTAGGAACCGCTTTAAGCGATTATAGCCGAATCCACCAGAGCGCGCCACTCATTCCTCCTTTTTGCTTTTTGGCGCCAATTGGAAACACCAAGTGAAGCCAGGTCACTTTGCACTTGGTCTTTCCACCGGAGTGGAGGTCGTCCTCTTCCGCGGCTTCCTCCAGCGGGTACTGCATCGAATACTTTCAGAGCTGGAGTGTTTTCTTCCATCCGTACAACATGACCTAGCCAGCGTAGCCGCTGTCTTTTTATTCGCTGAACTATGTCAATGTCGTCGTATAAATCGTACAGCTCATCGTTCCATCGCCTGCGGTATTCGCCGTTGCCAATGTTTAGAGGACCAAAAATCTTGCGCAAAACCTTTCTCTCGAAAACCCCAAGAGTCGTCTCATCGGATGTTGTCATCGTCCACGCTTCAGCGCCATACATCAGGACGGGAATAATGAGCGACTTATAGAGTTTGATTTTGGTTCGTCGAGAGAGGACTTTACTTTTCAATTGCCTACTCAGTCCAAAGTAGCACCTGTTGGCAAGAGTGATTCTGCGTTGGATTTCAAGGCTGACATTGTTGGTGTTGTTAATGCTGGTTCCCAGATAAACGAAATTATCTACAACTTCAAAGTTATGACTGTCAACAGTGACGTGGGAGCCAAGACGCGAGCGCGCCGACTGTTTGTTTGATGACAGGAGATATTTCGTCTTGTCCTCATTCACCACCAGACCCATACGCTTCGCTTCTTTATCTAGTCTGGAAAACGCAGAACAAACGGCGCGGTTGTTGCTTCCGATGATATCAATATCATCGGCATACGCCAGGAGCTGTACACTCTTGTAGAAGATTGTACCCTCTCTATTTAGTTCTGCAGCTCGTATTATTTTTTCCAGCAATAGATTGAAGAAGTCGCACGATAGTGAGTCACCCTGTCTGAAGCCTCGTTTGGTATCGAACGGCTCGGAGAGGTCCTTCCCGATCCTGACGGAGCTTTTGGTGTTGCTCAACGTCAGCTTACATAGCCGTATTAGTTTTGCAGGGATACCAAATTCAGACATCGCGGCATAAAGGCAGCTCCTTTTCGTGCTATCGAAGGCAGCTTTAAAATCGATAAAAAGATGGTGAGTATCGATTCTTCTCTCTCGGGTCTTTTCCAAGATTTGGCGCATGGTGAATATCTGGTCCATTGTGGATTTTCCAGGTCTAAAGCCACACTGATAAGGTCCAATCAGTTCGTTGACGGTGGGCTTTAGTCTTTCACACAATACGCTCGACAAAACCTTATATGCGATATTGAGGAGACTTATACCACGGTAGTTGGCGCAGATTGTGGGGTCTCCCTTCTTATGGATTGGGCAGAGCACACTAAGATTCCAATCGTCAGGCATGCTTTCTTCCGACCATATTCTACAAAGAAGCTGATGCATGCACCTTATCAGTTCTTCGCCGCCGTATTTGAATAGCTCGGCCGGTAATCCATCGGCCCCCGCCGCTTTGTTGTTCTTCAAGCGGGTAATTGCTATTCGAATTTCTTCATGGTCGGGTAATGGAACATCTATTCCATCGTCATCGATTGGGGAATCGGGTTCGCCATCTCCTGGTGTTGTACTTTCACTGCCATTGAGCAGGTCGGAGAAGTGTTCCCTCCATAATCCCAGTGTGCTCTGGACATCCGCTACCAGATTACCTTCTCGGTCCCTACATGATAATGCTCCGGTCTTGAAACCTTCTGTTAATCGCCTCATCTTTTCATAAAATTTTCGAGCATTACCCATGTCGGCCAGCTTTTCAAGCTTTTCATACTCACGCATTTCGGCCTCTTTCTTTTTACGTCTGCAAATGCGTCTCGCTTCCCTCTTCAGTTCTCGATATCTATCCCACCCCGAACGTGTTGTGGTCGATCGCAACGTTGCGAGGTAGGCAGTCTGTTTTCTCTCCACTGCGGAACGACAATTCTCATCGTACCAACTGGTTTTTTGGCGTTGCCGTAGACCAATTGTTTCGGCTGCAGCGGTATGCAATGAGTTTGAGATGCCGTTCCACAGCTCCCTTATATCGAGATGCTGATGAGTGCTCTCAGAGAGCAGGAGTGCAAGTCGAGTAGAAAATCGTTCGGCTGTCGGTTGTGATTGCAGCTTTTCGACGGCGAACCTTCCTTGTGTTTGTTGACGGGCGTTCTTTGCTGCACAGAGGCGAGTGCGTATCTTTGCTGCTACTAGATAATGGTCCGAGTCAATGTTTGGTCCTCGGAGCGTACGCACGTCTAAAACACTGGAGACATGTCTTCCGTCTATCACAACGTGATCGATTTGGTTGCGCGTGTTTCGATCAGGGGACAGCCACGTTGCTTGATGAATTTTTTTATGCTGGAATCTGGTACTACAGACAACCATATTTCGGGCCCCAGCGAAGTCGATCAGCCTCAGGCCGTTTGGCGATGTTTCGTCATGGAGGCTGAATTTTCCGACTGTTGTGCCAAAGACACCTTCTTTACCCACCCTGGCGTTAAAATCGCCAAGCACGATTTTGACATCGTGGCGGGGGCAGCGCTCATAGGTGCGTTCTAGGCGCTCATAGAAAGCGTCTTTGGTCACATCGTCCTTCTCTTCCGTTGGGGCGTGGGCGCAAATCAGCGATATGTTGAAGAACCTCGCTTTTATGCGGATTGTGGCTAGACGTTCATCCACCGGGGTGAATGCCAGTACTCGGCGACGGAGTCTCTCTCCCACCACAAATCCAACACCAAATTTGCGCTCCTTTATATGGCCGCTGTAGTAGATGTCACAAGGACCCACCTTCTTCCGTCCTTGTCCCGTCCATCGCACTTCTTGGACGGCGGTGATGTCAGCCTTTAGTTGTATGAGGACATCAACCAGCTGGGCAGAGGCACCTTCCCAATTAAGAGTCCGGACATTCCAGGTGCATGCCCTCAAATCATGATCCTTAGTACGTTTGCAGGGGTCGTCATCAAAAGAGGGGTTTCTCATCCGAGGCTCGGTGTTTGTTTTCATTGGGGAGATTTTTTTATGTGGTGGGTCCCAAGCCCTACGCACAACCGCACAAGCGGGCTTCGCCTTCTCACTTTAGCTCGCCTCCAAACGGATGTCTGTTAGCTACCCAGGGGATACTTGGTCTAAAACCGGAAGTCGTGAGCTGCTTGAGTCATATGCAAAAGAATCGTTCCTGGCCACTCCCAAGTGAATGGCAATCAGAAACTTTCCTCACTTGCGTGAACTTCTACATATGACCCCATCCCCCCATTTGAGCATAGAACACGTTATATAGGCGAACGCATTGGTAGCAAACCTAACCTATGCACCTACATACATATAAACTAAAGCATATATAAATTGAAGTTACTTGAGAGCAAGCGTCGTGTGAAATGGTACATAGTAAGCTAGGAGCGCTTTGTAGTTTTCAAACTATTTACTATGATTCTATTGCCAAAATAAGTTTCATTCAAGCATATATATATAGTTCCTGTTACTCCTGCAAGGAGCATAGGGCCACAGTAAAACAGTTCCAACCATTTCTGTCACATGCCATACGCTTTATTTCGCCCCAACTTTTTCCTGTAGGTCTGAAGTCAGCCTCCAACTGTCTTCTCCACGTATGAGCAGGTCTGCCAACTCGCCTCTGCCCAGGCGGGTTCCAATCAATAGCATTTCTTGCCGATCCACGCCCACTTACGTTTGAGAATTTCGAGACGCAGTGGGGTTTGTTGCGTGCGTCTCCATAGCGTTTCATTGGAGATTATATCCGGCCAGTAAATGCCTAGTATTCTTCGAAGGCAACGTTTGACGAAGGTTTGTAGTCGTTGTGAATCCATGGTGATGACATTCCAAGTCTCACAGCCATACAGCAAAACAGATTTTATGTTGGAGTCAAACAACCGCACTTTTGTTCGAATGGATAACTGTTGACACTTCCAAATATTTTTGAGCATTCCAAATGCTTGTTTTGCTTTTCCTATGCGATTACTTATATCCGCAGAGGAACCTCCTGAAGCGGTTATCGTGCCAAGATATACGAATGATTCAACATCTTCTACGTATTCTCCAAGTATATGCAGTGGACTCTTATTGTTGGTGTTCAAACGCATAATTTTTGTTTTTTTTTTTAATTAATTTTAAGACCTGCGTTTGCGGATGATTCGGCTATATCGTCGAGTTTAGCTTGCATATCTGCGTGACTATGCGATAAAACGCATATGTCATCCGCATAATCTAAGTCTTCAAGCCGATCAAACAGTCCCCACCTTATACCTCTCTCTTCACGCGTTGCGCTCCTCATCACAACATCCAGAACTGTGTTAAAAAGTAAAGGCGATAAAACACACCCTTGTCGCACGCCTCTTTCGACAGGAATGCAGCTACCAAGTTGGCTATCGTGCAACACGCGGCAACTGGCCCCAGAGTACAAGCCCTTTATAAGTGTAATGAGGGTGTTCGGGACTCCTTTACATTCCAGAGCGCTCCAAATTGTACGATGACATAGCGTGTCGAACGCTTTCTCGAAATCTATGAAAGCTACATCTAGTGAGGAGCGCCATTCCGCCGACTGTTCAACGATTATTCGCAAAGTGTTTACATGATCAACACACGACCTTCTGGGACGAAAGCCGGCCTGTTCCTTTCTGAATCCTTCGTCTAGTTCCGAAGCTAGTCTAAGTCTTATAATTACAGCTATAACTTTATTGAGACAATTTAATAGCGTTATTCCCCTCCAGTTATTGCACAATGTGAGGTCACCCTTTTTCGGAAGATTAATGATGTGGCTTCTGAGATAAAACTTGCGGTTCGCTCGCTTTTATCTGTAGATGCTACTATACTTGTATATATGGTAGATTTCAAATGCACATTTGTTGCACAGGTAATAATATAGACATCAATGAGTGAGAAAATATTACAAGCACTATGTACATATGTACAGGTGGGTCAAATCAGAAGGTATTGCATTTGTATGGCTGTTATAGTATTAGTAAAGGTGCAGAATGCTGAATGTCAAAGAAAGGTACTCAGAAAAACTAAAACTAAAACAGAAATTTTCTGTAACGATTAAAGAATTTTTGTGTGTTTAGTTAATAGCTTCATTGGTTATTGATGAATTGTATGATAGACAGAGTAGTTATGAAGGTGAGAGTATAAAACATTTTTCAGTTCTTTTTCATTCCCTGTTTTCAGATTTCCTTCAGTATTTTCACATTCTCTACTATCCTAATATAAACAAGCAACACAAATATTAAAATGTTACTAGTCTGTATAGCAGTGAACGAGCAAGTGACCACCCACCCACTGGTATGTTATACTCCTGTCAGAGGTACCTATAGAAAGAAATCTCTTTTCTTATTTTACTCTCTAAATTTCCTTGAGGCCAATTACTCTTCACCATTTCACCATATTCATGCTTCACTTCCTCTACTGATATTATAACCTCACCTTGTAGTTTAAAGTTTGTTGATTTTTTTGTTGGTTTGGTGTGACTTTTTTGTTTGCTAAGTTTAAGGCATTTAGTTAAGTGTTATGGGTTTGTTTGTGTTTTCCTTGGCACAGTAAATGTAAAGTAAAGCACAGTTTCAGGTGAGCAACTGCTCGTGTATACACTTATGAGTATATATATTATATATTTTTTATGCCAAGCTTTCTTATTTTGTAATATTGCTTAATTTATAAGACTTCTTTACATACCATAATAAAATTACCGACTAAATAGGTACAATTTTAATTAATAAGATTAATTTCAATGTACCTTCATCCCCTCCTATTTATTAAACGAAATTTGAACTGCAATAATTGGCAAATATTTATTTTATGCAATCTGAGAAAACTAATAAAGAAATAATTTAATATTTAAAATTAATTAGTTTCAAAAATCACACAAAAATATATATTCTTAATAAGAGATAATTAATAATTTTCTATCGAATTTTCAAGCAAATTGAATACGTCAAAAAATATTTATATTAAACTACTATATTATTTCCTAAAATACATACCCACATACTCGTAAAGATAAATGGTAGGAAATAAGAGTCAAATTTCTTATTCATCGAAAACCAACAAAAATATTTTGCACTAGCAGTCTTCCATATGAAAATTTTTACTCAAATGAAATGAAATTGAATTAAATCGAAAATATACTCGTATAGTTTGAAGTGGTTATATGGAATATCGAAATTTCTAGTTAAAATTTAAAGCTTTGATGTGCGTGAAGCATGGGAGCAGAGTTCAACCAGTGTAAGAGTTCTTAAATGTGCTCGCCAACCTCATATAATGTGCACGCATTTACACGTATACATAATATGTACTCTAAGCAAAAATATATATACGATTATATATTTGTTTTTCACCAAAAGTTTACAAAATACAATTTGTCCGCATACAAGCGTGTGAATATTTTAAACAATTTCTACAATTCTAGCTGTTTCATTTCTTCAGTTATGCAAAATGTTGCGATTTTACATAGATATAAGCATATTCGATACCGATGTATATCACATACAGTACATGGATAGTAAAAAGTACTTTTGTTGTAGAAACACAGTTTATAATCTATACTACTATTATAAAGAGGAAAGATTTGTATGAAAGTGTGTATTGAATAAACTCAAAAACTACTGTGCCGATTTCACCATTGGAAAGCTACAGAGCTGTCAGAGATTCGAGTAAAGAGCGCTCGAAGCTGCTTGATGAACAAAATATCAAAACCTTCCAAGTACGCGCTTTCCCACGCAAGAAACGGGAAAGTACATACTTATAACTTTTAAAATGTTTGTTTAAATCCCTGTGAAGCCAGAGAGCCCTGCTGGTAAGTGTTTCAACATATTAGTTATTAAGGTATTTATTATAAACTCAGTAAGAATTAACTGTACTCAGTTAGAATCCAGTGGTTCTCCAGTAGAACTTTATAGCTAATGGAATCTAGGTTACTAGATTTAGTAAATCGACCTACAAGTTATCTGCTGATCCTCTGAGGCTCCGATGATGCCTTAAATTTACCCAAGATCCCTGGAAAGTAGGGCAAAATCATATGGAAGCTTCACGTATTCAGATAAAATGAGTAAAATGTAGGCACACAATAAATAAAGGGCGTGTTCGACTATTGGCTTGAATAATAATGTTCACAGAACATGTAATTATCGCGAGAAGTTATTACAGTTGGAAAATAGGATTACTGCCGTCTAGTCGACAATGCTGTCCAATTTTAATTGACCGGACTATCTGCCGAAGTTGTGAGGTCAAAAACACGTTAGTGCTGAGTTTGAATTCACTTGTACCATTTAGAACTCATCTCTTTTGTCGGACACCAAAAAAAGGTATTAGCCTAAATCACCGAGCTTCTGCTTATATTGGTTATCTTCTTATAAGCACAATTCTGTGTTAACATACATATGTTGTATCTGTCCGTAACTGTTGTCTGTCTAGTAAATAACTAACCAAACGGTGAACAGTACAGTCGGACAGTGGTCCATACGTCTTTTGTGCTATCAGAGTACCAGAGTAAGAATGCTTTATTTGTTCAGTTAAAATTTAACGACACGTTTCCATGATTATGAAACGAATATACGCTGCATATGCTTACACATATTGTTCAGTACAAAGCGCACTGCACAAATACAACAGCGCATGCTAACGCCTTCTTGTGCGACACAACGTGGTTGTAAAGTACTTGTAAAGCGTCTACTGATGTTGTTCGCTCTGCCGCTCTGCGATAATTGCTTGCTTTGTTCTTGCAAATATCTCTCTACTCAGCGCTTCCTTACAAAAGACCGTGCTTATTAGACCGCCAACGATAAGTTAGAATGCAGTTTCTGCGTAGTTCTGAATTAAAACACAGGAAGCAGCAATAGGCGAATTTTATTTGTATGTATTGCTTGTTTTTGTGCAGCACACAATATACGCAGCTCTCATAAACTTTAGTTGTCTTCATGATTGTTATTCCGTGATCGCCATTCGCCCGATTATAATTGCACAGAGCGCATATCTGTTCAATGACTTAAGTGCAAATTAATTTTGTAAGTGAGATCTTATTCAACTGAAATAATTTGTTTTACTGGGAAGAATAATTGTGGTAGGGATTAGTCAAATTCATCGAATTATAAATTATCTCAGGAAATTCGGTATATAATATTTTCTTGACACCCTGATGACACGTGTGGAAAATGGACGAAATTGGTTCACAACCACGGCAACTTCCCATCTAACTCATTTTTGAATTTCATCTTATTCCTTCACTTTATAATATATACATTAGGAACCAATGAAGATAGCGAAATAATACTTTATTTTACACAAACACTGTATATGATCTGTTGCATCACTTGTGAAAAAATTGTCAAAATCGAACCATGACTTTTCAAGGCCCCTGATATCGAACATGAAGATTTTTTCATAATAATTTTTCCCCGAAAATATACTTAGGTAAATCCGTCAGATATTTTAATGTAATTCATTCCCTCTGAATTTTTTTCTTATAACAGTTTCTCTCATGAAATGGTAAAAATCGGGTCATAACTTCCCCCAGATCCCTTATACCTAATTATAAGTTATATTAAATTAAGTGAGCGTATAGTCTTCGATACATTGTATCTTGGTGGTGAAAACGAGTGAAATCGGGTTAGGAATTACCTCAGTCCCCATATACTATTTATGATGATTTTCGTTATTCTATTGAACTTTATACCCAATATATGGGTCGAATTATGTTATCTTTATAAAATTACATCAATAATTTGCGAGAGTATAAAATGTTCGGTTACACCCGCACTTAGCCCTTCCTTACTTGTTATTTCATATTTCTAGTCTTCAAAACTACGAAGCTATTAGATATATATGACAGGTTAACAGAGTGGACTGCGTCAGGGACAACATGACTCAAAAAAAAGATTTTATAGCTTTAACAGATGCATATTCAAAACGGGCTGTATGCAAGGGTCCTAAAAGCAAAGTTGACAACCTTCATATTTATTTAACTTGCAGTGCAGCATAGCTGTTAGTGCAGTTAAGCTGTTGACATTTGCCTTATACGTGCCTTTGAAGTTCTCACTTGTGGTTAGTGCAGCAAATTTATATATTCTATTTTATATAGACATACATTGTTCTAGTGTTCACAAGTTATTTTCTGATTTTTCTTATAGTCATCAACGTTCTTAGAGTTATCTACTCATGTTGCATCCTGTGCCATAACATTGTTAGTTGTTGATAAAAGAGCTTTAGTTACCCATTTATTTTATTTACTTGCATTGTCGCAATTGTTGTAGTGTCATTCTATGTCGTTATAGTGTCATTTTACGAAGACTTTAACGTGATTCAATTTGCAAGAAGAAATCATATAAGCTGAAGGAATTCTTCTTTGCTTTCCCTGCTTCTTTGCTATTCAAATATTTACTACTTTACTTTTAAATAGGAAGAAATTTACCTTTTTTTACAAAACACAAATTACTTTGGAAGGTTTATAGGTGAATGATATGATAGAAAATATTACCAGAAATTTAAAATATTCAATATTTCAATTTGCGATTATTATGGACATAAATATGCACATAGTGAGAACCTGAAGGTTGATCATAAGCTCCATTCTATGTACAATGACTAGCAGTAATTATGTTAGGAAAGATTTTCGTCTGATATACACTTTGTAAACTTCCGGGTTTCTTCTTGCAACACTCAAAAATACTTCAACAAGAGTATATTGCAAATGCATAATAAAAAAGTGGTATGATGGTAACAAAGAGCAAAAAGCTTTGAACTATTTTTCCTAACTAAGATTCGAGGAAATTAACACTGAAAGCAAACATTCTCTGAGGCAACTACTCAACATTTAATGCTAACTAGAAAACTACAAAAATAATTAGAGTAATAAAGGGTGATTTTTTAAGAGCTTGATAACTTTTTTAAAAAAAAAACGCATAAAATTTGCAAAATCTCATCGGTTCTTTATTTGAAACGTTAGATTGGTTCATGACATTTACTTTTTGAAGATAATTTCATTTAAATGTTGACCGTGGCTGCGTCTTAGGTGGTCCATTCGGAAAGTCCAATTTTGGGCAACTTTTTCGAGCATTTCGGCCGGAATAGCCCGAATTTCTTCGGAAATGTTGTCTTCCAAAGCTGGAATAGTTGCTGGCTTATTTCTGTAGACTTTAGACTTGACGTAGCCCCACAAAAAATAGTCTAAAGGCGTTAAATCGCATGATCTTGGTGGCCAACTTACGGGTCCATTTCTTGAGATGAATTGTTCTCCGAAGTTTTCCCTCAAAATGGCCATAGAATCGCGAGCTGTGTGGCATGTAGCGCCATCTTGTTGAAACCACATGTCAACCAAGTTCAGTTCTTCCATTTTTGGCAACAAAAAGTTTGTTAGCATCGAACGATAGCGATCGCCATTCACCGTAATGTTGCGTCCAACAGCATCTTTGAAAAAATACGGTCCAATGATTCCACCAGCGTACAAACCACACCAAACAGTGCATTTTTCGGGATGCATGGGCAGTTCTTGAACGGCTTCTGGTTGCTCTTCACCCCAAATGCGGCAATTTTGCTTATTTACGTAGCCATTCAACCAGAAATGAGCCTCATCGCTGAACAAAATTTGTCGATAAAAACATTTCGAACCGAACACTGATTTTGGTAATAAAATTCAATGATTTGCAAGCGTTGCTCGTTAGTAAGTCTATTCATGATGAAATGTCAAAGCATACTGAGCATCTTTCTCTTTGACACCATGTCTGAAATCCCACGTGATCTGTCAAATACTAATGCATGAAAATCCTAACCTCAAAAAAATCACCCGTTAAAAGACACACATCTTATGCAGGCGAGCAAGAAAAGGCTGGAGCTTCCATCTTTAGAACCAGAAACTGCTAGGTACTGCTGGTTTCCTGTGCGCATGCATTACAAGTGTAGGTGGCGTCTCATAATAACACATTACATAATTCATAAAGTGTTTGTTGTTGTACTATAGGAAGAAGAAATAAGTCACAGAAATCGGATGAGTGCAAAGAAAAAGCGGCGAAAATATAAAATTTTACGATGACACTCAAAAATGTTGAAGGAACTAAGAGCAATGCTGACAAGTAAGAGAAGTCAAGTCAAGCTAGAACAAAAGCAAGGCTTTTAGCTAAAAAATATCAAAGAATAAAAGTAAACATATACATAAAGCAGTTTTTATGTTTTTTCTATGAGCTCGTGTTGCCATTATACCACATGCCATGATACATTGTGCATTGCATTCACAAATGGAATATTCACATAAAATTTTGAATGGAGGCAATAGTTTGCGAAAGATGGGTGTGTATTTAGCAAGGAAAGTCAAGCTATCAAAAGTGTTTATAAACACAACAATAAGTAAGTCAACAATTTTGAATTATTTGTAAATTATTTCACACATTAATATATTTCGAATATATAAAGTCTATATATTAATAAGTTATCAGAAATCTTTATTCTTACAGCAATAAAAAATTCCATTACTAGTTTATTAACTTTATCCTGCTGCAAATGTAAGTTATAGATTCATTAATATTATTATATTTAACAAAAAAAACTGAGTCATATATGCCTTGGAGTGACCTTTAATTATGTACTCACTTCAGCTTGTGCGCGTCAGAATTTTGTTGGTACTTTGTATACTATTCAACCTAAATTGGTAAGTGTAAACGCAGCTCAACCTCACTAAGGGTAGACTCATGTTGCCAAGCACAAGTGCACATTGCACTTTAACTGACATTTATTCAGACTGTTTCTTACGAGGTTGTTAAAATTGTAGATGCCAGCTTTGTAATAAATGTTGTATTCAGAAATTTATGCATGACAAACAGAGCTGTTATATGCCCAACAAGCGCTTGAACTAAATTAAATATTAGAAATATTTAATTATTTTATATTTTACTTTTTACGTTAAACTTATATTTATCTTAGCAAATAAACCCAGCGATAGCTTTTGCATTTACATTTTGATTATGTTTAATTATGTGGTTTTTCATAGTACGTTTGCTGTTGCTGTGAGAGTATTTGTTGTTGTTGTTGCGGTTTAGTTTTAATTAGCTCTCATACAGTTTTTATTGGATTGTCATTTAAGCACGAGTGCAATTCACGAGCTGAATGCTACTTTCATTACATATTCACATGAAATCACGAATGTTACTTATACGCCATCGGTGACAGTAATAACTATTATTTTACTTTAAATAAAAGAACGGTTTTAAAGCAATCAATTTTTAGCAAATATGATGAAGATACAATGAGTAAACAAATTTGAGAAGGTAAAATATGAATAAAATAATATGAGTTAGTAATATTTCCGTTATAAAAATCGGTTATCGGTGGAAAGTCTCAAACGAGGGATAATATAGATTTTTCTTCTAGCAAATATTATACATTTCGTATAGCATAATGTTGAAGCGCCAGCATACACTAGTGTACTATGAACCAAATATTTACTTTTGATAAAATATGTAACTAAATGCAAACTTATTCGCTGACTCACCCAGTCATTCACAGTTCAACGCGCGTATGCAATGTAAATAAATTTCCAAATCAGATTTTCAAATCATTTATCGGCGTCACGTAGTGACAACATGTTGCAAAATAAATGTTTTATACTTGCTTCTGAGGCTGCGTTGTTGGAATAGCGAATCATTGGCTTTGGAATCCGGCTATATTCTGTTGTGGGTATGAAAGATTGGTCGTGTAAAGAGGAGAGCTAGGTCGGAGAAGTTATAAAACCAAGAGATTGTTGTTACAAAGTACAAATATGCAGAATGTTGCCGAATATTTCTGGAAATAAATATGAAATTTGAAAAAGTTTCCATATGTTTTATATATTTTTGTTGCAACTATCGATGCACTGTGCAGTCATGCATTTTAGCGCATATATTTTTGACAATTTTACATAAATAGTGGCGGTATGTACAACAACTTACACCACTAGTACGAAAGGCAGGAAATTCACGCTGAAAATAACAACTAGTAACAAACAACAACAAATTCAACAACAAAATTCTTATACAAATTTGTTTGTTTCCGCATTTGGTGTGAATAATAAAAAATGCGATGCACAAATCGACAGCAAAAATACGCGACCAGATTCCAAATGTTTCGTTGTTTGTTGCTGTTTTCTCTTTTTGGTTGGTAAGACTTGTGAAACATGAGGGCTTGTCAGTTGGTTGACTAGCTGCCAACTCGGCTTTGCCTCACGACCAATTGAATGAATTTGTTGGTTGAGTGCTGCTGATTGAATTGTGATTAAATTGTTTTTTTTTTCGAGACTTTTATTTATGTGATAGTGGTGAAGTAAAATCGTGAGAAGTTGTCGTTTTAACCGCTGAAAATTGTTCTTTCCTTGTAAAGGGTTTTAAGAGCTTGATAACTTTTTTTAAAAAAAAAACGCATAAAATTTGCAAAATCTCATCGGTTCTTTATTTGAAACGTTAGATTGGTTCATGACATTTACTTTTTGAAGATAATTTCATTTAAATGTTGACCGCGGCTGCGTCTTAGGTGGTTTATTCGGAAAGTCCAATTTTGGGCAACTTTTTCGAGCATTTCGGCCGGAATAGCCCGAATTTCTTCGGAAATGTTGTCTTCCAAAGCTGGAATAGTTGCTGGCTTATTTCTGTAGACTTTAGACTTGACGTAGCCCCACAAAAAATAGTCTAAAGGCGTTAAATCGCATGATCTTGGTGGCCAACTTACGGGTCCATTTCTTGAGATGAATTGTTCTCCGAAGTTTTCCCTCAAAATGGCCATAGAATCGCGAGCTGTGTGGCATGTAGCGCCATCTTGTTGAAACCACATGTCAACCAAGTTCAGTTCTTCCATTTTTGGCAACAAAAAGTTTGTTAGCATCGAACGATAGCGATCGCCATTCACCGTAACGTTGCGTCCAACAGCATCTTTGAAAAAATACGGTCCAATGATTCCACCAGCGTACAAACCACACCAAACAGTGCATTTTTCGGGATGCATGGGCAGTTCTTGAACGGCTTCTGGTTGCTCTTCACCCCAAATGCGGCAATTTTGCTTATTTACGTAGCCATTCAACCAGAAATGAGCCTCATCGCTGAACAAAATTTGTCGATAAAAAAGCGGATTTTCTGCCAACTTTTCTAGGGCCCATTCACTGAAAATTCAAGCGTTGCTCGTTAGTAAGTCTATTCATGATGAAATGTCAAAGCATACTGAGCATCTTGTCTGAAATCCCACGTGATCTGTCAAATACTAATGCATGAAAATCCTAACCTCAAAAAAATCACCCGTTACAATTATAACAATTGTGTATAAAGCTTACAAAGTCAAGAATTTCAATTAAACAATATACCTTCCAAGCAGGACTAGAGTGCTAATTGACAATTTACCGAAAGAAAAACTCCTCATGCCTCATGCCTTAGAATTTTTACTTTTGAACATTTTTTGTGAGTTTTTACTGTCACTCGACTATGCTACAAAGGAGATATGGCACGTTGTGCCAAAGATGTATTTAGCGTCTTTCCTACCTGAAAGCATGCAAAAAATTTCAATTACCTTACCGGCACGTTGAAAATATATGTTATTTTAAGAAGCGTACAAATTAAAACTGCCTAAGGTTTCACGATGAGTTTGAAATTTGCCTAAATGTTGGTGTAGAACCATAAAATAAAATGTGTCACGACACTTTGACATGCTCCAAGCCACTTTTGGCCAACACTTGTCTCGAATTAGCTTCTTCCGACTTTTTACCTGGTCATACGTACTTACATTTTCACTTAGTTTCAGTTTCTTATCTTCATCCGCAATGCTGCTTTTATCCTTAGCTAAAAGCCACTTAAGTTCAAATGCTCTTCTCCCCTTCTGCTCTTCCTCGGTACGGTCCACGCTTATACTCGAACATATTTTGCGATAGAAGGCGCTAAGAAACGCTGCAGCAGTTGAGTTGCCATTGGAATTTATGGTGACGTTTATTATTGGCATAATTAAAAGCATGCCAAACAGCAAAATGAATTCATGCGACCCAACGATAGCAAATTGCACGAAATGCGCTTTAACTGTATGTATCATGGTGGCATTTATGCTTATATAATCGTATTTAATATATGTAGTCAACTACTTTCTAGCTCAACGCGCTCACAGTTTTCTATTTTTTTTTTAATTTGCGCCTTAGTAATCACAAAGTTATTTATTCATGCTTGCATTTGCCCTTTCTTTACTATGAAATTCATTTCTTGCCTTTTAAGGCGTTTTGGAGCACATCTAGTACACTTCCATTACAGATTTTCGAAAGTAGCAGTGTCATAAATACTCTCTTGTCTGCATTTAGGCGCTAGAGATAGGAATTTTGTGCAATTCGGCGCAATGACGTGGAAAGATGCAATTTTGTGGCACAAATTGGTTGCGAGAAATATAGAAATAAATCATTTTGCTGAAACTTTATTACTAAGTAATGTCAATTTCCTCAGAGCGCAAAGGTACAGGTGTATCAGATTTCAACAAAATATCTTCATTTTTACCCAAGATGTGTTTTTTTTTTTTATATAGTCCACTCTTCTTGTATGCTGAAAATGAGTTCAAAGTTCATATAAACAAATAAAATATCAAGACAGGCGTGATAGTATGTGAAAGCTAGAAATTGAAAAGAGTTGCGCAAAAAAGTATGCTAAACAAAGTAATGTGAGCATCGACGCGTTTATGGTCGCGAGTTTAGGAGCCTCTACAATCAGCAAGCCAAGAAACACAACTAAGACAAGAGTTTAAATGCTTTTTATTGTATACCTGTATTTGCAAGGGCGTTCGACAGGAAACGAAAAGGCATCAAGTGTCGCCAGTCCGAGAAATTATATGTATGTTATACTGCTCTGAAAAAAAAAACTATGCAAATTTCTGATACGTGTGTTGACATATTTTCAGGGTGTACGAATAAAATTAGAAATTCTATTTCATAATTGTAGACCACAGTGTGAGGAGTAGTTATCGTTTTACATATACAACATTAAAAAGTGGAATTTGTGTGCTTCTAAAAGTGGGATGTAATATACTAAGTATTCTATAGAAATTGGTTTTATAGTATTGCAATATTTATCTTTTTAATGTTTTGGGTGTTGTCTCGTCGAAAATATTAAAATGTTTACATCTTTAATGTTTAAATGTTTTGTGTACGCCAAAGAAGTATGTGTAATCAAGCAAAATTGATATTCTCCTCCAAGAAGGTATGATAGAAAAGTTCGGTACCTTTTTATATTTATGTGTTTCAAAAGTTCCTCAAGATTTATTGTAATTAAATTCTAATAATGCGTAGAAACAATAGAAAAGATAAAATTCCAAGGAAGATCTGTCAAATCGCAATCGATAATGGCTCTATAGATTTTTTAGTAGGGTCAAATTCTGTCATATTTTTGGAAATAAATAAGTTTAAATTACGTCTTTATGACTAATTTTTTTGACGGTTATAATTTTATCATCCACATCTTTTATTATCTACTTTATTATGTTTGTTTCATTTTCTAGTTATATTGACTTTTACCGGAATTTTTTTATATTCCAATGTGCACTTTTAGTACCAAAATTATATGGTATATGGATGATTCTACGATACGAGATTTCAATTGCATAGAGAAAACGGCCAAAGAAAAACTTTGGATTTTGTATCAAGACTCAATCAGATCACGACTTCCGGTCCGGGGTCAGGATGAATAGTATCTCCTCTGGTCTCTAACTCGCTCCCCTGGCAGTTACTTTGCCAGGGGAAATACGGCAGGGGAGAGACGTTTTCATAAAAAATTTAATTGTTTTAATTGACATCGGGACAAAAGTTATTTTTAAAAATTAAATGAAATAAACAAAATAATTTTGTTTGTTAATTAACAATACTTAATTTTAATTATTTTACGTCCGATCGAAGCTTGTCCTATATTAACAGCAGGATACATGTAATAAAATTACGCTTTATTTACTGAATTAATAAACCCTTAACCCCAATGTAGATTCCGTCACATAAGTAACCGGAAATTCTCATTTTAAATTTTCCCGGTGAGAATATTTTTAATTTTTTTTTTTCAAGGTGGGTACAACTGTAGACACTATTCTGTAAATTTTTATTGCTTAAGTGTCATTTAGTTTGTTTACGGTGTCATTAGGAACAAGTCAACCTTTTGTGTGCGTTGCTATTTTATATGCCACTCTTTGAACGAATTATACCAGAACGAATTATTTCAGATTCGGAAACTGAGGGAGTTACGGATTATTATCGTTTAAGCTAGCAGTTTGTCTGCCTCTCACCGTTGGCTGCATATTCAAGTATAAACATTTACACATAACTGTTGGATATAGTAGAAATTCGATATAATGTAGTATTTAATATAATGTTTATGCATTTTATGCTTTCGTTCATTTTCTGTATTTTCATTAACTTTACGAATTCGAGAATTATTTCTACTCTTTTACTACTATTTGCTCATTAATCGTGTCGAAACGCCAAAAAGTATGCAGCGAAATGCAACACAATGTACATGTCGTGAGTAATTGCAAAAATTTAACGGTAATTGAATTGCCACCACCAACAGTACGGTCTCTATCACCTATCTTAGATTCACCAACTTAATCAGAATCACTAGTAAACTGAAATATCTGAAATGACTATATAGGTCCTTAAATGGAGCATTTTCGGATAGGTTAAATTTATACCTTACTTACAGTGTAGTTAGTATATACAATTTTTCTAACAAACTATTGTCTTGCAAATATAATTTTAATAACGCATTGTTTATTTCGACATAACACCTCAGACACCCATTGATTTTCAAATGATTGTTGTTTACACGACTATTAAATACTAAAAAATTTGCAACGACTAATGACCGATACTAAAATTGCAACAGCAAATAACTAAACAACCAAAATGTTTGGGACCGTACAATTATTTATTTTATTACATTTGGATTAGTTAGCGTTGCAACAGCGTTGTGTTGGTATTTGGTTTTGATTCGCACGGGAGTGCATTTATGTATCAAATAAATTCTGATGTGTTTAATCAAACTGCGGTATTTTTGATAAAATTTTTGGTTTAGCGTAATCCAAATTGCCATTTAAAATTAATATAAATATTTTAATATACTCAATTTAGCGCGTTGACGCTTTACATTGCTTTTTCACAATATTATTATGCATAATCAAATATTTATTATTGTTTATTACTTCACTTGCAAATGTACACGATTATATAAATCGTGTATTTCGCAGTTACTAATTACTAATTATTTTAGAGTTTGGTTGTACAAAATATAATATATTTGTATACATGTATGTATATCGCAAAACATCATGTACAAGCTACGAGTTAAAACTAGTGCTCGCTTCCCCCTAATTATTTACTCTATCTCTTCCTGCATGTAAATATTAAGCTTAAAGCAAAGCGGATATTCACTGTTGTCCAACGGAAAAGTGTGCAATGCCGCACAAAAAGTCAAGTGGCACAACGGAATAGCACTGCATTATAATACGAAATAAATCAGATTTATAAAAAGACTAAATATAAATCCTCATGAAATGCTCATGATTGAAAAGCAGCCAAAAGTGCAGCGGCTTGAAATGAAAGGATTCAAGTTGATGATTTGACATTTGACTGCTGCGTTATGCGGCATTTGTAACTGGTACTTCTTACCAACTGGTGCTGTCAGCGAGATCCGCTGCCATTACCTGCCGCTTGCTGTTGTGCTACTGCTAACTCATTGTGCATATCACCATTTGTTTCTAAGCTATAGCAATTTCTCTCTTTTATATAGTTTAGCATTCTGTGCTTTTATGACCCCTTCCTGCTGAGTGCCAATGTTTATACCACCTTTATGCTACACTTTTATAATAAAATTTTTTTTTTTGCTGTTTTGCTATTTCCAGTTTTGTTCTGTGACATTTGATTTAATAACTTTCACAAAGCGTATTAAAGAAATTTCAGTGCAGTTGACTGTAGCCTGTTTGCTTGTGTGCATTGCTCTGACTTACTGCCAGTTGACTGAAGAAGTGACTGTTCATATCCATTTACAACCCATAATTATGCAAATTTGGACCGATATTGGCGGTAACTACTTCACTTTAGTATTGTCTGCTTTGAAATCATAAATTCTTTATGCGTATTCATTATCCTTTTTTGATTTCTTTGATGGTGGCGACAGTGATTTGTGGCATTGGTTGATGGCGAGGATATAACAATAAAAGTCAGGAAGAACTTAATTGTTCCGAAGAAGCGAGAATTTGGAAGTACAGTAGTTTTCCGAAATAACGAACACATTAATTGTCAGACCTGTTACTCACTTAGAGGTATGTTTTTCAATAAAAATTAGTTAAATATCCGTAAATTGCAGTTTAATAAATTGCTTTATTAATTATTTGTTAAAAAATGGAAAACAGAACGCAACAATTAAAATCCAATCAATTCTTCCAAAATGAACCAATTCTGACACTTATACTTCAATTTGGTGCTGATAACTAATTTTAAATTTTTTTATAAAATTCATCATTTTTTCAATTTGCAAATTTCTTCAGAATTTTTCCAAGTTTTATTTTTAATTCTGGTACGATGTTATTTGATTTTTTTCTATATCTTCATATGTTTTCTTCATGTTCAATGTAACAAATTTATTTGTTCGTTATAAGCGGTTTTCGTTAAAAGGAATAGTAGTTATTTCAGAAAACTACTGTACTAATCGTTAAATTATTTTGCCAAGAACATAAATTGTTATGGCTACAGGATTTTAAAGTAAATATATATTTACTTACAGACCAAATGAAAAATTTTATTTGAAAATATAAGAAAAAATATTTTTTTCTTGTATCTATATCATCCGCAATGTTCCTTAAATCAATGTAAACATTTATTAAATATATGTATTATTAGTAACTAAATTACAAAATGTTTTATACAAAATTGTTTCGATAATATTAATAAATAATGTAATACAGCAACTAATAACTGAACAATTTATATTTCTTGCTATATCTATTAAATAAGTAATTATTGAAACTTTATTAAAACTTTTGTATACTTTTGTAATATATTCTATGTCAAATACTAGCTCTTTTTTTGGCATATACCTAGGCGTATTGCCTATTGTTGAAAGAGTTTGCGAAACAATTCAATAAGGGTGTTTCTGAATGAGAATATTTTAATTTTAATATATCTACTCGACGTTACAATTGCAAAATTGCATGTCAGCTCTGCGGCTTTTGCATACACCAACCCAGTTTCTTCGTTTCCACCAATCGTATTTTGCTTTCGGCGTAGCAGTAAAATGCATGTCTAATGAATTCTCTGTAGAAAATGTTCGAGTATATCGGCAAATAAATATACTCAGTTCGCCAAACTATGCGAATAATTTTCATTATATTTCTTATTCCTGACAGCTACAATGAAAGCTATATATATGTAGAAAATTTACTTACTACTTGTAGGTTTGGTATCTGTATGACATATTCTAACTTGTCCTGTGTACTCGTACATTTCGTTGTATGGGGAGTAAGTTGTCAAGCTGAGACAGTCTACCACATGTTGTTGTAACTTTGAAAGACATTTTTTCGTTAATTTTTCACTGAGATCATATATAGAAATTTATTAGCGATAATATGTAATATGAAGCTTTCTTCTGTATTTTTCGTCCAGTCAGGACTATTTCAACAATTTAATTTTAATAGTTTCTTGAGTTAAATTAATAATTTTCATTTCGTTGGTTAAATTTTGGAGCTGATTGATTATGTTTCACAGAATTTATCGCACGATAGTTTTAAGTTTTTGGAGTAATGATACTGCAAGGTATCAATCACCGTGGATTTTTATTTGTGATTTGCGAAGAAGTACTAAAGATTTAAACTCTCTGCCAGACTCTTTGAGCCTTTAGTGCATTCACATAAAAAATTAAATATACATGCCCCTGTGTTTGAAAGCCGTTTATTGAAAATTACCTTTTTTCAGTTTTTTTTACCAGTTTCTCTCGCTTTTTCTTACACAAAAACGTGTATTGCTATTTTGCACGCAGTTGAAATAAATTGTTTGCTTTGTGGTCCGATGATGAAAACATTTGCTTTATGCACTGCTCGTATGCATTAATTGCCGAATATATGGTCAGAGTTTTTCATGCATGGATGAAACGCTGCATGTCGATTTGCTTACTTTTTTCGGCTTTACGTGAGGCACGAAAAAATCCTTATTATTTTTTTATGTTTAATTAATTTGAAATTTCGTGTTTTTAGCAATGTTTTTCCATCATCAACGGAATCATTCCACAGGTAGCCTTCATGTGTATACGTGTGTATATTTTGATATAGATGTGCTTAAGGGTCGAAATTTTTAAATTGTAAGTCAAATAACTTGTTTACTTTGTGTGATAGTGCAGAAAACTCTCTTTTTTCCATTCCTATGTATGAATTGCTGCAATTTTGTTTTATTTTTACGTCTTATGCTTTCAGGCGTATAACCTGACCAATTAATTTGTTGTACACTTTTATTTACTTTGAAATAAAATGTTGTTGGTGTTAGCAACTGTTGTCAGTTTATTAGCTTGACTATTCGTAGAATTATTTCCTGATTTGCACAGCGTTGTTGATGGCTGTGGCTGATAAATAATCAACACATTCTCAGAACAACCTTTGTGTGTCATTTGTTGCTTTCATTTTTCTAAAGCTTAAAAACATCTACAGCAGCCTTCTAAGGTCACTTTACTGCTATTTTTCTCAGATTTTTTTTTTACATTTAGTGCTTTCGCTTTACCTTACTTATATTTCGTTGTTGCCAGGTAATTATCTGCAAACTGCTATGAATATCTTTGTACTCCTTGCTATAAGGTGAACTATGTTATCCGATGGTAATGTTATATATTCTTGAGTTATAACGACTTGTGAAAATATCGACATAAGTACCGTCCTCCTAGAAGATATTTGAAAAACATTATTTTATTATTTATTTTTGTAATTATTAATCTAGATACAAACTCACACCCCAATTAAACCATTCTAAGCACAGTGCCAACTTACTTATTATTCTTAGTAAGTTGTGTGCGATAAAATGACACATATAAATTACCGTCACGCGGCGTCTGTTTGCTCGTTTGTCTCGTCGAAATGCCTACCAAGTGAATTCATACTTCAGCGATCCTATCTACCGACGTATACAAACGCATATAGTGCTACGTAAGATTGATGTACTAATTTTATTTCGCAGGCATTACAAAAACAATTTCCAATTGCAATCAATTTTCATTTGCACTTTTTATCGTTGTAAAATCTGCATTTCCACCTGCCTGCTTTTGGGCATTTTAACATGCTGCACTTAGTAGCGCCATCTGTGTAATTTGTTTGGATCTATCGCGTGCATCAACTGCCACTGTCGAGTTAAGTTCATTTGATAGTCTGCCTACGATATCAACACTTGGCTCTATTAGTTGCACAATTGCAGTCGTGTAGAGCTGTACTCCTATTTATACATTGTTTTGTATTTGCTACATATTTGCTGCTACTCACATTGTAAATTAGCAATCTTCTTGTGGGTTATTTTATTCGAAATTCGCTGACGCTCTTCAAACAGAGGGTTAGTTTTGAACACTCCTCGCAAATCTATTAAAAATAGACAACAATCAAGTAAAACAGTATATACTGACAACACTAACATTTACCGACTGGGAACTTCTCACCACAGCCATTTAGCTACAACAACAGATAAAGCACTAAACCACCACGACAACACATCGCTCAACCAATAAACCACTTATGCGTTCTACATACTCCATCGCCAATACAAGCAAAGTAATCTTTGTTCTCTCATTCTCTTTTAAATGTCAAACGCTCAACACTTCCGCTGTGGCATAGTTGGGAAAACAATTCAGAAAATGTAAATCGTTTGATAACATTTATATAGTCAAGTTAGGCGCTAAACGAGTAGTGCCGCCGTTATTACACGTACATGCCTGTCAATACAGATTATGTAGTGATTTGAAGGTAAATAAATTACGCTGCGTGTGTTTCGTAAAGTGGCATATGGAATTTGTAACAAAGAAAAAATTGCCACTAAGCTCATTGGAAGTACTTGCTTTATAAGGGATCAACCATTTATGTGCGCACTGGTAATGTTTGACTGCCTTTTATCACTAAACCAATAAGCCATAATACATATATCTGTGCTGTCTAGCAATTGACTTTTCTAACAATAACATACCTGCAGGCGTTTGAAGGGAAAATTGGCCTTGCACATCTCTGCTAATCTAGTGATTGTCAGCGAGTGAATACTCATGTTAGATTCAAATTGATGACTGCAGATGGCTACACAATTAACTTGGTTGTTATTTCTAGTGCCGATAAAACTCACACACTGTGATTTAAGAAAAAATTGGTTGATTTGAGTAATAAAAGGGTAATTGATTTCTTCTGCTAATGAATTTTGGATAAAAAACAAAATTTGCTTACTACAGACTCCCTGGACACACTTTTAACATAATACTGGGCATTTCTTTTCTCTTAGGCATAATTTTGTATGTGAATTGACGCTCAAGTACTCACTTGTATACACAAGAAAATAATTGTATATGCTTTTGGTCAGTCCAAAACGAAAATATATATTTTCATGCGCTAAGCACATTCTTTATTACATTTTTGTGGGCGCTTTGACGTCTGCTGTTATGGGATACTGCAAATTTATGTTTAACCTCCATTTCGAGTTGACCAACAGAAAAAACGGAACTACGCCTCTGATACGACTTGGATAACAAATGCTGTGATCTATTTTTACGATCACAATAAAAATAAAGGAAAAGTGAAACTAAGTCATAAACTGAACTATTGGAACTTTAACTATAATAATTTGAACATTATGCGTTCTATTAAAGCATAATTAAATGATTTCTGTTAACGACAATAAAATAGTAAAATTTGCAAATTTTAATCGTCTTTATTTAATAATAAAATAATTTTTTGTAGTTATTTATTGAGAATTTTTTGTATAACCGATATTTATACCTTTGAAACTGAAATAAATTTAGTTGCATCATTTTAACAGCATTCAAAACAATTAGGAACGTATATTATCTTATTTTATCCGCATAATCTTATTAACTTGTAAGACTTCAGTATAAATCTATTCACTCGCAGCTGCCGCGCAGCCCATGCCTTTGAATTCTTTTCTGACCTGTTTAATGAAGCATTTCGAATTAAACACCTGCCGCCGCCACAAAAGAACAATCAGAAAGTGAAAATCGTGAGTAGGAAGCATACTAAGTAGTTAGTTGGAGTGAGGTGGTAAAGAATAATACGTGTTGCGAAACCTCTTTGACCAGCCAACCAACCGATTGATGCCATTTGGCAAAAGCGCATTTTCTTCTTCATTCGCTTTGCCGTATTTTTGAAGACCACACTTTCATAAATCTTTCAACTCATTTATTTAGCATATTTTGTGTTTTGTGCCTTTTTGTTTTTTTTTCAACATATTTTCATTTCTTTTTTGACAAACATTCAGTCTCAGCTGTAACAAATAATCAATGCTGAAAACAATTTCGCCACTTTCTTTTCTTATCCCTTCACATGATGTAGAGCTCATTTTTGGTTAGTGTTTTTGAGAAATTGGTGAGTTAAAATTAAATGTTTATTGAAAATTTAGGGAAAACTTTTCACTTCATTAGGACACAACAAACCAAAAAAGCGAAGGGTCCTCGAAAATGTACAAAACCAAAATACCATTGAGACGTAAAATAAATTGAAAAGCACACAAAACATAAAAGTTATGGTATTTAAAGATCACAAACTTGACGCGTCAAGTTATAACTGATATGTTGTATTTCGCTTTTGGAGTAAAGAACCATTGAAATATATATAAATGTGTATATAAGTACAAAAACATTCACTTTAAAGTTTATGAAGCATAAACGTATTTGTGGGTATTTATAACATTCTTGAACGATTAGGGACAATCAGTTGAATTTACTGAATAAAATTGCATATACTTACTGGTCTTTTCTACGGTCAACTTTTAGGAGAAACATTTTCTCGCAACCCTTGTTTAATAAAATTTTGAGTATAAATTTCTAAATATAGAAATTCTTTATATCTTACCACTTATATCTCAAATATATGTATATATATTTGGTTGGTTGGTAAAACACAATCAACACGCTTGCGCAAATCCTTGACTAGATCAATCTGTTAGTAGTGCAGCATTTTGGAAATACATAAATCACGTATACGCAGTGTAGGTTATGAGTAATCCACTGGGAATATAAGTAGCAGCATTGTTGTCCGATGATGTCGCATTGGACATGTGCAAAAGCTTTTGCTCTATTTTTGGTAATAATTTATCGCTTATAAGCATTCTGACATAGAAACTGTTTTATGCACTGCTAATTGAAAATGGGTTAAATTAATAGTATAAATACATATCGAACCGGTAAAAAGCGACAAGTACACTTTATCCAAAAATACCATAAACAAATATCAACTAGAAAACTGCAAGAAACTTAGAATACGAGAATTCAATTGTAAGAACTTTTCTCTGGAGGATACCGCAATGTAAACTCTTAACTAAATATACTTAAATTAGCTTTGTGCTAACTACCCTCAGAATTTTTAAAGACAACATATTTCGGATTCTTAAACGCACCACTAATTTATTACTTTCAAAAATAATAGCAACACTACGAAGGAGAAACCAAGTAGAACAATATAAAGATTGGGGACACTTGACCATTTAGTACTTAATTGTGCATAAATATTTGTGCGTACTGTGTAACAATTTATGTATATTTAACTTCCAATAAACGATTTCATTAAATAATGTGACATAAAATTCATTTAAAATTTTAAGTATGAATATATTAATGTACAAAAATTAAAAGTACATGTTTTATTTATAAATATGCATAAAAAATATTTATATTGAGCATAAAAAACTCTAAAAAAACGCAAAATAATTTATACAGCCATTATTATTTGCATATGGAATTGCAATTAAAATTCCACCCATGGAGTCTGGCACCGTAGACGCCACAGAGAATAAATTTATTTACCAAATTGCTGACTTTATTGCTGGTTGCGCAAAAAAATTGTTTGCGCCTAATATATAGATAAACGGTTGTGGACATTGCGGGTGGTATTTAATGGTGGGAATACCTGCAATGGCTTCTATATAAACGGTCATGCCGTTTTATCCCATAAAAAATCACCGCTTCAGGAGTTGAAGCTATAGTGCCTTAAATACGTCAAAGAGATGCTGAGGTACTGAAATGGCTGCTTTAAAGTTGAAATTTTATTTCCATAAGGAACAATATTGTATTTATTCTGATTACAAAAGATATTCACTATGTAAACTCTTCTAAATTAAAATCTAGTTTACAAATAAACTCTTCACACTTGTGGAAGTTCAACAAAAATGTCATAAACGCAGGTCCAAAAATGAAAATAATCGGACATAGGGAAAAATCAATGTTGAATATATGTAGTAAGGCGCAATGTACCAACTTTGCTATAATATTTTATTGGTGATTGATAGGAGGAATACAGTATGCAAACAACTTTAACTAATTTATGTAACTTTGACAGCATACAAGTGTGTCTGGCTAATTATGAAAACAGCACCCTAATATTAAAAGAAAATAATGAGCGGAAATTCCGACGTTGGCAGCCAATTGTCGACAGCGGTAATCATTTGTCAAACATTTGTCGTAATATTTCTGACATCAATGACAATTTTAATGCTCATACAACAACCAAATTAGCCAAAACAAGCCTTCAAATCAGTCACTGTCTTATATATGTAATAATAACGTGAAACAAGCTGTCTTTTTTGCAATGTAACAATGTTTACAATTTGAAGATACAAATGTATCTGCCTGCCTTGCAACCACAAAGATAATATGTAATTTAGAATTTCTTAACCTTTTCTCCTTTTCTTTGCGTATTTTCAAGTTTGTTGGCATAAATTTCTATTCCCTTTCTACCTGAGGAACTTTTTAAGTTTTTGTTGCCGGAGAGATGACAAATGAATATCTGGAAGACGGTATGAACTATAAAGTTGTACAAACTCACGCCAATACTGATTCAATGCGGAGAGGCATGTGGATAGTGGGGCACCAGCTTGTTCCCACTCTGATGAGATTGCAGCTTGGATGCAATGTAGCTTGAAAATGTTGTTACATATTTCCGGAAATGTGTTTGTAATATGTTTATAATTTAAATATTGCAACTGTGTTGAGAAAAATAAGAGATTATTGGTGCGAACCAACATTATAATATATAATATACTTTTAAATATACTTTATAAAGATTTTTTTATCAAAATATAAAATTGTAATCACATTGAAATCGTTTAGTTAGCTTTTAAATATAATTTCTAATAGGAAGAAGAAGCAAGGATTGCTACAAATTGGCAGAAATAATTTGCTTTTACAGCATTAGTTTATATAAAGGGATTAATTATTATTTGAAAAAAAAAAAATACATAATCATATATATTCTTCCCTTCGTCCTCATTTTTCCTACATCCTGACTTGGTTTTTGTTTTTAGCATCATTCTCAGACATCAATGCCACCCACTATAAGTTAATATTCATTCGCTTGGTTTTAATTACTAACATTTATGCACTATAAGTGACAGTTTTTGAATAGCTGTCACTTAAATCTATATCGAAATGTATATGATAGCTTTCATAATTCAAAACAAACACAATTTTAAATTGTGCGGATTCCATCAATTAAGTGGAGTGGTGTACACAACGAAGGTGTGGAGTATTAAATTTTTGTAACCACATTCTATTAGTGAGTAGAGAATAAGTTAGAAGCATTTAATACTTTGTACGAAATATTTGAAGGCAGATTCTCCAAAATAAATTCCTTACATTTTTCGTGCCCTCTACGAAATTAAATTTTTATTAAACTGTCAATTAAAATTCCTGTAAACTCAAAAATATGTTTGTGATTTATCCTTGCTTCATTATGCATGACATATATGTTTTGTTTAGAGCTAATAGCTTTCGTGCAAAATTTCTCTGGTCATTCAAGCTTAATTTTTCTGTCGCATTTGTAAAAAAGCGTTCGATGTCGAAATATTTTTTGCTACTTCTGCATTTTCTTGTAAATAATTTTAAGTTACCGGTGATTTACTATCCTCATAACCAAATGCTAAAATCGCCTGAATGTATGCTTTGCTTTGTTGGCAACGTTGTTTACATAGTATATTGCAAGAACGATTTTTTATACAATATTTATATAATATATTATTATCTGGCAATAATATTTGTTAGGATAAACAATTTTGAGCGTCAAAACTAACCGTTACACAATCAAACTCGGTATACATACATTCATGGTTTCATTTACCCGAAAAGTATGAAGGTGTAATCATACGCTTTTGTTGACAATTGTTGTTAATGTTCAACATTTCATTTAGTTTTGTTCCTGAAATTATTCCATTGTTTCATTAACAGTACATTTGAGGAAATTAATTTACCATTTCACATACACCAACGTATTTATTACGAAATTCGTTATTATTGAATTGAATCGAACCATGGCTCAACAGTCACGTCGAAACGCCAAAAAGTATGCAATGAAATGTAATAAAACATTCATGTGTGATGGTAAATATAATAGCAAATTGCCGCCACAGCCAATGCCACCACTGGAAGCATTAAAGACCATCACCTAAGCCAACTGAGCGGCCAACGAAACGCCTTTATTTTGCGCACCCATATCTCACAGAATGACAAATAAATCAAACGCCACAAATTAAATGCTGTGGTTCGTTAATTTGGCTGACTATATGCTCACATGCTTACCTACATTTACTTATATACTAATGTATGTATATCTCGAAATTGGTATCGGTTTAATTATGGCGCTTGGTAACGTGCAGCTCACATTCGTTGCCTGGCAATAATGGGCATTATTGGCAAGCTTATGCGATTTAGCTTTTCAATAGACATATGAAATCGTTTGATTGGACTTTTCATTTGTATTGTTTAAATATATGTCTGATAGCCTCGGAGTGGTTGGAGCGATGCAGACAATTTGATGCAATCAGTCGTTGTTAAAATTATGTTGAACAGTAATTTTGCAGTCAATAGAAATTGTACTCCAAAATAACTCAGAGCATTATAAAGGAAGTATGGGTTAATTTAGAAGGAAAATGTATATATACGTAAAAATGAAGCGTTGACTTACGATAAAGGAAAGGCACAAAAATATGTGAACAATGGCAGAACTAGAGATGGAAAAAAATCGAAAATAATATTATAATTTCATAGTAAGCAGAAATATTAAGAGTTGGAAATAGAATGTGAGTTCTCACATTCGAAAACTCATGAATGCAAAGCAAAGGCAGGCACAGGACAGTCATGTGGCATTTGTGGCTTCTCCTTTATACTAAAGGAGCCGTTGTAAAATGTAAATTCAATTGCGCTAAATGAGACGTTGCCTCTTTGCCGCAAGTTTATCATATGGAAAACTTGATCGAACCCATTCACGTTTGGGTAGTCAAGCTATCATATAATGGATTTCTTTTCAATGTTGATATAAAATAATAGGTTAACTCGTATATTGCATGAGGCACTTCCTATATATATCTACGCGTTTGACTAAGTACGAGGGCTGCTATATATATTTCTGGCCTAGGCAACACTAAGTGTTGCCAGGTGTAATCTGGCATTTCCATTGGAAAGTTTGACATTTTTTAGCATAACATCACTCAGAACGTTTTGTGATTTAATCGTGAATTGTTTTATTTACATCGAATTAAAAAATTCATCTCGGCCAAAAAAGGGAATTAACTCGTGAACATTTTCGTGCGATCATTTTTCACAACTTTCGACGTGGATTATCGCGACAAGAGTGCATCGATGAACTAAAATCTTTGTATGGCTATGAAGCACCATCCTATAGCACTGTGAAAAACTGGTACAACGAATTCAATCGTGACCAACGCTCGCTCAAAGACGAATTCCGTGAAGGTCGTCCAAAAACAGCCGTGGTGCCAGAAAACATCGATGCCGTACGTGAACTGATAATGCAAGACCGTCATGTAACATACCTTCAGATAGAGGCATGCCTATGCATTTCTCCCACCAGCATACATTCGATATTGCATGAACACCCCGTTGGATCCCGCACAATTTGACAATCGCTCAAGAAAAGGCTCAAAAAAAGTGCTTCGAAAATTGGTTTGAGCGCATGCAAAAGTGTATAAATCTTGATGGAGAATATTTTGTAAAACAATAAAACCATTTTCGTTGATAAATATTCCTATTTTCATTATTAGGCCAGAAATATATATAGCAGCCCTCGTAGCTACCTTCAAGGCTAGTACGCTGCTTGTGCTGAATTAGCGTACGCAGATTGGGCAATTTTAACATTAAGCTTACTTACTACTATCCTCATTTCAGCTTAACAGCTTGATTTTTAGTCACGTTCTGCATAGTTTATGAGAGTAAAGCTAGCATGCAATTTCTGACATGTAAATTTTTACTAAAAGAAAACTTAGAAAAATATTAATATTATATTTTTTAATTATTTTATAATCATAATCATGCTAACTATACACACAAAATGATTATAGGTGTTATGTTTATAAAGCTTCGTTCAGCATGTAAACATATTTTAAGTATTACCAAGTGACAGTTTGTTAAAAAAAATTTAAACAGCTTATATACAATTTGAGAAAATACAATAAAATATGAGGAAAATAAAGAAATGAGTTTGTATTATATAATAAAAAAGTTATAAATAAAAAAATTTTTATTATAAGTATAAAAAGTTTAAAGCCTTACCTCATTTTCGCGAATTTTCTTGTCATAACTTTGCCTTTAACTGCAAAACAGTTCACTTAAGCTTCAACAAAAAGAAAAGAATTGAATTCCTGTATCTATAAGTTTGTAATATGGACATGTATTCATGTATTCTAGATAGCCGATATAACGGGTGATTTTTTTGAGGTTAGGATTTTCATGCATTAGTATTTGACAGATCACGTGGGATTTCAGACATGGTGTCAAAGAGAAAGATGCTCAGTATGCTTTGACATTTCATCATGAATAGACTTACTAACGAGCAACGCTTGCAAATCATTGAATTTTATTACCAAAATCAGTGTTCGGTTCGAAATGTGTTTATCGACAAATTTTGTTCAGCGATGAGGCTCATTTCTGGTTGAATGGCTACGTAAATAAGCAAAATTGCCGCATTTGGGGTGAAGAGCAACCAGAAGCCGTTCAAGAACTGCCCATGCATCCCGAAAAATGCACTGTTTGGTGTGGTTTGTACGCTGGTGGAATCATTGGACCGTATTTTTTCAAAGATGCTGTTGGACGCAACGTTACGGTGAATGGCGATCGCTATCGTTCGATGCTAACAAACTTTTTGTTGCCAAAAATGGAAGAACTGAACTTGGTTGACATGTGGTTTCAACAAGATGGCGCTACATGCCACACAGCTCGCGATTCTATGGCCATTTTGAGGGAAAACTTCGGAGAACAATTCATCTCAAGAAATGGACCCGTAAGTTGGCCACCAAGATCATGCGATTTAACGCCTTTAGACTATTTTTTGTGGGGCTACGTCAAGTCTAAAGTCTACAGAAATAAGCCAGCAACTATTCCAGCTTTGGAAGACAACATTTCCGAAGAAATTCGGGCTATTCCGGCCGAAATGCTCGAAAAAGTTGCCCAAAATTGGACTTTCCGAATGGACCACCTAAGACGCAGCCGCGGTCAACATTTAAATGAAATTATCTTCAAAAAGTAAATGTCATGAACCAATCTAACGTTTCAAATAAAGAACCGATGAGATTTTGCAAATTTTATGCGTTTTTTTTTTAAAAAAGTTATCAAGCTCTTAAAAAATCACCCTTTACAAAGAACCTTCTTTTAGCATTAGCATTATTTGGCAGGATAGAAATTGGAAGAGCTATGTAGAAATGTAGTAGCTAATGCATGTATGGCTGCAAAAAACTCACAGAGTGTTGCAACAAAACCGTTTAAAGTGAAATAATAAAAGTTGAAAATAAGATTCTGCTACTGCTAAATTTGCATTTTTGAGGTTATTCTGTGGCTATTGAGGTTTACCTCAATCCATGCATAGGTATATGTATGTGAGTATATATGTGAGTATACATACTATAAGTCAATGCTAAGTCGAAAACTTTGGTTTAACAAACCAAAGTATACCTTTTCTGGTTATTTCAGCGTTTACTCTTTTCTTCATTGATTATGATCTGAACATTTGCAGTTTTCTTTAAACTTCCAATAACGGTTGTATTATATTATTTTTGTATTTTTTCTGAGCCTATTTAAGTTTTTGATGGAGAAGAATAAATACTAAAATATTTGAAGACACAATTTTTAAAGGTTTTTTAAGAACTATATGAAATTTGTTGAGAGATTAATGGCGAATTATGATTTGGAAGAAGAGAGAAGCTTTATAAATCTATGAGTCTGAGTTAGACTGGAATAATTCTTTTAACTAAATTGTGCAAGCTTTCTACTGTCGAGTTGTCTCAATTAAAGCTCTTCTTATACTTTACCTGGCTAAGGACTTCTCAATACTGACGTATTTTTATACTCTCGCAACAAAGTTGCTAGAGAATATTATAGTTTTGTTCACATAACGGTTGTTTGTAACACCCAAAACTAAACGAGTTAGATATTAGGTTATATATACCAAAGTGATCAGGGTGAAGAGTGGAGTTCAAATCCGAATGTCTGTCTGTCCGTCCGTCCGTCTGTGCACGCTGTAACTTGAGTAAAAATTAAGATATCTTAATGAAACTTGGCACACTTATTTCTTGGCACCATAGGAAGGTTGCTTTCGAAAATGAGCAAAATCGGACCACCTCGGAAAACACACACATACATCGCTTCATAACTGGTGTCGAGACATGGGTTTCCGAGTACGATATGCAAAAAACTATTCACACAAACTCGTTGTTCAATATTTTTATCCATAGTACTGACAGTTGCGCCAACCTGAGAAGAGAAAATTTTGAAATATTCTCAGCAAGAAAATTTAAAATGAGAATTTCCGGGTACTTATTTAACAGAATGTATAAACATGAAAGATAGTGAAAAGTAGTAGTGAAAGGAAGCAATAAGCAATTGAGTCAAAAATAACATGGCCAATACATAGCTAACAAAGAAAAGTTGCTTCACAAAATATGTTCAGGCTGGGAAAAAATGGTGGAACATAAAGTACTGGTAAAAAAGAGTGAAAGCAGACCATGAATTGAGTGGTCGCACAGATAAGTGTGTATATGCAATAAACAAGATAATCACAGTGGTAAACGGTTATGGGTGTATTTCTTTGTGCTTGTTTGGTGTTTGCTAGATTCACTGACTAGACTTCCCCATAAACTGCTGAATGTTGTTTACACACTCTTTGGTGTTGTTGTAATTGCTGTTAACTCGTACTGTTGCTTTTGCAATATCTGTTTGGTGTTGTGTTGCTTTTCATTCTGCTATACTCGGTTTTTCTGAGAATAGTTGCATCAGAAAAATGCCTTTTTTCGGTGTTCGTATATTTATCAAAAATGGTAAATTAAATTTCGCAAAATATACAATTCAATTTGCCAAGCATATTTTGTAAATAGTAGCAAAACAGAAAGAATATTTGTTGAGACATGACTAAAAGGTTAAAAAACTGGCAATTCTCTTCCGACTGATTTCTTTAAAAAGTGTTCAGCCGGATAGATGTAAATAATTATCCGTAGTTATAATAAATGTGTTGCCTGTATGCCACTATCTCTGAATTTGATATCTCTGCAAAACTAATACGGCAGTATAAGCTGACGTTGAGCAACAACAAAAGCACCGTCAGTATCGGGAAGGAACTCCCCGAGTCGTTCTATACGAAACGAGGCTTCAGACAGGGTGACTCACTATCGTAATAATTAATATTTTTTGAGAAATTATAAAGCGAATATATCAATTCTGATTTATGTGCTTTAAGCGAGTAATGTTAGTAGTTGAAACTACAGATAACAGTTTAGTCGGATTACTTAGTTGCAGAATCCTTTTTGACATGCAAAAGTGAATATGATGCTTGTGTGGTAATTCAGTTATAAAAATATACTGTTGAACTTCCATAACTCGAAACACCATAATCCACAAACAATCTTCAAGTTAGAGAGACTTCGATTTATGGGAGGTAATATGTATAAAATTTGACTTCTATTGCCAATTCAAAAGTTCGGGTTATGGAGAATTTCGATTTCTAGAAGTTCGAGTTCTGGAAGTTTAACAGTATATACAATTTTGACTTAGACTTAATTTTCTTTTCAGCTTATTTTTTAGCGTTATATGGTTGAGCTTTTTTGTAATTTTATGAAAATTTGTTTTCGAATGATTGGAAAGTTGTCACTGGCAACCGGCGTACGTAATTGTAACAGTATAAACAGCTGTGGCGTTGTTGACAGTAACGCCAGCAACAAAAACTGGTGACACAGACAAGTGAAGTTAAGTGTGACATTTTAATGAAAACTCGCACATGCATATAATCAACAAAACGAAGGTATATTTTGTGATTTATGCGCAATTATGAATGTAAAGGCACATGCAGTTTTAAGAATTTTTTTTCATTGCTTACATGAATATTATTAAGTATTTACATTACAAATAGAAAGAAAGAAAGAACATAAATATATCTAATTGGCATAACAATGTAGATAATTTGGCAAATAGCTTAGTACTATTTGTAGTTGTAAACATATATAATATATAAAATCAATATAATTTAGAGTTTATTTCATCGATTTTCCGGCAAAAAAAATGTATATTATATATAATCAAACCAGATCAAGCACCATGTGTGCTTTTATCTAATATTTTTTATTAGCTTTTCTTCACTCAATAAGCCGCTTTGCAACACATCTACCAAGTTCACAATTTAGCGGTTTGTTGCATATTCAAATATTGCCACAGCTGATCGGTAACGCACACAAAGAGTGGCTGCCATACAAAATACAATGAAGTAACGCGAGACGTGCACATGTCGGCTTGCATGCAGTATAGTGCAACAACAAAAAGTGCATACACATTTTAGCATACATTAGCAATAGCATGCTGGCGCTAAATTTAATCCACTTAAAGTTGGTATTCGTAAAAACAAAGTTCACACTCTCCTTCTACTCTAGTATGTTCTTGTTTTTATATGGTGGTCTATTTGGATTTCATTGCAATCCCACAGTGGCTGGCAAAATCAGTTGCTCTTTAAAATATGGAATCAGAAAAACTTGTTAAGTCAGCTCGAAGTAAAATACATATGTGTGGAAAATGGACGACATATTTAGAATGAATTAAAGTAACTAAAGCTATTGCAACAAATAAACAAGAACATATATCGAAGATATAGTTACATTCACTAATTGTATAATTTAGAAAGCAAAAATAAATGCAATGTAATAGCTTTTACACACAGGAGCTAATTGATCAATTAACCCGCCTCTGCTCAATTAAAAAGCTGATTAAAACCAATTTACCATATAAAAACAAATTTACATTAATTTTTAATTATATTTTAATCGACTTGAAAATAAAATGCAACTCTGCGACAAAAACCGTATTTATAATTATATATATATAGATTCTATTTTTTTTATAAAATAGCATTAATACTAACGGGTGATTTTTTTGAGGTTAGGATTTTCATGCATTAGTATTTGACAGATCACGTGGGATTTCAGACATGGTGTCAAAGAGAAAGATGCTCAGTATGCTTTGACATTTCATCATGAATAGACTTACTAACGAGCAACGCTTGCAAATCATTGAATTTTATTACCAAAATCAGTGTTCGGTTCGAAATGTGTTTCGCGCTTTACGTCCGATTTATGGTCTACATAATCGACCAAGTGAGCAAACAATTAATGCGATTGTGACCAAGTTTCGCACTCAGTTTACTTTATTGGACATTAAACCAACCACACGAATGCGTACAGTGCGTACAGAAGAGAATATTGCGTCTGTTTCTGAGAGTGTGGCTGAAGACCGTGAAATGTCGATTCGTCGCCGTTCGCAGCAATTGGGTTTGTGTTATTCGACCACATGGAAGATTTTACGCAAAGATCTTGGTGTAAAACCGTATAAAATACAGCTCGTGCAAGAACTGAAGCCGAACGATCTGCCACAACGTCGAATTTTCAGTGAATGGGCCCTAGAACAATTCATCTCAAGAAATGGACCCGTAAGTTGGCCACCAAGATCATGCGATTTAACGCCTTTAGACTATTTTTTGTGGGGCTACGTCAAGTCTAAAGTCTACAGAAATAAGCCAGCAACTATTCCAGCTTTGGAAGACAACATTTCCGAAGAAATTCGGGCTATTCCGGCCGAAATGCTCGAAAAAGTTGCCCAAAATTGGACTTTCCGAATGGACCACCTAAGACGCAGCCGCGGTCAACATTTAAATGAAATTATCTTCAAAAAGTAAATGTCATGAACCAATCTAACGTTTCAAATAAAGAACCGATGAGATTTTTCAAATTTTATGCGTTTTTTTTTTTTAAAAAGTTATCAAGCTCTTAAAAAATCACCCTTTACTTGACGGTAGATGTCCCTGCTAAAAATAGCAATTAGCTGCTGAATCTTACAAACTTCTTATGAAAAGCAAAAACAAAAATGCTTAACAGCTGATCGCAGTGTAAAGGGCAAAAAAGGGTTTCTCAATAAATATTTAAATTGATCAATTTATTTGGCTGTCTACAAACGCTATAAGGCTTTTATTTACAGTTGTATGTGTCTTTAAAGAAGTTGGCTTTGCAAACAAAATCTACGCTTTTCCACGTCACTTTCATACCGTATACTTTAGTACGCTCACCCCAACGCTTGCTCGTTAAATTTTTACGCCTTTCTGCAATTTCAATTGGTTTATAATGCAGTTTTTCCGAGCATTCGAGCTCTGCAAGCGTTTTGGGTATGGACCTAACGTTCGACACCTCAAGTTTACTTTGGTGAATTCAGAGGTTAAAAGCTCATACTGGCAGAGTGAGTATGCTATGTCTGCTGGTAGTTCGTTAGGAGAACCAACACGGAGGGATAATTTTAACTGCACTGCAACTCGATGCCTTTGAAGTCGTTTCTTTGTTCTCACATTTCGTTGCAGTTTGCTGGTGTTGTACACGGCTTTGTTTTACGTTGGCTCTTTGTTATTTGCTTCCAATGTAGCTGCTCTTGGTGTTTCACGTTGCGGTTCTAGGGTTTGTTCAATGTTGAATTAAGCTTTTAAGGTGGTAAGGAAAACTTTAATTAATTAAATGAAATGTACGAGAAATTTAAAAATGAATTCTTTATGTTATATATTATTATATTATTGATATATTGTTCTCTTGAGCACATTATCTTTTATTAGCTTAAGTTTAAAAAAACATGAAATGAAAACACAAAGTATGAATAATAATGAATAATAATTAAAACTCAACTTGAAGAGACTTGGATATTTTGCATACCAGGTTAGGCTATGTTATAGCTCTTTCACACAGGAGCTAATTCAACAATTAACGGCCGTTGCTCGATTAATAGAAACCAGCTGGTGAAACTTACCAAATTCTTATGAAAAGCAAAAAAAAAATGTTTAGCAGCTGATCATTTATTGAGTAGCCGGCAGTGTGAAGGCGAAAACTGGCTTCTCAATATAAAACTATAATTGATCAATTAATTTGGATGTTTGAAAATGCTATTATAAACATTTCATGTGCATTTCTGGTAGATATTTAAAATTTTATTATGATTTTTGCATAAAATCATTAAATAGCTATTATCAAATTACTTTTAACTTTGTAACTCTATCCGCTTTAATAATCTTATTAAGCTGAGCGGAGATGACAAAAACACGCTTGTAACCACCATCATTCGAATTCTGACTACATAAAACAAATGCTTAATTAAACATTTATCGCTACAGCAGAACAATCAATAAGAATATCTAAACCTTTTCGAAAACCGTAGAGTTCCTAGGGTTTTCGAAATTGGTTGGCTAAAGTTTAACATAACTTTAATGGAAATTTATGCATAACTGCCGTAAAAAACCAAAATCCATTTGAATAGCAACAATGTTGTCAGAAATTTTCATGTGAATGTTTGCGTCTACAGATATTTGTAGCTTGGTATAAAGATACAGTAATAAGATATTTACACCAATGTGAGTATGCATTATATAAAACTTATTCCACAACTTATATAAACAATAATTTTCACAGTTGTCAGGTATTTTATGAACTGATTTAAATTCATTTAACCATACGAGTCACAGCATACCAACTTCTAAAATTAATTTTTAGAATATCTACTTCAGAATTATGATTCACACACCTTTAAGTTTGAGAAAGTTTTATTAAACGGAATTGACTCAAACCCATTAGTTTGTAAGTAAATACAAAGTTGTTCCATACTCTTCTTATAATAAAAATATGCGAAACAGGTGATCCTTTATTTTCTTTACCGTATTACCGTTTGGTAAGGAATTAAAGTTTGTCGAAAGCATTATAATGTTACTCATACGCCCTATACGTGCACATACACATGGTAGCATCTGCGTCACTATGTGTCCGTATAAATGGATACATTGCGTGCTACCGCAAAATAACTTATTAATTATATATTAAAAATATAAGTTTAATTTTATTTTTTCCGTTTTGCCTCATTCTCATTTTCACACATATGGCAACTCGTTAAGTTTCTTAACTTAATGTACATATATATACGTGTATGCGTAATTACCTCAATAAGAAATTGTATCATTCTACTTTTAAGCTACATTTTGTCTGTTTTGTTGTATTGCAAATGGATTTGTCTGCGTTTGTGCGATTATCTGTTAAGCTCACGTCGCCATCTCTGTAAGGTTAAACTATGCATTTGTACCTTATATAATTAGAAATAATTAATCATTCGGATTCTACGAAATACGTACTTTTAGTGCCTTTTAGTACCCTTCTGCACATAAACATTCATTGTAACTAATTAAATGTCGTTACGGCAATTGATAAATATGCTAGTAAGCTGACCCAAAAACTGAAATCTCGAAAAGCGCACGCAGCCAATTTATATGAAGCATTGTTACTATGCAACTTCTCCCTTTCCAACATCACTTTAGGAAAAAAAAGCTGTAAAACGCTTCCCTAATTCAAAAACTAAGCATGTATGCAAATAGATATACTCACTTTTAATATAGTCAATAGTCGATATATGATATTTTATGTTATGGCTACACACATGATAATGAAAGCAGGAAGCTGAAAGCTAACAACTAAAGCGATTAAATCATAACAAACATATATTCAGTACATATATTACAGTACCTGAAAATTATGGTTTGCAGCAGCCTCGGTAAGCCTCAAATGTATTGATGGATATACTCGTAGGTCTAGTATGTGCAAGTATTGTGCATATTTTATAATTTTAGTGCGGCTTTCAAGCTGCTTTACATACATATCTAAGTGGTGTGAGTTTATCAGTTTTGTTGCAACCAATTAATTTTTATTATTATTTGCTAAATTTATAGATAGTGATACGCCAGTGCATTAGTTCCCACAAGCGGCTGCTCATTGTGTTCAAATACCGATATGAAATCCGTACGAAAAAGCAAACATATCGCTCATTTACTTGAATAGTGTCACAACTCAAAAAAATCGATTTTTCAGGAGAGCGATTTAAAGTTTTCAATTGTCTCATATTTAGCAAATATAGAAAAAAAAAATCAGTTTATTGACAAATCTAGTGGCCTGTAACATATTAAATACAATGTTGAGCATAAATGGACCAAATAGATTGTACTAATGGTTTTTCTTGGGTATTAATGTGACCCACTTTGAATTATGTCGTTATTGTGAAAAATATAAATCAATTTCGCCGTCATAAGTCAAATGTGTCGTTTTTTGCCAAGAAAAGCAATATGAACAAGTAAGGAAAGCGAATATATATATAGCGAATTTCATTGAAATCTGTCGAGTAGTTCCTGAGATATTTTCGTTTTGTAAAAAAAATCTGAGTGCAGCTTCCTTCTACTATTATTTCTGTGCAATTTAGTGGTTCTGTCGTTTTTCGTTAGTGAGTTAACCCACTTTTAGTAATTTTCAACCTAACATTTGTATGGGAAGTGGGCGTGGTTATTATCCGATTTCAACTATTTTCATGGTGTGTGGTGGGGTACGTAAGCGAACCGACTACTGAAAGTTTGGTTTATATAGCTTTTTTGGTTTGCGAGTTATATATGTATAAATAACCAATTTGTGGGCGGGGTACGCCCACTTCCCCCCAAAAAACTACACCCAAATATGCCCCTTCCTAGTGCGATCCCTTATGCCAATATACTTTTATAACTTCATTTATGGCTTAGTTATGACACTTTATGTGTTTTTGGTTTTCGCCATTTTGTGGGCGTGGCAATGGTCCGATTTCACCCATTGCCTCTCACTGCCCCAAGGAACATGTGTTCCAAGTTTCATTAAGATATCTTAATTTTTACTCAAGTTACAGCTTGCACAGACGGACAGACGGACGGACGGACAGACATCCGGATTTCAAATCTACTCGTGACCCTGATCACTTTGGTATATATGACTCTATATCTAACTCTTTTAGTGTTACAAACTTTGTTGCGAGAGTATAAAAATTAAATTATGCAAATAATTATAATTAATTTGAATTATAATTAAATGTGGACAATTAGCAATTTATTTATTTAACACAATATGAATTTATTATTTTGTGCTCGATATACCTTTCCAATCTAAACATTGTTAATTCATGGCAAACCTGCGGAGGGACACCGAATGTGTGCAGCGTTTCAATTTTTATAGTACAAATACTAAAATGCATAGAACGGAAACAAGCTCATTTAATTAACACAAAATTACAGAGCTTTGTGCAGGAGGCAGGAGACACACGCATTGGTCTGATGTTGTATCCGCACGTATTTGAGTTAGTAAATTGGAATACCGAAATGAAGGTTGTAGTGAGATGCTAATTTGATTAGACTGATACGTGTGTTAATTCAGATCGCTAATACATGATATGAGCGGCAACGCATGCAAATGAGAGCGGACAAATGGGAAACTAAAGAATAAGGTTCTTTGTTTTGATATCACTAAACCTTTAGCCTTCCTCAAATTATTGTATGTTTTAGATCTCTTTACGACCAGAGCGTATGAGTGATTTTCTACTGTATAGATAAAAAGCGGGAATATTTCAGATTTATTGTTTTATTTATTTATTATTATACTCACACAACTGCTAGATATAAATGACCAATCACGCTTTATACAATGCTCACCTTGGCCTATACGTAATGTGCAATGCAATAATCGTTGACAGCTATATAAATACTCACATTTTTAATGATTATCTTCTCTGTCGTAGCAATAATATAACAATTTATAGATAAAAATTGATAAGAAAAAGGTAAATTCGTCGACAAAAACTCTTCTTTTTTGCGTATGCTTTGCACCTATGCAATAAGAGAATCCGAAAGTCAGTGAATCAGCAAAGTTGTCTTGGAATTTATTTATTATTTTTCATTGGCTCCTCTACTAGTTATTTTTTTATTGTGATAGGATAATAGTTTATCTTGCAAATACATTTCTTACCAGACCTTACTTTTCGTAAGAAAAAACGTAAACTTCTCCCTCTTTTATATTAAAATACTTTCGTCTTAAAAATCTAAAATATTAAATTTAAGTTATAAATCAAAGTGATTTTATTTTATCTACACTTTTGTTAAACAGAAATATGTTTGTTGTTATTTCGCATGTTTTTATTATCTATTTCTACTTTCCCGTCGCTTTGTGTGTATCTAAATGTACATTAATACTAACAAATATCATGCTTTAAGGCGATTAGGCAATTTGCAAACAATAATATTATTGCATTGCACTACACTTCACTGCATCAAAACGCTCAGTGCATATTAATTCGTTTGGGTTTGTTTACTTATTGGTTGTAAAAAATATTGAAAAACAATACGTCTATTTTATCCCAGCCGATTATATTAAATTATAATAGAGCAAGGTAAATAAGTCAGTATTATTTGATTGTTTTGTTGATTAGCCAAGCCGGTTAGTTAGTAAAAACTATATAGTAAAATGCGTCAATATTGAGAAGTTCTTACCCAGTCAAAGTATAAGAAGAGCTTTAATTGAGGCAATTCTGAAGCAGAAAAATGGACATAATTTCGTTTAAAGAGTTTGTCTCAGACTTATAGAAGCTTATCTCTTCTTCCAAATCATAAATGGATGTCATTTCAATGCAGGACTTTTTCTTATTCTACTGTATATGTTTATGATTAAATTTTATTTACTTTCATGAGTTTTTTATTTATTCTGAAATGCTATGACATGATCTAATCTGATATGTTGATATGAAATGTGTATATCGAGTTGACGTGATGTCTTATGATATGATAACATCGTGTTGTGTGAATACGTTATATAACAGTGTCTTATATATGGACCTTATTCTATGAAATATCAATAGGAGGGGTGATTTAACGTGATGTTATTCTTGAGTCTTATTTTAAATTTGATAAATATTTGCACACCTCTATAACGTGCTTCGCATGTTCTGATGTAATATTTTATTATCAGTTGTGATGAAATTCGGGTAATATTTCTTGTATATATAATATCCTCAGCATTTTAAAAACAATATGGTAACATGTGTTCCAAGTGGATTAATGTGTCTTAAAGAAAGGTAAACTCCAAGTAGTTTTTTGAAAAACCTTCACAAAACTGTATATTTAAAATATTTTAGCACTTACTCTACACCACCAATAACTTCTAGACATCCATAAAAAACGCAAAGAAATATAAATATCTACAAGCAAAAAGTAAAATGAAATTGTTTTTACTGAAACATATTATTACAACCGTTATTGGAAGTTCAAAGAAAACTGTAAATGCGCCAAACATCATCAACGAAGAAGAGATTAAACGCTGAAATAACTACAAAACGTATACTTTGTTTTACCTTTCGCTTTGCTTGAGACTTACTTTTGACTTATATATATACCTTCTTATACGTACACATGCACATACGTATGCCTGGAATGAGTCAAACCTCAATAGCCACAGAAGCATTTCAAAAATGCAAATTGACCAGCAGCAGTCTCCTATTTTTTTGTTTTTGTTATTCAAGATATTGCTGGTCCGGTTCTATATATGCTAAGAAATTTCAACTTAAATTATTTCTGTTTAAATGTTTTTGCTGCAACAGTTCTTATGTTTTTCGCAGCCAAACATGCATTTCTATATAGCTCTTCGATTCTTGCCAAAAGAAGGCCGATGCGAAAAGAAGGTTCTCTGTATATCGGCTTCTAGAATATATGTGCATATTGAAAACTTATAGATGCAGGCATTAAATTCTGCACTTTTTGTTGCAGCTTAAGTGAACCGTTCTTGCAGGTAAAGATGAGATTTTTTTGCAAAGTGAGCGTAGCCCTGTCCCTAATAAGTTTTTATAAATATCTCATACACTACTGGAGCTTAATCAACCAAACTTCCCGAAATGATTTCCTTTAGGTACTTCATTATGCATTAAAATGAACGAAATCGGATTATATACAAGTGAACATGATGAATTGTTGATACTTAAATTAAAAAATATATTTATTTTTTTTAAATTAATTTATTTAATATATATCGTTTTGAATCTTTATTGTAACAACCTTAAATATTGTCTACCACCATTAACTTGATTACTATTCCATTACCCATTTTCTTTTATCCAGTTTTGTTCTGTATTGATTCGCCTTATGCTCTTTCACTATTTCGGAGATAGCAACTTTATAACACTTTTATAGCTTAAATTTATTTTTATTTGTCCATTTTTGTCTCTTGTCTCTAAAATATCCATTTAAAATATAATTTAGTCTTCAGTCATCATTTATTGTTTACATAAAATCTTCCAAATTATTTATTTCTCTTAAATCTCCGTATCTCACTCACCAGCGGATAGAACGACATCTATTTGACGCCGAATAGAATTTTTTCAGTCGGTAATTGAGTTCAACGTGATCTTAAATTTTATTTTCAATACAGTATCATTGAAACATACAATTTTTCAATCGTATCGAACCATTTTTCGATCAAAATGGATTCAATGATCAGACCCATTAAAAAAATAATATTAATAAAATTTCTTAGAGAAATTATATTTGGATATTATTGAGACCGCTTTGGTATACAATTTCTCTTGACTGCAAAATTATTGATTAGCCACACCCACACCGTGGCTATCAGGCATATATTTAAAATACAAATGAATAGTTAGTTAGTTGAACGATGGGGTATGTCTATTGAAATCTACAATAATGCCTACAATTGCAAAGCAAAGAATGTGAGCTGCACGTTACCAAGCGCTATAATTAAAACGATACCTATTTCGAGCATAGTCAATCATTAGTACATACGTATATGTAGGAAAGCATGTGCTCAGCCAAATTAATGAACCGCAACATTTGCTTTGTGGCGTTTGATTTATTTGCTAATCTGCGTGATATGTGCACGCGAAATAAACCCGTTTCGTTGGCTTAGGTGATGGACTTTTATGTTTCCAGTGGTTGCGTTATTATATTTACAATTACACAATACATGCACGTTTTATTGCATTTCGTTGTGTAGTTTTTGGAGTTTAAACACTCAATGACGATGTGAAATTGTAAATGCATTTCCTCAAAAGTGCTGTTAATGAAACAATCGAATAAATGATGGACAAACCCAATTTCATGAGAGTGTGTTAGGCATATGTATAAGCGAAACCATAACTGTATGTATACCGACTTTGTTTGCATGACGTTCCATGCCTTAGTTTATCGGAACTACTATTATTGTCATAATAAATGTTCGTTAAGGTTAATATGAATAGTCAATCGCAAATACAAAAAATTTATTCATCAACTTAATTATCAAAAATTTTGCCATTATTTTCACAAAGATTCGGATAATTAGTACTTGGAACACTTTCATAGTAATCACATTCAGTTGCCGATGAAACGCCCGTCTTGTACATAGGTGAACCCACTAAATTGGTGAGTGAGTAATTACAAGTAACCTCGATACAATAAGCGCGATTGGTACAGTTTTGACACAGCGCCAAACCACAACCGACAAATGCTGCACGTTCGTTTGCAATTGCAGTGAAGTGGCCGACTTTATGAAAGTCAGCGCTGAAATTAAAAATGTTCGTTTACTTTCTTATATTTAAACATGCGGAGATTTTACACTCACCCGTTACAAAATTCATCTACCAGTGCATTGCCATCTTCTACAAATTTATATTCGGACCACCATATATCTATTGATTTTACCAGTTCATTAGATTTTATCTTTGGCTTTACACCTCCACGCCACATATAAAGATTTTGACCGGAGACTGGAAACCGCTCAGTAGCATGGCAAGCATCGTGCTCCATATTACAACGTTTCGCATGGATTCCGGCTATATACGCTAGCTCATCATCCCAGATTACTTCACGCATGCGCGTGGCTTTTGGAAACTTTCCATCGCCTTTGAAGTTTTGTTCACCACCAGCTATTTTATTGCGCAACTCATTGTGTCGGTCGACATATAAACGTTTAATTTTTCGCGTCAACGGCAGCAGACCGAGAAGTTCGCCATTTTTAGGCTTATCGGAGAGATTAATGCTTTAGCCATGTACTAACAATATATTATCTGCTTACCACAGAATTTGGATCACACATGAAATGCTTGCTAGTACCACATAATTGGCTCTCCTTATTACAATAATAATACGCGTTGGTGAAAAAGCGTGGTCTTATTAAAATAGCGACTAAATAAATGCGAAAATATGGAATATTTAACATGTTTAAGTATTTATAGTCCGATATGAAATAAATGCTTGAACCCTCTTGAAAAATTATAAATATTTATTTTTTTTAAGATTTAAAATATTGACTAGTTCTTCAAATTAGTTTAAATGTATGGATAATCTACAAACAAGTTATTCGAGGAACTTGTGTATTTCACAGTCTATATGAAACTACAAAACAGTCTCATAAGTGGTATTTTTTATAGTAGACGGAAACAGTGAAAGCCGAAGTGCGGAACACAAGATTCTCCCATGGAACCACCGGATTAAGTATTACATCGTGGGAGTGCCTTGACATTTTAGGTCTCCTCAGTGATACGGACAGACTGACGCCTACTCTATTGTAAATGTCCTAGTTCAGTCATAATTCATACTGATGCTTCACTAACAACTTTCCATTTATCGGAGGACTGCCACATAAGTGCAGTCAACTTTTCCACCCTTAAACTACCACATTATCCCGTATACTTAAAAATCGAGGGTAATGAAAAAATACAAGTTCATAGTCTTCTAAGGACTCTGTGAACATCGGATAGTACTGACTAGTGTTATGACGGAATTTGAGCAGATAGCTTCTAAAGCTACCCGTGACCACTTAATATTTGGGTCAGGTAGAAATCAAGGTCCCCATGCAGTCTATTGTCGGGTATAAGTCTGTGTGTCCACCGTCCTTAGGTCGAGGTTGCCCACCGTTGCTGCCACATTTTGATGTTCCTGTTTCTCTCTTCTAACTTTCTTGTATATGAGTGGGGCGCTAGTAATCCATGCATTCGAGTGAATTCTTTTCCCTGGGCGGCATACTAGCTAGTACTTCAACTGCTTCGCTGCAGATCGGCAGTTGGACCAATCGATCTTTATTTTTCCTAGCTGTCTTGGCATCCTGAGCACGGGCATCCGAGAGCAATCTGTAAACCACTTTGGGTTTTTCGCTTGTTATACTCTCGCAACAAAAGTTGCGTATTATAGTTTTGTTCACATAACGTTTGTTTGTAAGTCATAAAACTAAACGAGTTTGATATAGGTTTATACATATCAAAATGATTCCATCCATTGAACGGATAATTTGAGTAAAAATTGAGATATCTTGACAAAACTTGGAACACATGTTCCTTGGGACCATGAGAGGGTTGCTTTCAAAAACGCCCACAAAATGACGAAAACCGAAAACACATTAAGTGTCATAATTAAGCCATAAATAAAGTTATAAAAGTAAAATTAGGTACAAAGGATCGTCCTAGTAAGGGCCATATTCGGATGTAATTTTTTAGGGAAGTGGGTGTAGGCCCCCTAATAGGTTTCTTGTATATATCTCGCAAAGCAATGAATCTATACAAACCAAACAGTCGGTTTCCTTACGTACCCCAATGTGGACCATGAAAATAGTTGAAATCGGATACTAACCACGCCCACATCCCACACAAAAGTTACCAGTGGGAAGCTGCACTCAGATTTTTTTATAAAATGGAAAATGGGCATGGCGTCGCCCACTTATGGGTCAAAAATCATACCTCAGGAACTACTCGACCGATTTCAATGAAACTCGATAAATAATAATTTCTAGGCATACTGATCAGTGATATAGCAATAAGAGTATGAAATGATCGGTTGCACCCGAACTTAGCCCTTCCCTACTTGTTAATATTGGTTTTGTCAATATTATTCAATCCGCATTCCATTTGTAATGCGTTGCAGATTTATTCGGAGTAGTCTTTGTCCAGGTCTTTGTACATGATGGTAATATTGTGTGTTTTTGGCTGAATTGCAGCCATTTAAGCAACTACTCTCTCTATGTATCGCCTTTAAGAGTTTTCCTCATATGGGTTACATTCGCACCCAGTTCTTCAAGTGCACTATCACGTTTTAGTTTACATAGGATTTTAGCTACTACCTTCTTTTTTGTTTTTATGATAGCGTCTGGTTTGGACCGTATTTTCTTCTCAAGCGGTCTTCTCCTCATCACTACGTCTACCCATTTCTCACCTGCGGGCTTTTCTCCTGATATATCTCTGTAAACTATTTTCGTTAACTCAATATATAACGGCTGCATTTTTTTTTTGGTTTTTCGGTTAGTGGTAAGTGGCCCGATATATCTCTACGCCGTTTTTGGGTGTTAACTTCTTTGAAAATAGATCACTTTTTTCGATAGGTTCTCAGTGTTGTCAGCTTTGTCATACAAGTATGTTATACCAGATACCAACATGCTAACAAGATCGCGCATAGCTTTGTTTATATGTCTCTGGCCAGACATCATGCTTTCCAACTCCTTAATTTTCCTACCAAGTTTGTTAAAAATATTTCTCGATTCACTGTTTTGAATTACAACTGAATCTGCATTTTATTTGCTTGGTCGATAGATTCACTAATTTTCGTTGATCTAGCAACGTTGGAATCCTCAATTTCGCCATTATTTTTATATATTTAGTGTCCACTTAAATTTTCCAGTTTCTCGAAAGCTGTATTGCAAAACTATTACGTTGTTGTAAATGAAAACTAGGAATAACTACCAGAAATCCTAGGAACGCACAAAAAACACGTCAACTTCACTGAAAACACTTTACTCATACGTCACATAAGTGGTCTATGAAGTTGTGTTTGTATGTCAACAGGAGGAAACCGGGTATTAACTCGACTCTAACAGGTTAGAAAGTTCTTTATAACTGGCTTATGTTATAATGACAACTTCTGATGTTTTCACAAAGGAATGGAAACCGTATTCTATTACTTGCAGGAAGCGCGAATTAAAAGGAAAATATGAAAATATGGAGTTAGTTACGAATTTAGTATATTAACTTCATAATTATGAACCAATGATAGGTAGCACTTTGTGATGCTGAGAACTTCTAATTAGGTATGTATCAGAAATTCCACAAAAGTTTCTCACAAATTTTTGAGGTGGAGCAACAGTACTTCGATATTATTATCTTTAGTAAAATTTGTAACTTTAATTGAAAAACATTTTCAGTATGATCACAAATAAATTATTCATCCAATGAATGACTATATGTTCTCTAACTAAGTCATTGAACTCATGCATTTTTATAAATTTGATTTACTTTTCTTACATATGCATATATAAGTATATACCTAAAGAAACCTTGAACTTATTATGAATACCCCTCTACTATTAATACTATCATGCTCTAATTAAATGTCAACACACAATAAGTGCTCACACACCTAATGTCAATAATCTTGTGATATGGTGTTTTATTACCTCACAACAGAGTTGATTTTTTTTAGATTTCAAAAATTAAGATCCACACAGTTCTATAGCTCTACTTGCACATAATCAATAAAAAAAATGTATTTTAATTTCCATAATTTAGGCAGAATATGAACAACATTGTCTTCTGCCTGTGCGAAATTTATAGTAGCTGTATGTCAAACCCATATTATACCAAGTAACTCTATGCAACCTCTATTATTTTTATTCTCCCCAGTAATTATTCACCATTTGTTGCTTTTGTGTTTCTTGCTGTTTTCATGATTTTTGCGATTGTCACTTTAGGACTCTTGATCTCTGCTATGTCTCACAACAATGCAGCGTGTTGAAAATAGCAGCTAAGCCACTTTACACTTTCAAATAAAATTGTAAAGACCAACTGGAAAGCAAGAAGTGATGGTGGCTGCATTAGTAGTAGTGATTGAAAGAAATTAAAGTCTCTGTTCATACCAAATGAACACATCCCTGCATTAGAGGACAACTGGTCAAAATACGAATTAGAGGACAATGCAAAAGTCACCAACTGCACCAACTTAACAAGCAGGTCAAATTCTTATAAGAATGTCACATAAGAAGGAAGTGAAACTCATCGAACGGACAACTAAGAAACCACCGGATCACAAAAACCATCTATCAGGAAACAATTCATCAAATCATACAGCAGGTCATATAATATTTAAATTATATTCTAGTTTGTAAATAACACTTAAGATAAATTGTATACGGTGTTATATATCCCACCCTCTCATTTACATATCTAACACGCATACACGCATTGTATATACATTATACCCCATAAGCAAATACAAAAATTGGCATTATTATTTGGCAAACCGGCTAATTCGAAGACGATTAACTCGACAGTCTCTTTCTTAGTGGCATTTGCACACATGGTGAATAGTGTAAAAGTCGAGAAATTTAAACAAAATTTATTAAAAGTGTCTACCTAAACATTCTCAATGCTAATCCAATCAAAGTAAGAGCGAAAGGAATGTGAAGCTAAAAAATTGACAGAGCATTTATTTTGTTACTAAGAAAACAAAGCTGAACACGTTAAAAATTAGAGACACTGTTTAGCTGTGAATGCGGCTGATGTGCTATTCAAAGATAAGTAAATAAAACAGACAGTCAAATGTCCTTCTTTTCAAGCAACTGTCTGAACAAATGAAAGAAATTGTTTATGTCACGCTAATGGTGCTTTTTCGAGGAATTCGATTTATCTGCTTATTTATTAGCTATATACACATTTACGATTATCTTATTTATATAGTGTTGGTTCTATTTTGCCAGTTTCTACGCCTAAGCGTTATAACATTCGTGAGGTCGTGGTGTTATATACATAAATATGACGGTTTCCTTTGCATTGCCTTGAGTGAATGCGAATTATTTTACTACTTGTGTGACTTTTACATTTTGTGGGAGCGCCGATTATGACAAAAGCTTTTGCATAGCTAATTTATTATATTGTCACCTTAAGTATAACAGCTAAACACTAATTAGTTGGCTTTGCTATGTGATTGTAGGAATGTTCCAATTATTGTAATGAACTTATATTGATCTTTATGAATAGCTGTGGAATTATATAAATTTACATATTACATATCTTTAACAAAATAATTGGATATGCAAAGAAATGTTTTTAAAGTTCAAGATGGTTAACGTAGTTTAGCAATCATAAAGGAGTTGTTGCCCTATATAATTATGGTAAATTAGCCATATATCTGTTTTAGTTTCCCTTTGTCTACACCAAGATATCATCAAATTTGGAATTTCATTTGCATACGTTGCCATTAGTGCTCTTGCATTCGTATCGCTTATTAGTGGTCTCAATTTACTCTCTTTGCTTAATTTTCTATTCAAATTAGCATGCCATTAACTATACTTCTACTCGATTTTACATTAATGATTCGATTTTGCAGTTAGAAGCAAAGACAGATCACAGGCATAAATATTTTTGTGTTAAGAAGAATTTTAATTAACAGCGAAATAAGAAATTTATTTCGAAAAGACTAAGGAAATTGTAAGGAATGTAGTCAGAAACAAATGTTCCTTCAAATATTTCCTGTAAAACATTAATTGCTTCTAACTTATTCTGTATCCACTTATAGTATACGCTTAATTGATAGAATATGAACAGTTTAGAACCTAATATCGTGCATTTCGACAGTTATTTGAATGACTGTCACTTTTGTATATTGCACAAATGGTGGTAATAAAAATCAAGCGAATACTACTACACTTCTATGTGTAGGTAATTCTGCTGATTCTTTTAAAACGTCACATTTTTTCCGTACAGCAGATTCTCTTTGGTATAATATATCTGATTTATTCCAATAAATATCGTACCTCGATTCCTGACTGCAATGAATATTTTAAAATAAAAAAAAAAATAGTTTTTTTAAATATATTAATGCTAATGAATTGTATGTCATAAAATTGTATTTATAAATACGTTTATTGGAAGTTAAATATACAAAAGTTGTGGTTAGAAACAAAAAGGAATAATGCAAGTGTGAAAATTAAATTTTATTAACATTTTCAAAAGTTCGTATTGTTGCCATGATTTTTGCTGCAGCATTACTAGAAATCTAAGTCTATGCCAAAAGCCATTTCTGGTGGTGATTTATTAAATGCCCAACAGTGGATAAGACAGTAAAACAAAAAAATACAAATGAAAAAAATACCATTTCTAAAGGACACTAAAGTGGGTCTTGATACTCTTGTCTTTTAATTATTACTACACAAACAGTAATTATTATAATTAATAGCAACCGACCTAGTCACAGCGGTTGGCCAACATTAACACAACCAACAGAAAATGACAGTTAAGAGCCGTAGAATAGTGTTTGTTTAACGTGGCAGGCAAGTGTTGTGTTCTTCCTTTGGTGTTTGCTTGTGTACTGGGGTACGTTCAACTAACTGTTGAATATCAAGAGGACTGAAGTGTAGGATATAATAAATGAGTGGTGCGTTTAAGAAGGCTAAATATATTATTGTGTTTAAAAATTCTGAGGGTATTTAGTACAAAGCCAAATTAACTCATTACTTATTTATTTAGTAAAAAATTATACTTATATTTATAAAATTTATATACTCAAATATTATTTGGCATCAGTTGACAAAATATCTGAATAATTAGTGCTTTATTATATGTTTATGGTATTTTGGATAAAGTATACTTGTCGCATTTTACTGGTTCGATATGTATTCATACTTTTAATATAACCCACTTTCAATTAGCAGTGCATTATAATAGTTTCTTCATAATACTTATAAGTAATAAATTTATGCCAACAATAGTACAAAAGCTTTTGTACTTACCCGTTCAATACGACGTCATTGGACAACAACGTTGCTATTCATATGGCCAGTGTGTAACTTATGAGCTACTCTGCGTATACGTGATTTATTGGCAACATGCTGCGCCACTATCAGTTTGACCAAGTCAAGGATTTTATCAAACGTGTTGGTTTTATTTTACTAACCCACATGCTAAATATATAGGTTTAAGAAGATATAATTGGCAAGCTATAAAGAATTTCCATATACAGAAATATTTACTCAAAATTTTATTTATTTATTTATCAGTAATTCAACTGATTTAGAGACAATCTCGTTGAAGAATTTTACAAATAACAACCGTTTAATACCCACAAATACTTGGAAGCATTATAAACTTTGAAATGAAAGTTTTTGTAGACTATAGGTATTTATATATATTTCAATGGTTCTTTACACCAAAAGCGAAATACAACAAATCAGTACTAACTTGACGCGTTACCTTTGTGTTCTTTCAATCATTTATTTATGAGCTTCCAAACTCATTTATGTCTCATTGGCATTATTATTTTGTACATTTTCGGGGACCCATCGCTTTTGCGCTTTGCTGTATTTAATGAAGTGAAAAGTTGTTCATAAGTTTTCAATAATGACTTTCGATATTGAACATTTGTTAGAGCTGAAAAAAGTATATCAAAAGGGTTTCTATATACTCAACATTATTTTCCTCTTACTCCAACTCACTTCTCACTATGTTTTCTCACCACTATTATATTTTACTTACGAAGTTCAAACCTAAATGGTAGATAAAACAATCATCAAGTACTTGTTGTGTTCCTGCTTAAGTTTTAGTTTTACTGCTCTTTTATTTTTATTGTGAACATAATAATATATCACAGCATTTATTATGAAAGGCGTTTCAGGGGCGTAATTTCGTTTTTTTTCGTTGGTCAGCCCGAAAATGATGGTCATATATTTATCGTACTCCATAACCGCAGGCGACATAACGCCCACACAAATGGAGCAAAGAATATGCTTAGCGCATGAAAAATATTGAAATATATACTCTTATTGCTGCTACCAAAAGCATACAAATGTATTTTCATGTAGGTATTTGTGTTTCCAAGTGATTACTTAAAATATATTATATTTGTATATGTCTGATAGATAAATTTCTTATCTTCTTATTTTTTTTAAATACATAGTTTTATGTTAAAAAGTGTCTCCAGAGAGTATTTAGTAAATATTTATCAAATATTACTATAAATCCACTTACAGTAGAAATAACTTACTATTAACTATTAACTATAACTATTTATTCATTCATTACATACATTTCTCGTAAATTCCAACGAATTTTCAGCCAATCATTCTTAGCTTTCAGCTACTGCTGGCGCTTTAACTAATAAGTAATATTTTGCGTGTATACCCAAATTGAAATCATATGGAGAGACCTTTCCGTGCAGTTCAACACTGAGTTTTTAGACAGGGTAATTCACTATCATGTGACTCCCTTAACGTGATGCTTGATAAAACTATACGAAACGAAGGACTTAAAGGTGAAAATCATTTCTAACATTTGAAGAAAATTATCTTAAGTAGCTACATTTTCATATCATTGTTCTGATCTCACACAAGGTCTCTTTTACAATTATTGAGTGAAATTAAAAATTCCTTTAGGAGTATATTCCCGTATTAAGCATTAGTTAGGCAACAAATGCACATTGTCATGAGGCGCTGGGGATTCATACGTATACTTAAGCAAGTTGATAAGTTGAGCCCCTGCCAATGTTGTCATCTGTGGTTTTGCTAAAAAAAAGTTGAATGAAATACACTGTCCAACAAATGAAGACTTTTTTAATGGAACAGAATAGCGACCCCATAATTCTGAAAGGGTATGTTGAGTAGATCATTTTTGTAGAACAAACTTATGGTCCAGCACGTCTGAGTTTTTTTTTACAGTGGGTCAAAGTTTTCATTTTTTGGTCGAAGGGAGCATTATACTATATGAAAAAAATGTTGTAAGTTAATGCCTGAGAGAATTCTTGAGGTCAGAATTGTATTGTGGAATTGTATGAGGATTATTTTTGTGGAAGATCTTAACCCTCTAACTGGTTTCTTTATGGGTCAATTTGACCCTTTTTTCGAGAAAATCAAAAAATATCCTTTAAAAAAGGACATTTAAGGATTAAAATATTCTACGAAAATGTTTGGCGGAAAATTTCAGTGGGGGTCACCAAAGATACCATTGTTGTAAATAAAGCTACTTACGATTAATTAGCAAAATTACACGCCAACATATAAATTATTCTATTTGAAGTGCTCTTTATTGAGTCTCTTTTAAAACTAAAGATACAATTCACTTACAACTATAGCTTAACCTACGCTGCCGTCGCTGCACTCGCTGTAGTTACCTGTCGTAGCCGTTGGGAGTATGTTGAGTCAGCGAATCCCACGATGCTTGCTGTTGGCATTAAGTTACTATTTTCAGATTGTTCTGTTAGACAGACAATACAGACTGTGTAACTCGCGTTAACTCCTCCCCTTCTAAGTGAGGATCGTCCACGATTCTTTCAGTTACCTTTTTTACCAAGACATCTATTGCCCTTTTAGCAGCATGTTTTTTGTATGTTATAAAGGCAAACCAAAACAATATTAGGATAATGAGTGTCGTTATTATAACCATGAAAACCATTGTTTTCGAGTTTACATCTTCTTGAAGAGCGCCAATATAATTAACATTTTCTACATTCATTTCCTGAAGGTAGTTTAGGCTCAAAGTGTCTAAATGACCCAAAAGATTGATTTGCTGTGCTGTTGGAGTTAAAGGTGTTCGAGAAAAAGCGTTGTTTCGGTTGCGGTATTCAGTACCACCCGAATATACCGGCTGTGATATTGTTAATAATAACAATGCCATCGTCAATTTCATTAATGCCCTTATTATGGTTGGCGGTAGTTGAGCAATTCGCCACTGATCCCATAATGAGCTGTTGCCCACAAGTGGTAGTTTTTAGTGTTTTGCAAAATGTAGCAAACGTAGATTTCTCGCATTTCACTGCATACGCTTTATTTCCGCATTCGGCAGCGATATTGGTTTCTCCAAAATGTAGTACTCGTCCTTGGTGCGATACGGCGAATAAGCTAATTTTCTTACAAACTATCTTAGGTATAGGATATTTTATAACAAAATATAAATTGTCACTATTTTGCAAAACCTTAATTTTAGACATTCCTAATATTTCTATTATAGTTACGTTGGTAGAGTACTCATCAATAAGTGTGTTTAGATCATTATTGTCTAATAAAACAGGACTAATTAAATTAAGTTTGGCTAACGTTATAGAAATTGTGACAGCTTGTAACTCGAGAGTTATTATTCTATTTCGTGCTAATATTATTTCGAATAAGTGACCTGTATCTATTTTTTCTTTTTTAGTTGTAGCAATGATTTGATTAATTTTTTCTGTTATTTCTAGTATCTTTTGCTGAATATGGGTATTTATTCTATACTGTTTGTTGTTAGAGTCAACCAGCATATCCTGTCTCATCTGTAGTCTCTGGAAGTCATCAAAGTCTGGGGTACCGGCGATAATTTTAAGTGTCGTACCTAAAAAGTTTAAACTTCTTGTTTGACGGTGGTGAACGTTAACAGTTCGCAGTAGTGTTTCGATGTGCACTATGTCAGAATCTATTATCTTCCTCATATGAGACTGGGGAAAAAGGTTTGTGAGGTTTTTCGTATCCTCGTCCATTATTGAATACATCGTCAAGTTGGTGTAGTGAGTTAAGTAGCCGTAATGCTCCCACACGACTGCGTCGCCGTCTAGGATAGGAATGTAATTGGCGTTCGTGTAGTGCGTGAGTTTTTCCGATAAAGTTGTCGACGAAAGGAATGCTATTAATATAAATCTGCAATTAAAGAGTGACATTAATTGTATTAATGTGTTAGGGTGGTCGAAGATTGTCCTTATGTACCCTGCTACCCTTTATAAGAACGGTGGTGCCTAGGTCCTGTTCAACTAATTCTTCTGTATAAAGTGTGCTCAGTTTATTGCCTAGCCTTCGGTTAACCTTTACTAAGACCTTGTCACCAGCGTTATATGTCATATTCTGACGACATTTATTATGATATGAAAGGTCATTGGCCTGTACCTTTTCTATGCGATTTCGAATTGATTCCGTAATATTGCCTGAGCCAGAATAAAGGATATCTATTGGTTTTTTGTTGGTAGTTGAATGAATTGACTTATTGTATTCTATAGTGGCTAATAAAATCAAATCAACAGTGCCATTCAGATTTCTTTCGAGTTTCAAGCACCTAGCTATTTCAGACAAAGTACTGTGAAAACGCTCGACTTGACCGTTTGATGTACTATGGAGTGGAGGAGCGTTTACAATTTTCACATTGTTGTATTCTAATAGTATTGATTTTATGGTATTTGAGTTCAGTGACTTTTCATTGTCACAGTATACTGTTTTAACGTTTGGAAAAATGTTTATTAGTTGTAAGATAGGTGGTTTTACGTCTATGATGGTTCTAGATGCAATATTCTGCACCATAGCAAATTTTGAAAATTTGTCAACGCATGTTAGAAAATATTTCTGATCTGTTGAAAAAATATCGACGTGCAATATTTCTCCGATGCTACCTGGCACTGGCGTAGCTGCAATAACATGTTTTATTGGATGTCGTTCGTATTTCGATTTTGAACAAATTCGACAATTTGATGCTACTTCTTTTGCTTTTTTAACCATTTTTGGGAAAAAATAGTCAGTCAAGATCTGCTTCACATTTTCTTGTGCTGCTCTATGAGCTCGGTTGTGCTCGGCAACTATTATTTCGGTTTGGTCACCTTCGTTGTAGATATCTGTAACCATTTTTTCTGTGTGACGGAATAACTTCTTCCAGCGTTTTTAATAATGACTCTATACTACAGAATGAAATTATATGCCTGCTTTTTGATCCAAATATTATAAAGGACCGCTTTGATAAGCTTTCGCTCTCTTGAAGTATTATCTGATTTCGGAAGCAATTGACTGGTTTATCCACCGTTTCGATGGTGTAGGTCAGTGACTCTTCGCTGTGCATAGGGGCACAGTCAGAGTGTGCTTCCATTTCAACCTCTACCATATTCATGTGCTGCCTTGATAATGCGTCGGCGACATGATTTTCTTTACCTGGTTTAGAAAAGATTTTTGGGTTGAAACTCTCTATGAGTGACTTCCAGCGCTTAATTTTAGCATTTAGATTTTTATCCGAAACTGCGAATGTTAGAGGTTGGTGGTCTGTATAAATGTTCAAATGGTTTACACCATATAGATAATTTCTCAAACTGTTAAGTGCCCACACTATTGCTAAGAGTTCTCGTTCATTAGTTGCTAAATGTTCTTCTTTTTCTCTAAGTGTTCTCGATATCATGGTTATTGGTTTCTTTTCCTGTGAAAGCACAACTCCTAAACCCCTTGAGGAAGCATCGGTTGTCAAATCAAACAGTTTAGTGAAATCTGGATACGTTAACGTGACATCCTCTGATGACAGAATTTCTTTAAGTTTGTTAAAGGCGTCTTCACCTTCTGGTGTTAATTCCACTTTAATTTTTTTCGATTGGGTGGCACTTACTTTGCCATTGTCCCCTTTTAGCATGTCTGTCAATGGTTTTGCTATGCTGGCAAAGTCTTTGATAAAACATCTATAATAGCATGCTAATCCCAAAAACGAACGAAGTCCGCGAAGTGTGGTCGGTTGTTCATAGCATTTTATGCCGTTGACTTTTTCAGGACTTGTTTTTATACCATTTCTTGATACGGCAAAGCCTAAATATTCTACTTCTTCTTTGAAAAACTTTGATTTTTCTACTGATACTCGCATATTAGCTTCGTAGAGATTACGTAACACCCATTCAATGTCCCTTACGTGATCTTCGGCTGTTTTTGAGTAGATGATAACGTCATCGACGTAAACGTGACATGTTTTGCCAATTTGGTCCCTTAGAACATCATCGATTGCTCTTTGAAATATACTCGGGGCGTTTTTAAGCCCAAGAGGCAAGCGGCAGAATCCATACTTGCCATTATTTACAGAGAAGGCGGTTTTTTCCCTGTCCCTTTCTGCTAACTCAATCTGGTGGAAACCAGACTTCAAATCAAGTGTGGTAAAGTATTCAGCACCCTTTAAATTTGACAATATCACCATTGCACTTGGCATCGGATACTTGTCCTCGATTGTGATCTCGTTCAGTTTTCTGAAGTCAATCACCAAACGTTTCTTTTTATTCCCTGCCTCATCTATTCCTTTTTTATCAACAACCCAAATCGGGTTATTGTAGGGGGACCTTGAAGGACGAATGATGCCATTGGCAAGAAGGTCAGCTACTTCTTTGTTTACGAAGTCTGCTACGCCCATAGGATATGGGTAGAGCTTGGAGTAAACTGTTAGCAATAATATTTGTATTGAAAGGCAAAGACTCGTTAGAATCTGCAAAGGCCTTCTTTTTATTAGTTATCATTTTAGAAAACAGATTTCGGACAGAAGAAGGAATCTCTTCCCTTCTTACATTAATAAAATTAACATTTTTGCATTCATGGAACAACAGGTTTTCGTTTCCAAAATCATGTCGTATTATTCCATTGCTCAAGTCTATTTGTGCATTTACCTGGTTTAATAGATCTAATCCAATTATACCATCAAAAGTGGATATATTAGGTAAAATAAAAAAAAACTGTAATTACACCGAACATTTTAATTCTGCACTTTTGCCTTACAGGACTATTGCCATGTAAAGACTTTACTAAAAATGGTCTAGATGCGGGAATGATATTTTTTAATTCGGGTATTGGTTTGATATAATTTTTTGATGCTCCTGTGTCTACCAGTAGTTTTATTTTTCTCCCATGATTCCCTACTCCACGCTCAATCCACGGGAGAAGGGATTTACCACTAAAAAATTCAATTGTTCCTCCTCGAGGTCTTCAATTTCAGCCTCAGCTCCTTGATTATAAAGTGTCTCGTCATCCTCTTGTTGATTTAAAGTATTAATTCGTTGCATCTTTCGTCCAGTAACCCTATCGGAATCTGCCTGTCGTTTTTGTTGATGGTTACTATTAAACCCCTGTCTAAATTTAGTTCGGTACTGCTGTTGTCCTTACAATGTTCTCTGCGATGGCTCTGTACGCCAATTTATGTTTTGCCGTAATCTTGACACAGAGGGATCTATATCCATAGGTGTCACCGGCTCCTGCCTGTCATTTCTATTTTGATTTGATCTATATTGTTTGTTTGGGAAGTGAGGGTTTTTTTGTTGATGTTCTATCTTTTTCTCTGCGTTAATACTTTTTCTAATTATATTTGGATCTTCAATGGATGTTGCAAAATTTGAAGCGAATAAATATCTATCTCTATTTGATTCTACCTCTTGTGCTAATGCTAATGCACTAGGTAGGTCACTAGGTCGGGAAGCAAATAGTATGTCGCATAACGGCCTTTTTAGACCTGATATGAAAATTCGTAAAGCATCTGCCCTATATTTTTCGCAAATGGAATCGGCTATTGGACCTTCATGAGTCATTATAGTCTTATTTGTGAGGAGAGTCAATTTCTTCTCAACCTCATCGAAGTATTGGATCACATCGAAGTATTGTCTTAAAGTGGAAAGTTGCTGTTCAATTAAATATATCGGACGTTTGTCCGCATATGTAAAATCTAATCTAGCTATTATAGCATCGAAATTTAACACTGTATTAAATGATGCTAAAACTGCATCAGCCGAGCCTTTAACTTTATTTCTAATTATTCCAACTGCTTAGAAATGTCTCGCGCTGCCTTGGTATGTTTTAAATACCTCATATGCCGTATGGGCGGCCTGTCGCCAGGACACATAGGAACTTATTTGCCCATCAAATTCTGGTAATGATTTTACCAGATCAAGGGGCTCCTCACACTTCACGTGGGGTAATATTCTTACTGTTTGTGGAGTTTTTCCAGTGGTCAGAGTGGTCATTTGGTCCGTCAATCGTTGTAGTTTAAGGTCAAATGATTGTTGTTGTTGTTGAAGTGCGCCAGTCATGGCAGCCTGTATTAAGGCCGTTAATTGATTTGCGTCCATTATATTTCGTCGAAAAGTTTGTAAATTACTAATTTTTTCAATCAAATCTTCTAAATTGTCGTTATGGCTCATTAAAACGTCGTTTACATAAAATCGAATAACAACACTGTTACAATTTTTTTAAAGCTATTTGGTTTTTTTATAAATTTATTTCAAGTTATTTAATTTAATTTATAATAACCTCAAAAATATTTAAATGCTTTTGCACACTTTAATTTTAGCTTTGAATTTTTTTGAGCACTCTACTTACAATTTTAATGCTGCGTGGTCCATTGTATTTATTTAGATTTAGTGGATAATTCTCCGTCCTTCTACGATTCTGCCAGTCCAACGTTGGGCGTCAATTATTCTATTTGAAGTGCTCTTTATTGAGTCTCTTTTAAAACTAAAGATACAATTCACTTACAACTACGCTGCCGTCGCTGCACTCGCTGTAGTTACCTGTCGTAGCCGTTGGGAGTATGTTGAGTCAGCGAATCCCACGATGCTTGCTGTTGGCATTAAGTTACTATTTTCAGATTGTTCTTTTAGACAGACAATACAGACTGTGTAACTTGACTGCCAGCGTTTCGCGTTAACTTATACAAATTAGGTGAAAATGTAATCAAGTTCGGACGGGCCATACACTGAGTTCTCGCGTCTAGTCAGCTGTGACTTATAAATCGTTTGTGATAAAATTAAGCATAATTGACTTACTAAGCAGTACATATCGGGTGTGATTTTTACTAAAATTAATATAAAAAAGAACAATTAAAGCTTAAATAAGCATAGCGGATTCTGTTTGCAAATTAGGAGATTGGTTTTGTTTTATTTGTGGACATTTTACGCACCTTCAAAGCAGAAGAAAGATATTCCCTACAATTGAAGAACCATATTTTCTTTTCATTGGAATACGATTTTTATGTGAAGCTTGGATACCAAAAACTGTATGTACTACTTGCGAATGTGGTCTTTTGACCTGGTACAAAGGCGGTACTAAAGCGCTGCTATTTTCTGCGCAAAGGCACTACGCGATAATGACATACAAAGCAACAAATAATGACATTTTACCAGAAGTGCGCTGTGAAGGTGTCTCAACCGCCTACACATACATTTTCGTCCAATATGACTTACGCCAATACAGAAATAACAGCGGAGGTTGAAAACATATCAGATATAAGTTACTTGCCTCCTAATTTGATAGACCAAGCTTATTTTGAAGATCTTGTAAGAGATTTAGGACTAACAAAAGAGAAAGCTGAAATATTATGTTCCAGATTGAAAAACAGGAATTTGATAAAAGCCGATGTAAAAGATACATCGCCAAGAAAAAGACACGCCGATTTGGAAAGTTATTTTAAAAAATCAGAAGAACTTCAAATCTCTTAAATAAAATTGAATACTATAAATATAAATGGGAAATATGCGCAGACTTTAAAATGATTGCAATATTGACTGGAATGCAAACAGGATACACAAAATATATGTGCTTTCATTGTAAATGGGATTCACGTGCTACCAGCAGCCATTATCATATTACATATTTCGAAGAACGTAAAGAAAATATTATTGGTGACTTAAATGTAATCCATGAATCTCTTGTCATACTTCCTGCATATTAAGTTGGGCGTGGTGAAAAATTTTATTAAAATCTTAAATACACAAGGATATGCTTTCAAACGCATTCAAACCATTTTCCCCAGATTATCTGCAGCAAAATTAAAAGAAGGTAAAATACGGTTTTAAGAAATAATTTATTTCATTTAATGTAAACTACCTTTTCTAGGAATGCTCGTTGGACCCGATATAAGAAAATTATTACAAGATGAAGAATTTTATGGTCATCTGTCGGATATGCAAAAGACAGCATTTGAATTTATGCAGCTGGTTATATCAGAATTCCTTGGAAACTCAAAAGCACAAAACTATGCAGAAAATATTGAAAGCATGCTAATCGGTTTTAACCATATTGGCGTTAAGATGTCACTAAAGCTGCATTTCTGCACTCTCATCTCAATTATCAATCAATCAATCATCTCATTAAAGGTATTGGAAGAAAGATAAAGGGAAATCCCAAACTGTAATGCTTGCTGAATACGTATGGGGCTTGTACAGAAACCTTGACACATCGGAACATCCACCAATCTTTAATCAATTGTCCTACTACTGCTGAAGCAAAAAAATAAATATGTACATACTATAATAAACCACTATTAGAACAAAATTATAATTTTTTTATCAATCGTAAAGAGCTTTATTTACAACAATGGTGTCTTTGGTGACCCCCACTGAAATTGTCCGCCAAACATTTTCGTAGAATATTTTAATCCTTAAATGTCCTTTTTTAAAGGATATTTTTTGATTTTATCGAAAAAAGGGTCAAATTGACCTATAAAGAAACAAGTTAGAGGGTTAAGATCTTCCACAAAAATAATCCTCATACAATTCTGACCTTAAGAATTCTCTCAGGCATTAACTTACAACATTTTTTTCATATAGTATAATGCTCCCTTCGACCAAAAAATGAAAACTTTGACCCACTGTAAAAAAAAACTCAGACGTGCTGTACCATAAGTTTGTTCTACAAAAATGATCTACTCAACATACCCTTTCAGAATTATAGGGTCGCTATTCTGTTCCAAAAATGCTGTTGGACAGTGATATTAAATCCATTTACAACGTTAATATAATATAATATAATATATATAAAACATATACGCGTTTCTATTAACATAAAAAAACACCTTTAACATTTCAAACGACAAGTAAAAATAAGACTAATTTTCTGTACCATCACACAAAGTTTAATTGCAGTTCAAATACCCTTGGCGAGAGTGGAAGTAAGATCAAACTAAAAAAATCTTTCAATAACAGAAATTTAAAAAACTCGACTCTCAAGCACAGCATTTACAAAAGTATACACGTATGTATATCAATAGCGGCCACCTGTACAAAAATACTTTTGACGATGGCAAAGCACGTTTAAAATCTGTAATTTTAAATACATAAAAAATAATAATTAACCTTTTGATGCCTCACGTAAAGCCGAAAAAGTGAGCAACTCGACTGTGTAGCGTTTCATCCAGGCATGAAAAATGTCACGAGCATATTTTCAGCAATTAATACAAAGCAGTAATAACAAACGTGAATATTTTTCGCAAAGCAAATTTATTTCAAACACAGCCCAAATTTTTGTATAAGAAGAAACGAGAGAAACTTTTAAAAAAGAAAATTTTAAACATACGCCTTGAGTGAAACTTTATTAGCTGGCAAATAATTTTTTGCATATAATACTATCCAGTACTATTTCGCTATCTTTAATAATATCTAACAAACATCTCGTACATTGGAAATATTAAATATAGACCCTCCTTGCGCACTTCATTAAAAATGTAGTTTTTTTAAACATTTTGCTAGCGACAATATCTTATTTTCAAGTCAGTATAATTTAACAAAAGTACTTTCAATTCTCGCATCTTTAGAACAATTACGTTCTTCCTGACTTTTATTGTTATATCCTCGCCATCAAAAAATTTCAGAAATCATTGCCGTCAATCAAAAAAAAAGAATAAATATGCATAAAGATTTATGATTTTAAGCAAATAATACGAAAGAAGTAGTAGCCGCCAATATCGGTGCAAATTTACATAATTATGGGTTGTAAATGGAAATCAACAGTCACTTGGTTAGGCAACTTGCAGTAAGTCAGAACAATGCACGCAGGTAAACAGTCTACAGTCAACTGAAATTTCGTTAATACGCTTTGGGAAACTTATAAAATCAAGCGACACATTACAGAACCGGAAATAACAAAACAACAAAAAAATCGTTTTTTTTATGCTGAACTTGTAGTATGGAGGTGGTACAAATTTTGAAGTCAGCAAAACGCGTTCATATAAGCACAGAATGACAAACTATATAAAAACGGAAATTACTATAGCTTTCCAACTTTACTATAGGTTAGGTTAGGTTACTCTGGCAGGCTACAACGCCACACATAGACCAGTTTTGGTCCTTTGTAAAACCAGTTGGAGTGCCGTCACTTGCTTAATGAGGAGTAGCCATCCTTTAGGATGCCAACGCTTGTTGCGAATTTCAAAAGGCTTTGTGGCTTTATCAACGAAATCTCTTCCAGATTAACGTACTGTGCAGAACCCAAATGCTGAAGCCGTTGTCTTGATAATGCAGGACATTCACAGAAGAGGTGCTCCATTGTTTCTCTAGTGCCTTGCTCTTGACATTTCCTGCAGTTTTCACGATCTATCAGCCCCATCTTGTAGGCATGCGCCGCCACAAGATAGTGAGTATGCCGATCATATTCCTACATTTGCTTCTATCGAGTGCCAATAGAAATTTCGTGTACTTCTTATCTACCGCCTTGCACATAACTTTTGCGGTTTTGCACCCCGGTATATTCTTCCAGCGCGCTTTGAACTTTTTTAGCAAGTTTCTGTCTAGATCATCATATAGACAGTGTTTAGGTCTATCAACGTTCATTATATTTTCGGATGACAGTTTTACGCCTCGTTTGGCAATCTCGGCCACTATCTCGTTACCTTCTATGCCCTTGTGGCCTGGCACCCAGTAAAATTGAAGTCGCCTATTTCTGGCGACATCATCCACTGCTGTCCTACCACTTAAGACACTTTTGGCCGATATGCTGAAGGATGATAGGATAGGATGATGAAGGATATTGCCTTCTCCACTTCACCTTTCTCGAGCGTGTTTACGTTGCTGTCTGCGGGGTGGCGCTTCTTGAGGCGAAGGAACACGCTCCCAACGCCCCACGCCATCTTCCCGAATCTTGCGTACAGAATATCGTCCGCCGCCTTATTGATCTGGAGGATGTAGCTTTGGCCTCCATCTTCATTTGAAGATTTTGCCACGCTCAACACCCTCCAGTCGCTAGTCGGCACGTCCAGATTCCGGGTCCACCACGCGAGGTATAATTACCTTCGCCTTGCGCACCGATGGAATATCATTGTGGTCCACCACCTCCAGTCTCCCACTCTCCCATAGGCTAGGAAGCGTTTTTACTGCTTCCTTTACCCATGTAAGCAACGGGTCATCCTTACACTACAGGATTTCAACTCCGCTTAGCCACCCAGCTCCATCAAATGTGGGCATGGGCGCGCTTGGCTGAGCATCCATCCTCACGAAGAGGGCTTCCAATAGCTTCATTTCCACTATTTTCCACCGCTCCTGTGACATCTGCCCCAGCGGGTTACTACGGTCAATGAGTGCCACGATCAGATGTCGTTTCGCAATCTTACTGGCCGCCGCTGCTTTGGACGTCGTTCGTCAGTCATCCGCGTTCCTGACTTGCTGCTTTTCAACAGCGTCCATACACTTCCTCTTTTTCGGTGGTGCCTTTGGTTCGCTCTCCGTCGAACGCTGCCTCTTTTCAGCTATTTGCTCCTCAATCCGATTAGCAAATGCTGGATCCGAGGCATTGTACCAGTTCCGTGTTGCGAAATGAGCACGGCCGGTCTTCACCTCCTCCCTGGCCCAAGCCAACCGTTGCACCCCATCTTCCTTCATGTTGGACTTACCCTCGAGTCGGTTACATATTCCGACCGCCGCCTTGTATCTGGCCTTAGCTTTCATCTCCTCCTTGTTAGGCTTCTTCCGGGGCCCTCTCTTGTTACCAGAGTTGGTACCCACGGTCGACAGCTCAGGAGAACGAAGAAGCTCTTCTTCCTTTTCAGCGTTGATGCTTACGGCGCTTTCTTGGTCCGAGTCTTCGAGGACTGTGGCACCAGTGCGCTGTAAAGTTGGTTTGGCACTAGTATTGCAACCACTGCAACCTGCTCCCGTTGCAGTGGAGGTGTGGCCGCTGGCGACACAGCTCTCGCTGTGCCTGCCGGTGGTAGCAGCCTCATCTCTTCCCATCTATAGCTTGGAAAGAAACAGAGATTTGCACAATTAGTTGGCAGTAGCACAAAAGCAACTACGATTAAAACCAGCATTACGAAAGTAATGGCAGCACCAGTCGGTCCGAAATACGTGACACAAATGCCGCATAACTCACCAGTCAAATGTCAAAACGTCAACTTGAATCAATTCAATTCAACCCGCTGGCTGCTTTTCAATTATGAGTATTTCTTGAGGACTTATATTTAGTCTTTTAATAAATCTGCTTTCTTTTCCTTTATATTGTAGTCCTATGCCATTTGACTTTTTGATCGGCATTGTACACATTTCCTTTGGACAACAATGAACATCCGCTTTGCTTTAAGCCTTATATTTACATGTAGGAGGGATGGGAGTAGATAGGTTGGGGAAAGCGAGCATTAGTTTTAACTCGTGGCTTGTATATGATGTTTTGGCATACATATATATACACTTATTTACATATGTCACCGACAGTTTACGACTAGAGATTCGTTGGGTGATTCTCGAGCAGAGCGGTTGTTGCTTAGCTCCATTACATATTGAAAGCATTTATGTATTCAACATATAATTATAATAAAATAGTTTAAGTAAATAAAGTGTGTGCGAGTTATTTATTTCATTCATTCGGACATTCTTGGCATCTCAGAAGTGGAAATAGAAATCGCAATATACGAATTTGTGGAAAAACCACGCATGTGCAAATTAGTTTGTGAACGACAAAAATACACAAAAGCACCGACGTCACCAGCGAACAAACGAAGAGAAAAACCACCAACGGCAGTGAGAATTCATCGGAATCAACGAGTACTGCAAACATCTCAATGCTAAAGGAGAAACGTAAATTCTCAACGAGCAAAGAGTAAACGTAAAGTAGCGCAAACGGCTCTAAACGTTTAAAGAGAGCATCGCAAAGAGAGGCAGCAGAGAGTTGTCCACGGCGAGTAACGCGCAAAGTAAACGAAAGAAATCCCAACGAATAAAAAGGGTAAACGTATTAAGTGTCAGCATTGGTTGCAACGGACACAACGAGTAAAGCAATTAAGCTACGGAAAGCAAAAACAAAAAGGATACAAATTCTTCAATTTGTAACAACGCGAAGAGCAACTGCCAACTGTTCCGGCCAACGTAAGTAATAATGATATTCCATCTAATGATACAATTGATGGTGAGGCGGCAACGCAAATGACACCATCAGAACGTGAAGGTGAAGGATCAACGACACCAACAGGGCTATCACCAGTGATAACCACGACACAATGTGAATGAAAACGAAGTGAACTACACAATATTATTGGATTATTACCTGATTTTGATCCATTAAAAGGAACGTTAACTTCGGAGCAATTTATTGAAAAGGTAACGCAACTACAACAGGCATATGGTTGGTGTGAGCAAGAAATTTTGTTAGCAGCTCAGTCCAAGTTAAAAGGCGTAGCCAAAGAATGGCTTGACGCACAAAATGTGTTCCAACGATGGTCTGTTTTCGTAGAAGCATTCCACCATGATTTTCCATTTACAATGTGCGCAGCAGAAGTACACACCGAAATGTCGAAGCGCAAACGACGTATAAATGAAACATTTACACAATATTATTTTACAATGTTAAATATTGGTAGACGAGGTAAGATTGACGAAGGATCAATAAATGCGTATATTATTGGGGGGTTGAACGATAGTAATTTAACACGAACCCTTATGGCAATGAGATTTCCAACGTGCAATGATCTGTTACGATCACTTGAAGGTTTGTCAAATTTACCATGGGTACCAAAGGGTATAGAGAGTCATAAGAATTTTAACGATTATTCTGCTCAAAATACCAATACGGGCAAGAATTCGCCAAAATGTTTTAATTGTAATGAATATGGGCACATCGCAGCAAAGTGCTCAAAGCCACAACGCAAAGCCAGGTGCAGTAAATGCAACAAGATAGGACACGAGTCAAAGTCTTGTCGCTCCGACAAGACAACAGTGGCTAAAGTCTTAAGTGAGAATACATATCCACCACTAATGTCAAACGTGGAAATGAACGGTCAGCCATACTTAGCTTTTATTGATACGGGAAGCGATACGTCACTCATAACTGAATCAAAAGTTCCAGCCAATGTTGTAAAGAAGGCTTCTGTTAAGAGGTTAGAAGGTTTTGGGGGTGCAACAGTTCATAGCAAGGATTATATCGACGTTGAATTAAATATAGATGGCTGCAAAATAAATATGAAACTACAAGTAGTACCTGACGAATTTATGCCGTACGACATCTTTATTGGAAGAGATGTTTTATGTCAGAGAGATTGTACTCGCTCGCTGCAGTGACGAGGATAAAACAAAAAATATGAATTTTTTAAATATTATGAATATTTGCTTCATATATATATTTTTTCGTTGTATCATTTTTTATTTTATTTTTGCATTGTAACATTGTTTTCATTACTTTGTCAGTATTATCTTCGATGGGTGCCTGAAATTTCTTTTGTTCAAAAGTTTTAGTATAATTAAATTATTGCGAAATTTTATTTTCTCTGTTTTATTATTTTATTTTATTTTCAATCAATCGTGGCTCCGATTTTATTTAAGAAATTAATTTAAATTAAAATATTGCTAAATTGTGAATTTCTTAAAAATGTTCCTGTATACTCAACAAATATATATTATGAAAGTGTTTTATTATTTTAAGTTATTACCCACTTCTTAGTTACTAAAATGTTGTTATTATTATAAATGGCAGCCCGCATATATGAGATGGTTGTTACTACTAACATGTGGTTGGTTATTTTTCACTGGGCAGGACTGGGCTCATATATTAATTGCATAGAGGCAGCTCCTTTTCGTGCTATCGAAGGCAGTAGTGTATTTGTTCTTTTCACGGGTCTTTTTCAAGATTTGACGCATGGTGAATATCTGATTCATGTTGGATTTTCCAGTTCTGAAGCCACACTGATAAGGTCCAACCAGTTAGTTGACGGTGTGCTTTAGTCTTTCACACAATACGCTCGACAAGGCCTTATATGTGATATTGATGAAACTTATCCCACGGTAAGTGGCACAAAGTGTGTGGTCTCCCTTTCTATGGATTGGGCAGAGCACCAGATTCCAATCATCAGACATGCTTTCGTCCGATCATATTCTACAAAGAAGCTGATGCATTCACCTTATCAGTTGAAATTATTTATTTTTGTTTTCTAATATTTATATTAAAAAGTTTTTATTTTAGTTTTTGTTTTGGATGGAGAAAATGCTTGTCTCTTTTTTAGTTTACCCTAAGTAACTTGTAATTTTTTTTTCACCGTTTTTTATATTTATTTATATTATTAAATTTACACAATAATTGGTTTGTAATTTTTAAAATCATAGTTGTTGCCCGTAATTCGTATGGGTGCAATCAATTGGCAGTTTCAAAAACATACATTTATGCTTTTTTTTGGTTGAACTTTTCTCCACTTTTGGATATTACTTTTTTATTTACACTTCAGTATACCCTTTGGGGCAAGGTTTTACGTACAGAGTTTATTAATTTTTCGTTTTTAAATAATCTTTACTGATTATTTTTTTTATGGTCCAGTAGGGACTGAGGGTCCTGGGTATCACAACCCACCACGTGTAAGTCCCGAACACGACTGCCACGTTTATCAGTATTTAACTTTCTTTTATACATTATTGTTTTTAAAGTAAAGTACAAAGATTCTGCTTATATTCTAAGAAATGTTTCTTGAGTTCATTAATTTTTTTTTTTTGGCTTAAACATCTCAAGCGTTTGTGCTCTGCTTTTTCTATTTCTTATCTTCTCTACAAAGCCTTTTGCGGCATTATTTTTAACATAATATGACACTTGCTTTGACCGCAGCTTGTGTAGCACAATATTTTTGGGCATTACTCTTCCAAAAAGTTGCTATTCTAATTTTTTTTCTATCTGCCTCATACTTTGGACAATGGAATAATACGTGCTCGACATTTTCTTTTTTACTTCCATGTGATGAACAACAAGATGAACTACTGCGTCATTGTGGCCATATTTATGAAGATATTCCCCGCAGCAGCCGTGACCACTTAGGTATTGTTTTAAAGTGACCCAGGTTTCAACATATTTGATCATCCGGAGTTCTGTTCTTTGTACTTAACAGTGACCTAGCTACCATCTTTTGGCATATCATTTCTTTTTTCTAGAGTGGGGGTCGCATCTAGAATTTTTCTATACCCCTTTGAGGCCTCGTTTGACTGTTTTACTTCGTTTGATCTTTTGCTCTTCTTTGGTGGGGTTTTCCTGGTAGTTTGTTTTTCTTCAAGGATCCTCTTTGGGGTGGCTCTGCTGCAGATTTAGGGTTTGACCATCTATCTTTGCATTCGTATTTTGCAACCTCGAAATAGTGATTATAAGTACCCTCATGGTATTACTTATTGAGCGTTGTGGTGGATTCATCAAATCTCCTAGATTGTTTATACTGTCTCCTTTGCCATATAATCTCTACTATTTTGACTTACAGGACTTACTAGTCTTTCCATAAAAGGAGTATTTTCTTGTGTTCGCGCTAACCTGTATCCTCGTTTAAAAGGGTCTACAGTGTTTCATTGCTGTTATGTGATGTCGACGGCCGAGAGTCTGCTTGCTCTCTCCCTAAAACCGCCAACACTGGGCTTTTTACACCTTGCACTGTAACTTTACATCTTTTTGTTTTACAGGATCCTATCCATACTCCTAACCTGGAGACAGACACTGCCAGTAAGCCACTCAATCGTAGTCACTCGCTTCTGGGATTTTATTTTATGGGCGGTATCGGTTCATTCCATCACAGGACTTCGTCGGGCATGTATAGCCTTTTAAGCTACACTCTCCATATCTGTTGCTTTTGCCGCTGACTGCTTATTGAGTATTCGCAGCCAAGCTACATTTCTGGAGCCGTTAAGGTATCCGCCACCTGCTGAAACCCACAGGAGTCCAAGCTAGCCATGTGTTGATGTGCGAATAACATATTGGACACATTTGTCTATTACAAATTACAATATGTTGTTGGTGGTATTCTTCTTCTTGACTGGCGTAAACACTGCTTAAGCGGTTATAGCCGAGTCCACAACAGGGCGTCATTTAATCCTCGATTTGGCAGTTTGGGGCCAATTTGTAATACCAACTGAGTGGAGGTCTTCTTCGGCTTTCACCAGCGGGTACTGGTTGTGGTATTAACTTGCACAAATTCTACTTTGAATTCTTGTTATTGAAAAATGGCGACTACCCATCAAACTGCAGCGTGATAATACTAAATAAAATTTTTTATTATATTCGAACACCATGAAAATATGTATGTCGATACAAATATAAGAAATTTGCATACTTTCAGGCAAATAAATAGAGTTTTACGCTTGTTCTACTCACACTGCTACGACGCGGCTACGAAATATTTCTACACCGTCTATGACATGAGAAGTATCGAGTCTGCCAAAATTGCGGCCACAAACCAGTTAACGCGCACATTATTTTGTTTAGCATACTTTTTGGCGCAACTCTTTTCAACTTCTAGCAATCACATACTGTCAGGCCTTTATTGATATATGCGCTGCTTTGTTGAACTTTGAACGCATTTTGAGCACACAAGTAGAGTTGTGATTGTCTTTTGGTTTTTCGTTGGTGTAAAAACAAAGTAAATATCGCTTTGCCTGCTGTTAGGCGCCAATATGCCTGCCCACAGTTCTGCATAATACAGACATACATTCATACATTAGAACAAATCAGTTTACATTCCGCAATTGAATTTTTCTGCAATTGTCAGCTAGCTGCGGCCAAAAATGCTGATCCGCCCTGGGGAACTAGCTGACTCTCGTTATTTAGAATCATAAATTGAGAGCTTCAATTACTTTATATGAATTTGTTTTGGTGGAACTGCATAATACAGACATACATACATACAATAGAACAAAACAATTTACGTTCCGAATTTTTCTACAATTGTCAGCTAGCGGCGGTCAAAAAATGCTGATCCGTCCTGGGGAACTAGCTGACTCTCGTTATTTAGAATCATAAATTGAGAGCTTCAATTATTTAATATGTATTTGTTTTGGTGGATCCATTTAGGTATTGACTATATAGACAGATCTTACAGAGGCAGTTACTAGAAACTTCCAAAAAAACCATGCAAGAGTTATACAGCAGAAGAAAGCACCTACTAATGAATACACCTTCAATAGTGTATTGAATGCGCTTATTTTAACGAATTTGTAAAATAAAGAAGAGGCAAAATTAAAGTTCAATCAGTTATAAGGAAATAATTCAAGAATTATAGCATTCACTATACTACTATATTCGAAAAGCGCTGGAGAATTCCTTTAAGATGTCCATAAGCTTCTTTCGTCGTCGACTCATACGGCAAGCTTCTGTGTTTTTATCGCGTTTGAGCTGTTCAGCTGGGGATCGCTCTTTAGGCGCAAAAGTGCGCGCCATCTCGTGTTGATAGGGCAATATTTCCTCGACTTGCTCACGGGAGAGCTTTGAAATTTTCTTCATTAAATTTTTATCTCTCTTCGCTTTTAAGAGATCTTCTTCATCTTCATCTTCTGCATCTCGTTTGCGCTTCTTTCGTGACTCTTGTGTTGGGGAAGTTTTCACAGTAGGAGGTATAGTAGGTAATGTTTGCGGCACGTCTGGGGTTGACACAACCGTTGCCCCGCCAGGCAATACGGTTGGTGTCGTCTGTATCGCAAACAAGAAAAAAACCGGCATAAACCAGTTCCACCATGTTACTGTACTGGCAACTGGTTGCGGACAGCAATCCAAACATTTTGGTGCTGGTGCTGGTTCTACTATGTTTGGTTTTATTTCGTTGTAATCTTCCCAGGGTCTAAAATAACTTAAGGGTTTATAAACTTTGATAGTGTTTCGGTTAAAATACATTTTTACTCCGTTCATTTTGTTTATTTGTATATTCGATATGCGCTCTGTTGTTTTAGCTTCATCAATGATATCGAAACCGATTTTCCTTGCCTTTTATTGCCAGGCTCCTGAATTCTAGACACGAAAGCAAAGGTGTGATAAAACACAGGTTAGTCCCGTCAGTTTAAACCTTTCACAAACAAAATAAATATGCTATATAGCAGAGATTGTGAAGATAGGTTCGAGACGAGTGTACCGACTTAATAAAAACTATTATCGTATTTACGTAGCCCTCTATACCTTATTTTTTGAACAGACCTCGTATGCTTGTAAGTATTTAAAGTGCAGAATTACTTTTGATAATTGGAGATTAGAGAAGCATAGCAGATAAGAACTGTAAAGCGGTACCTTGAGTAAAAATTAAGATACCTGCTTGAAATCTGGTGCACCTGTACATTGGCGCTCTGAAGAAGTTGATTTTCTAATTTTAATTGCATTAAAATATTTTATTTCTATATTTCTCGTAACCAATTTGAGTCACACAATGACTTCCTTCCACGTCATTGCCTAGAATTTCAGTAAATTTATTTTTAGCGCCTAAAAGCAGACAAGAGATTATTTATGACACTGCTGCTGTAGAAACGCTGTAATGGAAGTGCAATAGCTGATTGCAATGGTTCATTTTTAGCTATTCAGGCGATGCATTTGCTCACAAATATAACGTTTAAAATATTCTAAAATGCCTGAAAAGGCCAGAATTGCATGCCGTAGCAAAGAAAGGGCAATTGCCGTCATGAATAAATAAATTTGTGATCACTAAGGCATAAATGTAAAAAAAAAATAAACTGTGAGCGCGTTGAGCTAGAAAGTAGTTGGCTACCTTGGCACCATGTTACACACAGTTTATGGCGCATTTAGCAAAATTCGTTATCCTTGATGCGCATGAATTCTTTTTGCTGCTTGGCATGCTTTTAATTATGCCAATAATAAACGTCACCATAAATTCCAATGCCAACTGAACAGCTGCAGTGTCGCAACGACTTGTAGAGCAAAATATGTACGAGTATAAGCGTGGTCCGTAACGAGGAAGAGCAGAATAAGAGAGCATAATGACATTTGAACTTAAGTGGCTTTTAGCTAAGTGTAAGAGCTGCCTTGCGGATGAAAATAAGAAACCGAAACTAAAAATATTATGGACATATGACCAGGTGAAAAGTCGGAAGAAGCTAATTCGAGACAAGCGGTGGCCAAAAGTGGCGTGGAGCATGCAATGTGTCTTGACACTTTCATTTTAGGGTTTGAGTGCAAAGGAAAGAGTTGTGTAATATACAAAGGCATCTTCGAGAACCCTTAGGTAGGGTTAGAGCTATGTGATAATGAAAATTCCTAATTTGTACGCTTTCTAAATGAACGTAAGTACAACGTGCCGCTACAAAAGGTAATTGAAATTTTTTGCATACCTGCAGGTGCGAAAGACGTTAAATACATCTTGTCACAACTTGCCATATCTACATTTTAGCAAAGTCGAGTGACAGTAAAAACTCATAAAAAATGAAAAAAAAATTAAAGCATTTGTAATTCTGTGAGGAGTTTTTCTTTTCACTGGTAAATTCTCAATTAGCTCTGTAGTCCTGCTTGGAAGGTATATTGCGTAATTCTTCTTGTTGTAAGATTTTGACACAATTGTTATAACTGCACAAGGGATGAATAATTTTCTATAGTAAAGATGTCAACTCCCCTCGAACTTATTTCACCAATATTATACTAATAAAAATCTGTAAAAAATATTCAATCAGCACCACTCAACCAACAAATTCATTCAATTGGTTGTGAGGCAAAGCCAACTTGGCAGCTAGTCAACCAACTGGCAAATCCTCACGCTTCACAAGTCTTACCAACGAGGAAGAGAAAATGCATTCAAAATATTTGCAATCTTGTCGCGTATTTTTGCTGGTATTTGTGCATCGCATTTTTATTATTCACACCAAATGCGAAAGCAAACAAATTTGTATAGAAATTTTATGGCGCAGCTGTTGTTGTTTGCAAGCATATTGCTACTAGTGGCGTCAAGCGGAAAATTGTTGTTGTTGTTGAACATGACAGTTGGTGTAGTTGTAGTCGTTTCTTTTATTTTTGTTATTCATAGTTGTTATTTTATTGTTGTTGTTTTTGTTACCGCTGACATATGTTTGTTCCGAAAAATTGTTCCAATCGCATATACATATATTCACAAATCTATAGAAGTAAAATGCATAGTAAATGTAGTGACAGCAATTTTGTGGAAATGTAAATAATTTTTTCTATTTGTTGTACTTTTACTTGTTTTACCCCTACCACTATTTATGTGGCACCCTTATAAGTGCGCTAAAATACATGGTGGTATAGTGCATGGATAGTAGCAACTTGCGCCCAAAAGTATGTTACAAGCATAAGCAATTTTTTTTAATTTCATATTTATTTCTAGAAATATCCTTCAAAACTCTGCATATTTCTCGGTTTGCAACAATAATATCTTGATTTTATGACATCTTCGTTCTTACTCCTCTCCTTACACGATCTATTATTATATAGTTTTGTTCACATAACGCTTGTTTGTAACACCCAAAACTAAACGAGTTTTATATACCAAAGTGATCGGGGTGAAGAGTGGAGTTCAAATCCGGATGTCTGTCTGTCCGTCCGTCTGTGCAACCTGTAACTTGAGTAAAAATTAAGATATTTTGATGAAACTTGGCACTCTTATTTCTTGGCACCATAGGAAGGTTGCTTTCGAAGATGGGTAAAATCGGACCACTATCACGCCCACAAAATGTGGGTCAAAAACCATTTCTCCGAAACTACTCGACCAATATCATTGAAATTTGGTTTGTAATATTTTCCTTGCATCCCAATGATGCTGGTGAAAGGCCAAATTCGTTCACAACCACGCGGACTTCCTATATACCTATAGAACTTTGAAGTCGATCTGAATCGTTTGCTTTACAATATATAAAGTAAGCACTAGTGAAGATATGGGTGCAGAACTTTGCATATATACTGCATTTATAGTGTCGCAGCCCCTGTCTAAAAATCGCCGAAATCGAACCATAGGTTTTCAAGGCCCCATATATCGAACATGAGGACCTCGGTGCTTCTAACCTAATATTAGGGTTTCCAACTTTCAATGGACTTTATACCATATATATCCCGAATATGTGTGTCAAATTGTGTATCATATAATATTAATGAAGTTAAATAAATTGCGAGAGTAGGAAATGTTCGGTAACAACCGAACTTAGCCCTTCCTTACTTGTTTTATTTTTGTATTTTTGGCTCTACGTGACGCCGATAAATGATTTGAATATAAAACTGATTTGCAATTTTGTTTGCAGTACAGGCACGCGTTGGACTATGAATGACTGGATGAGTAAGTGAATAACTTTGTATTTAGTTACAGTTTAGTAACAACTCTTCTTGTGATAAAGAAATTTTTGTTCTTCCAGTGAGTTTGAGTACCATCGTAACATTTTATATTTTATAAGGTGTCATGTGTACCATTTTTACTTGCACTTTTGCGCACTCATGCGATTTCTGCGACATTTTGCCTCCTTTGAAGTGCACCAACAAATAATTTATGAATTATGTAATTCGTAATTATGAGACGTCACCTACACTTGCAACGCATGCGCACAGGAAACAGTTGAGTTGTTGCCCGAAGAGTCTTATTAGAATTTATGCGTTGCTTTAAGCTTTAATTTTCATGAATGTGTAGAAAAAATATTTAAAATATTAACATGCCTTAATATAGATGCTGAGGTGTTAGCTTCTGATGATGTTAGCTTCTGACAACGTTTGCAAATTGAAAATTCAAACAAAAACATTCATATCATAAATACGCTGTTTATTGAGCATTGTATGGGGAGTATATGCAACTTTCAGATTTTCATTATAACCAAATTTTTATATAAGTGCATAGAGACGCAAACTAAATAATTGAATACTGTAAATTGCTGGTAATATCTTTTATCACAACATTTATACGACTTTCGAAAAGGAAAATGGAATTTTTAGTCGTGTAATAAGTATACTTATACGACTTCAATAGCTCATTAGCATAAACTTCTAACAATTGCTGTTGTTTTTGCTTTTATAAAATTGTAAATATTTGAATAGCAAAGGAGCAGGGAAAGCAAGAAAGCATTCCTCCAACTTATTATATGATTTCTTCCGCAAATTGAATCACGTTTTAGTGGCCATAAAATCAAAATTGACACTTGAAAGACATAAAATGACACAACAACAATTGCAACACTGCAAATACAGAAAATAACTAGGTAACTTTTGATTTTCCTACAACAACTAACACTGTTATAGCACAGGATACAGCATGAGTAGAAATCTCTAAAGATACAGACGACTATAAGATAAAGCAGAAAATAACATGTGGACACTATATTTAAATATAACAAAGTGTGCTGCAGCTAAGTGGGAGCTTCAAAGGCACGTAATGTAAATGTCAACAGCTTAACTTTAGAAGTGCTACACAGCAAGTTGTCAACTATGCTTTTGGGACCTTTGCCTGTAGCCCAAAGTGTTTGAATGTGCATATACTAAAGATGTAAAATCTGTGTTTTGAGTAATAGTGATTTACTCTGTAAACCAGTCATACATATCTGGTAGCTTCATAGTTGTTAAGACTTAAATTAAAAAAAAAACACAATTAAGATATAAAAGAAAATTAAGCAATATGCGTTTCAAATTTCAGAATTCAATCATTTTATTTCATTATCATATTCCTTGCCTTCTTCTTCCTAATGACGTGACATGTGTTTCAATTAATAATATAATTACAAGCGGAAGCGCTGTATTATTAAAATAAAATTTCTCGCCGTAACTAATTGGTTCCAGTTAATTTCCGATTAGTTGAATTTTCCTAATCCCGACTACAGTTATGCTTCCCAGTAAAAAAAAATTATCTCAATTAAATAAAATCTCACTTAGCAAATTAATTTGCACTTAAGTCAGTGAGCAGATATACGCAGTGCAGTAATGATCAGGCGATTGGCGGTGACGTAATAACAATTACGAAGACAACTAAAGTTTATGAAAGCTACACAAAAAAAGCAATACATACAAATTAAATTCGCCTATTGCTGCTTCTTGTATTTTAATTCAATCTGAATTACGCAGAAACTGCATTCAAATTTATCGTTGGTTGCCTAACAAGCACTATCTTTTGTATGCAAGCGCTGAGTAGAGAGACATTTGCAAGGACAAAGCAAGCAATTATCGCAGAACAACAGAGCGAACAACATCAGCAGACGCTTGACAAGTACTCTATAACTACGTTGGAGGATGCAAAAAGGCGTTGGCGTACACTGTTTGATTTGTGCAATGCGCTTTGTACTGAGCAAATATGTATATTTATATGCAACTTGGAGAGGTAGTGTGTATATGAGGGATAATCATGGAAATGTGTTGTTAAATTTCAAATGAAATGCTGGTGAATAGCTTGAACAAATAAAGCACATACTGCCCACACATTTTTGATAGCGTGACAGGCACAGACAGAAAAGATTTTCTGAGAATTTTGTGAACTCAACCTTCACATTTCAGATTCATTCTAGTAACAGATTATACATTATACACCCTAATGTGACTTAAGTTTTAGAGCACTTACGCTTTACTAAATAAAATGGTGAACTCTCATGCATATGAATATTGTCGTTTCTCTAGTTCAATTATCGAAACTATAATATGATTATTCAAAACAAGCTCATAGACTCGCTACCATACACCTAAAACGCATATAGTTAAAAGTTATGGCTAAGAATTAAGCTTATGTTTTAAAATTGTTTTCAAGAAAGTGAAACTTTTGAAGAACAAGTAAGGAAGGGCTAAGTTCGGATGTAACCGAACATTTTATACTCTCGCAATTTATTTATTTAACTTTATTTATATTATACATATAATACACAATTTGACCCACATATTCGTCATATATATTGTATAAAGTCCATTGAAAGTTGGAAACCATAATATTAGGTTAGGAGCACCGAGGTCCTCGTGTTCGATATATGGGCCTTAAAAACCTATGGTCCGATTTCGGCGATTTTTAGAATGGGGCTGCCACACTATAAACATAGTATTTGTGCAAAGTTCTGCACCGATATCTTCACTATTTATATATTGTAAAGTAACCGATTCAGATCGTCTTCAAAGTTCTGGTATATGGGAAGTAGGCGTGGTTGTGAAGCGATTTGGCCTATTTTCACAACATATTATTGGGATGTAAGGAAACTATTACAAACCAAGTTTCATTGAAATCGGTCGAGTAGTTCCTGAGATATGGTTTTTGACCCATAAGTGGGCGACGCCACGCCCATTTTCCATTTTGTAAAAAAATCTGAGTGCAGCTTCCATCTGCCAATTCTTATGTGAAATTTAGTGTTTTCACGAATTGCACTCTGTCCACGTTTCACGCATGTCAAGTTAATTAAAAGCTTTTCATTTTAATTAGTATATAATTTTAATATTCCACACAACTACTTCAAACTATCAATTTTCCATTTAATTCAGCATAATTGCATTTGCGCAAAAAGCTTGATGGGGAAAACTGCTACTGGGAACTATTTTTATTAGTTTTCGATGAATAAGAAATTTGCCTCGTATTTCTCACATCATAAATTTACGAGTATGTGTGTATATTATTTAGGATATGAAAATTATAGGAGCTCAAAATAATTATTTCTTGATGCATTAATTTTGTTTAAAAATTCTGTACAAATTTTTAATTACCACATTACAATTACATCAGTTTTTCTAAGATATTTTTTAATTGAAATTCAAATTTGGTTTAAGAAATAAATAAAATTTAAAATAATCTTATTAACTGAGAAATTACTAATTTAGCCTGTAATTGATGGTATGTGAAGTAACTCGGAAGATGTTGCTTTCTGATTCAGTTATTTGCATGGAATACCAAAACAAAAAAGCCCAAACAAAGGGTTATGGACAAATATAATATTTATTATTAAAGAAACTACTACTACTATTAACCACTATAAAGTATAAATACTCTAACTACAGCCACCTATTCAATTGTTTATCAAATTGTTTGTGACCAAAACAGAAAACAAGAACAAAATGTATAAGATAGTTTGGCATATCTACACTTTAATTTAATACTTGTGTTTAACACTACTTATATATAATCATAAGTGTAGATTTGAGAAGTTGGATATCCGAAACCATTCTACACTTTACGTTTACTTTGCCAATGAAAATGCAAACAAAACTAAAAATACCTAACCGAAATGCCTTAAACCAACCAAACAACAAAATCCAGACCAAACCAAATTGAGCAATCAATCAACTTAACTAAGCAAGATTTCCAACAGGAAAATCAACAAACTTTAAACTACAAGGTGAGGTAATAATATCAGTACTTGTAGTTGAAGTGAAGCATGTTGGAGGTTTGGTGTAGGGCTGAATAATAATTTGCTTCAAGGAAAGATGTGGAGTGAATAATGAAAGAAACTGGAAGCTGTGAAAGAGTAGTATCCACCACCAGAATGACTATATTTAGGTGTTACTACATATGAGATTTGACTCTCTTGGTATAACAGATGCTCAAGATACTATTAACACAACACACCTGCAAAAGTATGGCATAACTATGGCTTGGGGCACTTCCTAATCCAATGCTATACATAAAAGTAAAATTTAAATTTATTGCTTACAAAGTAAGTTCAGAGTTGGTTTTTTTGCGGTAAAAGTTTCCTACCGTACTCAGCTCAAGAGCTAGTATATTCCAATTTCGCATAATATACATTGTGATATATTGATATTGGTAGTCTAAGTCGGAATTCCATAAATCCTCGGTTCAACAATTTATCGCTAATATAAAAATGTTTCATGAGGTCTTAGTTTATCCAGACCCAAGAATTCCAAGTATGCATTAAAAAATGCATTAAAGAATGAAGAATGCATTAAAAAATAAATATTTTCAATCACTCCAATTTCCATATCTTGAATAAGCAAGCTCTTAATGGTAAATATATACTACAAGAAACTACTAGATTTTAAATCACTGAATAAAGTTTGAGAGACATAACAATAACAATTCAGAGAAGTAGTTTTCCACATAAACTTTTTACCCAAACGAAATGCAATTGAATTAAAATGCAAAGCTTTTAATTAATTTGAAATACTTGCAGCGAGGTAAAAGAAGAATATCGTACAAGGGCTACGATAATGCAATTTCTGCATATTATTAATTGCGAATTACCTCGTTTTTTCGAAAATTTGGCACGTGTCAAAATATTCGTTCACTACAACAATAAAAATGAAATTTGCAGAAAGTTTTTGGAAAGTGATCATTTGAAACATGTAAGGAAGGGCTAAGTTCGGGTGTAACCGAACATTTTATACTCTCACAATTTATTAATGTAATTTTATAAAGATAACACAATATGACCCATATAATGGGTATAAAGTTCAATAGAATAACGAAAATCATCATAAATATATATGGGGACTGAAGTAATTCCTAAACCGATTTCACTCGTTTTCACCACCAAGATACAATGTATCGAAGATTATACGCTCACTTAATTTCATATTACTTATAATTAGGTATATGGGATCTGGGGGAAGTTATGACCCGATTTTTACCATTTCAGGTACAGAGAGAAACTGTTATAAGAAAAAAATTCAGAGGGAATGAATTACATAAAAATATCTGACGGGTTTCCCGATATTTTCGGTGAAAAATTACCATAAGGCACTGAGGTCTTCATATTCGATATCCGGGGCATTGAAAAGTTATAGTCCGATTTCGACAATTTTTTCACAAGTGATGCCATGGAGTATTTGTGTAAAGTTTTATTTCGATATCTTCATTGGTTATGTAAATCTTACAAAGTGAAGGAATCAGATGGACTTCAAAATTGAGTTATATGGGAAGTTGTCGTGGTTGTGAACCGATTTCATCCATTTTCTACACGAGTCATCAGGGTGTCAAGAAAATATTGTATACCGAATTTCATTGAAATCTGTAGAGTAGTTCCTGAGATATGGTTTTTGACCCATAAGTGGGCGACCCACGCCCATTTCCCATTTTGTAAAAAAATTTCAGTGCAACTTCCTTCAGCCATTTCTTATGCAAAATTTGGTGTTTCTGACGTTTTTCGTTAGTGAGTTAACGCACTTTTAGTAATTTTCAACCATTTTTGGGCTGTATTAAAAAGTGGCTAAATGAAACAACTACAGAAATTTTGGTTAATATAGCTTTATTGGTTTGCGAGATATGTACAAAAAATCTATTTGGAGGCGGGGCCACGCCCACTTTCCACACTCAAAAATTTACACCCAAATATGCCCCTTTCCGATTCTTTCTACCAAAGATCGGCAGTGGTCCGATTTTGCCCATTTTCATATGGCCCATGTGTGCCAAGTTGTGTCAAGATATCTCAATTTTTACTCAAGTTATCCACTGCGCGGACGGACGTCTTTGACTCGTCTCGTCGCCCTAATCATTTTTATATAAATACTAGCAGACCCGACGACACGTTTTTGGGGCTAAGGTATACATTAAATTAGACATTTTTTCAATATTGTCAAAAAATGCTTACGCGTATAGACGGAAATGTTATAGCCGGTTGATATACATTGTGGTAGATCTATACTAAGCGTAAATCATCATAATAACAAATTAGCAAATTTGAAAGTTGGCCAAGTCAATATTGTTTCGGTGACTTATTTATGATTATCGTTTTCATAGCCATGACAGCTTACAGTAATTTTAATTGCAAAGTGAGAGGTGATAGTCAATGCAATTTCAAATATTCTGTGGGATAATTGACTACGTCACTCTGGTTTGTAGTTGTGTCAACTCTTCTTTAACGAAATCCTAAATTGTCGCATTAAGATCATCGACATCTTTGTTTTTTACCACCAATATAGGCCATTCAATCAGCCATTTATGGTTATTATATTGTGGTTTCATGTCGGGAAAAACACGATGAATAAACTCCTCCTTCGAGGCCATGAAGTGACAGAAGCCCGTTAAAAATGTTATTAATACAGTAACAGGAGTAACTGGAATAGTCTGGCGAATATCACCTGCCAGAATCATGGCTTCACCAAAAATATTTTCGTTGTAGCGTAAATCTTTTAAAGTCCTGTGCAGTTCTTCCAGCGACTTGAATATCTGGAAAATCTCCTTTGTAGCTCGTTTTGGCGAGTTTGCACACTGGTGTTTGTTGATTTGCAATTTAGTAGTAATTTCAAGGCCGAATGTACCGTTTGTCTGCCTACTAACAGGTGCCAAGTTGCCCCTATTCCCGTTAACCTTAGTGGTGAAAATGAGTGAAATCGGTTCAGGAATTACTTCAACCCTCATGTACTATATATGCTGGTTTTCGTTATTCTATTGGACTTTATTTCAAATTGTGTGTAATAAAATTACATCAATAAATTGCGAGAATATAAAATGTTTGGTTGCCTTTCCCTACTTGTTACAAATTGTTTTGGGCTATCGATACAGCATTATAAAATTGAACAATGATAAAAATATTTTAACAAAGCAACAATGACAACTTTCAAAATATTATTATTTTTTTTTTTGTTTTTTTTTTTTAAATTTTGTTGTCAATTCAAATAAAATCATCTTCTTGTTATCTTCCTCACAATTTTACCATATTTACTTACTTTCTAATCTTTCCCTGGCCTTTCATAAATATTTCAAAACTAAAATTAGCCAGATCGGTTTGGCCCTTCTCGACTTTTTGCGAGACTAACGACACAAATTGTTTGTATGGGAGATTAGAAAATTATGAGTTTAAGACTTTTTCAGGCAATTTTTAAAATTTCCGTAATTCTCCGTAAGAACCATCCCGGTACCTCTAGAAACATTCTAAAAAAAGAATTTACGAAATCGGTTCAGCGGTTCTCGAGTAATGCGCTTAGCAACACATTTTGCGATTCATTTTTATATTATAGAAGATATAACCCTACATCTATCTCGTTTAGTTTTATGACTTACAAACAACCGTTATGTGAACAAAACTATAATAATCTCTTAGCAACTTTGTTGCGAGAGTATAAAAAATGAACGAATAAAATTTGTTTTTATGTAACGACCAGTTCAAAATATCTTTTCATATCTCAAATCTATTTTTATATTGTAATATCCACCTTCCGTTTGAACTACTCGGAAACCCCTATTGTGTCGATACGTTAGATAGTATATCAATAGATATATTCTACCACACGCATACTATATACATGAGTATGAATCCATTTATTGGTCGATAGTTACTACTATTATTATTATTGTTATTGATATTATATACAATATTGAAAAGCAATTGCATGCAACTATTTGTATTGCATTTTTACATGCAAAACATTCGCAATTTACATTAAATGTATTTGTTCCTATCAGTTGGCAAATAGAAAGATGGACAGTTGGTATAATTGAATATGGAGAGTTATTTACGGAGTGAATCGAATTGCGTTTGATCCACCTTATTGTTAGTATAAATAGGATCGGAGTGAATTTTTATTACGAACATATACTATTTTGTTTTTAATATGAATTGAATGACAGAAAATGCAGGCATAAAGGTAATGTAAACAAGAAATAGTTTAAAAGAAAATAAAAAGTTCTAAGAGGAAAAATAAGCTGGCATATAAAAAAAATACCGTAAACAAATATTCACACTCTAGTAAGCACGAAAGCAAAGTGTTGAAAAGCTGAACGGTTTGAACTGAAATGAGTGAAATTGAAGATTTGACATTTGACTGGTGAGTCATGCGGCATTTGCGCACATAACTTCTCAACAGACAAACTAAGTGACTGACGATTTGCATTTACAACCAATAATTATGCAAATTCGTACCGGTAGTGGCGGTTACTACTATTTTTTCTTAACCGTTCTTCTTTATCAGTCTCGTAGGTAATGCACGCAGTCTATGTGGCACTGTTTAATGGCGCAAACAAAAAAATATTAGGGCAAGAGAAGCAAACTTATTTGTTGTAAAAAGTGAAAACAATGGACAAAGCTTTTTGAATTATATTACCGTAAAAAAAAAAGGTGAAATTGGTGAAAAATATTGAAAAAATCATTATACTTATTTATAATTTCATTCCGTCTATTACATTTTTTTAAATTGTATAGAATATCAATATCTGGAAAAAACCATGTTCAATCAACTTAAAAATTTAAATATTCTAACATTTAATAATAGATCACATTTAATTTTCGATAATATTTTATACTTGATACAATATAGTTGATTACAATTTAATATTACAAATCAGTATCGTGAAGTATGTTACTCATACGCCCAGGCCATCACAGCTGGAAGCTACTGGATGATAAAACTTTTAATTTTACAAACATAAATACTCAAATATTATGTTAAGAGTATATCATTCCTGTATTATTATAAATAATATCCTTTAAATATTTAATGCAATGAACCAACTTATATACGAACAGTCACTGTTTTAATAATAATACATTTGCCATACATTGAGATTAAATTAAAACTTTTGTGTAAATTTGTCGCTCAGCCATAGAGTTTCTAACGTCAAATGTGTGCTTGCCCTTTGTTCTTAGTTGGAATAGTTCCAGCACATATACATTGAATAATGCAATCCGGTACATCTCCGAATTTCCATATCAGACTACTTGTTTTGTACATGCCAACCCATTTTACTCGTTTCAGCAAATTCTACTCGTACAATTTGTTTCTTGACAATTGAATTGTCAAGCTGACGTAACTTACCACATGCGGCTTTGTTTGCAGCAGCTGTTACTCATTTCATCGCTCATTTCACACAAAGCAATTTCTTGGCGGCAAAATGTTCTGCGTATTCACATGCCAATTTTAAGTGGACGTGTACAAGTTATCATTACTCCTAGTGTTATGCCAAAAGTAGGCCATGTACTTAAAGCCATATACACTCTTACGAAATAGCTATCGAAAGTTTGTTTTCTCATATATTCTACACGAAGTATATAAACCTTAAATTACACAATCAGCATGATTGATTTATTTCATAACAAAATTTACGTTCATAATTATTTAAATTGAAGTAGATCTGAAATGCGATAACTTTCGTGTCATAATTAAGACACATAATGCAATGGAATTTCCCTTATAGCAGATAGTGTAGTTTACCGAAATTTTGACGAATCAAATCATTCATTTCGTACTCATTTATTTTTATTCGAATTCCAACATGCTTATATGTACATAAACAATATTTTTTACAATACAAAAGTTTTTGAATTTTTTTGGTTTTTGTTTTTCTTCTCTTTGCACTTTTTACACTTTGATTTTCACAGCTGCGTCCGAATTTCGATCAGTCTGCTTTGTTTCCCACACTTCTTCGCACAATCAAATTAAATTAACTTAACTGTGCTTAGTTATCTCATGAGAGTTTTTCGATTGATAAAATGTAAGCATAGTCATAGTAGTATACCATAGTAGCTTATTACATATGTAAATATGGATAAATATGTGAAGAAAACAAAAATAGTAAAATATAGACATTATATGGTTTAGCGATATCGAACGAATGTCGAAAATATGTCGCTCAAATAGTAGAGTTATAGCTATATAGGATACCAATGCTTTCTTGACCTTTGTATCTCAAATTTGTTAATATGATAATTTTTATCATATCGCACGTATTTATCAACAGCACATATGAGGCATTCTCTGGAAAAAGCCACTTGAAAAAAAAGTTCTTTATTTTCTTTGGTAATGGTATACCTTATAGTATATGTAAAACCTAAAATAAAACATATGCTGTTTGGTTTGTGTGACGCGGGGTTGCCATACTGTAAGGGGCCAAAGTTTTTTGTAAAAAAATTTTCGAACTGCCATAACTTTAAAACTAATGAACAGATTTTAAAACACCATGTGACTTTTTTGTACAGAATTTCTCAAACTTTAAAAATGTATATCGTAAAAATTTTTGAAATTAATATTTCATAGCAAAAAATGAAAAAAAAATTTGGAATTTTTAACCCATTATGCCCCCTTCGATTTTTTTCGAAAATATCTTAAAATGTCCCTTATTTCATCACCTCAATATATTGCCGAAATCAACACTTCTAAGATTATACTTTTCGAAAATTTGGTATCCATTTAAACGCTAAAAATAAATAGTTTAGACTCTATAGACATATATACAAAACTCTTTCTCTTGACAAGACGTAAAAATACCACTTAATAGTAATTTCATGTCTTCTTGTAATTTCGGAGTCTCAATTCGAAAAAACCAGACAGCCTTTTGGCATGCGATTCAATCTCTCTAAAAAATTGGGTATAGTGTAAAGCTCAGACAAGTGTATTATAATGTAATCGAACATTTTCTATTTCTTGAAATTTTCTCATATAATGAAGTAAACAAAAGTGCTATATTATATACCGTACAAACAAAGTGCACGGAACTTAATGCTAAGTAGACAAAACGTATTTCACACTTAATCTAGTTTTTAATATCGAATGCTATTATAATACATTATTTTTCCACTTACGTTGAACTCATAAGACGAAGACACACACGCATTGCGAAAATAAATCGTTGCACGTGAACAATATAGTGAAGGCAAACAAAAAGTGTTACTCAAGGGAGCGCATTAATAACAGCGATTGAGGGAAAGTGCTTGATTATAAAATTTACTTTTTACTTTCATGGCACTTTCTGCGAAAAGCCAACATGCACTCGAACTTCTGTCGCAGAATTGTTTTTTCTTTAGTGCAAATACAGGGTTAACTGCTTGTGTGAGTCGACGTTTTTAGAGATACTTGTGATACATTATTAATTTTTTTGTCATCTTAAAACTTTCTGTTTTTGTTTTCATGTGGAATTTGAAATTTTATTGCATAATTTGTGAACAGAGTAGTGACTTAATAATTAACAATTATAGTGAGTGACTTAATAATAGTAAATTATATGACGGCAATAAACAAACAATGAGAGTTATATGAATAAAAAAACTAGTAGAGACCACTCCACTACATGCTTTGTAGAATGTACTCTTTGATATATATGATCACGCAACAAATTAAAAATGCAACAGCACAAAAGCAGCTTTTCCAACATTGGGTATCAGCACTGCATTGCCCTTAGCGAGGCAGTACTTTATTATGTAATTTAAAACAGTAAAAGCAAATATGAGAGAAATATCTCCCTTGAGTTGATTACTATTGCAGCCTTCTCTAGCTTTCAAATAATTCTTGCAACTTAACTCTAATTAATTTGAATAATGACCTAGAAGCAAATGTGGTTACAACCACTTGCATTTGCCTTGATGCAAAGCAACAAAATATACAGTTATACGTATACAACAATATGTCACCGACAATTCTAGAAATGCACTCAAATGTACATTTATATGCAACAAGCGTTTGCCACAGTATACAAGATACAGCGTGCATTAATTTAACTGAGACTAGCGTATACACATTGCAAACACCACTTACCAACATTAGTTATACACACACACATGTTACCATACCGAGAGCTGATGATGAGAGGCTACTAAAGAGGTTCTGCGGTAACATAGCTATGCGAGTATCTACATATCAACTACTTTAAGACTCCCATAAAAAATTGCAAATGTTACGTATACGCCATGTCGACCACCTAAAGATGTAATAAACATACACTTGATGTGTGTTTAACATATTAAGTGGTAAACTTCAAAGTCACTGTCTACAATTGAACAACTTTACATCGAAAGGATATCCAAAACACTTTCATATTAGTGCATCCTAATATTTCACTCGAATCAACTTCATAGTGGTTTTGAACTCAAGCTTTACATTCATATTATTACAGTACTTCCTGTCCAAGGTATTCGCTTGACTTCATTTACTTACTTTTATAACCGTTATTGGCTGTAATGTTGTGTAAAAAATCGATGGGATACTAATCTCATAATCATCTGTCGTACAGCGCTTGCTGTTAAAGAGGGCAATGTTCATAAATGCAAATGTAAATAGCAGCAATGCAGATGTAAATGTGTAAATGTTTTGTGTTATTCGCCTTTTAGCGCATCAAGCATAACTTAGTGGTCGATATAATACTAACTGTAGTTGCAGTAGTAGTTGGTGTAGTATATAGAGGTATGCAGATATATGTTCTGTGCTGCATTAGTGAGTTCCTAGGTGCTTTATAGCTTTTTCATACAGGAGCTTACTGATCAATTAACCGCCCTCTGCTTGATTAAAACGCTGATTAAGATCGATTTACCATACAAAATAAAAATCTACATTAATTTTATTTTATTGAATTTTATTAGACTTGAAAATGAAATGAAACTCTGCGACAAATACCTTATTTGTAATTATATATGTATATGTTCTTTGTCTGCGAGTTGTTGTTCACGCTACACGATGGTAGATGTCGCTGATAAGAAATAGTAATCGGTTGATGAAACTTATCAAATTCTTATGAAAAGCAAAAACAAAAATGTATTATATAACAGCTGATCGGTTCGCCGGACGTGAGAAGGGAAAAACTTGATTCTCAATCCAAATTTGTATTTATCATTTGGCTGTATGAAAGGCTATTAAGCTTTTATTAGCAACAGGCCGTCATATGTTTATATATCAGTTCGACAAGAGTCGGTATAGCATTGAATAAACCTAAACCTAATAGGAATAAATATTTTCAACCAAAGCTATAGTGGAAGTTTATGCCTTCCTTCCTTCATTAATATTTATCTCCATAAGAGTACACAAGTAATAAGTTAGCAAAATTGAGGCAATTAACTAACCCAAAATATACTATAAGATACTTAAATTACACAGAAATACTTATCTTGGTCTATTCTATGTAAACTCGAATCCATTTACCTTATATATCAGCTTTGTTGTTGAATACTCTCCACAAACGTATTGAGTAAAACGATAAATGCAATCTAAAGCCAGATGAAGAGCATGATTGAATGCTGTGCAATTGTCAAAAGCAAAGCAATATTGCGGCTCACTTGGCATTTGCTATATTGATGTTTATTATTGCTGTTGCTGCTGCAACATATTGTGCATATTGTAAATTTGATTGTGTGTAAATATTTATAAAGATATATGGTAAAGATAAATTGATTTGCTGCTTTGAACAATACAAAACAAGTAAAATAGTACGCATATAGGACGAGAGAAATATTCAAAAGCATACTTACATATATGTATGAAAGGTAAAAGCTGGTGAAAGAGGCAAGATAATATTGAAGGTATTATCAATACAGGTAGCAATTGGGTCATGCCATAACATGTCGAATAACGATATTAAGGAAAACAAGCAGACTCTGTATTCAAGAAATTGTTGAGAAAAGTACAAACTACGATGGAGAGAGTAGGTAGAGGAAAAACAAGTGCATCTTGGATTGAGTTGTTGCGTAGATATGTGCATATGTATATGCCATATATTATATATGCTACTTATAGTGGAGTGTGTGTATGTTCGTTTGTTGTTTACGAAATGTATAGATCCATAAAGTGTTGATTATTGGTGGCCTATTATATTCTGTCAAATAAGTACCCGGAAATTATCATTTTAAATTTTCTTGCTGAGAATATTTCAAAATTTTCTCTTCTCAGGTTGGCACAACTGTCAACCACTATTCTGTCAATTTGTATAGCTATGTGTAATTTAGTTTGTTTACGGCGTCATTAGGAACAAGTCAACCTTTGGTGTGCGTTGCGGTTTTTACATGCCCCTCTTTGAACGATGTATAACAACCGTAAACTTGACTTTTCGGCATGGTTGAATCATCAAATGTTTTTTCAAAATTTCCAACGTTTTGCACAAGAAATTTCGTTTGAAACCCAAAATTCCACACAAATTCTTTTTTCAATATTTTTATCCATTTAATTTGATAATTTCCGGGTACTTATTTGACAGAAGTATATTATGCCAATTACCTACTTCAAACTGAGAGTGCGATTCACTACTTCATTGTCATACATATTTGTAATAGTTATATTACAATGAATTTGGTGCCTTTACTTGAAACCATCCAACTATCTCTTGCAATAGTATAACCTCTTTAATTTCATCCCAAAGGTCGCAACGCAAGGTAAGACGCACAAAAAGCTTGGTTTGTCTCAACTCGTATAAAAGAAGGAAAATTAACCCATTCCCTCCCATTATAATCTAATTTCACATTATATACACTTTTTTGCAGACTTGTAGGTGCATACAAAGAATAAGCGATTACTAAAGTCTCACAACGTGCTGACTGTATTGAAGAAAAGTGGCTCGACGACATAAATGATAAGCGGACCTTTTTATAAGCACCTTTTAAAATAACACTGTATTAAATATTATAACTTTTTTAAGCCTCGTTTCAGCCTTATTTTCTTTTCACAACTTTTCATTGTCTTTTTAAGCTGTGGAAAGTTTGTTTATACTAAACGTGGCATGCATAAAATATCGAATTATTAGTGCGCTAAGCATGCTTTCAGGCAAACAACCGTAAAGGCGCGTACAACAAAGTAAATCAGACTGCAAAGAAATGTTAAAGTTTTCTTTTTGTCCCAAACAAATGGAAAAGTGCGAATACTTTTTGAATTTTGATTTCTATTGATTGAGTCTGATGCTTTGAGTTGTTCGGTGGATTTCTCTCTTTTTTGTGATTTTTTTCTTGTTTATTGGTGTCTTTGCTAATGTGTGTCTTCATGTGCAAATACAACAAAGCTCTAGGTTTACTTTTTTTTGAGTACACATTTTTTCTTATTTTGTTTTCGGCCGATTATTGTAGTGATGTTGTGAATTTTAATGTAAAGTATGTGTTAAGGTGTATAAACCTATTAACACAGCTACTATTTGTTTATTGTTTAGTTTTGTTAAAGATGAGAAATTAACGATGTGTACACTAGAAACACTGATTGTTTTACGACAGTGGAGTTGAAAGGGAGCCAGATTTATAAGATTACAAAGGGAAACTGTATAAAGTGAGAAATAAATGGAGTTCCTATAATAAATTTGAAAGTTTAATGTAAACTATTTTTATAATAATTTCTGTGTGCCGTTTTCAAATTAATATATTAATATACTTATATTTATTAAAGAAGGGCTATTATTCACACCAAGAAAAAATAGTCACTATATCTGTCTGTCAGAAATAATTTGGCTTAGCTTCAAATGAGTAGTTTTTATTAAGTCGATAAACAAGATAAGTTTACTACTCATGCTTATCCCAACTCTTCTTACATATATATATATATATTTTACTCGTTGCATCAATCAACAGGCTCCCATGTTGCCAGCGAATGTCAATCATCATTAAAAGTTGTCTGCTTATATTTATTGCAGCCAACTTTAATTTAATTTTAACTTTGCTTCACCTTTTCTTTCACATTCTCTACGTAGTGCGTGAAAGTTTCTTCTTGAATGCTGTCAGTTGACTGCAAATTTTTCAAGAGTCACGTGGGTACCCAAAAACTTCGCGAAACGTAGAATTTTCTTTCTCATACGTTACAACAATGTTATGAAGGCAGCAAGTGCAATAATGTTACTTCTTCTTCATCCTCTCCCATTAGAATAGCTTTTCGCAACGTCTCTAGTTATCAGAATATTTGAATTTTATAAAAAAAACAACCGCACCAGTACAACATGTCAGCCATGTGTGGTTTCTTTTTGACTTGTCGCTGAAGTCTTCTTACAGCCATGTATTTTTATTTCAGTTGGGTTTTACCGATAAAGGAAAGGACAAACATGGTGCAGTTCAAAGCGGATGAAAATGTTTTCAGTTTCTCTGTGCAATATTTAGAAGGTTCAAGCCGAAGAAATAATACTAAGAAATCTAATCTATAATTTATTATTCTAAGTAAGATACTAAATAGTATATAATATATAATATATAAATAATTGAATGAATAATCTCACAGCATGTTTACAAATGACTGATCTAACGAGGTCAAGTAATGCAAGGGATATAAATATGTTCAAAAAACAGTAAGAGTAGTGAAAAAGGTCAGTGGCACGTACGAAAGCCATCAAAAATTTCCTGCGAGTCATCACTATGTGTATCTCTATGTAGTAACTGTATTTGTATAATAAGATAACGGGTCTTTGAATATGTCCAATATGTATGTGGGTGCTCAACAGAATGTGTACCATAAGTGATAAGTGATAGATTTAGTCGATAGCATAGCATTTTGCGTGAGCTTTGCACTATTCTGATGGAAAATTTCGAAAATGAGCAAAATAAAGAATAGCAGAGAAACTGCGAATAAACAAATAGGAAGCGCAAAATTGTATAAGGCATGCTTTTTCCGTTGATGCTGCAAAAAATAACTCATTCATATTAAGTGAAAGCAGCAATTTGAAACAAATGAACATATAAATGTTTACATACTGTTACTCGCCTTGTTGGCAGTGTTTGGCACCATATAAATATGATATTGACTAAAAACAATACACGTTTTTCAATTGTAGTACAATTTTATTCACCCCCTACGCGAACTATCTAAGAATTTTGCATTAGTATTTATATATACATTAATTTTTATACTCTCGCAACAAAGTTGCTAGAGAGTATTATAGTTTTGTTCACATAACGGTTGTTTGTAACTCCCAAAACTAAACGTGTTAGATATAGGGTTATATATACCAAAGTAATCAGGGTGAAGAGTGGAGTTCAAATCCGAATATCTGTCTGTCCGTCCGTCCGTCCGTCCGACTTTGCAAGCTGTAACTTGAGTAAAAATTAATATATCTTGATGAAACTTGGCACACTTATTTCTTGGCACCATAGAAATGTTGCTTTCGAAAATGAGCAAAATCGGCGAAAACCGAAAACACATAAAGTGTCGTAACTAAGCCATAAATAAAGCCATGGAAGTAAAATTTGTTATGAAGGATCACACTATGAAGGGGCATATTTGGATGTAATTTTTTTGGGGAGGTGGGCGTGGCCCCATCCCCAAATAGGTTTTTTGTACGTATCTCGGAAACTAACAGAGCTATATAAACCAAATTTTCTGCAGTCGTTTTTTTTGGCCACTTCCACAATACAGTCCAGTCCAGAAATTAAAGAAATCGGATAATAACCACGCCCACCTCCCATACAAAGGTTAGGTTGAAAATTACTAAAAGTGGGTTAACTCACTAACGAAAAACGTCAGAAACACTAAATGTCACATAAGAAATGGCAAACGGAAGCTGCACTCAGATTTTTTTACAAAATTGTCAAAAACCATATCTCAAGAACTACTCGGCCGATTTCAATGAAACTTGGTTTGTAATAGTTTCCTTACATCCCAATGATATGTTGTGAAAATTGGCCAAATCGCTTCACAACCACGCCTACTTCCTATATACCAGAACTTTGAAGACAATCTGAACCGTTTACTTTACAATATATAAAGTAAGCACTAGTGAAGATATCGGTGCAGAACTTTGCACAAATATTATGTTAGTAGTGTGGTAGCCCCATTCTAAAAATCGCCGAAATCGGACCATAGGTTTTTAAGGCCCCATATAGAACACGAGGACCTCGGTGCTTCTAACCTAATATTATGGTTTCCAACTTTTAATGGACTTTATACAATATATATATGACGAATATGTGGGTCAAATTGTGTATTATATAATATAAATATAGGTAAATAAATAAATTGCGAGAGTATAAAATGTTCGGTTACACCCGAACTTTGCCCTTCCTTACTTGTTCGGACATAGTTTTATACTTAGGCGCTCGGTTTTTCTAATTTGCGACAATGAATAATTCAACTAAACGGTTGGCATGCAAATGACACTGAAATATTTTAATTCACGATAAATGTAAGAAAAATAATAAAAATAAAAAACACGGACTGTTGCAAATTTAAAAAATTTGCTTAGTATTCAGTGTTAGTTAAAACAGAGGTGATATAGAATAGTTCAACTCTACTTTAAGAAATCTTCCAGTCAAAGTGTTATTCACTTCATAGAACTTTCCACTTTCGTAATTTGAATTCCCCACATTTATTCAACATAGTCGACAGTTTTTGAACAGCTGCCAATCAAATTAGTATCGAAATATATTATGTATAAGCTTGCATGCATATTTCCAACCAAGCTTACTCATTTTATAGACTTTTCACACAGCCAAAGTAATTGATCAATCAAAATTTTAATTGAAAAATCTTTTTTGTTGTAATACATTTTTGTTTTTGCTTTTCATAAGAAGTTGGTAAGTTTCATCAGTTGATTGTTAGTAGCGACATCGTCGAGTAATAACGGGTGATTTTTTTGAGGTTAGGATTTTCATGCATTAGTATTTGACAGATCACGTGGGATTTCAGACATGGTGTCAAAGAGAAAGATGCTCAGTATGCTTTGACATTTCATCATGAATAGACTTACTAACGAGCAACGCTTGCAAATCATTGAATTTTATTACCAAAATCAGTGTTCGGTTCGAAATGTGTTTATCGACAAATTTTGTTCAGCGATGAGGCTCATTTCTGGTTGAATGGCTACGTAAATAAGCAAAATTGCCGCATTTGGGGTGAAGAGCAACCAGAAGCCGTTCAAGAACTGCCCATGCATCCCGAAAAATGCACTGTTTGGTGTGGTTTGTACGCTGGTGGAATCATTGGACCGTATTTTTTCAAAGATGCTGTTGGACGCAACGTTACGGTGAACGGTTCGATGCTAACAAACTTTTTGTTGCCAAAAATGGAAGAACTGAACTTGGTTGACATGTGGTTTCAACAAGATGGCGCTACATGCCACACAGCTCGCGATTCTATGGCCATTTTGAGGGAAAACTTCGGAGAACAATTCATCTCAAGAAATGGACCCGTAAGTTGGCCACCAAGATCATGCGATTTAACGCCTTTAGACTATTTTTTGTGGGGCTACGTCAAGTCTAAAGTCTACAGAAATAAGCCAGCAACTATTCCAGCTTTGGAAGACAACATTTCCGAAGAAATTCGGGCTATTCCGGCCGAAATGCTCGAAAAAGTTGCCCAAAATTGGACTTTCCGAATGGACCACCTAAGACGCAGCCGCGGTCAACATTTAAATGAAATTATCTTCAAAAAGTAAATGTCATGAACCAATCTAACGTTTCAAATAAAGAACCGATGAGATTTTGCAAATTTTATGCGTTTTTTTTTTTTAAAAAGTTATCAAGCTCTTAAAAAATCACCCTTTATAAATCGCGTATATTTAATTTCAAATACAGTCTTTGTCGCAGAGTTGCATTTCGTTGTCAGGTATATTAAAATTCAATTATAAATCAATGTAGATTTTTATTTTATGTGGTAAACCGATCTTTATCAGCGTTTTAATCGAGCAGAGGCCGGTTAATTGATCAATTGGCTCCTGAGGTAAAAGGCTTTTCGACTTCGGCTTCGATGTCCGCTTACGCAAAACCGCGACTTGGCACAATTCCTTTAGTACACACATTCCAAAATACATTCTCAGTTATAGATGCGAGACATAATATTTTCCCACTTCTTAGTTCTGCTAATCTTCGGATGGTTGTCTGTCTTGATTTTGTTAGTTTAACCGCCTGTGCCTGGATTTTGTATTTTTTTCTCTTACATTGCCTGCTATTTTATCGATGACGAGCTTTAGGTTGCTATGTAATTTTTGTTGATATTGCAGGAAATAAGGCTATAAGACTTTTTCGACTGACTTGTTGATTTATTTACGAATCTGTGCAACTAAATTTATACACGCATACATTGAATACTATATCCATTACTGATAATACAAATAATTTATATTTTTCTGTCTTTCTTCTTAGATATACTCATAAATCGGGGATTTAATTAAATACATTTTAACAAAACACTTAAACAGAAATTTCTCTTCGGTTTCTGTTCTGTTTTAAAAAAATTTATTACCTTTAAATATTTCTCATATTTTCTTACTCAATACTTAATCAGAAATTCCATATTTCTGTTCTGTTTCTGTTCTATTTTAAAAAAATTTATTATCACTAAATATTTCTCATATATTTTCTTAAACAGAAATTCCATATTTCTGTTCTGTTTCTGTTCTGTTTTAAAAAAGTTTATTATCTCTAAATATTCCTCATATTATTACTCAATATTATTGTCGTTTATATCATAATCTTTCTGTCAACACTAATTAGCACATATCCTTATCCTTAAGGTATTCAGCGTAGTCAATTTAATTAAATACATTTTAACAAAACACTTAAACAGAAATTTCTCTTGGGTTTCTGTTCTGTTTTAAAAAAATTTATTACCTTTAAATATTTCTCATATTTTCTTACTCAATACTTAATCAGAAATTCCATATTTCTGTTCTGTTTCTGTTCTATTTTAAAAAAATTTATTATCACTAAATATTTCTCATATATTTTCTTAAACAGAAATTCCATATTTCTGTTCTGTTTCTGTTCTGTTTTAAAAAAGTTTATTATCTCTAAATATTCCTCATATTATTACTCAATATTATTGTCGTTTATATCATAATCTTTCTGTCAACACTAATTAGCACATATCCTTATCCTTAAGGTATTCAGCGTAGTCAATTTAAGTAGACTTATGTGAGTAGATACTTATCGCAATATCAAAGCTGTTAATGCGGATGGTATGAGCAGAGCAAAGTTGCACGCAAACATATAGATGCATAAATATAAGAAATCATTTGGATATATTTATACCTGTGTGTGTGCCTAGAAGTAATAATAATAAAATCTTCGTCGATGCGATGGCTCCCTAGTGACAAGTGCACTTACTCAAATGGATGCGCAGCAAAATCGTCTGTAGTTTGTTTGTTTTCAAGAGCTGCTAAGAGTTTAGAGGCTATACCAGTGTAACCTATGAAAAATTATATTTTCGTGAATTTTTTAAAAGAAAGTACTCAATCAATTTTTTCTAAGTTTTTCGCACATAACAAAGTGTATTTTCAGCTACATTCCAATTTTTTTTTAGAAAAATATTAAAAATTAACGGTGTTATGCTATCTTTGGAGGTGCCAAAAAATGTTCCCTAACACCTAATAAGATTCCGGCCGACTGGAAATTCAAAAAGGATATTAAAGTTGAATATATTTCCTATACAATAACCTAAAATTTTTGAAATATATCAAAAATTGACAAAATGGCGTAGTTCTGAATAAAAATTTCGTTTTTTTAGGTAAAAAATGGTCTATTTTTAAATGCCAAATTGAACTTTTTCAACCAATCAAAAAGATCATACTCTTTTTAAATTCGTTCGGTCAATGTATTGTTGAGTTATGATGTCAGCAGTTTTGAGAAATGTCGTTTCGAGAAAAACTATTCAAAATATATCCTTGCCGCTTTCACAGGATATTTTTGAAAGTATAATCTATCGAATAAGCAAAAAATAAAAAAAAAATCGATTTTTTGAAAATGTCAAACTGAAATATAGGCTAGTAACTCATAGAAGGGATTAATAATGGTGCATTCTGAAATTTAATTTTCAAAAATTTTATTATGCAACCTGAGATCTAGTAACTAAATTGCCAGATACTGAGTATTCTAGGGGAATATAATATTTGGAGTGAGAGTATGATTTTGAATATCCAAAAAAAATTAGTTTATTAAAAATTTAATTTTGGGAAAGATTAGTTAATTTTGCACAGAAAAATACACCATTTTTAAACATGCTTATCAAATCTAATATATTTAAATTAATACCTTTGTAACGCAAATCTTCTCATTTCCCTGCGCTATTTTTTCATTATACCAGCTCAGTATTTGGATTTAGTGTACCTTATTTTTTCGTACATACTTATATACAGCGCTAATTCTATATAATAACAACGGAGAACTTACAGTTACAAGTGTTCAAGCTTAAGTTGTAACTTGCGCTTGACAAAAACTAAGAACTGAGTTAAACATAAAGGCAAACAAAAATAAATTGCCTTTTCTTGTCGTGTTTTCTGCTGCTTTTCATCTCTCACCATTCCACTTGCCATTTCAGGTATAAACATTCTAAGTACTTCATCATGATCATACTGCATATATCTAAAAAAAAATATACATTTTTTCCTACATTTTCGAATTTTTATTCTATTTGCAATTTTTTCTCAGCGGTATATAATTGCTTTAGTCCCCAGGTGAACGATAAACTTGAATTTTATCTTTTGCCTTTGCGTGGTCTTTTGCAGTGACAACTTTCGAAGAAAATATTTGATGTTATATACTTTTTCTGTTTCAAATATTGTTTTATAAATCTTAAAATCATGTTCTCAATTTTTTTAGTTCTTAACGTCTCTTGGCTACCTGCCTTTTGCTGAACTAATTTCTAACTGTTCACATAACTGACGTATGTCAAGTCTGCTTTTGTTGGCTTGTTGCTTTCGAGCGAATAAGACTACCATCAGTCAGAAATTACGATTCACCAAAGCAAATTAAATTTAATTTCACATTTTTCGTGGGCATAGGCACCCTTTCAATTAATTGTCCGGACCTTTCAGGTGCATGCATTCAAATGGTGATGCTTAAAAGGTTTGCAGGGGTCGTCATCAAAAAGGTGGTTTCTCATCCAAGGTTTTCTTTGATTTATCCTTGAGACATGTTTTTTATGTTGGGAGTCTCAAGCCCTACGTACAACCGCAGAAGCGAGCTTTATCATTCCTGGCCATTCCCTTGTGAACTTCGACATATGATCCCATCCTCCACAGATACTTACTACATGCACATAAAATTCATATAATATGAGCTACGCAAACAACAACTGCAAACAAGCAGCAATTAACACAAATGACAATTAATTGCCCTGCGTGAGTTGGCTGCCCCTTCAAGTACACTTATACTTATATATGAAAGTTAAAGCTGTGCAAAGAGAGATGTTGCACGGGCGTGAACTCATATGATACAATAGGTAATGAAAGTTGTTGTTATAATTTTGCATGCCAACCAATTAAGTAAAAGTTTTTCTTTCGAACCTATGCTTTAGTTGCGTTGTTTGATTTAATTGGGAACATTATGAAAGGTGATACTGGAAATAGGAACTTCAACTAATGATTAGAGATATTAGAGTAAGAAGGTATAATATTTGTTGCACTAGAAATTATACGAATTTATTTACATTTTTAAATTAAAATGTCAACTTCCACCACTTATTATTAGTTATACCATATCATATACGCAACCCTTGAATTTTATCAGTTGACCGTTCAAAAGCATAATATTTAAATTTCAATTGATTTTTTTCATTTATTGCCAGATTTTATAATTTGTGCATTCATAATTAAGTTTGATGTGGTGAAATTTTTCGTATTTAATTTTTTCTGTAAAGTGGAGCAAATGGTGAAATAAAATGTTTCAAACTCTTCAGGCAGATACTTCCATGACCAAGCAAATATCGGAGAAGCCAGTAATCATGTTTGTATATTATCGTATATTCAATTTTGTGCCCTGGTATAATGAAAAATTATGTCATAAAGCAAAATGTCAAAACATAAAATTGTCAAAAACTTTATTTTTGGATAAGAAAAATAATGTACATATGTTTATTTTATTGAGAATGGTATCCTATACTACTATTATAAAGAGGAAAGATTTTTATTTACGTTTGTAATGAATAAACTCGAAAACTATTGTGCCGATTTCAAAAATTCTTTCACCATTAGGCAGCTACATTTACTACGAGTGACATAGGCTATATTTATTCCTACAATTTCAACTTTCTGGAAATAGTTCCAGAAGGACTCCGTGATGGAGAATCTTAATCTGAAACTGAAAATCGTCTTGCAAGTCATTCTCTTCGCATCGCAATCGCGTACCAGAGAGTCGAATAACGATCGCTCGCAGCTGCTTGCTGAACAAAATTTCAAAACCTCCCAAGTATGCGCTTGAGGGTCGAGTATGGAGCGGGGGCAGCGGCTTAAACAACAAAATATTAGAAATATAAAAGCTCGCACTAGGGCGTCGACATCTTTGACCTACAATGTCATATTTTCGAATTACTTTTTATGCAGCCTCATACTTATATATAAGCAAATGTGCATGGCACATAATTGCGGTTACATACCGAGTTAATGGATCATTATTGTTGTTCCTACATGTGCGGCTAACGTTTGATTAAAGTTATGAAATCGGCATGCTTGCGCTCAACGTTATCAGCTGGAATGCGTATAGTATATGTATGTACATATGTAAGTAAGGCATTAGAATGTAAAAAATAAAAAGTATTATTAGCGCGCAATGTTATCGCATTTCTACTACAGTCGGCGTAGGCATTTGTACTATGATATTAGTTTTTGTATATTATTTTAACATTAACGCAACATTTAATACAAAACTGTAACTGTTATGGAATTTATCACGTCATTTAATTCAAGCTGCGATGGAATCATGAAATATATGTATATACATAAACATCTATAATATAAAAATGAATCCATAAATGTATTGCTAAGCGCGTATCTCGAGAACAGCTTAACCGAATTCGCTTGAAGTGCGGTTTTGCTAATTTAAACTTGAAACATTTTTGGACAACTTACGGGGAAAATAATAATAAGGGAATTTTATTTGATTTGACAACATAAATAAAAAAGAGAATAATAAATATCAAAGTGTATTCAACAAAGTGAACTAAGTTATGACATTTAATTTTTCTTTACCCGAATTTGACATGTATGTTGCCATTGATTTAACCCTAACATTTATTCAATAAATCAAATTTTGAAATTCAGTAAACAAATTTCAAACCAAAAAAAAAATATTTTTTTAAATAAATAAAAGAAAATGCCGAATACTCTCTGCTTGTGCAAAACAACTCATGGAAGCAATTTACCAATGTTTTGTGCTCCAACTGACAAATTGCAACGAATATATAATATGTATTCAAGTGCCTTCATATTGTTCAAGATAAAGAAAAAGACGGGTTAATGTAAACAAATACATGAATTGTTTACTATTTTATTGTCAAACAAGGGTATGTCCAATACTTAGTTCACTTTGTTGAATACACTTTGATAAAAATATTGAAATATTCGAAATTGTCGTTGTGTTGAAATATTTTGACAATTTCAAAGCCTTACAGTTACCCCAAAATTCAAATTTTGAAATTCTAAAGTAAGTAAATTGTCAAACGAAAAATAATATTAAAAAAATTAAAAGAAAACCCCGAATACTTTCTGAACTCGTGGAAACAACTTACTAATGTTCAGTTGTGGCTTCATATTGTTCAAGATAAAAAAGACGGGTTAACATAAACAGATTCGTGAAATGTTTATTATTTTATTGTCAAATAAGTGTAATTCAAATACTTAGTTCATTTTGTTGATTACTCTTTGGATAATTGTAATCGATTTGAATCATGATTCTATTGTATAGGGTGTGTTGATAGCCAAAAAACTAAAATTTGTAAAGTATAAATGCAAGCGCTTGAAATTATTGCACATTAGTTTTTATGCTCTCGCAACAGAAGTTCTGTTCACATAACGGTTGTTTGTAAGCCATAAAACTAAAAGAGTTAGATATAGCGTTATGTATGTATGTATGTATATCAAAATGATTAGAATGGCGAGACGAGTTGAAATCCGGATGTCTATCTGTCCGTCCCTCCGTCCGTCTGTCCGTGAAACGGATAACTTGAGTAAAAATTAAGATATCTTGACGAAACTTATTACATATATTCCTTGGTACCCTGCGGAGGTTGGTATTGAAAATGGGCGAAATCGAACTAATGCCATGCCTACAAAATGGCGAAAACCCAAAACCTATGAAGTGTCGTAACTAAGCCATAAATAAAGCTATGGTAATAAAATTTGGTACGAAGGATCGCACTATGAAGGGGCATATTTGGATGTAATTTTTTTGCCCCAATCCCTAAAAATGTTTTTTTGTGAATATCTCGGAAACCAAGAAAAATATACAAACCTAACTTTCTGCAGTCGTTTTCCTTACGTACCATATTAGAGACAATGAAAACTGATATAATCGGATAATAACCACGCCCATCTCCCATACAAAGGTTGAAACTACCAAAAGTGAGTTAACTCACTAAAGAAAAACGTCAGAAACACTAAATTTTACAGAAGAAATAGCAGAAGAAAGCTGCACTCATATCTTTTTTACTAAATGGAAAATGGGCGTGGCGTCGCCCACGTATGGGTCAAAAATCATATCTCAGGAACTAATCGACCGATTTTAATGAAATTCAGTATGTCTCTGTACCAGAAATGGTTACATCGGGTCATAACTACCCCTAGCTCTCATATACCTAATTATAGGGTTTTCAAAAATACGACGGGCTTAATAGCTTATAAATCGGTTAATATGTGAAATATCTTAGCCAAATTAAGTGAGCATATAATAATAACAAATACAATGTATGTTGGTGGTGCAAATTAGTGAAATCGGTTCATATACTATATATAGAAAAACGAAATTCACTAATTTTTACCACCGACGTACACTATATCCAGGACTATACTCATACCTAATTTTATTCCTTACTCTAAGATATCTCATATATTATACGCGGAATTAAGACCACAGTATTTTTGAAAAACATTAACCGTTTTTAACCATTTTTGGTACAGAGACAAACTATTAGAAGAAAAAGATTCCCTCTGAATTAAATTAAGATATCTGAGAGATTTATCGATATTTTCGGTGAAAAATTACTCTAAGACGCTGAGTTCTTCATGTTCGATAGCCGAGACATTGAAAATTTATAGACCGATTACGACAATTTTTCAAGAAGTGATGCCACAACTCAAATACTGTATTTGTGTAAAGTTTTATTCCGCTATCTTCATTGGAAATGAATATATATATAATAAAGTGTCACAAATAAAGTAATCCGTTACACGGACAGACAGACATCCGGATTTCAACTCGTATCGTTCTGATCAATCTGATATGAATATCCCAGATATAGAGTTTAGTTTTATGACTTATAAACAATGTGAAAAAAATATAACTCTTTTTGCAACTTTGTTGCGAGTAACTCAACTTTATCGCACATTATTCGCCCAAAATTGCGGTTACATGATTTAGTCATACTTAATAAGTATATAATTTTGTTCTCAGAAGTGCGTCTAATTTAAGATTAAAGTTATGAAATTGGTGCTAGTATGAATGTTATTTGTTGGAATGAGTATATATGTGTGTATATTTCGCATTAAGCATTTCAAAGTAAATATTAATTTATTCTTTCAAAAGCATTCTTTAATACAGTAATCGATTTGCTTATTTAGTTTATATTCTGGCTTTGTTCTGAAATAGTGTTTCACGGAGTAAAAATACTTTGAGAATTTGATTTACTTTCGTTTCGCTGCCAAAACATCGCTGAACAAAATGCTATTGAACAAACTTTTGGCGTTAAGTCTTTTATTAACCGTTTTAGATTTGACTTCCTGTCAGTGGTGTACCAGAAAAATATATGAGAGACAAAGTTATACACGAGAGAAAGATTATATAGAAACTTATATTACTTCAAAGTGGATATTCTTTGAACAAGAAAAAACGAGACATGCGAGCGAAGTGGTTACTGATGTACGTAATTTCGTTGTTATCATTTAATCTAATATGAAGTTATAGGATACTTATATGTATGAAAATGTGAAATAATGAATCGAACTGAATTAAAATTCTTTAATTTTCGTGTATTAGCAGTGATTGTAGATACAAATATGGTAAAGAGCTCAAATAGTGCTTTTAGATCAAATAGTGCTTTTATTATTTTTAAAAGTTACAACTTTTGAAATGTTACATGACACTTAGCGTATTTTAATTTTTACATAGATCCTTTCTTATATATTTCTAGTATAAAAATGTATCAAAGTCTGAACGCATTTGCTGTGATGGATACAGGCTGATCGGTGGCAATTGCGAGCCCATTTGCAAGCCTAACTGTCAAATCAACAGTCGTTGTACCGGTGTCAATGAATGCACTTGCAATGATGGTTACTTTTCTAGCCAATCTACTGCAGTTGATACCACAGAGAGCAACATCGAGTTGTGTCTACCGATCTGCAGTGCCGGCTGTCCAGCGAATTCCAGTTGCGTTAGGCCGAATGACTGCGTATGCGCGATAGGTTACGAAATGAGCGCGCATGGTGTGTGCGAACGTACAACAATTACAACGACTAGTATGACAATAATTGAAACAACCGAAGACACTACAACAAGCGAGATTGAAACAACAACTGGAATATCGTCCACCACTGAAGTGACAACAATTGAAACAACCGTAGACACCACAATAAACGACATTGAAACATCAGGACTATCGTCCACCACAGAAAAGACAACAATTGAAACAACCGATGACACTACAATAACCGACATTAAAACAATAACAGGACTATCGTCCACCACTGAAATTTCAACAATTGAAACAACCGATGACACTACAACAAGCGATATTGAAACAACAACATCAACATCCTCCACCACTGAAGTGACAACAATTGAAACAACCGATGACACTAAAACAAGTGAGATTGAAACAACAACAATAACATCGTCCACCATTGAAATGACAACAATTGAAACAACCGATGATACTACAACAAGCGACAGTGAAACAACAAGTGGAATATCGTCCACCACTGAAAGCATTGAGTTGTTCACGAACACTGTAGAAGGTAAGGTACTGACAGAGGTTAGTGCCGGCGACGAAAAAGGAGCTTTCTTACCGTCAAACGAGTTGAATAAGTGTGCAGATCAGTGCAGTTGTTGGAAGGTACATCCCAGAGATAAGTGTCATGTAATATGTGGATCAACGGAAACTCGGTGCTTGGAGCCGCAATTCAGTCGATGTATTGAACCAAGCAAACGAATTGAATACAGAGTTTCCGATGTAACGCAAATATATACGTGCTACCCAGATAGTTTCCTGGGTACTCCGAAAACTGCCGGCTCTACTCGTCCGTTGCAAACTATTGTTGTTGGTCTGCTGTTAACTGCAATTATGTTAGTTGTGTTTTTTTTTATACATATCGTTCCAGAAAGATAACTACCAATTCCAACGGAAGAAAAAACAAATAAGGAAGGGCTTAGTTCGGGTGTAACCGAATTATACTCTCGCAATTTATTGATAAAGTTTTATTAAGATAACAAACAATTTCACCCATATATTCAGCAAAAAGTCCAATAGAGTAACGAAAATAATCACATATAGTGCATGAAGGCTGAGGTAATTCATGAACTGTTTTCACTCATTTTCGTCACCAGGGTACACTATAGCCAAGACTATATGCTCACTTAATTTTGCTAAGTTACCTCACATATTAACCGATTTATAAAGTATAAAGCTCCCCGTATTTTTGAAAACCCAATAATTAGGTATATGGGAGCTAGGTGAAGTTATGATCCGAGTTTGACAAGTTTTGGCACAGAAACACACTTCGCCCATTTTCCATCGGTAGTAAATGGATGTCTCAAAATATTACGTACCGAATTCCTTTAAAATTGGGTTATGTAGCAAAAGTGGGCGACGCCACGACCATTTTTCGTTTTTTAAAGAAAGCTGAGTGCAGATTGTTTCTTCTACTTCTTCTGTAAAATTTATTGTTTCTGACGTTTTTCGTTAGTAAATTTATGCAATGAATTTCACCTATTGTAATGGTTTGTGATGGGGTACTAAAAAGAAATGTGAGTAGTCAGTTTGGTATATGTAGCTTATATAGCCTATTAGAAGTCAAGGCCGAACGTTCGGACTTGAGCTCACTCTGAGCACTTATAACTGTAATATATAACTCTATTTATAACATAGGAATTTTATTTGAAAGTTTATATACAATATTGGAATTATATTAAATAGTACACAGATACTTAAACAAAGTTATACAATAAACTTGCACAATACAAATTAAAAGCTTTAAAGGAAATCACTTTTTTTATCATTGTACATTTTAAATAGTTGGCAAAGTTTTTTCCCTGTATTCATCTCTTTATCTCTGGTTTGGTTTTTTTGATTTCTTTGGAATTTTTTATATAAATTCTTCTGTTCATCTTGTAAAACACAATTATTTCTCGCGATAAAAATATAAAATTTAGTATAAAGAAATACCATATTTTTCATAATGCCACTCTGATAGAAACACTCGTCGCTATTGTCAGAAAACTGCAACAGTCGATTTTTAAAAGATCCTCTTTTCACAAGCAGCACCAATCGCCATAGACAGGAACAGGTATATAAATTGATGCCTAATCAGGACCATAATGTGGCTGCAAACGAATCTCTCAAACAAGCTCTCCATCGCGTCACTATCAATATGAGTGGTGCGTCGTTGTCCTGTTAAACCTTCCTGGTCACCGATAGCACCGTCTTACCGCAATTCCACTACCGCTTTCGCTTGACTTTTTTGTTACTGAATCACTTTTCATCAACAATAACCATCCACTTAAGAAATGTATCGATCCAGCATCGAATCGCACATGGACATTCGGTCAATGAAGTTTTCCGTAAACTCGCGTGACAGCTATACTTACAGGTTCATCATCAAAAATAGCGGTCGCACTTATAAAACGCGAGATACTAGTTTACTAAATAAATTTATTCTTGAAATAATCGGCATTGGCGACGGTAACAGCCGATTCTTTGCCAACTGTCCGACTAATCGTCATAGGCCAAAAATTGGTCGGACACCAGAAATTTGTATGATGTCAGCGACGCATAGAAGAAATAAATTGATAATCGATCAGCTGCTACACATTTTTGTTTTTGCTTTTTATAACATATTGGTATGTTTCATCAGCTGATTGCTATTTTTTTATTTATTTCCAGCAGCGTCATATACCGGTTGCAGAGTTGCATTTAATTTTCAAGTCGATTAAAAATAATTAGAAATTAATAGAGAAAATAAGATTTTTATTTTGTATGGTAAATGGATCTAAATCAGGGCAAAGAACAGTTAATTGATCAATTAGCTCCTGTATGAAAAGGCAACTGAAAAGGTTTACTAATTAAGACATTACTGGTTAATTATGGTTATGCTGTAATTTGAGAATTGAGTTTTAAAAATTGTGGTTGGCAACATGTAAAACCAAAATTATATTTGGATAATGGAGTGGTTATATAGTGCAACTGAACAAATATTTTACATAAAATTTAATATGAAGCTTTTTCAATTTATTCTTTGTCCTTAGTGTCCAATACATTTATCAATGCCATTACTTCAAAATCAATGTAGAATCCCTTTGTAATTGTTACTCTATATATAATATTCCAAATTCGTCTCTAGTAGTCTCCAATTTTTGTTTGCAAGATTACCAATATATTTCACACACATTTAACAAGTAAATACACACACAATTTAAATATTTTTTCACATTTGTTGTAAAAATAATATCAATCGTCATCTTTAGTTCCAGGTGTCAGCAGCAGTCACATTATAACTTCTATCGCCCTAAACACTGCAAACTAATCGGCAGAGAATGTCTGTTATAACTGAGCTTGTAGATGTGGATAACAGAGGAAATAAATTGGCATGCAGGTAATTGTTGGTGGCACTCAGACAGTCAGACGGACATCCGGACACAGCAGCAAAATATGCAAGTATAATATACTAGGTTTCCATTTGAGAAGTCAGCTGCATATGTGTTCAGTTTAAGTCGCCTTACTCAGCTTGAATTTTGTCTAAGTGCATGGGTGTAAAGCATTTTTCAGCTAGTTTCCCTTTTGAGCTGCATTTCTGGCCCAATTGACTGACTGCCTTAACCGTTAAGGTTTCAACTGCACTTGCTGCACAAAGTTGTCAATATTCCAAGAATCAAGGAATTTATGCAAAAAATTGCATAAAAGAAAAGATTGGGAGAAGTGAAAACACAAAGATTAGACAAACATCGCTTACAGGTGTCAGTGCAGGAGAGTCCTAAGACAATACAGCAATAATGTAAATGCGGTCAACTATGAGGCTACACACTGAGAGCGAATTTTTTTGGAAAAGGATAGAATGTGAAACATGCTCGTATTACGTTTTTATCACTTGAGCATTGTTAACTTTTTGTCTTTTACCAAAAAGGTAACCCTCCTTGACGGTTTCGAAACTAACTACAGTGGAACTTCTCTAACTCGAATAACCATTATCCACAAAAAAAATTCGAGTTAGAGAGACTTCGAGTTATAGATATGTTCATTAAAATATACATTTTTCAAAAAGCTGTAAAATATAGGTTTATACGTAGTTTTATTTATTTATTTCGCAAAAGTTGTATGGGCATACGTTAAAAGATGTTTTCTGTAATTTCGTTTGTTGCATTTCGCTATTGTTTGGCTCTTCACGTCTATATCCCATACCTTTGTTAGATGATTTATGCAATCCAGAATTTTTTTTTCGTACAATATAGAGGGACTCTTTTCAAATTCTGCCTCGATAGTAAAATTTTAGTTTTTGTATTATGTCCTGACCAAAAAGTTCGATTTATGGAAGGAAATTTATATGAAAGTTACCTTCAGTTGCCTATTCAAGTGTTCGAGTTATGGAGATCGTCGAGTTAAAGAAGTTCGTGTTATGGAAGTTCCACTATATTTTTAATCCAGTTATATATATTCCATATACGATAGTTATATAATATAATAACAACAGTCCAGCCATAATGGGGTTCATTAGTAGTATTTCGATTGCTGCTGTTACTTCTGTCGATGTCTTCAATGCCAACAGCTATTGCCATTATTGTTCTATTAATTGTCCCATGACTGGTTGTTGTTGGTGTTCTACACTTCCTGTCGTGTGACATTACATTGTCAAATAGTTTATGGTAATATGGCAGTGTAATGAGAGAATATTTGCAAAATCTGTAATACAAATTAAAGTGATTTTTTTCAGAAATATAAATAGTAGAAGATCCTCAAAAATATGTATGTAGTGCCCCCCACATTTATGAACACTATCGACTAGTATGGATAATATCTTCTACGGATTAAGAACCGCTGAGATTTTTTTAAGAATAGGGTTGTCACGACAGAAAAAAATTGTTTTTGAAGACATGATTCACTCGGGACATGAACAACTAATCAGCAACTGAAAAATAATAATTATTATATTTTTATAATTATGATGTATTTGCTTTAATGTTATTATAAATATTAAATTACCATTCGAGATAAGTTAAGTTTGACTTAATTTTTCTTTTTACCACTCAATTATTTCCAACAGGGGTCGATGAATGATATTAATTTTCTCACTTGATCAAGCTTTCCTGGAAATGGTCAGTAATTATGACATATAACCACTCAACAATAACAAGAATTTATGTAGTACATATTCACATTGCACAGAGATATTTCATCAACTTTGAGGTAAATGGTTTGTAGAAGGCTATAGCGTAATGCTGATTTGCAGGTTATGTTAACTGAACTGTGACTAGGTGAGCGCGTTAGTTAACGCAAACATGTTTTACGTGTTATTGTAGCATATAGTATTATTAAAGTATTAACAAAACTGAATTAATGAATCAATTCAATATTTTACGTTATTCAGAATATAATTATTCGTTGTTTCATAAATTGTATAAATTATCTAGTTACTGAATATATTTAGAAGACTAAACGAATTTATTTTAAACATTTTATAAACCACTGACATAAACTAAGAATATTTTATATACACATTAAATAATATTTTATTCCTGTTTTAACTTGACACATATATCTATAGTTTTGATTGACAACTTCGAATTGATTTTATAGCTGTATAAAGGAATATAAACGAGATGTAGATAATTCAATTACTTAGTAGTAACTTTCATTGAAATTATTTGGAGCGAAAGTTTGTGGTAATGATGATATGGCTGTACACCTAAATATGCTTATTAATTAACATACTAGAACGTGACTGATTTAGCTTTACTACCTACGAGTGCATGTTCAGAATACTACATTGCCCAAGTATAGTTCATCAGAAGAATGTTTACACAGTCTAATAAATTCCATTGCACTTTTCTCCTAATTGATGTATTTGAAGGACTACATATTAATAATAATTAGTGCATATTAAATGGCAAAAAGGGACGTAAATGAATCATTTCAATAATAATTTCAAATCCGACTTTTGTAAACAAATGATGTGGAAATGTGGAAAGCAAATTAAGTGCAGCTCATTTATATTTTATTTTTTTTGCTCTCGTAACAAAGGTTTTGCTCACATAACGGCTGTTTGTAAGTTCTTAAACTAACGAGTCGGCTATAAGGTTATATATACCAACATCAGGGTGACGAGTAAAGTTTAAATCTGAATCGAAAACACATAAAGTGTCATACCTAAGCCATTAATAAAGTTATAAAAGTAAAATTTAGGACAAAGGATTGTCCTAGTAAGGGCCATATTTGGATGTATTTTTTTTTTAAATAGTGGGTGTGGCCCCGCCCCCAAATAGGTTTTTTTTGTATATATCTCGCAAACCAATAAAGCTATATAAACTACACTTTCTGCAGTCGGTTCCCTTACGTACCCCATACACCATGACAATAGTTGAAATCGGATAATAACCACGCCCACCACCCATACAAAGGTTAGGTTAAAAATTACTAAAATTGGGTTAACTCACTAACGAAAAACGTCAGAAACACTACATTTTAAAGAAGAAATATCAGAAAGAAGCTGCACTCAGATGTTTTTACAAAATGGAAAATAGGCGTGGCATCGCCCACTTATTACAGATGAAAAGTGGGCGAATTCGGTTTACAACCACGCCTACTTCCCATACAACTAAATTTTGAATTCCATCTTATTCCTTCACTCTTTAATATATACATAAGGAACCAATGAAGATAGCGAAATAAAACTTTACACAAAACTGTATATGATCTGTGGCATCACTTGTGAAAACATTGTCGAAATCGAACTATAACCCTTCAATATCGAATATGAAGAACTCGGATACATAGATTTACCTTGCTGCAACGTGGTCGTTTCGCAGACTTTGGTCTGTAAATCGCTTGCGGCGCAATTGGACGTTAAGCTTGTTTGCGTGGGTTCATTTTAAATAAGTAAAATGAGCTACTTGATTACGACCTCTAGTCTTTTGTGTCCGTTGACTTTCTCTCTGATTATTGAGTTTGATACCTGGGAACTATTTCCAGAAAGTTGAGATTCTAGCAATAAATATAGCCTATGTTATTCGGGGTGAATGTAGCTTTCCAACGGTGAAAGAATTTTTGAAATCGGCACAGAAGTTTTCGAGTTTATTCTATACACTCATACATACAAATCTTTCCTTTTTAAAATAGAAGTATAGATAAGTGTAATTCAAATACTTAGTTCATTTTGTTGAATACACTTTGGGTAATTGTAATCGATTTGAATCATGATTCGATTGTATAGGGTGTGTCGTTAGCCAAAAAACTAAAATTTGTAAAGTATGAGTGCAAGCGCTTGAAACTATTGCACAGTAGTTTTTATACTCTTGCAACAAAAATTGCTAAGAGAGTATCATAGTTTTGTTCACATAACGGTTGTTTGTAACAGAAATAAAAGAGTCAGACATGGGGTTATATTATATATATATATAAATGATCAGCATGACGAGTGGAGTTAAATTTCTGTCCGTACGCCAGTCCGTCTGTCCGTCCGTCTCTCCGCCGTCCGTGCAAGCGATAACTTGAATAAAAATTGAGATATGTTAATGAAACTTGGAACACATATTCCTTAGCGAGGAAGGTTGGTATTGAATATTATATATTATATATATATTATATATTGATTCTTCAGTACAAAGGATCTTTATAGGAAGGGCATATTTGGATGTAGTTTTTTGTAGAAAGTGGTCATGGCCATGCCCTATTTTTTTATATTTTTGTACATATTTCGAAAACTACTAAAGATATATCAACGAAACTCTCAAGAGTCGTTTTCTTCAGGCATTTCTTTATACAGTCTAAAAACGTAGGAAATCGAATTTTAACCACGCCTACCTCCCATACAAAGCCTATCTTGAAAACTACTTAAAATGCTTTAATTCAGTAAGGAAAACCACCAGAAACCTTAAGATTATAAAGATGGTACAGAAGAGCTGCAATAAAAATGGTATACAAAATTTTAAATGGGTGGGGCACCGTCCTCTTACGGGTCAAAAACCATATCTCCGAAACTACTCGACTAATTTCAATGAAAATATCCTTGCATCCTAATGATATTTTGTGAAAATAGGCCAAATCGGTTCACAACCACTCCTACTTCCTATATACCAGAATTTTGAAGTCTATCTTAATCGTTTACTTTACAATATATAAAGTAAGCACAAGTGAAGATATCAGAACAGGACTTTGTATAAATACTGCATTTATAGTGTGACATCGCCCTTCTGAAAATCGACGAAATCGGACCATATGTTTTCAAGGCCACATTTATAGAACATGAGCACCTCATTGCTGGTAAATTTTTTTTACCAAAAATATAGGTAAGTCTCTCAGGTATTTTGAAGAAATTCAGAGGATATAACTTTCTTTTAATAATATATCTTTACGTGAAATCGGGTCATAACTTCACCTAACTCCCATACACATAATACTAAGGTTTCCAAATTTCAATGGACTTTATACCGTATATATGACGAATATTGTGTGTTATATTAATAAAATAAAATAAATAAATTGCGAGAGTTCGGTCACAACCGAACTTAGCCCTTCCTTACTTGTTTCAAATGATATTAGTGTAGTGTAATATATAACATTTCAATTTAATGGATTATTATTTTTTTTCGAAAATTACATACAAAGTCTAAAAAAGTCTCTCGCCTTGCTAAATTTTGTTTAACTTTTGAACAATACATATATTTTTTGTATGAGATGCTAATCCTAAACTAAGTTCAATGGGAAGTAAAATAATTAAAATTAAGTATTGTTAAATGAAAAACAAAATAATTTTGTTTATTTCAGATAATTTTTAAAATTAACTTTTATCCCGCTTTTACATAACATCTGCCCTGCCAAATTTTGCTTGGGCAAACATAAATACAAATTAGCAATACTAATACTATTTAAACTTATACTATTTAAAAATAAGAATTTATAAAAACTTAAAATTCTATTTGCATTTACTGTCCTAAATTATTAATATTAATTAATGATAATTATAGTGAGATAAATAATTAAAATAAAAATGAATTCATTCAATTAAAACAATTAAGCTTATCATGAAAACGTCTCTCCCCTGATGTAGAGCAGATATTATTTATCATGACATCCGGACCAGTAGTCTTGAGTTGCTTGATTCTTACGTGAACTTTGGAAAATGACCCCTTCCCCACCTCTAGTCACTACGGCTGGCTGTGAAGAAGCTATTAATGAGTCAATATTTTTGTTCTTATTTGTTATTTGGTGGAATGAGTATACATATATGTATGTATATTTCGCATTACGTAGTTTAAAGGAACGATTTATTAATTTTTCAAAAAGCATTATTTAATACAGTAATCGATTTGCTTGTTTAGTTCATATTCTGGCTTTGTGCTGAAATAGTGTTACACGGAGTGAAAATACTTTGAGAATTTGATTTACTATCTTTTCGCTGCCAAAACATCGCAGAACAAAATTCTATTGAATAAACTTTTGACGTTAAGTCTTTTATTTACCGTTTTCGATTTGACTTCCTGTCAGTGGTGTACCAGAAAAATCTATGAGAGACAAAGTTATACACGAGAGGAAGATTATATAGAAAGTTATTGGATAACAATTTGGAATTCCTCTCATAAAAAAACGAAACATGCGACCAGATTGATTACTGAAGTACGTAACTTCGGTGTTTTGTTATCATTTAATCTAATATGAAGTTATAGGATACTTATATGTATGAAAGTGTGAAATAATCAATCGAACTGAATGAAAATTCTTTAATTTTCGTGTATTAGTAGTGATTTTTCATAAAAATATGGCAAAGAGCTCAAAGAGTGCTTTTAGATCATATTTAATGTGAAGGAAGCAGACAAATTTCAAGCTTATGATGGCAAGAGCTAGTATTTAATTTTATTGTTATTATTTTTAAAATTTACAGGACACTCTGGCTGTTTTATTTTTTACATAGATACTTTTGATATATTTCCAGTATAAAGATGTGACAAAGTCTGAAAGCATTTGCTGTGATGGATACAGACTGATCGGTGACAATTGCGAGCCCACTTGCCAACCTAACTGCGAAAAAAAGCTCTCTTACAGTCAAACGAGTTGAATAAGTGTGCAGATCTGTACAGTTGTTGGAAGGTACATCCCAGAGATAAATGTCATGTAATATGTGGATCAACTCGGTGCTTGGAGCCGCAATTCACTCGATGCATTGAACCAAGCAAACGAATTAAATACAGAGTTTCCGATGTAACGCAAATATATACGTGCTACACAGATTGTTTCCTGGGTACTCTGAAAACTGCCGGCTCTACTCGTTCGTTGCAAACTATTGTTGTTGGTCTACTGTTTACTGCAATATTGTCAGTTTTATTTGTTTGAACGAAAAACATCAGTAGTATACGTATCGCTCCAGAAAGATTTCTTATGTAATACCAATAAAAACCACCACTCACATCATCACTTATAACTATATTATATAACTCTATATCTAACTCTTTTAGTTTTGTGTGACGCAAACAACCGTTCAACATGTTGCAAGAGTATAAATATAGCAGTATTTGTGACATATGAATTTTATTTGAAAATATTATATGTATTTTGGAAGTATATTAAAGAGTATACACACACTTATACAAAGTTATACATAATAAACTTCAATTTGACCCAATTTTCAGTAAAACTCGTCGAAATTCGCGTGTTAGTCTAGTCGTATTGTATTGATTATTCTTCTATTTGTTAACTGCAGTAAAAGGAATAGATAAATATGAAAATTAAAATAATATCAGTTTCTTATGTTGCTGGATGATACCAAATGTAATTTCATTATACTTATTACGTTGTTGGGTCAATTTGACCCACCTAGTATTTTGAAACATTTTGCCGTTTACCGACGCCGACAAAGAAAGCTAGTTATCGGACTAATACTAACTACTTCTTATAATATTTCTGCCAGAAATGAGTCCACCAACAAACGACAGCGATGTTTCTTCTGTCATCATACAAAAAATTCGAACAAATATTCAGCTATTTGTAGTATGTGCCAACAATTTGTTTGCAAGGAACACAGCAGCTTAGTTTGTGAAAATTGCCGTTAAAACATACATATCTAAACTATTTTTTACAAATAACATACACTTAACTTGATTCAAATAAAAAAATATGAACTCTTTCAATAAAATAGTGTTATTAGTGAAGTTTTTATAAGTGGGTCAAATTGACCCAAAACACTATATGTGTAATTTTTTCCTAACATAGCAGAAGGGTTAAAAGAAATTACTTTTTTGCACTAAATTTTTATTTTTTAAAGCGTTGGCAAAGTTTATAAGTATAAATATTGAGAATTCTTTCCCGGTATTCATCTCTTTATCTCTGGTTTGGTTTTTTGATTTTATTAGATTTTTCAATATTCTTCTGTTCATCTTGTAAAAAACAGTTTTCTTTATATTTAACTGAACCAGTCATTCCTCGCGATAAAAATATAAAATCTAATATAAAGAAATACCATATTTTTGCATTAAAGTGGAGGCGTTATTTAGCACAGTTAGAATGATTTTTTGTCGAATATGCACAGTTTGGGCAAAAATTTGTTGAGATTTTGATAATTTCATAATGCCACTCTTATAGAAAACCTCTTCGCTATTGTCAGTAAACTGCAACACTCGATTTTTAAAAGATTCTCTTGAGGCGAATTTTTCACGAGCAACATCAATCGCCATAGACATGAATATTAGACAGGTACAGGTAAATAAATTGATGCCTAATCAGGACTATAATGTGGCTGCAAACGAATTTCTCAAACAAGCTCTCCATCGTGTCACTATCAGTATGCGTAGTGCGTCGTTGTTTTGTTAAACCTTCTAGTTAAACCTTCCCGTTTCACCGCGATACCAGTACGACCTTTTCGCTTGACGTTTTTGTTACTGAATCACTTTTCATCAACAATAACCATCCACTTAAGAAATGTATCGAACCAGTAATAGCAAAAGTCTCGCATACAATAAATAAATTGCAGAAAATATTGAAATATTTCCTAGTCAAAGTTGCATTTCTACATAGATACAAATATTAATTTTACTGTTAATGATTAAATGTATAATAAATAGCCTTTATACACAGCCAAATTAATTAATCAATTAAAGTTTTGATTGAAACCCCACTGTTTTCCCTTTGCACTACCGGCTACTCGATAATCGATCAGCTGCTACTCATTTTAGTTTTTGCTTTTCATAAGAAGCTGGTAAGTTTCATCAGCTGATTGTTAGTTTTTAGCAGTGACACCTACCGTCGAGTAGTATAAATGCTATTTTATCAAAAAATACAGCCAATAGCAGACAAAGAACGTATATATAATTACAAATATGGTCTTTGTCGCAGAGTTGCATTTCATTTTCAAGTCGATTAAAATTAAATTAAAAATCAATGTAGAAAAATGGGATTTTTATTTTGTATGGTAAATCCATTAGCTCCTGTGTGAAAAGGCTATAGGGTAATTAATTTTTATAATGGATATGTAACTGAAAAGGTTTACTAATTAAGACATTACTGGCAGAGAACGGCTTCCGCTGAGCGCAAAAATGTTCATGGACGAATAATACCAGAACTATCAGCCCATTCGGCTCAAGCTCTCAAAATGACATTCGTGAATGTTTTCGCTACTGAGCTAAATTCAGCTCAATTGCGGTAAATTCGTTTGCTTGCTGAGTTTATTCACGCTCGTGTTGAAACAGCTCTACTCAGGCGTTCGCTCATTCGGCTCAACAATGATCGTGTTGAATGAAAACACAAAAGAGTAAACTCAACGCCTATGAGCAAACTCAATGGGTAGGAGCTAACTCAACAATAGTACACAGTGTGAATCAAATTCTAAGTGCAATTCAAGAAAAAAGTGAGTTTTGCAGTTCTCTGATTACTGGTTAATTATGGTTATGCTGTAATTGGAGAATTGAGTTTTGAAAATTGTGTATAGCAACATGTAAAACCAAAATTTAATTTGGATAATGGAATGTTTACACAATGCAACTAAACAAATATTTTACATCCAATTTAATATGAAGCCTTTTCAATTAATTCTAACAAAGTCCTAAGTGTTCTTAGTGTTGAATATTTTTATAAATGTCATTACTTCAACAATAATGTAGAAATATTTTGTGATTGTTGCTATATATATAATATTGAAATTATAAATGCGTTCAGTGAATTCTTGAGATGATAGAATAATACATTAAATAAAAAAATCGTGATGAAGAAGTTGTAGTGACAAAAGAGTCGATGGCAGTTTCTTCTATAAACATTTTCTAAAACAAAGTAAGCAACAAGGAAATTGATTATGCTGAACAGATGGCTAGTTATAGTGTAGAATTGTCCATTCTATGGTATTCGATATTAGAAAATCACTATTCAACTTATGAAGGAGCTCTTCTGAATAATATAGACTGTATAAGCATATGTATTCAAATCTCTACAGATTCCCCTACCTGCAATTTGAAGACAGTTTTTCTTTTTTGTTGCATCTGTTACTCAATACTTACAATTCACAATTTAGAATGTCAACTCGCTGAGTCATGCACTTGCGCTTGAAGAGCGACCGCCAGCCATTAGAAATCAGAAAAAATCGTCGTTCATTGGTTTTTGGCACACATTGATTGCTGTTACACTCTTTGGTTGGCATTTTAGTCGTTATCAGTTTAATGGCAACGCATTTTTTATATTATACTTCAATTGTTAAACTGGGAATTCCGGTAGCATATTCATTCACATTCTAAATAATTATTGATATTCCAAGGTTAAACTTCAAATATTCTCTAATGTTATATAATAATAATTTAAGTATTCATGTATACTTAAATTATAATCCGTAAATATGTTGCTGCCTCGTAGAAGATATTTACTAAATCCCTCGTTGCATATGCATTATGTTCACTAATATGGATATTTTATTGATAATCACGGAAGAAGTACCTCGCCGGACCATAAACCACACCAAATCGTAATTATTATGGGATGCAATGGTGACCATAAATTGGATTGATGTATTTGTAGTCAAAGTATAAAATGTTAAAAGTGAAGTATATGAATACTTTCAATAATAATGTCAAAACTGACATTTGTAAATGAAGCCAGGATTTTTTGTCTAGATCTCGCAAAGACGGGACATTCCAAAAGGAAATGCTGTAAGGATGATGGTCTTCATCCTCTTCTAAGCTCCTTTTCTAGCTAGCATCCGGTTAAATTTTTAATTTGACCGCGTGAGTCCCGATGGGACAATGGCCAGTTAGAACTCCTATAACTTGGGAAAGATTGACCTTATTTAGGCCAAAGAGTTCCCTTGGCCTCTTGCGATTTACTTTGGGCCAGAATGATCTTGCGACAGAACAGGTGCTAATGACTGTCCAGCGCCTGCTCAGTTCAGCTGAAACCCATTCATCCAGAAGCAAGTTGAAAGAAGACAGCGGCGCTCCTACTTGTTCCCATTCCACCGTAAGTGAGATCCTGCAATACCACTGTGGCCAGGCATCCAAACTAGTATGATTACGAAGTGTTCCGATGCAACTGATAGCGAGGACTGGCAATCCTTTACCAGCCTGGAGCGCACAGTCATTGAGCTTAAGGCTAATATTTCCACCCTACTATCAGAGTGACGATTCACCTCTCTGAAAGCTGCTACACTCCGGAGCAGTGAATCCATTGCAACCTTTATGACAGCCAGTTCCGCTTGAAAAACGCTACAGTAGTCCGGAAGCCTGACGCTGAAGTTGAAGAGAAGTTCCCGACAGTAAACTTCTCCCCCAACCTTCTCCGCTAACTTCGACCCATCCGAAAAGAAGCTCACCGCGCCTCTCCTCCAGCGATCCTACTCACCCAACCCTCTCTTGAAAGTATAATAACAGAGAAGAGGCCGCCAGGGTAGGGCTTGTCGATATGATGGTAGTCCAGTAGCCTCGGAATGAAGTCGAAGCGCCCCAGGATACTAGATACCCAGCCCCTCTCAGCAGTTTACACGGCCATACACCTTCCGGCTATATAGTAGGGAATTGTTGGTGTGATCCGTAGCGCATCACACATACCTATGGGAGCCGCCCGTTGCACACTCATTAGCTTTTTAGCTAGTGAAGTCTTGAATCCCGTAGAACATTATAGGCGTGACTATTGTTTCGTATAGCCAAAAGACTACTTTTGGTGAGAGGCCCCATCTACTACCAATGGCTCCTCTAAAACAATACAGGGCAACCGATGCCTTTTTTGCTCTCTTTCCGCAATGTTGGCTTTCCAAGAAAGCTTCTTGTCTAAGACAACACCTAGGTACTTCACGTTGTCTGTGGGGTGAAGACAAACTCCTCCCATCGACGGCAGAGGCGCATCCGGTATTTTGTATTTTGTAAAAAGGACAGACTCAGTTTTGCTAGGATTTACAGAAAGACCGTTGTCCAAAGCCCAACTCGTTATGACATCAAGATATCTATGAGCAGATATCCAGAAATTTACCTTCAACCATGAAAACCTTCAACCATGAAAAAGTCGTCTGTATAGGCAATCACCCGGCTTACGATTTCGTTAAGCTTTCCCAGAAAGTCGTCTACGACTGTGATTCAGAGGAGAGGTAGGAGGACTCCTCCTTGGGGCCCCATGCTGCCACAATCGTACCATCGCAGAGAAGAGTGAAAAAAAGAAACTAGAGTAGAAACTAATGATTTAGTGGGTGTTGCCGATTCGTGGTGAAAATTCAATAGAGCTTATTAGATACATGAATGATTAAAAATTTATAAATACAAAGATTCCCTATAGTTTTGAATACAAGAAGTAAACTCAGCTGAGGTGTTCGTCGCCTGTGATTGAAGGTGTAAAGTGATGATGTGATGTTCATGTAGAATATATTTTAAGTTTAAGGTTGAGCTCCCGTTTGAAAAACATCGAATTCAAGTCTATTATTTTAAGACTGATCGCATACACTTACCGCTTTTCGGGAGTAGTCAACTTGATTACTCATACGACCTGTGGTACCCATACTTCACATGTACATTTTTCAAATAAATTGAAGTTAAGTGGGGAGAATACGAGTATACGCTTCACCACTACTGAAAAGTTGTCAACATTGTGCTTAACAGCTTAAGAGATTTGTGAAAAAAGCTTTTTATTCAAATCGAATTAACTCAATAGCATTTGCTCAATTTTACAAATATTGAAAATAATCTAGATACTCCTGAATCACAACGCTTTATAAAAATAAAAAAATTAAGCTAAATAAATGATCTTCAAACACATTCACCATTATTTTAAAGGCACCAAGGACTTTCATGTATTCATGCATTGTTACCGGCTTAAATGGTTGTTCTGCAATTGAGTGAAAACTTTTTTGTTGGAGCTTTTATTTGTTTAACATTTTTTTTTTTGTTGTTGATTACCATAAGCAACAGCAAAGAGAAATGTAACAAGTAAGGAAGGGCTAAGTTCGGGTGTAACCGAACATTTTATACTCTCGCAATTTATTTATTTAATATTATATAATACACATTTTGACCCACATATTCGTCATATACATTGTACAAGTCCATTGAACACAACATATCATTGGGATGTAAGGAAACTATTACAAACGAAGTTTCATTGAAATCGGTCCAGTAGTTCCAGAGATAGTTTTTGACCCATAAGTGGGCTACGCCACGCCCATTTTCCATTTTTTTAAAATATCTGAGAGCAGCTTCCATCTGCCATTTCTTATGTGAAATTCAGTGTTTCTGACGTTTTTCCTTAGCGAGTTAACTCACTTTTAGTAATTTTCAACCTAACTTTGTTTGGGAGGTGGGCGTGGTTATTATCCGATTTCTTTCATTTTTGGACTGTGTTAAGAAATGGCTAAAAAACGACTGCAGAAAGTTTGGTTTATATAGCTCTATTGGTTTCCGAGATATGTACAAAAAACTTATTTGGGGGCGGGGCCACGCCCACCTCCCCAAAAAGATTACATCCAAATATGCTGCTTTACAGTGCGATCCTTCATACCAAATTTTAGTTCCATAGCTTTATTTATGGCTTAGATATGGCACTTTATGTATTTTCGGTTTTCGCTTTTTTTGGGCGTGGCAGTGTTCCGATTTTGATCATTTTCGAAAGCAACATTCATATGCTGCCAAGAAATAAGTGTGCCAAGTTTCATCAAGATATCTTAATTTTTACTCAAGTTACAGCTTGCACAGACAGACGGACGGACGGACGGACAGACAGACATTCGGATTTGAACTCCACTCTTCACCCTGATCACTTTGGTATATATAACCCTATATCTAACTCGTTTAGTTTTGGGTGTTACAAACAACCGTTATGTGAACAAAACTATAATACTCTCTAGCAACTTTGTTGCGAGAGTATAAAAAAGGTTCGTAACATTCAAAAAGTGCAATGAGCTGTAATTTATTGCCTGGAAGCGCCAAAGCTGTTTAAAAACTATTATACTTTATTATGCCGTTCAAACATTTTTTTTTTTAATAAAATAAATCAATGAAAAACTTTTCACAAAACCAAATTTTGTGCGAGCCTGTTATATGTGGACACGAAAAAATTACAATTTTCAGTACTTTTTATTGTTTTTTGTAATTAAATCATGTTATTTTACAAAAATAATAATATGGCATTATTACACAACGTGTTGACTTGAAGTCGCGAAAATTAAAAAAAAAAACAATGTAATTTCCAAAGTTATAGCTGCTTGTGTTGATCCAGTTCCAAAAAGAAATCCTTGCGGTGACAACCATAGGTCCTTGTAGATTCATCTAAAATCAATAGGAGAAGAAAAATGTGTTTTATAAATAAATAATCCTGGGCCGGATCGAAGTTTTTTCCTCTTTTCAAAAATTTATAAAATGGCGGCCTCAGAAATTTTTTTGTAGATTTTTGGTCAAATTCGACAGTTAATTGGTCTTAAAATATCGAAATTTTTGAATAAAAAGCTACGATCCGCCCAAGATAATTATGTTATCTAAAGGCTGTAGAAATTTCTTTAAGATATACTGAGCGGTTTTCGAGTTACAGTTGCCATCAATTTAAAAAAAACATAGTTTTGAGAAAAACTCATTTAAATTTTTGCACTAGCGAGTTAGAGGTCCCGAGAGTTCTTTGCTATTTGTCGAATAACTCGAAAAGTAATTGTCGGATCAACTTAAAATTTTCAAAGAATATCTTTCAGATATTAAACTTAAGGAAAATGTAAAAAAATTAAATTTTTTTTGAAAATCCTGACTATCCCTAACCCCTTACGATATAGTATACAAAAACAGCTTTAGGGAATAAATGTTATATCAATATTGTGAAACGTCATCCAAAATTAGCGTATATAACATATGTTTGTTTTACATAAGTAGGTTAGATGAAAAAAAGAGAATTCATAAGAATTTTCAGGCCTTTTATATGCTTTATGTGAATATCTCATTGAATACAAACGTCTTTTGTAATAAAAAAATATAAAATCAAGCGAATGTTTCGTAAGGCCGAAGAAAGATGAATATATGAAATTGTTTCTAAGAAATATTTGAAAAAAAATGAAATAAATGAAAAAATTGCAAATCACAGCATATTTTTGGGCGTATATGCCACTATTTCCACTATTGCTGCCGTGATATATGCGAGCTAATGGTGGTGTGGTCACTGCTATTGCTGCTCTGTGCAATCATGCATTTTATAGCATAGTGAAAATGTCAGTAACAATAATAAAAACACTTTTTGCTGAATTTTATCACAGCCCATGTGCAAAGTGCATTTTCCACACCAATATTTTCCAAATACAATTGGCGTAAAAAATAAAAAATAAAAGCAATAACAAACAAAAAACACCCACTGATAAATAGCAACAACTTTCAAACTATTGCTACCAGCACAGAAGTTAGAAAGGCTGCGATAAAGTACGCAGCAACAAAGAAGAACAAATGTGTGAACAAATTTCTATGTTTTGGCATTTTGTGTGAATAATAAAAATGCGGTACAGAAATCGTCTGCGAAAATACGCGACCAGATTTCAAATTCTATTTTTACGTGTTTCAGTTGCCTTTGTTTATTTTTGTGAAGCAAGACGATTTGCCAGCTGGTTGACTAGGTACCAACTTGGCTTAGTTTAACAAACAATTGAAAAAGTTAGTTGGTTGAGTGGTGCTGATTGAATTGTAATACAATTTTTTTTTCGGGAAATTTTCTGTTGTATGATAATGATGAAAAAAGTTGAAGGGGAGTAAGCGACGGGGTTTATCACTCACGTAAATTGTCTACAATTATCTGAGCTTATTATGTATGTAAATCTGATGGCGCTACATTTTACAGCGCTATAATTGAGAACATATTTTTCTCTGCTCACCTTTTTCATTATCCACTTTTACTGATTTGTTTCGACTTTTCTGGGCATACCTTTTTGAGGCATTTGTACTTTCATTGCCAAAAAGTAACTCCCAATTACGATTGATTTGATGTGGCATTAATGGCCGGCAATTACCAATGCATAAGATAATTAATTTCATTTGCCGAGCTCTGAAATTGCAATGAAAAAGAGCCAGCACCTTTGAATTAACTTTTAAATACATTTCTGTATTACACACATACATAAAGAAGCTATCCATTTGTTTGCAGATGTTGATACTGCATAATTTCTGGTTCTGCAGCTGATGCTGTCTTTCAGTTGGATTATTATCCATTATGCTATCTGCCTCTCCATATATATGTAAGCCTAAACCTTTACACATAACGGCAAGATTGATATACATCCGAGCAAAACCGCTCACCGACCGTTTTGACAGCCTCTGTGTGATGTAAAGCAGATTTCGCATATGTGTACATATCACCAAAAATACGCATGTTTACTTGCTAGTCTGTTCGATACTATTGCATAAAGGTAGGTTAGGTTAGGTTGTAAGGCTGCTGTTACGAACGATATGGCAGCATCATTAACGTAATCCTAATTAGTTACGTTTTTTCCTAATTACTTACGTATGTCCTAATTACATACGCGCTTATTGCTATCGTGGCGAATTTTGATTGGTCGATTTGGAGAAACGGGGGCAATCAGAAGATCAGTTAGCAAAGAAGGAATAAATAGGCAAAAGCGGGAGCCGTTGCTAACAGATCGGCATTATCGCATTAGAGGGTAGAGTGTAAAGTAAATTTTTTAATTCTCAGAACTAATTGTTAATTAATTTAAATTAAAATAATAAATTAATATAAATTAATTCAAAACTAGCGTTTTAGTTCGAATTGCAAAAAATTCTTTATATTTTTTTACAGCTGCTTTCCAAAGGCAAACACACGTACACTTTCAAAGATTGATCCTTTGTAAAACCTGAACCCCTTGGATAGCAATTGGGAGTCGAAAAAGCGCCCTGAACCTACTACAAATCTGTAGAGATTTTTAACTTCTATAAATATACGCCATTTCGCGAGCTTCTCAGCTAGCGTCCGGTAAAATTTTTAACCTTACAGCGTGGATCCCGATGAAACAATGGCCAGTAAGAACGCCTACGACTAAAGAGAGGTTACTGAGGGCGAAGAGCTCAGTAGACCTCCCGCTGTTTAACTAAGACTAGAAGAATCTTGCAAATGTTAGTCACTGAGCAGCGCCAGCCCAGCACAGCCGATGCCCATCTGTCCATTAGCAAACCGTAATAGGACAATGGTGCTCCTACATGTTTCCACGCTACTAATAGTGAGTCTGACGTTCCTGACCTTGCAAGCTCATCAGCCTTACCCCCGCGATTCTGCTGTGGTCAGGAACCCAGACAGGAACCTTGAGCACATAATCAAGGCTAGTATTGCCGATCTACTATCCGAGTGGATGAAGGTTGGGTTTCCATGAAAACGCCCCCAGTATTTTGTACCAATTTTGCTTGGATTTCGTTACGACGCCGAGAAAACTAATTTTAATTATGTGTGCATGTTATTCAATTGAATGCGGATGTACTGCACAACACTGTCCATCTCATTTGCAGATATTACCAACTTAAAATAAAATGTATATTAATGCGCCTAATTCTATGCTTTAGCCATATCTGTTGACTATTAAAATTCCTGTCAACTGTCGACAGCTGAAAACCCATTGCGGTTATATTAAATTATTATTATACCTACTAATATTTACAGCGAATTATTGCTATGTATATATTAATTGTCGCAAAAGTATAATAGCAATAAACCGCAAATGAGTTAAAATGATTGTTATATACGCAACAGTTGAAAATGCTTAAATATGCAATGCATAATGACTGCAGCAAATATTGCAGCAACCAACCAACTAACCGACCTGTCGCCAGTCAGCTAAATCGCTGAAAAGTAGGCAATAATTTGTTTGATTATAATTTTACAAATACTTGCATTGTTTTGTGCTACCATTTTGGTTTTGCTTTCCAATTTAACCTGGTTAATTATTAGAATTAGGCATTAGATTTGTGTTCAATTGAACAAATCTACTTTTGGTCAAATTATCACTAATATTATAGAGAGAAATGAGCGCGGCTTTGTCAGTGATTTGCATTACTAATTCGTTATATTACAATGTTATATAAAATATTTATTGTTGTTATTTGTTAACCGGTATGTAAATATGTATGAGCAATAGAACAAGTATGAGTTTTTGGTTTCCGAATAATTATAAAGTGATTTACAGATATTACACAAAATAATCCAAAATGATACATAATTTGGTTTTTTGAATAGCGATTTGAATCGAAAATTTAAAATTTTTGCTTATAATAAAGATATTAATAATAATAAGTGGAATACGAATCAAGAGGGATAGAATTAACATGAAGAAACACTAAAATCATAAAAAATTAAAACATTAAAAATTGAATATCGCACCATCTATATATATAAAAGAAAGGGACGTAAGTTACTACGCTTATAACTGGAGAACGCCTGAACCGATTTCGGTGATTACCACCAAACAAGAAGAATACTTAAGAAAATTCTGGAAAATTTTCCGAAAAAAAAAAGTTATGAAGAAAATAAATTTTCAAATACGATTTTAAAAAGGAAATAAAAACGAACAGATGATGGCGCTGTGTGCATCAACTTTTGACAGCTGCATGCATGTGCACAGTTGGCAACCCACGCAAGATGCAATGACATATGTGAGATGTTTATGTTGTGAGGTTATGACATTTGAGCACATGTTTTGTGTGTTCATTTCACAGTGTAATTCAGAATGCCACGAGCCAAAAGATCTAATCTTTCGCATCGCATAAACAATGTACCATTGTTGAATCCTCAACAAAAAGAAGTGTACGATACGGTGATGAAGACAATTGATGATGGAAATGTTGGCACGATTTTCCTTGATGCGCCTGGTGGAACTGGAAAGACATTCCTCATATCATTGATTTTGGCTGCAGTTCGTGCAAGATCAGTAATTGCTATAGCAGTTGCTTCTTCTGGAATAGCGGCAACGATGTTGGAAGGTTGCGGAACCGCTCATTCTGCATTAAAATTGCCATTAAACCTGCAAGCGGTTGAAGAACCGACATGTACATAGCGAAACATTCAGCAATGGCCAAAGTTTTGGTAGCAAGCAAAATCATTATCTGGGACAAATGCACAATGTCGCATAAACGCGCGTTAGAAGCTCTGAATCGCACTATGAAAGATCTGCGTAATGACGCAAGACATTTTGGGGGTGCATTGCTTTTACTCTCAGGCGATTGCCGGCAAACACTTCCAGTAATACCACGATCGACCGCTGCCGATGAGATCAATGCTTGCCTCAAATCATCACCATTGTGGCGTTATGTGTGGAAACTTCAGCTGACGACAAACATGCGGGTTGCATTGCTAAACGATCCACCTGCCGAACTGTTCTCCAATCAACTGCCAACTATCGGTAATGGTAGTGTTCCTGTCGACGCATCGAATGGATTCATTTCGTTCCCACCAAATTTTTGCAATTTCGTCTCAACGAAAGAGGAGGTCATCAACAAAGTGTGTCCGAACATCATTGCTAACCACAAAAACTACGATTGGTTGAGTAAAAGAGTAATTTGAGCAGCAAAGAACAAGGATGTGGATCACTTAAACTTCAAAATTCAAAATCAAATCGTTGGGACACTGCATTCCTTCAAATCTATCGACTGTGTAACAAACGAAGACGAAGCAACCAACTACCCAACTGAGTTCTTGAATTCATTGGATGTGCCTGACTTGCCATCGCACAATTTACAATTGAAGGTTGAAGGCCGATATGCCATTCGAGTTTAAGCGAATCCAATTTCCAATTCGTCTCGCATTCGCCATGACAATTAATAAATCACAAGGCCAATCATTGAGTGTTTGTGGCCTGAATCTGGAAAATGCATGTTTTTCACACGGACAACTGTATGTCGCATGTTCCCGTGTCGGAAAACCATCTGCTTTGATCGTTTTCGCACCTGACAACAAAACAAAAAATATCGTGCAGAGTGCTTCAATGATTACCTAAAAATAATTTATATGGCAAAACAACGTTTGCCGGGTCAACTAGTAGAATATAAAGCTTTTATTATTTCCGAATAACCAACTTTATTCACTAATATCTGGCGAAACATTTCATACAGCATTGAATTCATTTAGATTATATCCTTATTTTAGATTTCATTAACTATGTCCCGTAATTAATAATATTTTTTTAAATCCTTGTTTCAAACTTCGAAGGTAATTACTTTGGAGGATAACTTCGAAATTAGAATTTATTTTTTACTTATGACTGAATCTCCCGGAAAAAGTTAAGTTTGGTCCAAAACCCAGTCGAAAGTTGCGTAATATTAGCCACAGCTTGTTAGTGATTTGAGCTACTAAATCACATAGTCTCATATCCAGAATTTCCAAATAGAATACCATTCAATGCTTGTTCGAAATCCATACATTCGTATAAAGAAGTTACTTTCGAATTAATTTAACTTGCTATTGGTTTATATACCGTTTATGATTTTTTATGACATTCTACAAATTACAATTGACTGCCGCGAACATCTTTGAAATTTCAGATTTTTGACAGCTCTTTCCTAGGTTCAAAAGAGTTATTCAATATACAAAATTGTTAAGATATGCGTGCACTTGCGCCTATACTTGAAGTCAAAATATTTAAAATCTCCGTTTTTTTTAGTTCTTTTGCTCTTTCATGCAAACCCTTACACTGCATTGCGATTTTGGTTGTAATTAAAAAAAATTGTACTTTGAATTCTTTTACGTATTCTTTTTACTTTCTCGTGCATTAATTGCTTTAAAGTAGTTATTTTTTATTTTACCTTGAATGGCTGCTTGACTCACAGCCACGTCGATTTTCTCACTTTTTTGGAATGTTTGTTCTGCGGGAAAAAAGTTCTTTTTCTCTCCTTGTAGTTTGAAAAGCATGAAGGGAATTTTTTATGCGAATATTATATAGTTGGGAACATTTTTTGTATCCATACTTTTTAAAGCTATGATCAATTATATTAAATATTTTTTTTTATTCTCATAAGAGGCGGGAATGTTATATATGCACGGCTTCTGTTAAAACAACAACCAACTTAATTTAATTTTCATTATCCACATCAAATAGCTGCATTACACTGTTGGCAATGTAATGCGTGAAAATGAAAAATGGATCTTCAACTCACAGTTAAATACAAAAATATGAAATGTTTAACATGCTTCTAGGCGCATTACATCACATTACATTGAGCGGAATTATTTTATGTTGCTGTTATGCATAGTGCTGTTGGTGATTGTGACTGATTGAAAGACAACATGTTGTCGGAACCTTCTCTTTTTTACTTTCCTTAATGCAAGACCGTCATGTAACATACCTTCAGATAGAGGCATGCCTGTGCATTTCTTCCACCAACATACATTCGATATTGCAAGAACACCTGGCCTTAAAATAGGTTTGTTCTCGTTGGATCCCGCACACTTTGACAATCGCTAAAAAAAAGGCTCAAAAAAGTGCTTCGAAAATTGGTTTGAGCCAAGCAAAAGTGTATAAATCTTGAAGGAGAATATTTTGAAAAACAATAAAACCATTTTCGTTGATAAATATTCCTATTTTCATTATTAGGCCAGAAATATATATAGCAGCCCTCGTACCGAACTTTATTTTATTAAAAATATACGGCAAGTAATTAGGTTTATTTATAATTCACATGCGATTGCTCACATTATCAATTGAAATTTGGGACACTTGCACAACAAAAGTATAAGAAGAAACTATTTGATGTAATATAAATCTTTGCTATGAGCAGCCTCCTCTGATGCCGTCTAGGCCTAAGACACTTTTTAATCTCGTTAGGAGATAATGTTAAATATTTTGAAACATAAGAGAGAATATAAATATACTGTATCTTACTGAAAGTATGTAAGTAATTGCATTACATTTAAAACCGCCCACATTAGCGCGCTTGGGAGGCACTGAAACGGAAGTAATTTATAGACAAAATGCACGCACGCAAGCCAGAAGCAGGCAATTCCAACTAGTAGCATATGCACTCACTTTAGTAAGTATTACTACTATATTCTATACTATGCCCATATATATGCCACGAAAATGTGTCGATCACGCCCACTTCACACCAACAAACGTTACCAAACACTTCTAGCACCGAACAATTGCACCACTGAGTGCAACTAAATCACCTACTTATACCGAGCACCACGTTACCCTGCGGCAAATTGACACACATAAATTAACGCCTCGCAATGTTCGTTCCCTCGTTTTTTCAGTCGTAATGCCTAAAGGCTGCTATACATTTCTCTAGTGAATTATTAGATTATGTACACACATCGAACTTCAATTTCGAAAGCATTACAAATGCAATTTGAAATTGCAACAATTTTCCACGTAGACTTTTTTCGTATTTTTTTCTGCATTGAAAAATTAGCTTATTTGCTTGCCTACTTTTGGGCGCTCCAGCCCGCTGGTTTAATTTGCGCCGCCGTGCGTAATTTGGTTAGCGCTATCGCGTGCTTCACCGCCTCTGTCGAGTTGAATTCATTCAGTTCTCATTTCGCGATATCAACACTTATCATTACACTATTCACACTGAACAGTAGGAAATTAATTTGTTTGCTTCGGGAAGTAAGTTCACTTTGAATTGAGTCGGAATTATAGCTAACCCATTTAAAAAGAAAGCTACATAATTATAGTAAATATTTTACATGTTGGCTTTTAGTTAGGTTGCAAACAAGTACTGATACATATAATACAATTTTTGTGCATAACGCTAATAACTATAAGTTTTTTTATTATCTATTAAATTTGATGATATTGAAAATTTAACAGTAATTTACAAATGCACCTAAGCTATGCTATATCATTAATGTGAATTGAGCAACTTATCATTTCGATGACTTGATATACTTCTAAAACCTTCATGTCTGCAATTGGATTTGGCCAAGATCTTTACGTAAAATTGACCATAACGACGTCACAAAGATGCCCAACGCTTGAGAACGACGTGTGAGAAACTGATTTGTGTCTTCCTCAATTGATGCGCTAGCGGCAGCAATATTCTCGACACTAAGGGCACTTCTTTGTCTCACTGGGACGGGAACATTTTGTACTGTACCTGTGGATTCAAATTTTTCCACTAGATGCTCAACTGTTCATCTGACAGGTAAATGTTCGTATTATGATGACCTAAATTGGACGTGGCGATCTTAAAGTTGAGGCCAGTGACTCCGAATTTCGGTAGTAAATTTTAATAATTAATTGGATCGTATCTTTCCATGATGAAATGGCAAACCTTAATGAATGGGGAAAAATATGGCGTCGTTTGCGGTCCCTATCGGTATATTTTTGTGGCGTCTGTGCTGCTGATCTTATAGTGGAGAGTTTTAAAGCCACAAATAAATACGAATATTTGTATAAACAAATTATATTTACAATATTTATAATAATTATTAAATATTTTTAATGAGAAGATTTGATGTTTAAGCCTATAAACACATCAGACACAATTCTTATACTATTCACCGCACAAAACTTCTTGCTTGCAGTTACAAAGTAGTTCCCACTTAATCTACTTTTTATTACGAGTATTGAATGCTATTACACAAAATTTTTTCGCCACCTATGCGGAAAATACTAGCACGCTGAGGCCATAAAACAAGCAGTGAAGACGTTGAACACCAAAAATATATGACACTTTGGGGAGCGCATTAATAACAGCGATTGAGGGCAAGTGCTTGACAAAAAGTTTCACGATTTTGCTTTCAATGTACTTTCTGTGAGCTGCCGACATTTACTATAGTGCAAATTCTTTGTGTGAGTGTTAAGTCGTTGACTGAATGCACGCTTTTATTTACTTTCAGGTGAAAAATCGAAATAATTTGCTTGTGATACAAATGGCAATATGTTTGCCTTTTCGATTATAAAAAACCTTTTTATTTTCATTTAATTAACTTTTCCTAAAATTTTGGTTTTACTCTTTGATGCCTGCTTTGCGTTCCTAGTTACACTTAACTTACCTTTTGCTTACTTTCTTATGGAAATTATTTTTTTTATTGCTTAATTTGTACTTCTGACTTTATTACTTATCCCAACGTTGGTCTTTTTGTTCATAAGCAACATATTGAGTACAAGTATGAGTACAAGTATGAGTACAAGTGCTCTCAAATACAAAAAAATAGATGGGTGCACTGAAGGATTTATATCCTGCTAGTAATGTATTTCACTTTGTATATTCCAATACATAATAAAGCTGACGGCTCCCAATATGTTTTTGTGCATAAACCGATAAAAAGTATTATCTTTTTTTCTTTTTGGTCAACCTTCACATCATAAGTAGTAACAAGGAACCTTTTCTTACAGAAATGTTCGTAGTTGATATACAACTCGATGGAATATGTAAAAGATAATATAATTGGAAAAGTTATGGTGGTACAATAAAACAGAAGGAAAATATCATAAACAAGTTATAGGCACATATTGTTTTGCCTCGCAGAGATATGTTCCAGTGCGTTAGACTAAACGTTAAGTTTAGCAATTTTACAAATTCTTATCATATGTTTTGGTGAGATTTACAGAGTGAGTTCATTCTTATTTAAAAATTCTATACTCTTTCTATTCTATATAGTGCAAGTCATTTATACAGTAAAGCAGGTGAGCTGGAAATTTCATGAAATAGAAAAATGCACAAGAAATCACTCGAATATACACCACAAGGTCGCAAACCATACTTTGAGTATACATATAACATTACATTAGGTGCCAATTGTAAGAATTCATGATTTCACTTGTACTGCAGTTATTGGTGTATAAAAAAGTCAAGCGAAATCAAAGTCATAACTAACTGAACTGAACTGAATTTGTATGCAAATGTCTCCAGGGCATACCGCCATCAAAATCTGTTTACATGTTAGTGATCTTCAGTGTTAGTGGCTAGTTTAGTGCCCATTCAATGATGCTTTAGTATCGTATAACGGTTCAGCGATTCACTTTCCGGTCAAATCATGCATGACATAATGCCTCGATATGGTGAGATACTGAATATATTTTATGTTTTGATTGTAGGACGTATATATGTATATAAAAATATAAGTAGTGTTTTGCAACACATTGTGTGTCTTTTTGAATGTTCATAAGCGAACAAAATTATTTTTAAAGCAAGTTTCTTTACTTATTCGTTGTTATTGAAGTTAGAAGGGATCATCAAATTTAAAGTGCAAATGAAATACAGGGTCTTAGCATTGATTGAGTATTTCTAGCAAGGGTGTCTGTATCAACAGAAATAAAGCCTTTTCGAAGCTTAAATTCTTTAATGTAAATGTTTAAGTACACCTAAGGAGGTAAGCATCTCTAAAAAGCATATTTAGAATTTTGTATCAATAATTTATACACAAAGTCATAATTAATATTAGCATGTTCTATTTTCCGTAATCCATGTCCTGATCACTTCGCACATAAAATTTTCTGACAACCTGTCAGCTTATCAGCGGTTGATAACATCGCATGTCACACAAATGGATGACAGCAATTTCAATTTGTCAATATGCAAATCGTAGATAATACTGTAGTTAATACTAGTGTGTTGCTGTTTGCTTTATTGTTGCTAAAAAACAAGCTAGTCATTGAGTCTTTTCACAATAAGCTAAATTGTGTTGCCTCATGCTATCAATTGCCCATCTTTCCTCATTCTAGAAACACCTGAGCTATACATAGTTGACATATATACTCGATTCTCATATGTTTTCAAAATTTACTAAATTGCCGTATCGGCTGATCACAAATCATCAAAATGTCAACGATTAACTCTGCAGCAATCGGATGAAACTGTGATGAAAGATCAGCCGAGCATGGAAGCAAAGAAAAAGGCAATGTAAAGTCGAATTTTCTAGTTAGCCCTAGATTTAACATTTTCTTTGTTGAAAACTCCTGACGGAACAAACTATTATACGACATTGCCTCTTTTCACAATATTTTATCATCTTCATCATATCATATCTCATTACATCATCTCATATCACAGTACATTATTTTTAACGTATCACATTACATTGAAAACCATCATATGATACCTTTTTGTTACTTGTTTGAAAACTAAAATCTAATTTATTTGTTCAAATCTCATATAAAGATATGCAAAAACACAGACATGACGAAGTGAGTTTGTCACAACAAGAAATAGTCCCTTAGCAGCACTTAAAAGGTGAATATGTCTGTTAGGGTACAATAGCAATAACAACACTAACAAATAAATTAAAAAAAAAATGAAATCTTACAGAACGCGATTAAGCTCAACGATTATACTGACTAAGGAAAGAATATTTTAAAGGGATCGAAATATACAAAAGAACAAAGAATGAAAGTATTCCCAATATACCAAATTAATATGTTGGAAGTTTAGATCTGTTTTTGATCGTTTGATATTAGATAAGTTTAGGTTCTACCACAATAAACTTTTGATAAATGTTGAAACGCCTTTTAAATTTTTTCCGATTTTTCATTCTCTAAGCCGATTTGGCCTTTTTCCAGCGCAACGATTTAGTAATATGTTTCAGATATCGACATACTTTCAGCTGTTCGGCAACGCTGCTAAAAGTGTCTCTGATAATAAAATACGAATCTCGAACACATCTACTGTGTTCGCGCTAAATATAATACACTTAAAGTTAGTATTTGAAAAAAAGTTCATGCTATTTTACTGCTGTAGTTGGTACTCGTTTCCATATGTTAGTATATTAAAGTTCAGTTTGTTGGTTCACCTAGCAAAAGGTATTGAAAAAAAGGCTGTGGGTAGAAAGCATAATTAGTGGTTTGCGTCGTAGCGCATTTGCCCAAAGCATTGTTGAAAATATTGCGCTGCATTAGCAGCTGATGCTTACGACGCCTGTCAATGGTGCTGTCGTACTGAGTTTAGTTTTCTACAACGCTTCATTTTTTCAGCGCATACTCTGTGGCTTTGAAGTCGGTTTTTGAAGCTGCCTAACGAACCAACTTAATTGGACAGATCAAGTTAACGTAAATTTAATCAGCGTACTTTAAAATCGAAAGAGTAATTAGAGTAGTGAGTTGAAAAAATGAGAAAACTTTAACTATTCAACATAGCTTTAGACAAATTCGATGGTTTTGAGGGAGCTTATGAGATATAAAGTGACTTGAACAATGCTATTGCAATTTGGGCTGCAGATTATATATATAAAGTACACTGGTCGCCAGATTAATTAGAGTATATCTTAGATTTTCCTAAAGCTGAAGCAATTTATCATATCTTTCAAAATCTGAAGGATATTTCGGTTTTCAAATAAATACTGAAGCTTGTCCTTAACATCTACTATTAAATTAAACTGTATACCCTTATCAGTAGCCCTCTCAATCGCTTAAATAAAATAACAAAGATAAAAGAGGCTCATGGTATCTTTTTCAATTCCTCAACTAAAGCTGTTCTAATTGTTTTGTAAATAATTGTATGTAACTATAATGTATAATTAAATTTTGAGGACTATGTACAATTACAAAGCCAATAAGGTGCACAAGGGAACATCAATGGATTTAAAAAATTTAATCACCATTGAGTTCTTACTGAAGCATTAATTTTCTCAAACAATGTCGTTATGCAAAGTGATTTAAGTGGAGAACGTTAAAAAATCAACAGTCAAAAAGGCAATTATGAAAGCTGGTTGACAAACTGGAATGATGTGCGGGTATCGTGCGTTAGATTGTGAGTACGATAGAAAAAAAGTAGGTAGGCAAAAGGCTCTTCATAACAATACATTAGTTGGTCGGTGGCGAAGTCTGGCTAAGATAATATCAAGGTCTGAAATAAAAACTTAAAAGGCTTCTCTAATATTGTTATTTAATCCAGAAAAGTTCATCAGAAAATTACAAAAAATTAATTCCTATAAAAAGATGAAATTATAGATGAGTTTTAAATTTTATTATATATTTTTCTCTTTTTTCATTCGCTTAAGTTTAATTATTTTTTTCTTTATTTAAGCTCTGGTTTGATTTACCAGCCCTGTTGTTGAGTCCAGTCTGCTTGATAACAACAAAAGAATGCAAAAGTTATAAAATCAGTGCTGATCGTTGATTTTTCCGTCCCTTACCAAGGAAAACAAAAATAAACTTTGCTTATATTTTTAAGGAAAAAGTAACGTTATGCATAATACAAGCAACTATTTAAGTAACAATAACACGAAAAAGTTATTCCTTGTTTAGAAGGTTACCTAAGAGTACTCCATTACTAAGAAGGTGAGCAAAATTTGTTACAAAGTGTATATTTTTTAAGAGTATATAAAAAATATAATATATATAATTTTTTTGGATATTTTTACTTTATGGTATTTTCGTCATCATTTCTTGTTCACAACTTTTAATTCAATTTTAAAACTTTGCTTATACCGAGCATGTCATGCATAAAATATCGAATTATTTGTATGCTTAGCAAGCTTTTAGGCGCGCAGCATTTAGCAGACGTGAGACTGAGCAAATCATGTTGGGCGGAATGAAAAGTGAAAGTTTACTTGCTGCTGAATTTTGATTTCGACTCATTGAGTATGGTCGCTACACTTTAAATATTTTCGTACGGTTCTTTTTCCTTTTCTTTTTGGGCATAAGCATATTTTTTAGGGACACGAAATATTCATTGAAGGGCTGTGTAAGATTTTTTTCTTATTTTTTCAGAATGTTAAGTTTAAGTATCTAAACTTGAATGGATTTCTAAATCAAGTCATTTAAGGGCATACCGGTAATGGAAATTTCATAAATGTATAGCGCATAAAATCAGTTAAATTACATTTCACTTGATAACTCATAGTTCAATTTCCATTCATAAATAAATCACTATTCACCAAGTTCATTTTATAGATTTTCAAAATCAGAATGCATTTATGTTTCACATTTTTGTCAAATAAATAAATTAAAATGTTGATGTATTATATTTATTTTCATACCAATTATTCCATTTTGTTAAGTTATATGAAATTAACTTTGTCACACATATGTATGCAAACTCTAAAATTGTATCATATCGACAGCAGTAGTCAGTTAGACGAAGAATATGTGTGTAAATGTGCATCGCTGCAATGTTGCTGTTAACTTGCGCTTATAGCCGTCGAGATGGAAATACTCATTTGGTTTATAGACTAGTTTATTAGCAATAAGCCTATGTGAGTGATTTATGCTGCATGTTAACAGATGGATTGGTACTTTTGCTCCTTCATGTGTTACTTATATCTTGTTGTTGTTAGAATTAGCAGGTGGCTGTAGGTGCATTGGCTCCTCCTCCTGTAGCAGATGTACATTTAATGTGATTTGCGTTTTTAATGGTGGTGTGGTATTATTGATGTTTAGTATACATCCACACATATTGGGAAAATTGGCAACTTAAAGTTGTCATTTTTGCAATTGGATTAAAATACCTTTCTAGGGGATTTGCAAAACAAACCCTCGTCCACTTTTCGCATAAGCTAAAAATGCTACCCAAAAAGATGAGCGAAGGTAATAACAAAAGGACTATTAATCCAGGTGGAACACACGCAAGTGGCAATACACCCACAGCTTCGGCAGTGGCAGGGGCACGGATTGTGGAGGCCCAACCCCGCTCAAAGACGAACAAAAATGTTCGTCAAAACAAAAAAAACCGGTGCCCTTAGAGGCGCAATGCCTTCAGGGCAGCGGGACCCCCCGATCGGTACGAACGAAATTCCTCCGAACTCAGGGAAAAGACTCCGAACACCTGAGAAATCAAAAAGCTCGAAGTGAGCTAAACATCAAGCTCCTTGAAAGGACCACCAGAGCGGAACAGCAATGGACCCTCAGGTTCGGGGACCAGCAAGAAGAGCAACGTCAGTGTAGAGAAGGAGACCTATCTTACTGTCTTATGCAGAGGAGACCTATCCTTTTATCTATGGGGTCACACCGGGAGACCCGGGGGGAGCATGTCGATGGACCTAATCCTATCGGCGACATCCAGCAGGTCCGTCTTCAAAATCGATCTGGCTCGCTTCGAGAAGAGCGTCTTCCGTCTGGCCATCAACTCCGTGGAAGACGCTTGCCAATTGGTTCATCGTGGAGAGTCTGCCGGAGCTATGGGACAACTGTAAGCAGCGCATGGTGCGCGATGATGAGGTCCCTAGACTCCTAAAGACTCACATCTTCGTTAGGGGACGAGCGGCGGTCATGTCCACGGAGTCCATCGTTAAGATGCTGGCCAAACAGAACACGGCACTGAGAACGGATCTCCATCGCAGTAGCACTCGGAGGGGACGTTATCGTGTTGAGTATAAACCCAGATTACTACTCGTACCTAGAATCTGTACGTGGTAAGGATCCCCCGTTGTTCTCCACTGTCCAATTTAGAATAAGGCTCCGTCAGGTAGAAAACAAACCTCCTTCGGAGAACGTTCGCTCTGACGTGGACCATTCTACCAAGGATAGTGAGAGGACAAAGGTGGTACCACCTGACGGTCGGAAGACCGCCGTCGTCATCGACAGCACTGTCGGGGGAACGTAGGGCCCCCCTTAACAAACAGCGCATCAGGACAAGTGACTGAGACCGACTCAGAAATTTTCACTTCATTGAGCACAGCATTAAGAGGAGAAACAAAGCAAACAATGTATTGTTCTTTAGCCCACTCGAAAAGAAAACAAATAGAAATTCCATTCTCATCTCTTCACATAATCAAATTTGATAAATATCTCCCTGGGGACAACGAAATCAATCAACGAAAAACAATTATTTTATGTTTTTGAACACTTTTTGTATAACACTTTTGTTTAACTTTTTTCGCGAAACGATTTTTGCCTATTTCTCTCTGTGGAGAACTCTTACTGAATGAACACCTGCACAGCTCATATCACAAAAAGTAACTGAAAGCTTGCACAGCACATAATTGAAAAAACCGTTGGTCAAAAATATTTAAATAACGAGAGTTAGAAGAGGGTTAAGAAAATATATTTGGAAGTCTCAACAGCACCAGAATTCAACACCAAAAACCTTAAGATTAGCTTGGTGGTAGTTAGTCTGAGAAAAATTTTAAATGCGATTTATACATAATATAAATTATCTCTATTTTTTCATAAATACAATATATGTGTATAACTAGTTAGATTATCATCATTAACCGATGCACCCTAATGTATATTATCACAGAAGCCTTTTTTTGCTATGTCTGTTTTAATTCTATTCTTGTTAAAAATGTAAGTGTTTTCAAGAAAGGCCCAATTTACGGGTGCACGATTCTTCATGTATTGAAACAAATTCAATAAGTATATCGAAATCAATTTTATTGCTGCTATTTCAGAACCTGATTCGGTTCATATACGGCACTTCCGTAGCAAAAATTGTTAAACATGACTTAGCTTGTAAATAAACAAACAATAAACAGTTTGAGAATTGTTGGAAATATGGAGGAATAATGGTCTAAAATGTACTAAATAGCAAAAAATATATATTTGTAAGAGGTCACACAAAATAGCGGCAGTCGAACTGACATCCACAAAAACAGTAAGAGTCTCCTAAATATATTGAACCACCATTGGTTAGTTATTGTAATTCTCCATCGATCGCGAATAGAATACAAAGGCAGAGGACATGACAGGCAAACGAATTGATGGCTATACATCTGTACAATATTAAGATATTTTTACGATTTTAATTATTTTACGTCTCTATGTGTCCGTTTATGAACCAAAAATATTGTTTTTGGACAGATTTGTGGCAAATGTATATATTTTGTTATATATTGTTTATTTGCGGTGTAGCGCATAGCTATGGACAATAAATTGAATATTATATTCGCCTAACTGCCCGAAATATGATTTTACCCCCAAAAAAACTCAGCAATCGAAAACAATCCGGCAAAGCAAATTAAACACTGTTTTTACATGGTTATTGTCATCAAACTAAGGCAATCAAATGGTTATTATATGCCCGTCACTGGTGTATTTAGTGTATTCTTTCTATCGTCTCACAAACTAGGTTTGTCACATACTAGCGTGCATATTCCATGTGATAGCGAATATATTTACTAATAATTATTCGTAAACGTTATACGCTTTCGCACTGCCAAATTAATTTGATACATAAGGATTATAATTGAGAACCCCGTTTTTGCCCTTCTCACTGCTGGTTACTCGATTAACGATTAGCTGTAACATATTTTTGATTTTGTGTAAGATGTTGGTAAGTTTTAGCAGTTGCTATTTTATCAATAAACTCTTCCAAACTTCCAGCGTGAACAACCACTCTTAAAGTTGCGTCCGTTTTCAACTCGATTTGTATTCGATTAAATATTCATGTAGAAAAATATTATTTTTATTTTGTATGGTAAATTGATCGATCGACTCTAATCGATCAAAGTCGGATCCACTAATTCCTATGCAAAACGACTATAAATCGAACTAAATTAGTGTTCAATTAATAATTCATGTAGAGAAAAATAGAATAATGTCCGGTTAATTGATTAATTAGCTCCTATGCGAAAATACTATTAGGTTATTTCAACTATGAACACTGTGTGAATACTTTTAATAAAATATCTTAAGTATACACTTCGCTTTTAAGGAAAACCGTAATATAAAGCTCTACTAAACATCCCTGAATGATCATTTGTTGGACTGCCCACAAAATTAGTTAACATAATAATGACTTGCTAATGTCTTCCTAAACACGATATTCGTTTATTATTTCCTACACTTCAGTGCCTTAATTATGCTCCCTGTGCGTTAGAAAAATAGGCCCAAAAAATAAAATTCCCATGATTGCACACACCATTTGCCTGCCTATTATTTTTACTACGCTAGGCTGTTCACTTCCTGCCCTTTGCGTTGACATTGTCAACCCGCTGTGCTTACATTTCCCTCTATTAATAATAATTACTATTTGTATGAACTCAAGCATATCGACTTACGTGTTGTCGTACTTTAGCAAACATAGAAATATCTGAATAAAATGCAGATTATTTTTGCGGGGCTTTTGTGGGGCTGTGCTCGTCATTAAACTAAACCGAACTCGAATTTGATTTTACTACAAATACAGTTATGAGAAAGCTAAACAATAACTAAATATGAATTTTGTAAATTAAAATAGATGACTGAGAGTATGCATAAATGGGGAAAATAACGAAAACGGTCACTGAAAGGATGCGAAAATGACTAGGATGAGTACTACAAAAATGATTAGTGATTATGAGGTAAGTGCAGTTGGCGCCTGAACTTTCGACAGATGTTAACCAAACTGAGGCCTCAACCATTTTTTTAACGAAGTCATTAATTACACTTTTGTTGCAACAGGATATTTAACGAAGAATCTGTCTGTGAGTTCGTACAGTAAATATATTTCAAACCATTAAAATTTCAAAAATGGCATCCTCTGGTGTAGCTAATACAATGTTGTTAGCAAAATACTTGTACTGTATACTTTAACAGCAAGTAGGATATGAAATATCGAGAATGTTTAATAAACCAAGCCAGCCATATTTGAAAAAAATCATAGTTAGAGTCTGTTGAATTAATAAATTAAAAAAAAATGTTAAACAAAGTTTTCCTGTGCGTATAAGTAACATTTTCGCTCATATATGTATTTTAGAAATGTATAGATATACTGGTTTAGATAAAATATAGTATGTAGCCACATTATTACCATATGCAATTTCTATTAAAATACCACCTATGGCGAGTCTAGGTCTAGTAGGCGCGCTAGAAAATAAATTTAGTCATAAATTACTGACTTCATTCGCTGATTGCGGAAAAATTTGTATGTGAGTTCACCTAAGAAAAGGAACAACAAACATCATCTCTTCAGGTGTGCACTTTGCGGGGGGTAGTTAATAACCAGAATGCCTGTAAAATTACATGCTTACATACATAAATAATGGATTCCTGAAAAAATCACTTTATCACTATATACCTGCATGTGCCAACAAAAAGGCCATGTGTTTATTTCTTTGTGATTGCTAATTTTCTGCAATTTTGCTTTAGACACCAGTACTGCTATAAAACCTACGCTTATCACAAATACTTGTATTTTTGTGTGATAAGAGTGTTTAGTAAGGTTAATAAGGGAGTCTTGCGAACTGAGGCTTGATGTAATTTATTTAAATTAAATATTAATATGAGCATGCATTAAAAACCAAAAAGAAAGAATATGTATGAATTCCAAGCATAAACCGATAAAGATGTTGCCTACAGATCACAATTCAGTATACACATACATATATTGTACTTTTAGAACTTATACATATATTTTTCATCTCTCTCATATCATATCTCTCTTCTTCACTTTATATATCACAAAATCCATATCATATCAGATTGTCTCAGCGTTGGTTGGCCGAGAGAGCATCAGAGAACAGAAATAAATTTAATTAATTGTGTAACTTTGAGTGTATGGCAGTATGACAAGCTAATTATGAAAACTCTACATAAACATTCTGGTATGAGAGGTTACTGCAGAGAAATTATGAACTGCAATCCTCACGTCGACACCCAACCGACGACAGCGATAACAATTTGTCATGTACATGACAGCGAATTTGCGACAGCATTCGGAAAGTTTATATTCTACTACAGCAAAACAGAAACGATAAGAAACAACATACCGTAGTGTATTTGTAATAAATACTTAAAACAAACTGTTCACCTCCAGCATCAAATTATGAACGTTTGTGTGCAAATATGCCTGTATGTTTAACAACCACAATGTTAATGTATAAATTGTCATTTCGGGGGTGTGTGATTAATGTGTGTTTATTTTTATAGCCACATATTATGTTTTTTTATTGTACTTTAAAACAATTTCAATTTTACTCCACAATTTCTTTTGAATTTTACACGTTCCCCTGTAAAGTTATTACTTAAGCTCTATCAGTTGTTTACCAATGTTTCTTTACAGTCACATGGGTCCCATTATGTATATGCTTACATCAATCCACAAGTTTTTTACCCATGTCACTGCAGTTTGAAGTACAACAATTTCAATAATGCTGCTTCTTGTTATTACTCCTTCACTGCACGTCTTCAATCTGTGCCACTGGAAATGCTTTGCACAAGTCATCAATTGATGTTATGCAACGGCAGCGAGAGTCGCAGCAGCAGGCGACAAAAATGTCAGTCTTTAGCACTACTGCTACTATAGCAACAACAAGAACAGGAACAGCAAAAGCAACAAGTAGAAAAGTTGCGGTTATATTTCTTCTTTGAGCAATCCTTGGTGGCAACAAATAAATAAATAATATTTACTTCATGTATGGTACCCTTTTGGCTTGTCGCCGATGTCTTTCTTCATGAGTTGGGCAAACTATAATGATTTTAGAAATAATATTGAACTTTCAAAAATCATAAAGATTTTAGAGTAAAACTCATACATACATAATAAGGATTAAGGATATGATTTATCCAAAATTTATAGCATCAATAGATGTTTGAAGTAAGCAAATTCGGTAAAAATCTCCGTCTATCTGTTCATTTCGCAATCTACGGATTTTTTCAGTTTTTTTCTCAATTATTTTTCCAAATTGTTACAAGATATATAGATGTTTTTTTTTAAAAAATTAGTTAAGTAATAATATTAAATTATTAATAATAAAGAATACAAAAATTCAAAGTGTTCCGTTTCTATAAAATTTGCATATAAATAAAGCTGAAAAAAATACAGGTATGTGCAATATTTTGCATTTATGGCTGCTATGTAAACGAAATTCTACAATAATAATTTTAAACGTTTATTTAAAATAAGCATAAACACCCTTGCTAAGTTCCTTTCTCCCTCATTTTTAGTAGCTGCCAGTCAAAATGCGACTCTCAACAAGATATTCACTCGCTTGATTTGAATTAACAACAGTTATGGAACATAATTGACATTATTCGAACAGCTGCCATTCAAAACTGACTTGAAGAGTGTCTGATTGCATGCCCTTTCCCAGTGGAAGCATACATGGAGCACTCTATTGTTGGTAAATATTTAAGTTATTAGAGGAATAGACAAGTAATAGACTGGGATAATTTATATATTATACTAGAATACTTGAATAGTGTTTGTGGGTGCTTTTCTATATAAATATCATTTACACATTTAAAATGCGTGAATGATATTTATATAATCGAAGGTGATGTTTTTCAAATCATGTAAGTCTTTAACCAAATAAAAATTTCTACAAAATTAAATCCAATTACATTTCTCTAAGTTTCACCTAATTACTTTTCAGAGCAGCTATGTATATGCAATATACATATAACATATTTAGGAAACAATTTGAACTTTCGAAGCTTCGTTCAGTAGCGCTTTCGCTGAAAGCATTGTAATACAGCTAATTGCCTTGGCCGATTGCTTGGCTTCGTCCACACAATTTGCTTGTATAATTTGTTAAAAAATTTGTTTAGTTTGATTTCAGTATGCGGTGTTAATGGTTCTCTAGCAGTATTGGATCTTTTATATACGTTCAAAGTTGAAGGTGGAATATGCCTGTTTATGGAATATAAAGTTCAATTCGATAATACCACATGAATATGCTAAAAAAATCAAAACATTTTCGAAAATATTATGCAATTTTTTAAGTATGAAACAGTTAAGATAAATTGATTTTAATAAAACAATACATCGTGTCCTTAATGATAGTTACCTGCTACAATAAGAACACATCATTACCCTAAACTAACTAAGAAACTAATGGATTCGAATAAAATAAGGATAGATAAACTTGTCTATTAACGATAATGATAATGATACTAACTGGCATTCATTCCTTAGGAAAAACTACAGCCTATTTAATTTGAGGAGGGTTGGATAGATTTTCAGTTCAATTTTATATGTATAATTTCCTAAACGCTAGCAGATTTGGGAACCCGAACAGCTGACAGCATGTTATAATAATTTCATGACCCAGAACAGTTCTAGCATTCTAATGACATTTTCGTGAAAAACACTAGTAAATATGTATATATCTTCTTATGTCCAGCACAAATATGTCCCCGTAAACTCACGATCATATATGTAGTTATGTAGGTATACATTGAGTTCTGCTATTGTGCATAATATATCTAAAGTTGATAATGATTATTTAGGATTTTATGATTTAAATGATATTTTAAGAGAATTTTCGACAATAAGTAGCGCTTGTAAAAATAGCAACTTAAAGTAATTGTATTGCATGGAAATAAATGCTCTAAACTCAAATAAATAATAAAATAAATTGGGAGATAACAAATATTTGAAAAAGCAAACGCGTATATAATAGATGAGGGATCAGTTTCTGGGTGTGGGGGATATTTATTTCCACAAATAACAATAAGAGTAATGGAAACGATACTGTCAGAATAAATATTTGTTTTTTATTTTATTTTATTTATTTTTTATAAAAGTAATATTGCGTTGAATATCCTATTGTCAACTATATCATCAAATAATTTTGAATTTATTTATATTTACATTTTTTTAACCTCGCTTTAACCGACAAATAGAGCGGAAGGTATTGCGTCAACACATTTTCCTGCATTTTTATCTGAATTTAAATTTCCGTGCGACTTCTTTCAAATTCGCATAATTTTTTTGTATTTTTTCTTCAGTTTTTGCTTTCTCCAAAGGCCACAGCAACCTAATTACAATTAATTCATATGACCGCGCGGGCGTATAGCCGAACAAAAACTAAAGTGTAAACAATGAAATGATTACAATTACAAATTCCGGTGTGGCTCGAAGAGAGCGTTGCTTTTGAATATGGGTATATACTTACAATGACATATATGTATGTATATGTGCCTCGCTACATCTGCATACAAGTTTGCAGCTTAATGACATTCTTAAAATAACAAAAGAGTCTGCGCATGTAATATTCATATGCCGTTTTAGATTTGTTAATATATGCATTTGGTCTATTGTCTGCTCGCGTGATAAAAATAAGGAAAAACGTGTGAATAAAATTAAAATATATTTAAGCGTTTGCTTTAAAATTTGTAAATAAATTCAACGCACTTTCAAAAGTGCTAAAACACTGAGTTTAACATATATAAAGTGACCACAATTACAAGAATGCAAGAAAACGTGTACATATGTGTATGTATAATGAATTATATTTTTATTTCCTACCATAATATTTGCATTCATACAAAAAAATACTAAAAATAAAAAAATGCGTTGCATTTCAAAGTTGTTACGTATACTCAATGTAGTACTATGTTAAATTACCTCTATAATAAGGAAGGTTATGCATACTTTTAGGCAACTTTCTATACATTTTAAATTAGAAAATAATAAATGAATATTACCAATGAATGTGACTACATATATATAATAGACAAAATTCATTACTACCTACGATATAAGCAAGAAGAATACATCGATTTAACATTATGTAGTAAACACTGCATATCATTATAATTTAAAGTGTTAGCTTTAAGCTCCTTAGATTCGAAGTTCAAGATTTAGAATTATAGCTTCAAAATCCCTAAAATTTATTTACTTGTAAAATTTGGGAAACCCAAAAATATGGCAAACATTTTATATACACAATTCTCTGCCACATTGAAGGAGTCAATATTTATTTATTTATCCCTGAACTGTGGTTAACCGATTATAAACTAACATAACAAGAAATACATACAAATATTTTGTTCTTAAATGGATAGAAATATAATATAAAGCATAGAATAAAGAGAAAAAAAGGAAAGGAGATATTTGACAACCTAATATTTACCACACATTTTATATGGTATATAATTCCACATGAAGTCACATACATGCCTTCCAATCGCCCATGTTAAAATAGGATAGAAGTTAAATTGAACATAGCCAAATGCATATGCCACTAGATTAGAAAGACATCTATTATAATATATGAACAAATACACATATAAAAAAAGGGTAAGGAAAACTATCAATAAATGCATTTGTAACAAGGGTAAGGAAATTGCACTGTCTGTCCTGTGGCTGATTGAAAGAATTCTGTGTGTTATATAAATAGGTAAGTGAATAATCAAACCCAAAATTTTTTAAACGTGTTAACCAATATTTTTGAGAATGTATGTTAGTTGTTACATACTTAGGATAATTGTATGTTACGTATACGCCATGGTTGTTAACGATATACAAAAACATGAAGACGGTAAAGTCTGTTTTGAAAATATCTGTTTATTGAATTTATTTACATCACACTCTGCACTTTATTTATCACAAATTCAATTAATGCTTGCTTGCTTTTTATTTACTTTTTTTGTTTGTAAATCTTTGTGGAATTTTTTTGTTGCTCTGCAGGAAATACAATTCAAATTACATTAACCAAAAAATTGTTTTTGCAAACAACAAACGATCCCAATTATTATGTAAACAGAAACCACATTTGAATGTGTGTGTGTGACAAGCGGATTAGCTTATATGCTTTTAATTATTTTAATAGGAAGTAAAACTTTAACGGGTGGTAGAGGACGATTAGCACTTTTTTCGTTATCAAAACTGGTTGATCTTTTGAATGGAAGCGATTGTTCGAGAGTATATACAAAAAAATACTGTTCATTTATATTCATTTAGTTATATTAGGTCTACAACTTTGCTTCCGCCGTTTTTTTTTTTTTTGGTAAATTTAAGGATTTTTTTGTATAAAAATGGTTACAAATGTCGATGAGTCTCAGCCGCACTTTTCTTGGAATTAAAAAAGAAAAGCAAAAATTCCCGCAAATGTCGAGAATTCGGCTCAAAAAGTGACATTTTCAATTGAGAATAAGTTTGGGATGAAAACAGATCTCTACAAATATTCTGTTGGGTTAATAATGACACAAATGTCCAAGATCGATATAAAAAAAATCGATTTAATTGACCAGTGCTTGACCCTAGAGACATCTATTGGAAAACGGCGGAAGCAAAGAATAATATAAAACATGTCTAGGTATTTTTCATTATAAAACATGTCTAGGTATTTTTCATATTCTGGTGAAGGCACTAAATTCTCTTCGAAATTCTATTTTAAAAACTATTTTATAATATAAAATTCTACTTTATATTGTATTCAGTGGTTGCAACCAAACTTAACATTTTTCTATTTTTTTGAATTTGCGTTTGTCCGAAATTTCACAGCATCTTCACTTAGTGTATGCATATTTTATTTCAACACATCCTAATGCAAGCAAGCGATATGTTAATGTGCTAGCATTGTTTGTCAACAGTTGGTGGCGCTCGACTATGTATCGTCGTTTGCATGAACAGTGTTTCGTAAGCAAATCGAGAGTGAGTGTGTACGCCTCGGGGTATGCAATGTTTTACTCAAAAACGCCTACATAGATGAAAATAATACATTCAGCATTTGTTTGCTTACTTAAATGCGACTCAGACTGAACTCATGTGTGAAAAGTATAACGTGAAATCAGGTTTATTGCCTACCAATTGCAACAATATAACAACAATCAACTTGTTATATGCATCCATTCGGTTGAAGCTGCAAGTGGAACGTTTGTTTTTTTACTCCACAGCATTCTTTGCCAACTCCTTGTCTCAACAATCGTTCGGATGGAGCAAAGCAATATTTACCACGAGATATAAGTTTATTTCTGATTCTTTTATAAACGTTAATCTTCTACGAGTGTGTAAGAATTTAGAATCTCAAAATTTTAAAATATTTAGAAAATATTTAGAAAATATTCTTATTCCGTAAATTTCCACATAAATTGTATACTTTGACTAAGAAAATTTAAAAAGCAAAAGTGTTTGTGCGGATAGAAACATTTTGAAAATAAACACTATAACTACAACATCAGAAAGTCTTTAAATTTTATGATCTTTGCTTATAAGCGGAGTGTATTTAGTTTTCAGCAATTTTACACACAATGAGGATTTAAATTATAATTCTCAAGTCAAGGTCAATTACACGAAATACTTCGTAAACCACTTGTTGCGCATTAACTTTCTATTAGAGCTTGGTAGTATTAATAAATAATAAATGGCTGTGTATCCTTAGCAGTGATTGTGTATGTGTTACTAAAACGCACAACAATTTCATTTGCTTTATATATATATACATATATAAGATATATGTTAAAAATAATATAGTTTGATATATTTGTGTCTTCTTTACTGACATATACATATGTATATGGCTAAATAGTGAAACATTTTTTGTTGTCCTGTCTGCAAATTTTATAGACTATTTCAGGCTTAGTCTCGGCGTCCACTATGTTCGCATACGTATCTTATTACACGGCAGAAATGTCATTCAGCTCACACAAACAAGCATACTCCAGTACTCAAAGGAATGCTGCACACTATGAATTTTGCAAGTATTCGTTTTTTGTTTCAGCTTATTCGGCTGGTTGACATTGTGTATTATTTCCCTACTTTATTCGCTTTTAACAAAATTCAACACATATATACACATACTTAGAGAATATGCAAATTAGAGTTGGATTAGTTTTGGTGTATGCTAAGCATAGAGAGTATGGCAAGTCATGTAACCGGTGACAACGTAAAATTTAGCCTCCACAATACCAAAGAAACCACAATATCGCATTGGCAGGTGAATCTGCGGATCACGAATCGCATTAGCAGGCTGCTAGTGAAGTAGCATTTATGCTATGGCATGTTTTGGTGTGTTAGTAAAAATACGGTATTATTATGTAGCAGATAATGCTTAAAACTCGCAGGGCGCATAAAATACTATATTTATTTAAAATACTATATTTTTACTCTCACTATCATAAGAATATATACTCATGATATACTAATGTAGTACAGTTTTCACAATAAAACAATAACAAAATTGTTTTCCAGTATTAAAGAGACACCACCCACATCCTTGTTTAAGCATGTGCTTCCTTAATATATGCTTGTTGGTACAAATAAATATACCCATGGCTTACTGATGCCAGTTGTTAAAATTTGAAAATCGTAATCATAAGAACAACAAAAGCAATCACGTTTTAAACTTTTATTTTATTTTTTCTAGTATACTTTTAGGCCGAACAGATATTTGGATTAAAGAAGGATTTTATTGCGATCGTTTGTTAAGAAAATATTATTTTTATGAATACGAAGTGTAGAAAAATAAGAAAGAAATTTAATTTTGTTAATGTGAACTGTCAAATAGTTTCATATTCATTTAAATATATGAGGGAGAGTATTGCAATGTCAATACACCTAAGAATTGGTAGCAGCGGGCTGACAAATTCACTCACTTTATTTAAGAAACAACGTGCTCTATATAGATATTCTGGGGCCCGGCATTTCGATAAATTTTGATATTTTTCAAAAATCATAGGTCATTTTATAGGAAATACCTTCAATTTTAATAACTTTTTTGATTTTTTTGTTTCAGCTACTCACTCGGCCGGAATCATATCAGCAGTTGTCCAAGAAACTTAGAAACATTCGATCCATTACTTTCTTAAAAAAAATTCACGAAAATCGCCTAATTTTTTTATGGGTTATACTGGTTACCTTTAAGGCTTATTTTGATACATTTGTATAGTAATTCGTTTCAAGTTGACATATTTTATTTTTATTGTATCAATATTTAGTCACAGTTCTTATAATTTTAAGTTTATATTACCATTTGTTGAATTGTTTTTATAATTAAACGGCTCTTAACTATGTTATCGATGCATTGAATGCAAAACAACATCAATAAATATAAGCATAAATATTTCGTTTCAAATTTGTGACTTCAGTACAAGAAACCAAACTAGCACTTTTGACAGCATAAACAGTGAACATACACATAAACTGAAACATGTTCCTCGCTATATACATTTTATATATTAGTGGTATATACATATTATACATGTATAGTCACTTTGCATGTGGCTTCACACTGACAATCGCTTACAAATGACTGAACTTAATCTTATCGCAAGTCTTTACGCCTTGGTAAATCGCTTTTCAGTTCATATCATCAACTCTACCACTTTCATCATCGCTTTTACAGACTCAAGTGTTTATACATGTGGATATGTGTGTGTTTGTTGTTGTTTGGTTCACAAATGTGTAAACATGTTTCTGTGGTGTAGTCGCCGCATGAGGGCACAAAAGCATACACGGGTGTATGAAATAACTCTCCTAGCTGCTGATATTGCGTTTGTGATATGGAAAGCACATAATGACACCCGGAGCACTTGCGCTTGGTGACACAGCGTTTTTATGTGCAGATATGGATGCTTTTACTTCTAGTCAGTTTGTTATGGAGTACTTTTCGAAAGATGATTATCAGCCCTTATAATCGTTATTCGTAATCCCGTTAGCTGTGTTAGGAGATACGTTAATTTTTAAATAAATTGGGGTTTTCTATTTTGTGTGTTGGCAATTTTCTAATATACACACATATACCAATAGAAGGGACCCGTGGGCTTTCTAAACATCTTACTTAACCTTCCACCGCTTTATACAAGCAATTTCCTTAACTAAAATTACTTGATTTACTTGCATATCTTCTATTTGTTCAATTTGTCTCTGTATATTAGTATAAATTGAAAATTAAAATTTATTAGTGGTACGCAAAGTGCAAAAGATAACTGGCAACATTTTTTTAATTTGTTGTCTGTTAGTTGTTGCACAACAAAAGAAGAACTGAGTAGAAATAATAAGTGTGAGACCTCAATGCCAGCTAACAGCACGTTGTTGTAACTTTGCGTTATGTATTGAAATGTGCTTTGCGACTTTCCTAACTGTCACAGGCTTACCACTAATGTGGTTAGGGGTAACTTATAGTGACTGAAATTGCAAATTTGCATTTGATAGCAGAAAAACTTAATAGGCGTTTAATGTACTGTTGTTGCAATCAATTACTTTTGTATATCAAAAGTGCTGAAGGGACTAATGATATACTTACAAACGTAGAATTCTAACGAGCCAGAGATAATCTTAAAGGAGATGCCTTTGATGGCAATTAATTCTAATTTTTTAATCTCGATTAAATACGGTCAATGTCATTGGATAAATAAAATTTCATTATTGATCACCCTTTTTGGAGAACTTAGAAGATGCTTGTAGAGCTTATTATTGTCACTCGCCTAAATATTTAACTGCTTGCCTTAAGTTAGCCAAATCAAGTTTTTGATATAGTGCACTCTACTTCTATTTAACTTATTTTTAACTTTATTTAATTTTTTTCAACTTTCTTTTTATTTCATTTCAGACATTTCTTTAATAATGACAGTAACCAAAATGCTTCACACTTTCAGCCATGTCAATATGACAAACGATTATGTCAACTGCTCTATAGCCACTTGGTCTCCTTACTACATAGTACTTCACTCAACAATATGAACACTTCAGCAGGGAATGTCAATTCCAGCTGCACCAGCGAATCACGCGATCATACCTCAAGGAAAATTAACAAGTAAGTTGCTAAGAGAGTAGTATTGTTTTGTTCACATAACGGTTGTTTGTATGTCATAAAACTAAACGAGTTAGCTATAGGGTTATATATATCAAAATGATCAAGGTGGCGAGACGAGTCAAAATCCGAATGTCCGTCTGTCCGTCTGTCCGTCCGTCCGTCCGTGCAAGCGATAACTTGAGTAAAAATTTAGATATCTTAATGAAACTTGGAACATATGTTCATTGGGATCGTGAGAGGGTCGCTTTAGAAAATGGGCAAAATCGGTCCACTGCCACGCCCAAAAAATGGCGAAAACCAAAAACACATAAAGTGTCATAACTAAGCCATAAATAAAGTTATAAATGTAAAATGTTTAACAAAGGATCGCCCTAGGAAGGAGCATATTTGGATATAATTTTTATGGGGAAGTGGGCGTGACCCCGCCCCCAAATCGGTTATTTGTATATATCTCGCAAACTAATGAAGCTATATAAACCAAACTTTCTGCAGTCGATTCTCTTACGTACCCCACCACACACCATGAAAATAGCTAATATCGGATGATAACCACCGCCTCCCATACAAAGGTTAGGTTGAAAATTACTAAAAGTGCGTTAACTCACTAACGAAAAACGTAAGAAACACCAAGTTTTACAGAAGAAATTGCAGAAGGAAGCTGCACTCAGATTTTTTCACAAAATGGAAAATGGGCGTGGGATCGCCCACTTATGGGTCAAAAACCATATCTCAGGAAGTACTAGGCAGATTTCAATGAAATTCGGTATAAATTATTTTCTTGACACCCTGATGACACTTGTGAAAAATGAATGAAATCGGTTCACAACCACGACAAATTATTCCTTCACTTTATAATATATACATAAGGAACCAATGAAGATAGCGAAATAAAATAAATATATCTATCACAATACTGTATATGATCACTTGTTAAAGAATTGTCGAAATCGGAGTATATCTTTTCAATGCCCCGTATATCGAGTATGAAGAATTCCGTGCCTAAGGGTAATTTTTCACCGAAAATTTCGGTAAATCTCTCAGGTATTTTAATTTAATTTAGAGGAAATATTTGTCTTCTAATAGTGTAACTTCCTCTAGCTCTCATATACTTAATTATAGGATTTTGAAATTAGGTCAAATTGTGTGTTATCTTATTAAAAATATATCAAAATTAAACAATTTTATTTGTGCAAACATTTCAATAGGAAAGTACCCCCTATGTACTCCACAAAACATTGGCGTGTAAATCTACTGGCGAATATGAATAAAATTAATACATTTTTCATATGTGCGTTTATACGTGTCATGTGGTATAGCTAATAATAATATATTTATATAATAATGTATTTTTCGCATATTTATAAAAAAATAGTAACTGTTAAAAGAGGTTTATAATACGATATATTATTCGACTAGGTCAGTCTGTTAGTGGCGTAGAATTTTGTCAATAAATCACGTATACGCAGTGTATATTTGTTGTCAGTTGTTGTCTCATAAACAGGAGTATGTGCAAAAAGCTTTTGTACAATTTTTATCGCTTATATGCATTCTAGCGTAGACTCTGAATTAAAAATTGTATATAAATATGTATATATAAATTGTATGTACACATAGGTACAGGTAGATGTTTTATCAACTGCATGAAAATTAAATTTCAAAAAGTTATTTGCCAAATACCAAATACTGTACCGTGTCACTGCGTAGATGAGAGTTTAATATCAAGTTAATTATTAGTTATTCGTTTGTCGAAAGGCAGATCATAGGAACTTTTTCAATTTGCTGATAAAAAAAAGTTTTTCTGAATCACAACTGAACAAAATGCAAAAAGATGAAATACAATTGTATTCTAAGAAAGTTTTAAAAAACTTGTCGATTAGAAAATATTTCACTTTTTGCCTTAGAATCCTTCCATTTTCCCACTATAACTCTATTTTATTTTTAGCTTGCGTATAATAAATTTTGTAAACATAATAATAACTTTGTCACTTCTAATACTACCATTCATTTACTTTTTTCTGCACTTCAGTTCTCTTAATATCCAACAACTTAATTCAGCTGTCGCATTGCGTAAATACAAAGAAATTAGGATATACCCAAGTCCACAACACTTGCCTGTGGGTAACTCTTACCACTTGAAGTAAACGCCATTTTAACGCATGTTGTCTGACTTTTCCAGTTGCTTACATTGTATTTGTTATTAACTTAACTTCTAATAATTATAATATTTTCTATTCGTGCTACAACAATTGGCTCAAATGTAAGTAGTATACGTTGGTGTCCTGTGGAAATGATAGGAATATTCTGTTATTTGATTTTTTCATTTGCTTCTTCTTTCATTAGTACTGTGTTCCTCATTTAAGTAATCACAACCCGAACTTGTTTTTACCACAAATAAGAATTTGTTGTAAAAACAACAACACTTTTAGAACAATGGAAAACAACCAGATAGAAAAAGTCACAGCTGCGGAAAATGGTCCATTTACTTCTTAATTATTCATATTTTTTAGTTAGAACAGGAGCATATTTTGTACGTCAACCCTTGAAATGCACAAATTGAAGTAAATATTTATTCTATAAATTGAGATATATGAGGGGTTTTATCTACAGAGAAAAATAGGGAAAGCGTAAATTAAAATAATGCGGCAATTGACATTATAAGTTACTTATACAACAACAGTAATTATGGAAATAGAAGTTTGTCTGAATATTTTGTTTACATTAAAAATTATGATTTTCATACTAACGAACGTAGCAACGGATTTGTTCTCTATTTTAAACAGAGTAGGTTCACACATTATCAAATATTGAATGTTTAATTTTCGAATATGCTACTTTTAAGCTATCATCTAAACCAATGGGTAAATCTGAAAGCCTACAAACCAGTTTCCCAATTACTGCCATTTCGTTCAGCGAATTTGGATTACAGTTTTTAAAATTTCGTAACCCTATCACTTGAACATGTGTGATAAGTTTTTGTGCGTTTCATTGCTCAGTGACTGTTTAAAGCATTGGCTTAGAACAACAAAAACTAGCAGAATGGCATGTGGTTGCGTCAATAGGGCGACCAAACAGACAGCATAAGCTGTATTGCAAAAATAGCTCTGAAGAATGATTATATTGATGACCTATTCTTTTGGAAAACGCCGATGCTGTAAATATGTAAATATGGCAACCACTAAAATCTCATATACATATATGTTGAAAGGTCTACGCAGTATACCAGTAAGCCGTCGGCAGCTGCAATGCAACATTATCAAGTTTATGGATCCAAAGTGGCAAACAGTTGCACAGACAGACGGACATATCCAATCACTTACCATTACCATGAACATTTTCGGCCTTTACCAGATGAATATGGAAGTTTATAGCATTGGAAGTACGTGGACAAAAGTAAGAATGGGAAAAATTTAATAAATGGCACGTGTCATATACATAATTCGTGCTAGAAATATTGTTGAGCATATGCAGTATGTTGCACTGTTTTGTCACAATATATGACTGCACTAATTTTGCAACACTTATTTATGTGCGTGAATATTTACGATTGCGTATGGACGACTTTACACTGCATGAATATGTGACACAGTAAAGCAACAGTCACAATAACTACATAAATGGAATCCAAGTGTAATTTTTTTCTAGAAATACTTGCTTTAAGTTTTATACTACACAATTATACACTTAAAAAAATTTCTAAATTGTTTCACTCAGTTATTCATACGAGTGTAAGCTACAATAACAAGAAGACCTGTTAATAAAGGGACAATAACACGCACGTTCTCTCAGTAATTGCAACTTCTGTCACCGCACTGACATGATTTATGTCAGCAATCATTTATTTTGTTGGCAGCTATTAATGAGTGTTTATAACATGCGAGAAACATAGAAGAGCATATTTACGCAATCGAGGATTTTATGTAAAAATTGGTGAAAAGAAAGGTGTTTCGCTTAATCCAGTACTGTTTTTCTTTTATAAAATGGCTATGAAAGTGTGGTTTGTGGTTATTCCGGTAACCCTTTCTGTTTCTTGTTACATTTTCAATTTTATTTCGTGTTCTAACATATTTCTTTATTTATTATGAATTTCTTCCTCAAGATATATATAAGTACTCTGCCACTAAACTGAGTTTTACAAAAAATTAGGTTAGCTACATTGAAATTTTCCATTTCGTCACCATAATTTCAAAATTTTATGAATACCCTGGCACCTACCCATATATGAAATCGTGCGTCGGCAAATAGCAAAACTGTCAATCAATATATTTCCGACCGTGTGGACAAATAAGCTACAAACTTCTCGAACAATAAAACATAAAACATAAATATGCATACTCGCACAAAAACAATAATATACAGGTGTTCCAACAGTTACACTGTAACTATGAAACATGAAGTGCAACTGAAAGCCACCGGCGGTGTCAACAGCTAACAGCGACTGCGCAAATTTTCACACGCCATCATGAAATGTATTTTTTTGCTTTTGATTAAGCACTAGTTAACATGCGAACTCAACATCAACTTCAACGTTGGCAACCAGATAGTCAGATAACTGAAATACCTAATAGTCATACCGGCCATATGCAAAAACACTCAACACTAACAACCAGAAGACAGGTGTTATCCAGCAGTAAGCCTTAAGGAGATAAAATTGCTGGTTAAAATATAAATTATTAGAAAATAGTACAAGGAAATTTTCAGAGATATATTTAGGAAAATTTCTCAGTTCTTTTTGAAACTGTTGAAGAGTTAACAAGTTCCATTGAAAACATATACATGCATAGCGGCTCCCACTTGAGAAACTATAAATGCTGTTTCTTTGTGATGCCAATGAAAAAACACGCCATCACAAGCGCATAGAGTGATTCACGAATTTCTTGAGTATACTAATACAGTCAGTCAGTTCGCTTAGTTTGCCGAAGGTGTGTCCACCGAGATGCTTCGATTTTAATAGTTGACATAATTCTCTTGAGAAGGTAATTCTAAAGGTTGAAGAGTAGCAAAAAAATGAAAATTCCACAAATCAAAATATGTCCTTGTTTTATATGTGAATATATAACCAATGGTGGAGGTTGTCAAAACTCCATCAAATAAGCCGTTGCATGCATGTCATCTCCAAATTAAGCAACCCAACAATCTTCCTTGTTGCTAACGTCCGTCCATCATAGTTTAAAGTTGTTCATTTTTATTGACACAATTTTCCCGCTTCTTCTTCTTCTCCTTTAATTTAATTTTAACTTTACTGTACATTTTCAATATTCTATTTATTTTGTACAAACATTTATTTTTGAGTGCTTTCGCTTGTGTTCCAGTTCTTCACCAGTCGCATAGGTCCCATTAGCACCGCCAAATTTAAGCACAAAAAATCTCATAAAAAGTATGTATGTGTCTCTCTTGCAAGTGTTTCCTGCGTATCACCGCACTATGTCCCATTGGAATGACTTTGAGCACCTCCGTGCTTGATTTCTTTCAACAAAAGGAAACTAGAATGCTAGACTTTTTTGGTAAACTTTCTTTGGCAAAGGTTCTCAGAATAAGTCCGTCTTTAAGTTCTTAGATGACTGTAAACCCCAAAATCAATGTTTTTTGTGTCCTTATAGCCAATATGTCGAAAAAACTGAAATTTAATCAATTTTTTTATGTTTTTTCCCTCTATCTCTATTCTCTGCAATATATGCTTAAATTTTGACTCTTAGCAAGCATTTAACGTTTCTTTCAAACGTTACTTGTTGTTCTTTCTTATCAGTGCAGTGGTTAAAAGCTTGATTCGTTGCTTGCTGATTTGTAATGGTCTTATTAAATTTAATTTAAATATTGTGTACAAATTTATGATACTTATTGATAACACTTATAAGATACAAAAAAAATAAAATAGCAGACAAACATAGTTAGTGTAGTTTTTTTAAAAAATACTAATTTTGTTAAGTTTTTTTTTCTAATGGTTAGTTTGTTCAGAACGTTGTCTTTGATTAAGTTTCTTACTATTACAAGATGTCACTTAATATATAAGTATCAAAGGGTAAATTAAAATATTGACGAAACGTGAGGGAAAACATTAAAAAAAATTTCAGTTTTTTCGACATATTGGCTATAAGGACACAAAAAACATTGATTTTGGGGTTTACAGTCCTCTAAGAACTTAAAGACAGACTTATTCTGAGAAGCTTTGCCAAAGAAAGTTTACCAAAAAAGTCAACATTAAAAAAGTTAGAGACCGAAGAAAAATGTGCCTTTCTCTTACAATGGGCAACTTTGATGAAAAACTTCAACAAAAATTTTTGTATGAAACCATGATTGTAACTCAAAAAAGTAATGATGCAGTTCGATTCGTAGGACCCGAAATAGGGGAAAACCGTCGAATTTGGTCTTGTCTTTTTTTTTTTTTTGAAAAAAACTATCACAGTGTAATTTTCTACACTTTATTATTAAAATTAAACTTGAGGAAGGAATAGGTATTACAGAGGCGAATATTTTAAGATCAGCTTCGGCGTTCAATAATATAAAACCTATAATATTTAAATACATTTGCCGACAATTTATTTGCAGTTAAATCTATATAAAATGCATAGATATATTTGTAAACATTGGTGCATTCCTAAACTCAAAAGAACGTTTCACAAAAGAGACGTTCTACGACATCTCACATAACCTATATAAAAACATTCGAAAAGATGGGGAAGTAATAATGCAAAGGGCGCATACAATGAATGCACGTACAAAAGAAATAAAAAATGCTTACATGCCACAAGAGTGTGTATCTATCCATTACCAATGAGCATGCACTTCCAGCTTCCCACATACGTGCACACATACATTTATATTTATTTATAAGTGTATATGTGTGATATTCAGTGTGTTTATGTTTCCTCTACTGAATTGGTGTCTTAAGTGAGTTCGCCAATAAATTTAGTCGTTAGCATTGCATTTTGTGTGAGCTTTGTGCGAAAATGCGTGAAGTAGCAGCAAATTTGTCGGAAACAAAATAGAAATACAAAATTTGCGAAAAAACAGAAAATAAAATATTCAACTTATGTAAGCAGAGCAATTCGCCATATTCATGGTTGTAATTTGGATTGTTTGAACACATTTTTTATACACGTACACAATGATTTTATGTCAGTTTGTTTTTAAGTAGTTTCCACAAGTATTCTCATCGTATCGTATTAGTATAAACCTTGTATATAGTAAGATGAGAGGAATTTGATTATTTTTCGAAATTAAACCTTTAGGTCCTTTCGGTTTTATATATTTTTTTGATATTTCGTTCATTTTTTATAGGGAATATATCGTGTCTAGAATTGGTCTGTTCACTTGGTATTCGCTAAAACACTTTGTATTTTCTCCATTAATGTTGCTATTTCCGGTTACTAATTCTTCTTATTACATTTTTTTCACTCTCTCTAACACTACCTGTTTATTCTTTTCCTACTACGCAAATTATTTAAGTACTTTGCGTAAGTGTTCTTTCTCCCATTACAACTATCTCTATTACTATTTCCATTTGCAACATTTTACCTTCATGGTAGACAGCTATAATACAAAAGGCTTCACATTCCTTTTTTACATTTGTTCCTTTTTCCACAGCAACATATTTGGGCGTTGCCCCTTATTTACATATTATTTTGCAAAAAACTTTAGTGTACTTAGAAACTGTCTCTTCTAAATTGAATCGCTGAATAATTTAATTCAATGTTTTTCGTGCGAATGACATGGGACTTAACTGCTGAACTATTTAGTTTCGTGAAAAGGTGTGAAAAAAATTAAAGACAATTTAAAGAATTTAGCTCAATGGTGTAGTGTTTAAGGCAAGAGTTGTTGCAAATTAGTAATTAGAAATGGTTTGCATTTACTACTGCATTGAGCATGAAGTGCTTTAATGTTCTTGTATACATTTGTATAAAGAATTTAAACATTTCTCCCTCAATCTTCACACCTACTGACTTAATCACTGAAAAATCATTACAGTCAAAATGCCACTCACAACAAGAAAATTTCCTTTCAACTGGCTTGAATTACTAACGTTTATGCAATATATCTGACAGTATTTGAACAGCTGCCATTCAAAGCTGTCGAAATTTATGTACTTATACATATATGATTGCATGCCTGATACGAAGCATAATGTATATTTGCCACAGAAGAAGGGGAAGTTTGGAAAATAGAATCATATTAAGTTAAGTAGAGCTACCCATTTAAAATAAATATAAAATTTAAATTTAATTTAAAGAGTCGGTTACAATTTCTCAAAAATTACGTTACAATTTCCTTGAAAATTTACTACTTACTTCTAAAGAATAACATGAATATTGATCCACACTACGCGAAAAATCACCATAATATGTATCAAATAATTTACTGTGTTTTAACATTTACCAATGCTTAATCATTAGAAATAATATAGGCCGAAGAGCTTAAGAGAGCACTTAAGCAATTTGTAGTCTATTTGCTGTAGCCCTTTGTACTTAATACTTAAAATACGTTTGGACGTTTGCCCAACTTTTGCAGCAGTTTAACTGCAAAACTTATAAATATTATATCAATGGCGCTGCATTGTAAATGCTTTATTTGCCGCATTAAATGTATGAGAAAAATGTATGGTGTATATGATACGAGTATATTTTGCAAGCTGCAAAGAGTGTATGAAATACAGACATCGTAAATCTAAAATCCGAAGGAAACATATTCTTATATAGGTGCATACAATAAAAATGATGAAAGCAATAAGTCAAAGCACCTAATGCTTTTCGAAAGCGCATATGAGTGTATCAGTTATTAGTTACATGTTGACAGTTTTAAGGAATAATAACAATAAAAATACTTCAACTACGGATTATTTCCATTAAATATATGACGAATTGTTCCATGTTTCTAGTGTTAGTTGCCTGATCACTGCATTTCCCTGAACGTTCAAATTCAAAAAGCCACTCAGATACTCCTTTTGCAATATAGTTTCTTTGTAAAGTCCCAAATCCTCACTCAACGACTCATTTATAATGATGAACGTGTTTTCTCACTCGAACGCTCTCATACTTAATACTCTGAAAAAAATATCAGCTCATAAGTTCGAATTTCGAAGAACGCAGTTCATTTGCGGCGAATTTTCGCATTCGCTCATTGAATGACACTCGAAATGGTAGTAAACAGAACTGACCTCCATTAAACTTGTTTATTCTTACACACGTGTACATATTTTTGAGTAGATTTTATATAAGCACAGTACATGATTCCATAAAAAGAGATATATATTATAATTTGATCAGGAATGATAAGAGTGAGTCAATTGCAGGTTATTTACTGGATTCAGAAAGGGTATGCTTTAAGCAACCTAATATTACAGCGAGTTTCAATCCACTGAGTAACAACTGATGGCAAATTTGCTATCACTATGTGATTGTTGTATAAATGTACCAGCTGTTTCAAAGAGGTTTCTAAATTACAGAAATAATCATCCTCTTTTGAAATTTCGAGCTCTCTTCTAATTCAGATTCACGTATAATTTTTTGTGATGTACACCTTACGTCATCAAAATTTTACATTAAATATGTAGTTTCTCTTTCAAAATATTAAAGCACTAACATCTGTTCCCATGTTTATGTTAACCCTCACGAGATCTCCGTATTACTCGTGTATTCCTTCCGATGATATTGCGACTGACTCTCTACTTTTTCGAACATATTCTCTGTTATCAAACAATTACAATAACTACCAACTGCAGCGGCAACTAAACCAACATGAAAATCATTGTCCTAGGTAATGAATGCGACGATTGGTGAGAATTGGCTACTGCTTATAAAACACCGACTACGTAAACGTATTTTTTTGCCAAATTTATTTCGTCGCTTGTGAGCTGCCGGAATTACTATGCTCTCGCACACATATGTACATTTGCTTTTGTAAAACACTTCTTTGTTGACGCTTCGTTTTTAGCTTCCGAAGTTTCGTTAAGCAGCGCTGTCGCTACATGCTTCGTACGAAAGGAATCGTCAGGGCGATTCGCTTGTTTATTTCGTGCGCATCGTTAATAAATTTGTTTAGTTTGGTTCGTGTCTCCGTCGTCAACAGTTGCATAACGGATATCTTTAATGGCTAATAAACCTTAGTTTACCCATTGACACATTGTCACGACAACTGAGTGAATTAGAAAATAAAAACGCTACCACGAGAAAGATACATATGATTCACACAGGTATATACCGCTATATATAATAACACATGCTGTTTTCAAGATGTGACAAAATGGAAATAAAAAACAAGTAAGGAAAGGCTAAGTTCGGGTGCAACCGAACATTTTATACTCTCGCAATTTATTTAGACATTTACCTATATTTTCTGTGAAAAATTACCCTTAGGCACTAAGTTCTTCATGTTTGATATCAGGGGCCTTGAAAAGTCATGGTTCAATTTTGACAATTTTTCCACATGTGATGTCACAGCTCAAATACAGTATTTGTGTAAAGCTTTATTTCGCTATCTTTATCGGTTCCTTATGTATATATTATAAAGTGAACGAATCAGAAGGATTCAAAATTGAGTAATATGGGAAGTAGACGTAGTTGTGAACCGATTTCGCCCATATTGTCAAGAAAATATTATATACCGAATTTCATTGAAATATGTGGAGTAGTTCTTGAGATATGGTTTTTGACCCATAAGTAGGCGACGCCACGCCCATTTTCCATTTTGTAAAAAAATCTCAGTGCAGCTTCCTTCTGCCATTTATATAAGTATAATTGAGTATAATTTGGTGTTTCTGACGTTTTTCGTTAGTGAGTTAACGCGTGGTCAAGCCCACTTTTCCAAAAAAATTACATCCTAATGTGCCCCTCCCTAATGCGATCCTATGTTCCAAATTTTATTGCCATAGCTTTATTTATGGCTTAGTTATGGCACTTTATGTGTTTTCGGTTTTCGCCATTTTGTGGGCGTGGCAGTGGTCCGATTTTGCTAATTTTCGGAAGCAACCTTCCTATGGTGCCAAGGAACACGTGTTCCAAGTTTCATATCTCAATTTTTACTCAAGTTACAGCTTGCACGGACGGACAGACGGACAGACGGACAGACAGACATCCGGATTTGAACTTTACTCGTCACCCTGATCACTTTGGTTTATATAACCCTATATCTAACTCGTTTAGTTTTAGGACTTACAAACAACCGTTATGTGGACAAAACTATAATACTCTCTTAGCAACTTTTGTTGCGAGAGTATAAGGAATTCGCATGTCTCAAGACAACACATTTATACTACATTTTCAACGCAAGTACAAAGACTGCATATATATACCTATATGGAGATAGTAAACGCACTGAGATTGAATTCTGTAATGTATGTATATATATATATATATATAGTCCAGAAAACAGTAAACACAACAAAGTAGGAATAACAAATTGAAACAAATAGGCGCCAGAAGTAAAATCTCATACTAAGAACGCATAATGCGTCGAATCCACTTCTGACATTGCGGCCGCTGCTAAAATGCTTAGAAAATAAGTAGCCACTTTGGTATTCACTAACCAGCTTCCTTCACATAACTGCAGCTTTTTAGAGAAGTTAAAAAGCAATTTAATGAATGTATTTGTATAAAATTTATCCGAATATATTTATGTTTTGATAATAGTTTGCCTCTTCGTGGCTGCTAATTAACTCTGCACAATTGTGATTTAAATAAAAGATGGTATATAAAAACTGCCTTTATGTCGATATAATGATGGAAAATGGGTGCGGCGTCGGCCACTCTTAAGTCAAAAATCATACGTAACAACTACTCCAAAAAGTTTCAACGAAATTTGGTACAGGATATTTTTTCGACACCCAGATACTACCGATGCTAAATGGGCGAAATCGGTAAACAACACGTCCAAGGGAGTGCATAATATTGGATATATTGTGTTGTTTGGTTGCGAAAATTATTTCATTACTCTATGGGTCAAATAGTGTGATATCTTAAATAAGTAATATATATAAATAATTAAGAATTAGATAAGTATCTATGGCATAGGCCATGTATGGCACTGTTTCACTTATATATCATATCTTTCCTTTCCAAAATCACTTCTAGCACCGTCATAGAAAAGTGAATTATAACAATAAAAAGTTTGAGAATGACAAGAAGAGCGAGCATAGCCAGCATGGCACGCACAAAATGAAACGGGGTGTAAAATACCGGAAATTTCATTGCTAATTGCGGCAATTTGGATTAACAGCTTCTAGCCGTGACCTAGCGATGGCGGTGGTAGTGGTAGTGGCCCACTGCCAACGGACGCACATTTACCAATATGACGATGGTCGTGGAGTCAGCCCTGGAAGTAGTAACTGTGTAGAGGACCGCGGTCATATCCCTCATCATTTTGGTGAGTTTCCTTCCAGCCAAATAAAACTATAAATTTTTAATAAGCACTATTTACAAGGCAATCACTGAAAAGGACACATTTATGTATATCTATGTAAACCGTGTTAACTGTGCGGAAGTATAAAAAATTATTTGTGCTTTAGCCGGATATTTAGTTTCACATAAACGCCCGCGTTTTGCCATATGAATTTTAATGTGCTCACATTTAGTTGGCTGCTAAACGGATGTTGTTGCTTAGGTTAAGCGGGTTTTCCACGTAAGCGCTTACATCTTAGTGAGGAGCTCTAAAGTTAACGCTTCTGAAATTAGAAATTGGTCTGTCATTGGTTGTTAAATTCTATAAAATTATGAGTGTTTTATGGTCCGAATGACGCTTTGCTTTGCTATCAGTGGGAGTTTAAAGACCAGAAAGCGAGGAGTTACGATATATTTCGATATTTTCGATAATATTACTGCAATAGCTCTATTTTATTAGAAAATACACTAGCTTTATTGTATGGGATATAATTTTGTCAAGCTATAAAGCTACAAATTATATTTCAAATATGCGTTGTATTGTTAATTTTTCCGCCAGTTTCTGCTATCTCCACAGCCGACGCATTACAATTAATACACTTCACCGCCGAACAGAAACAAAAAAGTACACAATGAAAAGATTACAATTGCAAATTCTGCTGCAGAACAATGGCAACCATACATCCACATATGTATGTATATGAGTATATGAGAGATATGTGTGCGGTCATGTTGCAGCGCAATGAAAATTATAAAATAACAATAAAGTAGCACGCACTTGCAGTATAAGCATGTCCCTGCCAGTGTGTTAGTGTGTGTTTCGCGTGTTAAAAATTGGCTGAATAAAATTAAAATGTATTTCATATTTTATTTGAAAAGTGTCTGCGAGTAATATGAAGGATCTATAAAAATGACTAATCGGCTGGTCGCTGACCAATGGCTTTAATGTAGTCAATGAGAATACAATTAATTTTTTTAAATGGATTTATTTATATACACATATGTATACAATATTTGCATTAAAAATTTAAACGAGATTAAAAATTCGAGTTTAAGTTAAAAATACTATAATAAAGCTAAATTGGTGTAGGCGGACCAAAGAAAAAATCTATATGATAGGTGTAAACAAAATTTAAATAACAGAATTTGAAAAAAAATAAATTTCTGATTTTTCCACTTCTGCTCTTCCTGTTCTAGCAAATTTTAAAGAAGTACTTTTGGAATCGGCAAATAAAACAACAATAAAAGAATGAAGAATGAAAAAAATATTCGTAAAGCATGTCCCAAAGAAATAAAATCTAATAAATAAGAGGAAAAAGCAATAGAATATAGCATATAGCTTATCCACGATTAAGTAATAAATCAACGTGATTTGTATATATATACAGAATTGTTTTCCAATTTGTGCTCTTTTCTATCAAATTCAATGAGAAAAAGATATTAATCACTGAATGTTGGCAGAATCCCTTTATGAATTAAAGTATTTTGTGGAAATTTAGGAAGGAACATGACGTTCTATAATGTAGCCTTTTGATAGTCCAATCATTATTAAAAATGTTCTTAAATGTTTAACGGTATATAAATATCTACAAGAATAACTCATTCATCTTAATAAACTGGTTGTTTTACCCTGAATCCTTTAGTATTGCCTTAAAGCACCAAAAACAAAATAGCAAACGAACTAACTTCACTAATTCATGCGTGACCCAACAATTGCCACAAGCAATCAAGCAAATATTAAGATTTATAAAAACACTCACACATTAATCAACATATGCTTGTATTTTTTATTTTCATATGCATTTTCTGCTCTATTTCGTTTTTTTCTTTCCACTAATACTATCGAACACCCACAAAGACACACATACTCTATATAAATGTGTGTGCGCCGTTCTTCTTTATGTATATCGTTGATAATTCAACAAAACTACCGGCACGTCAAATGGATAAATAAACAAACAAACATACAACAATAAAAATTGAAACGGAAAAATACAAATAAACACTAATAAACTAATGAATGAACGCGTACATGTACTACATGATAATATGAAAATGAATGTGTTTGTGCCGAACGGGTTGACACGTCTCACATTATGGCATACCTACTTATACCTCATACTCCCATACCTTCATGTGCAATCAAATTATTTCGTCAAATGAAAAAAAAATCTGTGTTTAAATGAAAATGTTTTAGTGTAAAAGAAATTCAGCAATATTGGAGATACAATTTGCACGCGCACGACCAAAACATATGAAATAATGCTAGTAGTCAACAAAACAACAACGACGAGTACGAGTAACAAGCACATTAATCACTTCGGATAAATTGAAACTAATTGACTACAAATGTTACTTAAAAACTTTTGTGCTTTCCACATTAGAACAACAACAAAGAAAGCGAATAGCAGTAGTATTTATCAGCACAATTAACAGTAAACAGGGGTGCATATGTAGGTATTGCTTTCTGATAATTTCTTTGTTTATCTCTGCTGTTAAAACTACCACTAAAACTTCTATATATTCAGCCAAGTTGTCATATGCATGCTTATATTATATCACTATTTGCCTAGGTTACGTATACGACATAAATATTACCTAAATATTTATCAATTAATAAGAACTTTAACTAGTAAACTCCACATCCTGATAAACTTTCCGAATTAAGTCTGGTTAATTATTATTTCATAAAATTAAAACTGATTTTAGCCAACCACTCTATTTCTCTCTCAACATGTATGTTTAAAGTTATCCGCACTTGTATGTGGGTATTAGTTCATTAAATTACGAAGGCTGAAATTTCATATTCGGCATTAATAAATTAAATTAGCATTTTATTGCAGTTTTTGAACTGTTAACTAACAGCTAAATACGATGCAAATATTTTTTCGAAGAAGCTGAATGAAAAATTGAAAGTAATTGAATATAAAAACGAGAATACCCAAATGCATATAGTTAAATTTTGAATTTAAAGAAGTTCGGATGTAGTTGAATATTTTATTATCTTGCAATGTATTCATTTAATTTTGTAAAGATAACAAATAATTCTACCATGTATTCGGCATGAGTCCAATAGAGTAAGAAAAATCAGTAATAATATGTGAGAATGTTGTTATTTTAACTTCAAAATGTCTAATTCGAGATTTAATACGCACAATATATTGTATACGTAACCTCATGATTTTGATCGCAATATGAGTTTTAAAAGTTGCGTATACGCCATGTACCTCCGCTGAGTGTATTCTTTTAGTGAAATTATCTGTCCAACCACTCAACCGCATCATCAGTGGAAATTCATGCCTTTCAGTCGTTCGGATTGATATTTTAATGCGATGTTTACATTTTCATAATAACGTTTGTATATGCATAATTTAAGCATCAACTTCGTATCATTTGCACTTTTGTTCCTTGATCCAACTCAAAGTGGTATACACGACCTCGCATAAAATAGTCTCACACCAAAGACGGTCGGCGGTATTTTACATCTCATTGACATACACATGCATTACCCTTCCCTACTCTAACAACGAGTGCGCATATTTCCATGTTACCATGACACACTGACGGCTAGACGGTTATGCTTCCGAAATGAAACCATATAATGAAGTCAATAAATTTAAAGCACTTAAAATGTTTTTGAAGTACGTATTAATGCTATATTTTTAAGTTTTTAAATGTATGTAGTTAGACTATATCTGTAAAAATTACAACCGCCCCGTTAGTTCTGCTTTTTCCAGATTAGTTAAGGAAGCGAAGCGAATGGCTCTGGTGATGAATGAGGACAAGACGAAATGTCTCGTGTCATCAAACAAACAGTCAGCGTATATGTGACTTGACTCCCACATCACTGTTGACAGTCAAAATTATGAAGTTGTAGATAATTTCGTCTATCTTGGAACCATCACCAACAACACCGTCAGCCTTAAAATTCAACGCAGAATCACTCTTGCCAACAGGTGCTACTTTGGACTAAGTAGGCAATTGAATAGTAAAGTCCTCTCTTGACGAACAAAAACCTAAGTCGCTTATCATTCCCGTCTTGTTTTATGGTGCAGAAACGTGGACGATGTCAACATCTGATAAGACACTAGGTGTTCTCGAAGGAAAAGTCTTGCACAAGACTCATGGTCCGCATTGGCAGCGAATACCGCAGACGATGGAACACACTACTGCTTTGGAAGTGTTCGATGCGTAAATATCAGTCAGAATTAAAGTCGATTAATTCCTGGACATTAAATGACAGGATTAGATAAAAATATTATTGGTATGGGGAATTAGTTCATATAAAAATGTATAAAGTTATACATGTACCTGCTACCAAATAGGTTTCTTAATAAAAATAAATAATAACTTAAACGACTCATTTAATTAACATTGTTTTTCAACTAACTTACACCCAATTATCATGATAGTGGATTGTTTTATTAAGCCAACAGCTCTTTGAAGTCTCTGCTAAATTAAAACCCACGCTACCTCTGCTGAAACCACAACCAAAGCCATGGCACCACTTTTATGAGCAGTTGCATTATCCTCAAATTTGTACAGTGTTTATAAATATGTATATAATAGTCACAAAACAGAAAGTGCACCGGACGTTTAATTAACATTTTGTCAGCCATTTTTTAACCACATTCAGACATATGGTCAAAAACACACAAAACACAATTACCTCACAACAGATAGTCATTGCTATAAAAACGAGTACATATTCGGACAAATAGTAGTCAGTAGTGAAAGTAAAAGAGAGAGAAAGTCACCTAAAAGTAACTTCCACAGAAAAATATATCTGCACTGCGAAGGAGTTGAAAAAAAAAAAAACAAACAAAATAGAAGCAGAGGGAGATATGGAGATAGTTCATCAGTGAGCGATGCAATTATTTAAAAGCATCCACTCAAATCGTAAAAGCATCAGAACTAAGATGAAATGCTTACATATATATGTACATATGTACACATAGATGTGAGTGTATATGCATTTCATTTGGTATGAAAGTTGAAATTTTGGGTTTTGCTGAATGAGGTCATTTCAAAAATGAGTGGTTGTGATAACTATGCTGCTAGTATTGCTTGGGTGTCTAGAGATTATATTAAGCTTCTACTAAAAACATGTATTTAATTAATAGTGACCAATGAAGCTGCTGCAACAAGCTTGATAAGCAAACTGGTAATTGGTACAATTGGTACAATTCCATAAGAGATTTAATTGGTACATTTTCATGAATGTTGCGTAATTAATATGGCACCAATTATAATGGACCATAACATTTCCTTAAGCAACTAATTCATTAATGTGAATATAGAATTTCTGATTTTATTGAATAAACTCAGAAATCAGCAATGTATATAGTATGTAATGTATAATCCATTTTAATTTCTTCTTTGTGCTTTTCTGTTCTCAACAGCGGCGTCACCTTTCGATTATGATAATATGACAAACGATTATGCCAATTGAAATGTCAATTTCAACTTCGACTACCTACAGCGACCAAATTGCAAAGGGAAAGGAAAGTCATACCAGGCGACGCTCATACAATCAGAATGTGAGACAAACTTCCGCTTGCAGCAATGAACGAATAAACGTTCATTCAGCTACAGAGAACAACTATGCGACTGATTGCCTAGCAAATGGGAATGTTTTTGTTGTCAATGCACGCTGGCGTATACATATAGCTTATCGTTGTGAGAAAGGAAAACTCTGTCGAGTGAGACTTAGTCTTAGACATTTTCTTACTCAGCAGCCATAAAATATAGTATAACTTTATTGGGTTTGGGGTTTGGACCATATTGTACAGCTCACAGGAGGATTCTAACAATTTAAAGTTCCATTTAGTTGAAAATTTCTGTTACATTGAATGTTATTTGACTGTGACAATTTGCGTATTTAAAAGCATTGGCAAGCCATTATTATTACATAGACATTATTGCAAGTACTAAAAGAATGGTCACACATTTGCAAAATTTTTTGTTTTTTTTTTCTCAACTGAAAAAATGCATGTAGGCATGCATGCAAACTTTAGCACTGTGTTCTTTTTCACCTTTCGCTCACATTTTACCGGCTCGGGTTGCAATTCGCTGTCAATTCTTCGCTGCTTAGTGTTGACAGCTTTGATTGCCAAAGCATAACTGCACTTCCTGAGCAATACGGTGGCAGCAACGAAGCGTTACGGCCCTTAGTCGCGCTAGAACGCCGGCTGCCAGCAGTTAGCGATCACACGCTATCGTTTTCGATTGGATTTTGGCACGCATTGATTGCTGTTACGCTTTTTGTTCGTGTATTTGATATTCGCTTTGCTTTTTCGTTTGTTGGTCAGAATGTTAACCGTTTGTTCGAAAGTTTTCTTACATATTCATTTTTGTTAACGATTTTTTTTTGGAATATTGGGAATATAAAAACTGTTTTTATTTGTTTAAAAGTTTTAAGAGGTTTGGATTCATATCCAAAAATTACTCTACAATTTTAAGAAACTTTAAATCCAAACTCTCACAGTAGTTTTGATTTTCTTCAAAGGTGTCATCGTTTTTGTTTAATCAGATATAATCTACAAATAATTGATTGTGTTGCATTGACAATTACGATTAAAAGGAAATTCAATACTTTGCCGCAATTTTTCCTCTGTCAAAGCGCACACACTCACACTTTTATTGATTGAATGATTAATCAATAAAAAATATATCGAATATGGTGATCTTGTGATCTTGAAATTCTCGATTCGTACTATAACTGTACAAAACCTAGATAACGAACATGTGGACTTTAGTATCTGTGAGTAGTTTTTATCGAAAATATCTGTAAATGGTTTTTTATATTTTTTAGAGTTTCATTGTTCACATCAATTTCCCTAGCTACCATTTATCTTATATTAGTAATTTCAAACATCCGGTGGTTATAAAATCTTCGGTTACTCCCGAACTTATATATTTCGTAAATTGATTATAATCAAGATATTGACGCCAAGATCGATTATATTAGGGACATTCGTAACCACATGTTAGGCTTTGACTCATGGGCACTAGACATGAGCTGGGCGTATATTTTTTTGTATAACCGTCTAGCCAAAAGCCCGAGTCGTTCTGAATGAAAAGTTACGTTGTTTTGCTTATCTTTCTTTTTCACATCTTATGTAGTTTATTGTAGGACATTTGTTAATTTTTTTTAGTTTCTTTTGTGGTTGATTTGTTGACTGATTTATAAACCTGCGAAATATATGCGCATAGACACATGATTATTTTATTTTGCTGATGTATGAATGCAATTGCTAATCCATTGATATATACACAGCTTTTACAGCTTTTTTTATCCTAAAACTTATTTTATTTAGTAAAGTATTTTCTTTTACTCTTCTAAGAAATTGCTTCTTTCTACATATTCCTCATTATATCCTTTCCAATATTACTTTCCCTTATATCATAATACTTTGTCAACACTAATTGCTGCTTATGCTCCATTATTCATGATTGACAATTTAAGTAGACATGAGTAAGGAGTTAAAGCCGGTACTACGGGTGGTATGAGCGAAGCTAACATCTGTATAAACATATATAACTATTACACTTAACTAAGATCCTTTCATGAAGACGAGCTTAGTATTTTACAACATACCTTATTAAAACTGTTATTAGTTCGGCAACGTATGTGTCATTTAATATGGTATTCAAAGTTATGCACTTACATATATAGATATACAAATGTACCCAAAGCATCTATCAACAGAATTGCATCGTACGTAGACGCATTCACATGCCTCAATGCACGCGTGAATAAGTTGGCGTGAGTACTACAAATACTTCTGATCCCAAATTATGTGCATATTTTTCCGATTAATTTTCGGTAGTTTACTCAATTCTTTTAATGTTTGTAACTACAAGCATTTTTAACTCTTATGGTTTTCTCTTTTATTACTTTTACTATTATGGCTCACCTTTTCGCTTGAATACCATGCTACAGAGCAATTACAACACACGAATCACACTCAATTCGCACGAGGCTATTGCAAGTGGCAACTATTCCGAAAAAAGTAAAGAACTAATTTGTAATCTTTAATGCTCAAATAAGACCGCTATCAAATTAAGCTATTAACCAAGGCTCTCAGTTGCACGATACCTTATAATAGAACGTGAACCACCCGTTCACCAATTCCAACTCCAACAATAACTTATTCATATTAATAAATTTGTCCAATCCCGTTACTGCCTTAAATCCCAACAAAACAATCGAAATTTACTTAAATTATACAAATGTGGCTCAGTAATGGCCACTAGTAATCATACGGATATTAAGATTTGTAAATATTCTCACATATGTAATCGAATATATGCAAACTTTGAAAGACATACCCTAACAAATTGGGCAACTATTAAACTGAAGGTGAACAGATATTTCCATATGAATTATATTCTCTATTTCTTTTTTCACTCCCCACTAAAATCAACTTACATTCACAAATACATATGAATATATAAATGTAAATGTAAACAAATGTAGGTTGTATCCTGCGGCACTTTGTGGAAAATTCGACATAACCACCTGCAAATCAAACGGAAAAATTAACAAACCGAAAACATGCACGCCTGTCTGGAAATACAAATAAACAACAACAAACTAATAAATGAACATACAAATTAATGTATATGTGTTACCGCCCAACATATTAAGGGGTAATATGAAAATGGATGGGTTATGGCGAACGGTTTGACCCGTCTCACCTTTTGGTATAGTTATACATATGCACCTATGCGGCGCCACACAATATGGTTTGGACAATATGAAATCACGTAATAATGAAAAACCATCGAAAGACCATAACTCACGCTGTGGCACGTGCTTGGATATTGTGAATTCGTGATGTCATGGAAGTCATGGATTATGTATCAGATCAATACGAATCGGAAGAGGAGTCAAGTTTCCTACCTGGCTATTATGGGTAAGTGAGACATAACATCAATTACGTATTTTAACAATATGTTATTGCACAGCTTTAATATTTAAGAATATATATAAGAATAAATAATATTGTATACGTTATTTATTCTATACGCACTGAAAATGAATATGAAAGTTTACTTTATATGTGGGTTTTGAAAGTTACGTATACGCCACGGCTCTGCAGTGGGTACAAGGCAATGACTATTATTAAATTTTTGGATATTAAAATACTTGACTATCTACTCAACAGCTTAACTTTTCAAACATTTAATTTTAGAAAACGACCTTTAATATTCGGCCATTACAACTACTTTTAAACCTTTCATATAGTTATTCCCTTTTTTGTTCTTTCTACAGTATGCTTATATCTCTGCATACGCTGCAAATAGATATGATATTCACACGAGAAAGTAAATATTGAAATTCAATAAACAGTGGCGAGCAATCGTCAGTTTAAATATGTGGAATGTAGAGGATTGTGCATATCACAAATGTATGCGTTTGAAAGTGAAACTACCAACCCTTCCACAGCATATTTGTATGTTTGCTCTGTTTTCGCACCGTTCATGCACCGTTTGCATGCAAAAGGCTTTAAAAGAGGTCGTGCGTGCTTCATATAAATGAAAAGCGAAGCATGTAAATGCATATGAAAGCGTGCATGAAAGCTTTTATGCATGGTTTCCTGAGTTTGCATTCATTCCAATCCTGGATGGAATAATTGTTAAGCAACAGAGTGACTATTGATCTATCGATAACGATGGCATATGTGGTAATAAATGCATATATAGTTGTATCTTTAGATAAGTTAATCGTATTTACGGGGTTCTGAGTATGTTACTCATACGCATAGTAGTACCTCAATATTTCTGGGGTTATACGCAGTTGTTGTGAGGCTCAAAAAAGTTTTTATTTGTTTATTAAAAACAACTATAATTATTAATAGTTGATGATGATAATAAGAGCTGACTTTTAAGAACAAAATAGCATCTCGACCAATTAAAAGTATTGATGTGCACCGCTCCTGTAGATGATACACCGACCGGCCTTAAGGAAACGCTTAGCGGTGAGTATGATTTTTGTGGTAAATAATGATTGATTAATGGTGGTATCGAACGAAGAAATAATAAAAATTTAAATTTTGACAAAATGGGCCCAAAAGTTTGCGTTTTTAACTGAAATTTTCGCTCCAATTTAATAAAAAATAGCTTCAATTCAATACCTGAGGAATATATATAGGAAGCTTTATCTAAAATTTGAAACTTGAAGGAGTTACAGCTGTCGTAAAAATTTTATATTAATTTATATTACTTAGGGTATTTCTTCAAGCTTAATTAAAAATATTTGACAATCGGACTCTGATAAACATATTTGTGTCTACCCTTACAACCAGCTTGCTATTGCTGCTTCTATTTATCCATCACGTGCCGTGTCAGAATCATATGCTGCAATTTCATGATATTAAAGTTGATGATGCCAGTGGACAACATAACAAGGCATCAACAACATTTAAACAAAACAGCAACAATAATAAACAAAAATTTCATCAATTTAATGAAATGTTGTAGTTCGCTTCTATCTCCATCACTATTTGTTATTCACTATGTCCATCGATGTTGTTGTTAATAAATTCTCGTAAGCCATGTCACCTGATATCATCGCTTATAAAATCTCGATAATATGAGAAGATGACAACATTATATTGAAATGTATAGCGGAAGGCTCATCAAATACTATCAACATATGTCGACTAACAGAACAGAAGGTGAGTGAATGAAAGAAGTATTTACCTATAAAAAGTATATACCTATATGTATATGCAGTTGTAGACTACTTTCATGTTTATTTCCAGTTTTTTAACTATGTTTTCATTAATTGTAATGTTTTCTTTAACCAATTATGAGCACGAATAAGAGGAATATTTACCAAAAACAATTCGCTACACACTTTTCACTCATGCCTCTAAATATATGCCTTATATATAAAATAAATGAGCTTTTCCATTACATTCTTATTTCTCTGTACACCAAGTAGCATCTCTCTCTCCCAAACAAAATCAATAATAATATATAAACAAAAGCAAAAATTTACTTAACTTGCACTTTAACTTTATGTTCTGTTAGTTTCTGTTGTTTTTATTTTCGCCTCTGCACTGCAATACATTGAAATTTAAAATTTATTTTTTTACATGCAAAAGGCTAACGTTAACCAATTGTAGCAACTTTTCGTGATGCATTTAAAAGTGTTTTGCAAGTGAAATTTTTCGGCTGTCACAGGCAAACAGTTGCAAGTTATTGGTGCAAAAAAATAGACTTATAGACATTATAAATTATGTCTAGTACTGAGTGAGGGGTTTTACTAGTAGTTGCTTTATACTTTAATATAAATAAACAATATAATATACATATGAAAATATCTACATATGACAGTAAACTTAACAGCAGAGACCGCAACCGACGTTTAATTAACATTTTTCAGCCATTTTTAACAGCAACCAGTTATATGGATAGCAGCATACTCGTATTTACAAACACTAAAATTTACACCGCCAACAGAGAGACTGTGCCTTATAAGCGATAAATATAAGAACAAATAGCAGTGAAAGTCTATGAAGAGAAGAGTAAATAACCAAACAGTCTCACGTACAGAAAATACATGATAAGTGTATGTCCACTGTGAATGAATTGCAAGTAGAGTAAGCAGAACTTAAGGACCACCAAAACCGTAAAAGGAAAGAAAAGACACATAACACATAGCAACTGACAAAACCGAGAGTGGTCACTTTGGGAAGAGAAAAAAGGATGTGGAGGTTTGAAATAATGTAAATCCAACTACTGGATAACCCAGTTAAAAGGAGCTCCAAACTCCAAGTATACTACGAACATTTCTATTAGAATTAGAACAGATCAGCATGTGAAAAGACTGTATGGTTTTATACACTCCAAATAGTGACAAATGCACAGGTCGACGAAGTCATAGTGTGAGTTTTTCAAAGGGTATCAAGCAATATCTATGTAAGTAAAATATATTTAACGTTTTGTTTGCCCACCGCAAACTTATTTCAAAACGGACGTTTTTTAGCATAACATCACTCAGAACGTTTTGTCATTTAATTATGAATTGTTTTATTTACAGGGAATTAAAAAATTCATCTCGTATATTAGAATTTGCTATTGATTTGGCTAAGCCTGGATTCACATATGACTTTTTTATTTAGGATTGCCGCAATGGATCCATTTTACATCACCAGTCGATGCAAAAACGTCTTTTTTGTGGTGTTGAAGCATCATTTCTAAGATGCAAAATCGTTGAACAAGGGCTCTTGGCTTCAGTTCATATGGCACCAAATCGAACAATAGACAAAAGACTTATTAAACATTAAATTTTTTCTCTTCTTTATTTTTAAAATACGTTAAACTAAGTGCGTTCGATACGTTATTGAAAGTGTATTCAAAAAAAAATATTAGGTGTGTTCTTCCTCTGTATAAATTTTTCATTGTTTTCTGGAAGTTTCTAGTTCCTGACAGATCTGTCTATATAATCCAGACCTAAATGGTTGCAACAAAATAAATTTAAGATATGGATCATCAATGTGAATAGATTTCATACAACTGCTGTTTCATATGTTTCATAAGCAATACCAAATTGTCTCTAAGATATCAAAACTTCAAGAAAGTGTGAATTCAGTGGATTACTTTCTAAGACGATTTTTTGATTCCTCCATTACCCGTACTCAAGTACTCAAAATATATTATATTATATTTTTTTTCTATTCCAAACATATTTTTATATCGTGCATACTATTTGCGTTCAATAAAGGAGCTACATGTGACAAAACAATATGTCAATGGTTTCTGCAGCAACGCTTATTCTCTTTAATCATACCTATGTATTAAGAACGAAATGTAAGTTACAAAGGAAAAGTAAAAAAGCAAAGAAAATGCATTTGCATGCGGGTAATTGTAGGCGACACTCAATTTACAGCTAGTTTCCTTTTCGAGATGCTTTCTGGCGCATTTGATTGTAAGGCAGTCAGGTTGCAGTAGCACCCTGCTGCCGTGCAACCCGGCGCACAAATACGATTTGTAATTTTTCCAATACCGACGGTATTTATCCAAGGAATAGTGGATAGGGAAACTTTGTGAATCGAGGAACGTTCACACATTTTTTATCATTTATTTAAAATTTCTATAGTCGCTTTTCTGCAAAAAAACTTCTCTAAGTTCACATACATGTCCTTTTCGCTTATTATATACATAGCTTTGCTACGATATATGTGTTTAAGCTTTTAAGTTAATTTCCTTGTTTTCTAGCTTCGCTTGTCTCAAAAGTTCCGAATTATAAATAAAATAAAAATTGTTTATTTTGAAGAATACTCTAAATTTCAGTAGATAAAATAATATTGTTCTGCTCCTTTTGAAAAAAAAAGTACATGTACAGGTACAGGTATTGCCTTATTTGTAAAAAAAGTATTTGAAATAAATGTTGTATTATTAAAAAGAAAGGACAATTTTATTGCACCTGATAAATATTTTGACAAACAAATTGTACATATGTACTTTGTAAATGTATATAAATGTATATATGTTATTCCTCTCAAAAGTCTTTCCCGCATTTCGTCTCTTACACTTACAGATAGGAGCACGAAGTGTGGGTGAAGACAATTAAAAATAGTATTAAGCTTTATTATCATTTAAGCACTGAATGAGAGTAAAGATTTATATTAATTTAAATTAACTAAAAAACTCTGCGTGTTTTTATTCCTTGTATATATGTATATATGAATGAAGTCAAATCTATCTGCTCACCCTTAACCATGAATTTTACATATGATATATTCCCACTATTTTTTACAGATTTTTGTGCTCTTTTTTCAGGATCGCTGGCAATACTTCGTCGCATATGTATTTTATCTATACTTGAAGTTGAAAATTTAAATTAATATAATCTGCAAAAAATCCACATTCATAGTAAAGTAATTTCAATAAAATACATCACTTCTTCTCCAATATAATTAATAAACTCTATGAAAATATCTGTTTTTTTTGTGAAAAGCAAAAGCAAAGCAAAGTCGTTTCACATTGTAACAGGGACATCACAGTCTAACAAATAGATTCCTTGAACAACTTATGAACTAATATGATTAACTAAAAATAAGTATGAGAAGGTAACTACTCAAAGAGACTTTGTTTGGTCGGAGACAATTTAGTTTTCATTAGTGGTTTGCCAACATAAGAAATGCTCCAATTATTTATATACTCCCGTGAATTTGTTCAAAATAAAATTATAAGAAAAATAAATTAAAAAATTGTAAAATGTAATAATAATTTCGAATTTTTTTTTTTAATATATATGTTTCAATTAATGGTCGTGAAAGGTAAGTAATACACGTTGCTTTATAAAGCCTATAATATACATAATAACTATATAATATAATTGGCGAAAATATTTACACAAAGCTTCTAACCGAACAAAAGAATACCTAACAAAAAATACTATAATTAAAAACGGAGAACAATTAGTAGCATCAAGTTCCAAATATGTCAAATCAAATCAATTTAATAAGAGTTGCTCTAATTAGTGTCTATATTGTATATCTATATGTTCCACCATAACAGTTTATATAACAATTCTGCCGTTTTCTACCGATTTAATACAAAAGTGAAAAAATTTTTTTTTTTTTTTGTAGGAAAAATGGACAACAAAACAGAAAATACAAAGCCTTAACAACATGTAGGCGACAATATAGATGCTCCAGCGCCTTGTGTTATTCAAACAAATTCTACATAAGTCGCAAATTGGTAGAAATGCAAAGGCTATAACAAAAACCATGTATATTTTGTTTGCAATAAAATTCTAATAGTCGTAAATTAAATTACTTACTGTAAAAGTTATTTCTTTGTCGAAAACCAATAGAAATCAATCACCGACTGACATAGTACTCATAGCTAATTGTTTCAAAACAAGGAATGCATTTTTACGGGTGGGTCTGTTTTACAACAAAAATACAGTACATTCAATTCAAATTTAGAATAATTAAAGTTTTAGCCTGAAAAGAGAGAAATGTTTGCATAAAATGTGAGTGTATGGGATCGCTTTTTTGTTGTCATTTTATAGGTATCAATTTCAACTCTTATAGTATGTATGAGTTTATCTGTTTTCATCAGAGACTTAATATCAACTTAACGCAATAATATTGCCTTTGTCTCTGAGGAATATATTTAAATAAAAATTGCACGGCACACTCAAATTTTCGTATTTTCTTGAAGTAATATTGTTGCAACTGTGCCTCAGGGAATTCGTTACATGCATCGATGGGTAACGTGGCAACAAAATTAAGGCAAAAAAATGTTAATGTTGTACCACAACAACACAACAGTTTTACTCAATAACAGCATGCAGTATAGTTGGACAGGGCGTATGAGTAATATTGTTCTTCAGTTGCGACATGTGGAGGGAAAATGTAATTTGTTTACATTTGTTTGGCATTAATTACTTCAATACATCAAATGGATTAAATGTGTTGAAATATAAACAACAACAAAAACGAAATGAAATCGATTAATTTCAATTCGTACAGGTTGTAGAACAACTATTGCATAGCATATTAATGCCTTAACATGAGACGATTCTGGTGAGTGCACTTAATATAATGATGATTTACGTGGTACAGAAATTGCAATCTCTGCCTGCTGTGTACTTTTTAGTTAAATGTATTTTTGAACCAAAACTAGTTAGCGCGTTTTATTTCAGAGATATGTGTTTATAGTAACGCATTAAATTATGAATTTTTATTCGTGATATCGGTGCCAACTTTTATTATATATAAAAACGATGAAAGTTAAAAACAATATCTGTTAATGCGAGAATGCTTCACAACAATGATGCCATTCATATACCCATTGACATGTTTATGGCTTGCACTGTGTATACGTGATTATATTAGCCAAATGTATTACCAAACTGTGATTCTGTGAGATGTTCACATTCTTAAGGTAGACCGTATTAGCCAACCTTTTGAAGCCTTTCGAGTTGACTGCTTTGCTCTTTATGCTAATCTTTTGTTTAATGAAGTGAAAAATTGTAAAAGTTAAGAAAGGGAATTGAACTTTAAATGGTTAACTTAAAGGGTTTCAATATTCCCATTATTCTCATTTCCATCTTTTCAACTTTCTTCTTAACACCTCTCCGCTATTCCTGTCCGTTTAACTTGTAATTGTGGTTTTGTGGCGGCAGGTTTTTAATTAGATTAAATTTGTTGATTAGAATCTGAATTAATGTGGGATTTAGCCGCACAATTTAATAGGGTTATAACTACGTAAAGATTTACAAATTTGAAAGTAAAGTGATAATAACTGTTTAACTTTTGGGAAACATTAATAATCTAATTATAAATTTTGAATTGTTAAAGAAACTATAATATTGTGGAAGTAAATTTCTTAATACTGATTTTTAACGATTTTCAGTAAGCTTTTTTTAAGAGGCAGCATTTATGGAATGAAAAAACATAACAACATAGAACAATAATTTTTTTACGAGACTATATTTCTATTTATACTAAAATGATATAATTGATCTTGATGATTAGAGATATAATACTCTACTTTTAAGGCTAAGAGTAAAAGAGATTCATAGCATGTTTATAGCATAGTTGCAGAATGTTGCAGAGAATATCTAGTTCAGCGTCACAGGGTTCATAATGAGCATAAGCAATTACATTTTTTTCCATCAAACAGCCTAATCATGTTAACAGTCTACGTCATATCCCTCATGAGTAGCTGCCAAGTTCCAATAACCGGAACATAAGTTGTTCTTCGTTGACTTCAGCGGATTGACCAAAACTCCTATTTCCTCTTCGATCACCACAGGTACGGTCACAGAGGTAAAGTATCGTCACGTAAAATACGATTGTACACCTATAGCAACATTTAACAATCCTAGCCAACTTACCCTTTCCCTGAAAGCGTTCTATCGTATATATAATACATTTTGAGTGTGCTATATATGTGCTTGGGACCGAACACATAGGCGCATGTTAGACATCAATTGTATTACTAGTTGTTTGCGTCTCATCTTTGTTTTATATTTGGAAAAGTGAAAGCGTTAGGTACGTGTATGCTTTTGCCAAAAACAAAAGTTTATACAAAAACAAAATGCACAACACAACGATGGAACTCATGAATGCATGTACGCATTCCGATTTGTTGCAGCAAGAAGTAAACTTTGAAAAAAGTCAATCAGAAAATGTGAAATGAAGCTGAAAATTAAAAAAAATCAAATCAAATATTTGAATACAATGTTTGTTTTAGAGTGTTTTCTTTTTGCACATAAAAATACATAAATACATACTGCATACATAAATATATTTTTAATATATATATATTATTAATCTTTTACAAGTTTTCAGTCACACGGCTGTTAAACCTCTGCAACTTTCACCAGTAGCAGAATGTGTTGTTGCAAGGCCAAAGTATGAAGAATTCAAATTCTGCGCGCAAATTTGTCTAAAGTCACGCGTTGACATTGTTGCGCATACGCCGTGTCATAACAGTGTAGTCAACATTATAGCCAACAACCACATAAACGCCTTACCTTCATCCGTTTCTACTTCTTTAGCAATTGTATTTCGTTTTCCACTTTTTTGTTCGTCGCGTACGCCGTTTATCCCCGCCCATCATTTATGTTGCGAGCACGTTCTGGCGACTTGTTAATAACAGTTGGCTTTGTACATCTGTAAATATGCAAAAAGGTGCAAATAATGGGTAAAGTAGATTTACTTGGTCAACTATTTGGCACACTTGCTCCAGTCACCACACTGGGTTTGCCGAAGATGTGCGTAACGTGGTGTTTTTACTTTAGTCTGGCGAATGCTGGACATTGAAGGAGGAGTGCTTGGATGATTCCACTTTACCTTTCTCCAAGTAAGTTGAGTCTGGCGTAATCCCTAATCTCACTGTTTACACCATGTTTAACTATTGGGCAATGACCAGTAAGCACATCAATGACTGCGGATAGATGAGCCTTACTAAGCGAGAGCAGCTACGATGTGGCACACAATTTTTTTTCCTTTCGATAAGTTGAATCAAGGCACTCGAAGTTTTACGTTTTTTCAATATTTAATAATATATATATATGGAACAAGTAAGGAAGGGCTAAGTTCGGGTGTAACCGAACATTTTATACTCTCGCAATTTATTGATGTAATTTTATAAAGATCACACGATTCGACCCATATATTCGGTATAAAATTCAATAGAATAACGAAAATCATCATAAATAGTATATGGGGACTGAGCTAATTGAGTTATATAGGAAGTAGGCCCTTTGTATGGGAGGTGGGCGTGGTTATTATCCGATTGCTTTCATTTTTGGACTGTATAAGGAAATGGCTAAAATAAACAACTGCAGAAAGTTTGGTTTATATAGCTTTATTGTTTTGTGAGTTATATACAAAAAACCTATATGGGGCGGGGTCACGCCCACTTTTCCCAAAAAATTACATCCAAATGTGCCCCTCCCTAATGGGATCCTAAGTTCCAAATTTCATTTTCATAACTTTATTTATGGCTTAGTTATGACACTGTTAGGTTTTCGGTTTCCGTCCATTGTCGAAAGCAACCTCCTCAGGGTGCCAAGGAACATGTGCTCCAAGTTTCATTAAGATATCTTAATTTTTACTCAAGTTATCGCTTGCACGAACAGACGGACAGACCGGATTTTAAATCCACTCGTCATCCAGATCATTTATGTATATATAACCCCATATCTAACTCTTATATTTCTTGGTGACACAAACAACCGTTATGTAAACAAAACTATAATACTCTGTGCAACAGGTTGCGAGAGTATAAAAAGAGGATAATGCATCTAATCGCCTCCATTCTTGGGTTACAATAAAATTATGAAATTACGAAAGATGTTGCAAATTTTCTGGAAAAAGGTTTTTATGAGGTACTTAGTCCAAACTCTCTCAAATTTTCCGCATGTTCAATCTTAGTTATGTTTTCTCACAAATTGATCCAATTGAGTGGGCCTCACGTAAAAGCTTTATTACTGCCAAGGATTTTTTTACAACGTTTACTGGTCTCAATGACGCTTCTGAAAGGGCCGTAGGCTTAACTCAAGAGTATTTGGGACAAGTGAAAACTGAAGACAATTTCCAAAACCTTCTCCTTGTTAGTCAGCACGCTCGTAGAGTAATGCCTAGGAAATCATTGACTAACAACTCTGTTCTTTCAGGTGTGTTTGCCAGTAAATAAATAATAATTTAACAGTCTTAAAGTCTTTGTTTTGTTCACTAAATGTACTGATATCAATTTAAGTTCTTCTGGTAGTAGAAACTTGCATTATTATTCGCGTTACAGCAAGTGAATAACCTTTGAGATTTGCCTTTCAAAAAGTTAAATAATATATATTTTGAGCTTCTTGAGGCAGGGTATAGGATCATCGCTGGAATTCTGAATTTTTCAGGCGGTTTCAGTCAACCAAAAAGGAAAAAATAACAATGTGCCGCGCAAAAAAATATCAAATTTTGAAATTTTTATAGAATAAGGGACACCCTAAACTGGAAGGACAAATTATTGTGCATTTGGATGCATTTCAATAGCTTATTAATACTTCATTAATGAAATTTTCGCCCGAGTAACTTGTAAAATCTTTCTTTATCTGATTTCAATGTATCTTTGCAAACACAATCACAATAGTAATACATCATCGCCACTCTAGCTACAAAGACGGAACACAGAATTTCAGCTATTGTTAGGTGTCAGCATCTATGCAAAGCTATCATCAGCTATCTGGCTATATGAGATAGTTAGCACATAAGCCTGCGGATTTACACTTGCGTGCTTGTAAGCGCTTGACTGCAATCCTCATATTGCATTGACATACAAATATTTATGTGTGTGAAACTGATAATACTGTAAGTGCTTATCGCTCAGTTTGCCGGTCACATGTGCATTTCGTTGCATATGCAGCTAATATGCAAGTCTACATACATTTTTACATGTACTCACAGGTATATATTTGTCAAGTTTATAGCTCGTTTGGAGAATTAAAATCGGCAGACTACACTTCATAGCCTTTATTATCAAAAAAATGGAAAGCATCACCACTGAATTATCCTAAATTTAAATTTACATCCATTGTGTTCTAACAGTTATGACAGAAATCTCGAACTAGACGCTTAATATTTATTCATGACAGAGATATAAGCAGTAAAAAAATCTTAACAAACCTAAATATATAAATGAACTGAAATAACAACTCAACTCACAATAATATCCCAAAGTAAGTAGACTAATTTCCAGTTTTTGAAAAGGCGGCATAACTTGCAAACACAGATCAGGTAAAATGAAAAATAGAAGAACGTATAAAATATGTAGCGCATATAAAACAAAGTTGCGCTTATTCACGGGCTTGTTACAAAGAGAAGAATATCGCTGTGTGGCTATTATTAGAGCCCAGTGTTTATATCGCAGCCAGACAATTACAAGTGGCAGAGAAGCACAAGATGCAGCTAAACAAATTACATAAGGGGTTGTAAAGTCTAATGACACTGGTCGACACAAAAAATGCTTCAAAGATCAGGCAATGATATTCTTATAGGATTTTCATCGCTGAACACGAATATGACCTCCAAAAGTGCCCATCACGTCGAGATTTTGAGCAAAATGGACTCAAAGTCAAAAACTTTCATATAGCACAACTTTTTCATGTGCGCGCCGTAGTGCCCTAGTGTACTGAGCGGTTCAGTCTCTGTGGGCGTATTTAAATACACAGCAATTACAAACATACTTCCGCGAACATAAGTTCATCCACTGATATATATACTTTGAATTTTATAAATACCTGCAAAATAATAATATTCTAAAATCAAAATCATCTTGAACAAAACTCTATATTTTTCACTTCCTTTTATGCGGTGCTATGAGCTTCTTCTAGAACTCTAATAGTGAGTAAACTTTTTCTGAAGTAATGGAATTGAAGACTGGAAAAATTGTAGGAAAAATAGACTGTTTAATATAATTGGGTCTTGCTAAATACTATGAATTACGCGGTCTACAAAAAAAATAAAGCATACTTGTAGGCGCACTTCACACTACAAAAAATGCTATCTACAACTACATAATTTTATACGTTTACACAATTGTTTCCATTAACTTTTTTTGTTTTCATACTATCTGTGTTCGTATTTGCGACAAATTAATGCATTTCGGCTTACTGGCTCTGGCTTAAATTTTTACCCCAACTTAAAATAGAGGTCGACATATTTGAGTGAATTAAAATTGGCTGGCTACAATTTGTCCATCAAACACATATATACATGCGTAGATATACAAAAAATTAAATTATATACATTTGGTTGGGAGCCAAGTTGTGTCGGTTTATGTTGAAGATGATCTGCAAGCTCACACTGTAACATATGCACAAAGGCCAAAATGAATTAGTTCAAATTTTACACTTCAATCTTCATGTTATAAAAAATGGTTTGCTCTTTTCTTTTAGGTATAGCCAGTTTGCTAAAGTGTAGCTGATATAACAAATGTAAGCAGAACACCAATCCACATGTTGTAGACTGTGTCAACTTGATAAATTACTTGACACATAAGAAAATGTCCGCATAAGTCATCCAGATACATACATGTAAATATTTTTAATATACTCCTTATATTGTAGCGAGTAACAATGAGAATTCTTCGCATAGTTTAACTAACTGAGAATATTTGTTATAAAATCTTACACATTTATGTGCAGTAGAGGTACATGTACACTTGTCCTGCTGCCTATATTAGAAATGCATTTGTGCCTAAGTTGAGATCAAGATAGCGAAGACAGAAAAGCGGGTTGATATATGCAAAAACCACATGGAAATATGCAATAGTATCGTGGTGCATGAATAGATACGTATGGGGAAATAGAATCACAGGCTTGCTCGTATGTAATAGACTTTAACCCTTTATAGCATCATGTGACAGATATGTTACAAACCCTTTTAGAGGGTACAAAACATAGGAAAATTAATTTTTCCCTTTTTAGTGTGATATAGCAGGACTGTCACACAACGTATTTTTCAATTTTAAAATTCTCTGGATTTTTATGTATTGGTATCACTTATAAAACGGTACTTTCTTTTTCGCTGTGGTAAAGTTAGTGAATGCACGTGCTTGCAATTACCGAAAAGATAAAAATAAAAAAAATTTCAGTGTTTTAATAAAATATTTAGTGGAAAAGTCCAGGTAAGTTCAATATTATGTTTAATTTCTATAAGATAATACGAAAAGTGTTCACTTATACAATATATAGTGAAGTTTAGGTTTGTACCATTTCTGTAACATTGAGTAATAAGGGTCACTAAAAATTTGTTTGTGTTGATTTCTTATATACTTCACCACAATGGCGTCTCGTAATTTATCTGCTGATAAAATTCTTGATGAGTTGATGAATTATGAAAGTAGTGAAGATGGGTTCGAAACTGACGATAATAGCGTTACAGATCCCGATTTTGATCCTGAGGGCGATATAAGTTCAGACTTTGAACTCGATTGTGAGCAAAATTACGCTCTTTTGGAAAACGAAAGGGAAGATATTGACGTTCGCTTAGAGGAATCAGCCATGCCTACAAATGCCACTCAGAAAGGATCGTCACATCGCCCTAAACCAAAAATGAATGTAGTCTGGAAAAAAAAGAATATTGAACTAAACGAACATCAAATACGTTTCACTGGAAAGGAAGAACTACCAGCGTAGAATATGTTGGAAATGTGCGAGGAATAATATAGCCACCGTTGTCTGGAAAGACAACAAAAGTGTAACTCTTGCTTCTAATTTCGCTGGTGAGCTACTGAAGTCCACAGTACGCCGCTATGATAAGGCAAAAAAAAGGTACATAGATATTGTAGCCGAGTATAATCGGCACATGGGTGGGGTTGATCTCATTGACAGCATCATGGGCCGCTATAAGATATTGCTAAGAAGCAAGCGATGGCATGTTCGTCTATTTTATCTCTTTTTAGACCTTGCAATGTCTTGGCTCTTATACAAAAGAGCTCATAAAGAAAAAAATTAATGGGCAATCAGTTGTCATCTGCTGATTTTCGTTTAGATGTTGCCACGGTGTTGTGCAAAATGGATACAAAGTCCCCTATGAAACGAAGAGGAATTGAAGCGGAGATACAATATAAAAAGCATAAGGGCCCAGCCCTTCCTCCTATGGCAGTTAGGCAAGATCAACTTAGACACTGGCCGGTATGGGCAGAAAAACGAATTCGTTGCAAGCGTCCAGGATGTGTTGGAGTATCACAAACGGTATGTGAAAAATGTGGTGTGGCTTTATGCTACAACAAGCAAAACAACTGCTTCGAAGAATTTCACACTTCTTAAAAAACATTTAAATATTCACGAAATACAAATATTAATATTTAATGAGCTTAGAGACGTTGTTACATAACGTGACATATCTGTCACATACCCTTTTTTGTTGTTTTTCACCCAAATAAAAAAAAATTTGTTTAAACTATAAAACACGTATTTCATTTCTATCCGAAATCTATTAGACACGATACAGTTTTTCCGTTTTTACTTAGTTGAGTTATAAAGGGTTAAGTTGTATGCTTAACAGACAACTGTACTTGTTGAGTTATTTCGTAAAATATTTCAACAAACGGCAATAGAAACGTTTTAATTAAACATCAATGCACTTAGAATAAATGGTGTCAGTTGGTTAATTCTTATTACTTCTTCATTTCAATTCGACTATTAGTAAACAAAATAAAGTATACATAGTTTCTTAGATTTAAAGGATAATAGAAAACATATAAAATCATATATTTCATTATTTTTGTTTTCTACAATTAACAATTTACTATACAATACCCTGCATAAGTAACATCAAAGAACTTACATAGTGAGTTAGTCTACTTTAAGGAAACTTATAAAACCAATTAAGGAAAAAAACAAAAGAAACAAGTAAGGAAAGGCTAAGTTCGGGTGCAACCGAACATTTTATACTATCGCTATTTATTGAAGAAATTTAACTAATACATATATGCGGAATAAAGCTCACCGTATTTTTGAAAAACCTATAATTAGGTATAGGGGAGCTAGGAGAAGATACTTTTAAAAAACCTACAATGAGGTATATGGAAATGTTATGACTCGACTTTAATAATATTTGGAACAGAGACACACTATTAGAAGCAAACAATTTCCTCTGAATTAAATTGAGATATCTGAGAGATTTACCCATATTTTCGATTAAAATTTATCCTTAGGCGCTGCGTTCGACATGTTCGATATCGAGGGCCTTGCAAAGTTATGGTCCATTTTCGACAATTATTTCACAAGTGAAGCCAGAGATGATATGCACTAATTGTGTAAAGTTTTATTCCGTTATCTTCATTGGTTCCTTATGTTTAGGTTATAAAGTGAAGGAATAAGTAATAAGTAGTTCCTGAGATATGGTTTTTGACCCATAAGTGGGCGATGCCACGCCCATTTTTTATTTTGTAAAAACTCTGAGTACAGCTCCCTTCTGCTATTTCTTCTGCAAAATTTAGTGTTTCTGACGTTTCTCGTTAGTGAGTTAACCCACTTTTAGTCATTTTCAAGCTAACTCTCTTTTAAATTGCATTGCGTTCGTGTGTGAAACCGTTTTTTATATTTTTTACTTCTAGCTATTACTACTCCCGCTTACTTCTCCATTTTTTTAAAAGACAAATCTTCTTTCCTTATGCCATTTTTATACTCTCGCAACAAAGTTGCTACGAGAGTATTATAATTTTGTCCACATAACGGTTGGTTGTAAGTCCTAAAACTAAACGAGTTAGATATAGGGTTATATATATCAAATGATCAGGGTGACGAGAAAAGTTCAAATCCGGATGTCATAACTAAGCCATAAATAAAGCTATGGTAATAAAAATTGTAATTGTAAATTGAGGCTGAGCAACACCAAAAGCTCCGTCATGATTGGGAAGGACCTCTCCGAGCCGTTCGATACCAAACGAGGTTTCAGACAAGGTGACTCACTATCGTGCGACTTCTTTAACCTGATGCTGGAAAAAATTATAAGAGCTGCAGAGCTAAACCGAGAAGGTACAATCTTCTACAAGAGTGTACAGCTCCTGGCGTACGCCGATGATATTGATATCATCGGAAGCAACAACCGCGCCGTTTGTTCTGCTTTTTCCCGCATGGATAAGGAGGCGAAGCGAATGGGTCTGGAGGTGAATGAGGACAAGACGAAATATCTCCTGTCATCAAGCAAACAGTCGGCGCATTCGCGTCTTGGCTCCCACGTCACTGTTGACAGTCATAACTTCGAGGTCGTAGATAATTTCGTATACCTGGGAACCAGCATCAACAACACGAACAATGTCAGCCTCGAAATCCAGCGCAGAATAACTCTTGTTGTCCGAATGGACGAAAACACTCCAGCACTGAAAGTGTTCGATGCAGTACCCCCCGGAGGAAGCCGAGGAAGGGGAAGGCCTCCACTCCGTTGGAGGGACCAGGTGGAGAGCGACCTGGTTAAACTTGGGATCTCCAACTGGCGGCGAACTGCGAAGGAGAGAGAGAGGTGGCGCACTATCGTCGATTCGGCTATAACCGGCTAAACGGTTGCAACGCCAATCACATACATACAATAAAATTTGGTACAAAGGATCGCACTATGAAAGGGCATATTTGAATGTAATTTTTTTTGGGGAGGTGGGCGTGGCCCCGCCCCCAAATCGGTTATTTGTATATATCTCGCAAACCAATTAAGCTATATAAACCAAACTTTCTGAAGACTGTTCTCTACCAATCAAATCATTAAATGAGCATTTGATCTATGTAGAGAAAACATGTTTATACATGTTCATAAATTAACTCTCATTCATTATTAGTTTTATATTTAAATGTATTCTTTTTTGAATGTATTATTTCAAAAAATGGTTTATTATAGGTGAGGGTTTCGTAAAGAAAGTAAATATTTATTTAATCACATTATGGATATTAAGCTTTGGCTGGAATAAATAAAGAACAACACCAACAAAATAATGATATATACTATAAATTCACAATCATCTGTTCATAGTGTTTTTCAGCAGATGGGTATGCGCATATCGACACTAAAGATTTAGCAATATGCTTGTACTACATGGCGTATGAGTAACATTTATCTTCATTATACATAATACTTTCATATTGCATTACATATACTATAAAAACAACCGATATTTTAATTACTAAACCATAAATGGTGGATGGGAGCTCATAGAATAAATCACTGCAATAACAATTCTACTGTTATTGGAAAAATGGTATGGCAAAAATGACACGATTACATGAATGTACGTAACGTGTTAAGTGAATATTTGGATTGCAAACACCGCCGTTAATATGCCTTGTACTTTTAGAGTTGTACCTACTATGTGCTAACATGTCATGCGGCATTAGGGCAAAAGCGAGCCTGATATACTGATATTTTCTAGCAAACAATTTTCGTTAGCACTTTGCGAATTTTTCTTCCTCCATACTCCCCAATCCATCATAATTTCAGTGAGTATCATCGGAATATTCTATGTTTCTAATCATGCGTCAAGTGCGCAGCTATTGCTTGAACTTTTGTGCTCTTAGCGCTTTCTGCGACATATACCTTTCTACGAATACACTAACAAACTTTTCATGGGTAATGTAATGTGTAATTATTTATGAGAGTGTAGGTGACACTTGCAACGAAAGCGCACAGCAAAGCAATGTGCAAGCTGTAGAGCTCAATTTGCTTTATTCACTTTCGGCTTGACTCCACAAGTTGAGTACACATAAATGCCACATCTTTCGTAAGTATTTGCGTAAAGGATACAGACAAATTTCTGTTTATGCCAGACATCCTTACCGTAAGAAAAAAAGGCATTAAAAGTCAAAGCTACAGACTTACCAGTCTCATCTCTCAAGAGCACACTCACTGCTTTCATTTTCATTTCAGTTTTGCTTGTTTCGCCTTTTATGGTCTCTCCCTTATAAGTGCTTAGCGGCTAAGCCAATTGTCTGTGGCTGGGGCATAGACTAAGCGCTGTGAGTTCACGATAAAAAATATTACGACAATTTCATTGCGACGCTCATTAATGTGTGCGATTAGCACACAAATTTGTTGCTAATTGAGGTAATTAGTTGCGCGAAATGTGGAAAAGGAGACAAGTTAAGTGTATGTTTTAAAGGCCTTTTATCTTTCCTAAATTAGTACTTTAAATGTATGTAATTATAAACTGAGAACCGTTTCTATAATGTAAAATATATATATTTATTTATTTAAATTTATGGCTGGTTTAAAAGATTAAATTGGTCCAAATTAATACATTCAACCAGCAATATATTTAAGTCTATTCAAAAAGATCCAATTTCAAAGTTAACTTTGTTAAGAATATGCTATGAAACTAATAACACCTGACAAATCGCTTAAACTAAACAAAACAAGCAAACAAGAAATCTTAAACGAAGCAAGATTAACAAATAAACTAGAGAACTATCAACACCAGAAAATCTAACAATATTTCAACTGGAAGGTGAAGCGATAATTACACTACTTGTAGATGAAATAAGGCAATCCGCCGTTTAATCCTTTATAATTAGGATATTCTATATACCAACACATGCTTATATATGTATAAGTCGGAATGTTGCAGTTGTGCCCAAGTCACTATTAACAGAGTATAACTCCAATAAAAATATTAACATGAATTCGTATTCCATGCAACTAAGCGACGCCAGACATCATTACCTGTAACCCGTGCCCTCGTTGCTTTTGCCCATCAAATAAGTTATGTAGTTTAGTATCACCTTTTATTTGTGTTACTTGGTAAGTTAAACGTTTTTGGGGAGTAAGTTTGTAGCAAAATCTCGCACCGCAGTCAGCTCAACTTAGATGCATATACTTCTAACTTTGTTGCGATCTTAAATTTTTAACATTCACTATCATCGGGAGAGCTATCATATATAAAATTATATATAGACTATCCTTCAATTTACTAGGTGATATTGTATCACACAGCTTAACCGACAGCGATTGGAGCCTTTCGAGTTTTTTTACTGGTTGACTTAAAGGCTGGTTCGACATTATAATAAATATCCTTATTCAATTGGTTGTTTATATTTATGGTTCACTTGGCAACAATACATTTTCGCTATGTATTGTTTATCCCAAGTAAATTGCTGAGCTCCAGAACATCTTTCCTACAACGTATCCTATACAGAAAGTCCTCTTACTAAATAAGTTGCGTATATCATAGATGTTGTCACTACTTGTGAATAGCAAATCGCACAAATAGAATATTTTACATTTGTATATGTATATGGAATGAACGAACTGGTGCCAGAAAAGGTATCTACTTAAAATTGTTAATCACTGACAATAAATACATATTGTGCAGGAACCAGCATGGTGTGGAAGCATGGCATGGAAATATAATACATACAGTATGCAGCGTAAGTGTGAGTTACAATAGAATATAAAACACCCCGATTGTTAGAGGAAAAGAAAAAACAAAACATAGAAATTTATTTTGAAATAATATAATGACAATAAATGGTAACATAATAGCAAACATATAAATTCACTTGCTGACGCTCTTTGAGAATTTTCCACAAAAGCTTATTTGCTAGGTAACCAGTCACTAAACTTGCATGTTGCATGCATATTTATGTAATTTTTATTGTTGTAATATTTAAAAATTCCTTAATCTGCTAAATAACGGAAGCGTGAGAAATATCAACATATAAGTACAAACATGCACACATAAGACATACCACAATAAGGAAATCAAACCACACAAGGATATTATGAATGAAACATAACATAAGCTTCGAGCCTAAACATGGTCACATTTCATATGGCAGTCCTAAGGAGTCGTTGGCATGCAAAATATTGTACGCAAAATATTGTTAACAAATTTCTAACAACAAACGAGATAATTATCCAAAATACTGGTGTAAATAGAAATTGAGAAACTTATCCAAGCATATTCCTGAATTATATCCTCAACTTTGTTATAGAATAACCCAAAGTATTGAAAAAGTTGAGACAAAGCATGCGGCAGTGAGCAGGTGTTAATTCTGCCAAAACAAGGTGGTCAGCAAAAAAGTGCAAAGTGAAAACACAAAGATTCGACAAACATCGCTTACAGGCGTGAATGCGTGAATGCGGTATACTATGAGACTACACGCTGAGATCGAAATTTTGTGGAAAAGAATACATGTTTTATTGTATTATTATTTGATCAACCTTGTTGATAATTACCATTCTTTGTCATTTACCAAAATGGTAATATCCTTGATGGTTTCCACACTATTTGCAGTACAGGTTACCCGCTGATCATCGTTACCCTAGAAAGACATTCAGTAGCAAAACATCGAAATTGTTCGACAGATAACTACCATTAAGTCAATTTTGATTATGCTCAACCCGTCATTGTAAATCGTAATTTGATTATTCGACCTTTGAGTACGCCACACTACAAAAAGAATGAAAATTTTTTTTCTAAGGTCCGCTATCATCCATAAGACTTTCATATGTATTCTAATAAGAGTTACTAGACCTTGTGTTGTGGCACTTGGTTTCAACTTATTCAATACAAATTGTCGCACAGGTCGTATGAGTAACATTTGGATTCATTTATTTTAGCATGACATAATTAATAACAGCCAGTTAAATGGTCATGTAAGTTTTAGAAAAAAAAAACAGTAAAATAATAAAACTCAACAAATTACACTTATCAAGAAAATAAATTGTTTTCATTTTATTCTCAATACTATTATTACATTCCTTTGACTTAGTGATTCAGTAATAGGTTCAGGTACTATGCTGCATCTGTGGCAAAGTAATGCCGATATATCAAACAAATCCTCTTAAGCTAACAACGTCACTGAGCCATTTATAGCCACTTCTTATCCACACGTACAACGTGTGCCAAACTGTGGACAACAGCGCCAGAAGTGAAAAAATGCAAGAACGTTAACAACGCCTGACAACAAGTGCGGCGTATGTTAATCACCAGCACGTAGTGAGTGTGGGAAAACGACGGTGCACATTTTTGTGGTAAATGAAGTATTACGACAGTAACAAAGAGCAAATAACTAGTAGTCTTTTCTACTTTTGAACACTACCTTATGGTAACTAAAAAGCATCAGGAGCTTTTTACTTTGAATTTTTTTGTACATTGCTTGAACTTTTCAAGTTGTTGAGCTTCGATTATAGCAATGTAAGAGTATTCAATAGACCATTAGAGTGGAATCCAAACAAGTCAATTTAGAGGGGAAAATGTTACTCCTCTCTCCTACCCAACTCAAATATTTCCGAATAATTATTTCGAAATTTTTACTTCTATTACTATATTCAGTACTTCCCCTGATAATTTCTCGGAAACACATATTTCAATTAAAAATATTTAAACTGATATTATTTCTTACTAATAATAAACTAATTTAAATTTTGGTATCTTCTATTAATGAGTCGTTTAATAAAAATGTTTAAATAATGTGAATTTTTATTTATGTAACTATTGTAAAATCATGCAACTGATATGTTAGTTCTATCTTCTAATTTCGATAAAAAATCTTTTTTCACAGTCTGGAAACTATAAATCATACTAGAAAGATAAACAAGTAAGGGTTAAAAATTGTATCCTCTACATAACCAAAACCCGTACAAAAAGACTGACAATTAGAATCGGTTATGACGCTGCATGTGCGTTTATAAATGCAAAATAATTCTACTAATGGTAGTCAGGATTTTCGTATAATTCATAGCCGATTTATGTGAAATTCAATCCATATTTCAGAAACAATTGAATGCATTTTGGTGGTTTGCCGATGCCTTTTCCATGATTTATTATTTGCAATAACGTATCAGTTACACAGGCACACAAATCCCCGCATAACTCAAATGTGCTAAAAACAACTGTATTGTGGAAATTAAGGATGCGTTCACTTGCGAACGCATAAGTATATAAAGTTCGTATCAATACGCATGTATTGTAGAAAGTTGTAGAAACACCAAATTGACTTAAATTTAGATTTTGATTTAATGTTTCTTCAACAACTCTTCAATTGACTGTGTGTTTGATTCTTTATACAAAAAGTTAAGTCTTGATGTAAGAAATTCTGACCTATACTATACTTTATGTACACCGTAAGTAGTTAAGTTTTTTACTTATTTTAGCTATATGAAAACGATAATATATCAACCACGGCGTATACGTTACATTTAATTCGATTAAGAATAAGGCAAAGTAGTTCAATCAAATGTCTAATAAATTTACAATTAAAAAAGCACAAATATATTACAAGAAAAATCAATAAACTTATATGTGTTACATAAACACGAAAATAGCATATGTATAAACTCTGACTCTATCTGATACCACACTGATTTCCATACGCATACTCGTACATCTATTTATATTTAAAATATCTTTGAACATTACACTATGAATTTATGTTCAAAGCATTTGTGTGCTTAGTTTATAATCGTTTAGACACAATCCAGGTATAAACACATAAATATATAATCCCTCAAAGCACGACAGCAATGCGTAGATAAAATGTTTACCCTATGTTGGCCAAATTTCACTGGTAAATAATTTTAAGTTGCTTAAAGCTAAAGTTCTCAATTTCAAACAACAAAGATTAAAAGAGTAAAGCCAAACCTAAGCAATGACTATTTAATATTTTCTAACTCTGATTCTGTAACTGCAGTTCCTTTTGTTATTTTAATAATTTCTTGTCGCTACAATAATTTTATTCAGATTACTGATACACTCATGATATGCGTGTTAAGAATATGGTCTTCTGGTGGCGCAGAAGAATTTACAACATTAACACAGCCACACAAAAAAAATTGTCATGCGTTATGCTTTTGGGGTCGCTGAATCCGAAACCGAGGTCCATTTAACCCCATCAGTTCAGTCAGTTCAGTGTTTTGAGATAACCCCAGAAAACCAATTGAAACTCGTTACTCGGGATCTCGGGGTCGAGTACGAATTTGAAATTACTTTTGAAAAATTCGAAATCCAACATGGTGGACATATTTTAAAAATTTGTCATGTTCATCCACCATTTTGAATTTTAAAAAACCGGCGCCGGTTTGACACCGACAAAATGTCCATTCATTTTGGGCCATCATGTTCATATCATAAAGAAATAAAAATGGACACGATAGAAATTATATATAAAATATAGCTGATGGCAGTAACTAATGAATGGTACATCAACACCAATTTTACTAAACAATATCAAATGATACAAAAGAAGAAGTAAATATCATTTATGGAGATAAGGAAAATATGGAAAACAACAAAAGTGAATATGGTTAAATGACAAGTAATCAATGAAAATTTCAGAATGGGTTGGTTACTACTAAAGTCAATTAATATTACAGCAAATACTTGCAGTAAATAGCATATATCTACTTGTGTCTACTCACAATCAAATAAGCACATAATAAGCTGGAGAATAAAATGAAAATAATAACGAAAGCATTGAACAAAACGGAAGCATGTCAGCGTGTTATGTCAAATTTAAGCAGCAAACAAGCGAGACAAAAAGCTTTAAATTAAACACTAAAATTTACCCGCCATTTGCCGCTTATTACACAGTACAAGGCTGTGCACTGAATGGAAGCAAAACCGACTGGCAATGAAATTTCCACGCACTGATAGTGGGTTAGAGCATGAAATTGTATTTCAAGCGAGAATAATAACTAAGAATGTGATTGAATAAATGGAAAGATGTGATGGAAGATTTACTTGAAATAAGAAGATGGAATATTTATACATATATTATCCATTTCAGAGGAAACAAGTTTATAATCAATCATCATTTATTTTATCGTGTGATTCGGAAGATAAAGTTCAGAAGAGTGAAATGTAGAGGAGTTTGATTCCACAAATTGTTGGATTTCAGACTAGGTTTGAGCAGTGTGGTGTTTTGGAAAATAAGGCTTATGTTCGGGTAATAAATGTAATAGTTAACAAAATTGTTAGATAAACCAAGATCTTTTCCCAGGAAAAACAATTACTAAGAGCCAATGAAAAATATTTAATAAGTTTTAAGTTAACATTGATTCTAATACATGTGACTGTACATTCTCGATTGTGCAAAGATATTTTGCAACAGCTTATCTGTTGAACGCGACCCAACTTCAGAAAAGCGATAAAGTGAAATATTTATTTGATTAGAACAATAATTAGACAAAGTTAAGAAGCACCTAAGAAGATCCAAGATATACATCCCTCCACCATAAATATATTTATTCATTAAATACATACAATCAAATTAAAACTCTTAAGCTCGCTAAAAGGTGGAAATTAAATCGAGGAGAGCACTTAGGTGCCAGGATTGCGGCTATTTATACTCGTACACTTACCCTTAATGCAGTTACTTTTCTGCCGCGTGATTTGCTTTTCCTGCGAGTGGACAACTTTATAAATAGTTAGCGCAGATGCACAGTGGTGGTATAAGTGTCAGAAGCGCCAACACCATTTATAGTAAACTAGTTAGATTTTTTACTTTCGCCTCCTATAATAGTTTTGTTATGCTCCGAGTTATATGTAGTGTGACTCAGTAGTACTGCAGTATTTAGTTAAATTTCTTTACTGGTTCGTTGATTTCGAATTTTGTTACCGTATAACTCTTGAGTGTTCAAAATACTTCTCAATAAAACTTATGTAAAAAATTTCAACAAATGGTTTGAGGCTTTTCATAAATTCACCAATCAATTTAACAAAATGGATAAAAATATCATCACACACAATATATTACTATTCCAGCAGAGTACAATTACGCATGTCATCTAAGTTCGTGCATTCACATCGTCTATTAGCGGTCTGAATTCACATACGTAGAATTCTAATTAAATTAGCATTCCACTGCCTACACTTCTGTTAATTTTGCTGTTCCAATTTATTAACTAGTGAGTGGGTCATTGAGAGGATTCTAGTTCCACCTACCTTCATGTTATTAACGCAAATTCGTGCGAATACAGCAAAATGGATATGTACCCTTCACAAATCGCTGTCATTTAGTATTAATTAGATGATTTTGTTTTTGTTTCCGTTCTCTGCATTTATTTTTTGCATTTAGTATAAAAACGGCTACGTTGCACATATTCGGTGTCCTTCCACTTGATTGCAGTGAATTAGCAACATTTATATCGGAAATTCATGTGTAGCACAAATCAATAAGTTGGTTTGATAGTTTTCCTCATGCCGGCGAAATTGAATGTAGATTAGTTGTATGCTTTTACGCATTGTTTTCATATTACGTTTCTAAATGTGCACAGCGATGAATGAACGTGAACACTTTTAGTTATTTTAATTTGTTTTAAACGTAGAAACTAATGCACTGTCACTATATATAAATGTAGCACATTTTTATGAAAAGCGTAAAACAAGCAATAAGAAATATTTGGTTGCGACAAAAATGAATAAACGCACGCAGCATATGTAAAGCAGTTTGGATGCCGCACTAAAATCATAAAATATGTCAATAGTATACATGTATCCATTAATACATTGGTGGCTTACAGAGACCGGTGCATTCTAGTTCCAATCGCGTTGGTGGCTAAAGGTTTGTAATTCATTACTATATATGAGTGAATATATGTATTAGGATTTAATCGGGTTAGTGGTTGGCTTTCAGCTTCCTGGTTTTCTAACATGGCTTTTGTACTACGGATATGACTTATTTGTTGCTGAAATGCGAGGAAGTATGACGCATAAGCCCATGTTCTTGTAGGCTTGTGAGTTTCGCGAATCTTATTTATCATTAACCACACAAAAGGAAAGGCGTTAATAGATTAGAGAGCTCCAAGTAAAATTTGAGGAGTGAAAGTTTTGTACCTCAGACGAGCTTAAACTAAGGGTACAAAAAGGGAGACCCAAAGATGCTGAATTAATAAGTTGAAATGTCAATGAAAGTATGGCTTTCAACAATGATAAGTAAGTATCATACAAAAATTAATGACATTTTAATCGAGAAATAAAAATCAATTTGGGTTGCGTTTTACTTGTTATCTATACATTGTGCTTTCATTTCCTACTTCTTAAATTCCTGATTCGCTTGGACTTGGTTTCTTCTTGGACAGTTAATTTAAATTTCAGCTTTGCTTCCCACCATACAAGTGTAATGCAACATGGAACAAACCCTTCAACCGCAACATAAAACAACAAGAGCAACAACGATGGTGGAAAAATAACAAAGAGCCAACAAAAATGCACAACAAAAGCAAAGAGCAACGAAACGCGAGAAGACAGAAACGGATTCAAAGGCATTGTACTGCAGTGCATTAAAAAAAAAAATTCCCTCTGTCTCTGTTCGCAAAACGGACTACTAAAACATAGACATTAGCAGACATTACACACCCACTCAACCAGCACGATCTTTAAACTTTTGCCCTCACCAAAGAACGCTTGGCTGGGTGAAGTGTTGGAATTTGAGGTCCTTGCTCAATTCACTTTCCACTCAAGAGGCGGCAGAACTCGAATACTCGGAAAGATTACAAAAAATATTAACCAATTGAAATTGCAGAGAGGCGTAAAAATTTAACGAGCATACGTTTGGAATCGTGTTAAAGTATGAGGTATGAAAGTGATGTGGAAAAGCGCAGATTTTGCCTTTAATAACAACACCATTTATAAAGCGTTCAACGGTAGATTTACATACATATTTATCTGTTAGTAGTTATTTCATAGGCAAAAGCAACAGCCTTGCATTGCATTTCTTGTAGCTTTCTCAATTTTTTTAATCACTGTAACTATATTCTCGATATCAGTTGTTGTTTATTGTTATTGCAATGTATATTAACACTTTGAACAAAAGCGTGATAGTTATTTTAAAATTAAAAACCCAAAGATTATTATTATTTATTTTGGATTTGGAATAAATTTGTAAAAACTTATAACCACTGCTTTCAACATGCCTATAAAAATGAAACAAAAGAAGAATTTGAAAAAACCTTAAAACCATCAGTAGGTGAGTGCAAAATTACAGCATGTCAGAAATTATCAGGATCAATAACTCCAATCACTTTAATAATCTACATCACAACTGTCATGACCATGTTACAAGCGTTGCAGCCACCATCCTATCGGCATCTACTTCCGAACAAACAGCAACAACATGTTAACATCTCTTGGACGATTAAATGTTTGAGTTGTCAGCTAACATTCCACATTAGTCATCGTTTACTGGCTTTGACTAGTTGTCGTTAGATTATCGGATAGGCTAAAATGTCTACTTCTACAATTTGGGTGCCTTTAAGAATGCTGCGGTCATAAAAGTGATTGGCCACTTAGCATGCAAATATACGATCTGTGTTAAATGTCCTTGCAACTTTCACCTGTATCGTTGAAACTCTGCTTAAATTCGAGTATACCTAAACTTGTGTTATTAAACTGATGACATGTATATATACAGGGAAATGGGGAAGCAAGATTTTATGAAGAATTAAAATTGTGTACAAAATTATCTAAAGCCTTGCGTTGACATTGTTACGCATACGCCGTTGCCTAACGGAGAGTCTAACCAACATTATATCTTGTAACATAATAATTTTGTCTTCTGCTTCTGCTTTCGGTAGCAAGTTTTTTTTTACCGTTCATTTTGTTGCGTCTTCAGCTATTTCTTCTGCTTCTCTTAAGTTGCCAGTCCGGCCTCTCAACATGTAAATACAGGTTTGCTTGTATGCTCCTATGAGTATACAAGAAAGTGTAAATAAGATTTAGAGTAGATTTTCAGAGTTATTTAAACTTAGTAACTAATTTCATACTTGATTTTACTCAAAATTACTTCACGCACACTAACATAAAATATTATTCAAATTCTTTTCTATTCGCCATTTTCTTAGCTACTCCCCACTAAGGGTTAGTTCTTTCAACAGGTTTACTCGACTTTTAATGTGATTAGTCTTTTTCCATATTGTTAGCCTTAAATTGTCGGCGTATTAGGCATAATTGAGTCATGTTGTACAACATGCGTCTCTAGAAGTGCCAAATTTATCTGAGACTTGTAAATTGACATGTTAAAAATTCCAATTATTAACCAATCAACATTTTAATTAATATTTTTATTTTAATATATTTTAAACAAGTATTTTTTTATTTCAGACCTACTTACGATATTTCGAGCTGACTTAACAAGTTTGTTCTATCGATTTTTAAAAGTGCCCCCAAAACTGATTTGACAGCTGCAGTGGAAGTACTGAAAAAGTTAACAGCTCTAGTGAAGTAAACTCAGTCCGACAGCAGCATCGATTGGCTTACCAAACCGTCAGCAGTTGTCACCTTAGCGGAAAAATGCTAACCGCGAAATTTACGTTTCTACTAACCTAGCAGCCTTTTCTTCATAGTGCACACTGTGTTTGGAGAATTTCAACTTTTCTTTTACAAATACAAACTTTAAGTGGATTAAAGTTAGCGCCAACACTGTTCATATATACCTAATGAAATTCGTGTTGCACTATACAGCATCCATGCAGACTCATACCATTTTTTTAAGACAGCCACTTTTTGTCCGCGTTGCCTCAACAGCTGTAGCAATATTTGCTCAGTCGACAAACTGTTAAAAACTTGGTAAAAATGTTGCCTTAGAGCGGAAAGCATTGCGAAAAAAAATATACATATACATGATGCAAATGATTAGAAAATAAATTTCCAAAAGATTCCAAAAAAATCGACTAACGCTGAGCTAAAAAGAAAACAAAGTGTACTTAAAAAAAACATCATAGAATAGTTGCTCTAAATTTCCACAAGAACATGATTTCACTTTTTTCATTTTACAAGACATTGTTTCGTGACTTTCATTAATTTTAATATGTTGGATGCAAGTCCATGTGACATAAAGTCCCATAATATAAGGATATTAATAGCACAATGTTAATATCAGTTTCTAAGTTGAAAATATTATCTTTAGAATATTTTCGCATTTATACTGCTACATCAAAATCTTACATAGGAGCACAAAAAACACCTAAGAAATATAAATATCTATCAATAACAAAATATAAGATAAATGGAAATAGTTTTTACGGAAGCATGATATTATTATACGATCGTTATCGAAAGTACAAAGAAAACCGAAAATGTTAAAAACATAATCAACCAAGAAGAGAGTAAACGCAGAACTAACCAAAAGACGTATATATTGTTTTACATTTCGTTATGCTTTGGACTTAGCATTCACTTATACTTGCTTATACGTACACATACACATAGCTATGCATGAATTAAGGCCAACCACAATATCTACAGAAGAACCCCAAAAAATGCAAGTTGTCCAGTAACTGCAGCTAAAAGTTGGAGGAATTTTCTTTTTTTTGGTTTTTGTTATTCAAGGAACTGCCAAGGTCCTCGCTCTTTAAACGCTAAGAAATTTCAACTTTTATATCACCTTAAACGTTTTTGCTGCAACACTCTTTGAAATTTTCTGATTAGCCACTACAGTTTTACCAAGCTACTAGAATTTTTATCTAGCGAAAAGATTATTATTGTTGAAATAATGTGCTTTGTATAACGGCTATCTATTATGTTTGTGCATATAACAATCTTAAATTCAGATACCTTAAATGCTACCCTTCTTGCTGCATTTAAGTAAATCGGAATTGCAGTTCAAGCCGGAAACATGACATATACTAGTTGTTTGGAGATTTTAATTTCCCAAAGAGATTGTAAATATATGTTATGTGTTTGCTACATATGCAAAGTATTCAATATGAGAAAACAATAGAGAGAGAACAGCAACTCTGGTAGCGCAATACAACTGACCACTGCACAGTGGTTGCGCCCATAGGACAAAATTCATAACAATAAAAATTTCCGAAAAGTTACCAAATCGTCTCTAAAATGTCCAAGCTTCTTCATGGCAAACCGGTTTTTACTGCAAATCTAACGGGACATTCTAAAAATAGAATGCAAAGCGTGATCAACTGTTCAATTTTGTAGCGAAACTGCGCTAAGTTAGTTTTTCGTGAAAACAAAATTGAATTTCAAAGTGGTCAAACGTTTGCTAGAGAGGTCCGATTTTGATTATTTAAAAATAATTTTATTGTTGCAGGTATTTACTTTAATAAATTCATCTTGTGAAATTAATTTTATTGATTTATTATTTGTTGTGTATTTTTGATTGATTATACTTTTTTTGTGTATTTTTTTAACGTAATTTTCATGTTTAAATAGACATTTAGTTATGTTACCCCACGATCCCCCCTTTATGAGTGTTATCAGTGTATTAGTCAATGTTTTAAGGTAATACAAATGTTAGGTGTTGCTGCCGATATTTGCCCATATGTTTATATTCGTGAATAAACTTAAGCTGTCGTCTTACTGTTGCTCAAATTTGGTTTGATAGAACAAAGCATTAAAAACAAAGGCTACGCAGTAGAGATGAGAAAACTTAACATTTGTATTGGCTACCATCTCTCGATTTTTTGACAAAATGTAAACCGATGGCCTCAAAATTGTCCAAACTTCTTATTTTCAAACCGGGTTTTCCCAAAAATCTAACGGTACTTTCAAAAGACATTTTTTTTTGGTTGATAATATGCATAAAAGCAAATTATAATTTGCTTTTTTCCTACATGACTTTTTTATATTATATGTGGGGGTTGGATGGGGGAAACTATAACGACAAATCATGTTCATCTTGTTTATCGCTTTCTTAAATGTTTTTACAAAGCCTTACTGAAAGTTTTGACGCTCCGACCATGACCATGAGAAGTATTTTTGCGCATGATTGCTATATAATGGCAATTACAGTTCTATGAGAGCTATAGGACCTAGTAGTCCGATGGGGCCAATTTTTTACTATATATTTAAAATAATTTCAAAGCGATATCTCAACGGGAAGTATTTATGACCGCACCATCATACAAGCCCAACCACTGTGCAATCAACCAATCTACTGCTGGGCAGAACTAGTGGTCTGTAACAGTTGGCCGCAACGGGAATGCGCATGTGACCGGCAGATTGTGTGATAAGCATTTACAGCATATCCAGGTTCACACACAGGTATTTGTATGATGATAGCTTTGCATAGATACAGACACTCAACAATAGCTGAAAATCTCCGTTCCGGCTTTGTAACTAGAGCAGAGTGGTGACAATGTGTTACTTTTACTGTTGTTATTTTATCTGTATGCAAAAAGATTTTAAACCAGATAAAGAAATGATTGACACATATATATATTACACATTACGAGTCACATATTAATGAAGCACTAGCGATTTAAATTCAGACCAATACACAATCATATACCTTTAATAACTTGAAGATCGATCTTACAATCGATTTATTTATGTATATATAATATAGATCGTATTGTTAAATTTTTTTATAAAATTCCGAAATATAACTTTAATACATATTTACCTCAAATCTTTATGCGTGAACTTAACTATTCCGAGTTATAATATTTCTGTTCATCAAAAGGAAAATCACTGAAAAAACTCAATGGTCTCAAAAGGCAGACTAACAAATTGCCACAACAGCCATAATTGTATACAAAAATTGCATCAGCATAAATTGAAAAAAAAAAAATTAAATAGTGAAAATAGGAACAAGAATAGAATTACAAAACAAAGTAAAAGGTTTTATAGTTGAATAGACGTAAGTATTCAAGAATCTCAGTAACGTAATTAATGAAAATGAGGTTAAGTCTGGTAAGAGAATTAGTGTGCTTATATCAAGTTAAGGTAGTACTAGCAACTAGAGGAGTAATTCTTGTACTTGGGCTAGTAGTCAACGAATATACATACGTGCGCAATGCACATGCTTGCAATGCTTACATTTTACTATACTTTACTTTTCAAAGCTAATTTAGTTGCTTTTGTGCTTGTATAATGCAGAAAAGGGAGCATAAACAACTGCGCTACATGTAAAAATACATATACAAGAGCGTGAGTGTATTGCCACCCCAATGAATTGTCCGACATTCACATGTGCAAAATGAGGCGCAACAAGTGGTCGACCAAGCGATTTGCTACGCCGTTCTTTTTCCATACTGACTGACACTGTCAAACCCTTTTACTAGCCACTAAATAAAGTCAGTTGCTGCAATGCTTTTCTAAGGTAGTAGGCCAATCGGCTTATTTCACGAAGAAATGCATGTGAACGCACATAGGTATACCCAAGTGTTTGTATGATAAAAGCTTTGTTGCCTGAGTAACTTTATAAATGTTGAATTATGCTATGTACGGCATACAAAGAGGCTAGTAAATGTAATATTTTGCTTTGATATTTTTTTACTTGTACTTTGAAAGGTTTATTTGGCTCTTCCCTCGCTTCTTTTCAGCTTTAGTGGCCATTTGTGGTCATGTTCTGCATAATTTTAAATGCAATCAAGTGTAAATGTAAAGAGAAAGTGAGCAGCCAACAAGCAATATGTACTGAATATTAAAAAAACCTATAAAATGCTTCATGTTTAGTTGAAAATATAATTTATATTTTCAAATATGCAAATGTGTTTTTCACCTAATGACTTTGAAGTAACCATGCAAACATAAGCAATCGTACTATTTTAAATTGTATGCTTTCAATTGTTATACTCTCCCAACAAAAGTTGCTAAGAGAGTATTATAGTTTTGTCCACATAACGGTTGTTTGTAAGTCCTAAAACTAAACGAGGTAGATATAAGGTTATATATACCAAAGTGATCAGGGTGACGAGTAAAGTTCAAATCCGGATGTCTGTCTGTCTGTCCGTCCGTCCGTCTGTCCGTCCGTGCAAGCTGTAACTTGAGTAAAAATTTAGATATCTTAATGAAACTTGGAAGACGTGTTCCTTGGCACCATAAGAAGGTTAAGTTCGAAGATGGTCGGAATCGGACCACTGCCACGCCCACAAAATGGCGATAACCAAAAACACATAAAGAGCTATAACTAAGCTATAAATAAAGTTATGAAAATAAAATTCGCATTAGGGAGGGGCACATTTGAATGTAATATTTTTGGAAAAGTGGGCGTGACGCCGCCCCCAAATAAGTTTTTTGTATATATCTTGCAAAATAATAAAGCTATATAAACCAAACTTTCTGTAGTCGTTTCTTTTAGCCGTTTCCTTATACAGTCCAAAAATGAAATCGGATAATAACCACGCCCACCTCCCATACAAAGGTTAGGTTAAAAATGACTAAAAGTGCGTTAACTCACTAACGAGAAAGGTCAGAAACACCAAATTTTACATTAGAAATGGCAGAAAGAAGCTGCACTTAGATTTTAGCCTAATAGCTAATCTTCTTCTCATGTTTATCCAGAGTAAGAGTTCAAGAGTAAACAAGAAACAATAAACTTATTAAAGTGTTGACAATTCATAAATAATATGAATGTAATGAAGATAAACATGACCGAATGATACACTTTTATCGCACCGCTTACCCACACTGCACCACCCTTGTCGACAATTTATTATAGCTGACAATCAAGAAATCAACAAGATAATAAGTTCTAACAAAGCAACGACCGCATAACGTAAGTTAAGGCAGTAACAACAATTCATAAGAAAAAAAACTACATTGAAAGAGCAAAGGAAAAGAGGAAAGCATAGTCAATCCTCAGAATATATCAACTTAAAGTAAGCCTTGTAGTAGCAACAAAAACCTTAGTGCTTCAATAAACAACTATAATAATAGTAGAAGTAGAAGTGATTAATAAGAGAAAAATGCTGGCGATGGAATAAGAAATGTAGTAAATTATCATAATTCTAGAATAAAGTGCCAGACAATAAAAAAACAAACGAAATTCAAGTTAACAAAAGCAAATTAAGGAGATAAAAATGGTGAAATGATGCTAATAATCAGCTATGTAAATAAACATTGCATAAATCTGTAAATACAATTACGCAAAAACACAAGCACAGGTGCGACAAAAACGCCAAATTATATTAACTCCTTCTTATAACAAAGATAGTAATTTACCACCAAACTGGTAATAATTTTTAAACTAATTTGCCACTGTCAATTGTGCTATCTTACAACAAATTTGTTGGCACGTTACGCGTCGGTGCATGAAGCGAATACTGTGAGGATGGAACTAACCACAAAGTGCATATAACAATATTACTTCAAGCAAATACGGAAGTTTGAGTGTGCCTAATTGCACGGCATAAATTCCTTTGAGACAAAAGCAATATTATTGCATTAAGTGGAGGATGGGATCATGTGTAGAAGTTCACGCAAGTGAGGAAAGTTTTTGATTGTCATTCACTTGGGAGTGGCCAGAAACGATTCTTCTCCACATGGTTCAAGCAGCTCACGACTTCGGGTTTTAGACCAAGTATCCTCTGGGTAGCCAACAGACATCCGTTTGAAGGCGAGCTAAAGTGAGAAGGTGAAGCCCGCTTATGCGGTTGTGCGTAGGGCTTGGGACCCACCACATAAAAACACCCCCCAATGAAAAATCTACGAAAGCCTCGGATGAGACACCCCCCTTTTGATGACGACCCCTGCAAACGTTTTAAGGACAATGATATAAGGGCATGCACCTGGAATGTCCGGACCCTTAATTGGGAAGGTGCCTCTGCCCAGCTGGTTGATGTCCTCATACGACTCAAGGCTGATATCACCGCCATCCAAGAAGTGCGATGGACGGGACAAGGACGGAAGAAGGTGGGTCCTTGTGACATCTACTTCAGCGGCCATATAAAGGAGCGCAAATTTGGTGTTGGATTTGTGGTGGGAGAGAGACTCCGTCGCAGAGTCCTGGCATTCACCCCGGTGGATGAACGTCTAGCCACAATCCGCATCAAAGCGAGGTTCTTCAACATATCGCTGATTTGCGCCCACGCCCCAACGGAAGAGAAGGACGATGTGACCAAAGATGCTTTCTATGAGCGCCTAGAACGTACCTATGAGCGCTGCCCCCGCCATGATGTAAAAGTCGTGCTTGGCGATTTTAACGCCAGGGTGGGTAAAGAAGGTGTCTTTGGCACAACAGTCGGAAAATTCAGCCTCCATGACGAAACATCGCCAAACGGCCTGAGGCTGATCGACTTCGCTGGGGCCCGAAATATGGTCGTCTGTAGTACCAGATTCCAGCATAAGAAAATACATCAAGCTACTTGGCTGTCTCCTGATCGAAACACGCGGAACCAAATCGATCACGTTGTGATAGACGGAAGACATGTCTCCTGTGTTTTAGGCGTGCGTACGCTCCGAGGACCAAATATAGACTCGGACCATTATCTGGTCGCAGCGAAGATACGCACCCGCCTCTGTGCAGCAAATAATGCCCGTCAACAAACACAAGGAAGGTTCGACGTCGAAAAGCTGCAATCGCAACAGACAGCCACGAAATACTCTACTCGACTTGCACTCCTGCTCTCTGAGAGCACTCATCAGCATCTCGGTATAAGGGAACTGTGGAACGGCATCTCAAACTCACTGCGTACCGCTGCAGCCGAAACAATTGGTTTTCGGCAACGACAAAAAACAAGCTGGTACGATGAGGAGTGCCGTCTCGCAGCGGAGAGAAAACAGACTGCCTACCTCGCAACGTTGCAAACGACCACAACACGTGCGGGATGGGATAGATACCGAGAGCGGAAGAGGGAAGCGAGACGCATCTGCAGACAAAAAAGAAAGAGGCCGAAATGCGTGAGTACGAAGAGCTTGAGAAGTTGGCAGACAGAGGGAATGCTCGAAAATTTTATGAAAAAATGAAGCGATTTAACGAAGGTTTCAAGACCGGAGCATCCTCATGTAGAGACCAAGGTGGTAATCTGGTAACCGATGTCCAGGGCATACTGGGATTATGGAGGGAACACTTCTCCGACCTGCTGAATGGCAGTGAGAGTACAACACCAGGAGATGGCGAACCCGATCCCCCAATCGATGACGATGGAAGAGATGTTCCATTACCCGACCATGAAGAAATTCGAATAGCAATTACCCGCTTGAAGAACAACAAAGCAGCGGGGGCCGATAGATTACCGGCAGAACTATTCAAATACGGCGGCGGAGAACTGATAAGGTGCATGCATCAGCTTCTTTGCAGAATATGGTCGCAAGAAAGCATGCCTGACGATTGGAATCTCATTGTGCTCTGCCCAATCCATAAAAAGGGAGATCCCACAATCTGCGCCAATTACCGTGGGATCAGCCTCCTAAATATCGCATACAAGGTTCTATCGAGCGTATGGTGTGAAAGACTAAAACCCACCGTCAACAAACTGATTGGACCTTATCAGTGTGGCTTTAGACCTGGAAAACCGACAACTGACCAGATATTCACCATGCGCCAAATTTTGGAGAAGACCAGTGAAAAGAGGATCGACACACAAAACCTTTTTGTCGATTTTAAAGCTGCTTTCGACAGCACGAAAAGGAGCTGCCTTTACACCGTGATGTCTGAATTTGGTATCCCGCAAAACTAATACGGCTGTGTAAATTGACGTTGAGCAACACCAAAAGCTCCGTCATGATTGGGAAGGACCTCTCCGAGCCGTTCGATACCAAACGAGGTTTCAGACAAGGTGACGCACTATCGTGCGACTTCTTTAACCTGATGCTGGAAAAATTTATAAGAGCTGCAGAGTTAAACAGAGAAGGTACAACTTCTACAAGAGTGTACAGCTCCTGGCGTACGCCGATGATATTGATATCATCGGAAGTGACAACCGCGCCGTTTGTTCTGCTTTTTTCCGCATGGATAAGGAGGCGAAGCGAATGGGTCTGGAGGTGAATGAGGACAAGACGAAATATCTCCTGTCATCAAGCAAACAGTCGGCGCATTTGCGTCTTGGCTCCCACGTCACTGTTGACAGTCATAACTTCGAGGTCGTAGATAATTTCGTATACCTGGGAACCAGCATCAACAACACGAACAATGTCAGCCTCGAAATCCAGCGCAGAATAACTCTTGCCAACAGGTGCTACTTTTGACTGAGTAGGCAATTGAACAGTAAAGTCCTCTCTCGACGAACCAAAATCAAGCTCTACAAGTCGCTTATCATTCCCATCCTGCTTTACGGTGCAGAAGCTTGGACGATGTCAACATCAGATGAGACGACACTAGGAGTTTTCGAGAGGAAAATTTTGCGCAAGATTTATGGTCCTCAGAACATTGGCAACGGCGAATACCGCAGACGATGGAACGATGAGCTGTACGAGTTATACGACGACATTGACATAGTTCAGCGAATAAAAAGACAGCCGCTACGCTGGCTAGGTCATGTTGTCCGAATGGACGAAAACACTCCAGCCCTGAAAGTGTTCAGTACCCGCCGGAGGAAGCCGAGGAAGGGGAAGGCCTCCACTCCGTTGGAGGGACCAGGTGGAGAGCGACCTGGTTACACTTAGGATCTCCAACTGGCGCCGAACTGCGAAGGAGAGAGAGAGGTGGCGCACTATCGTCGATTCGGCTATAACCGGCTAAACGGTTGCAACGCCAATCACATACATACATACATGTAAAACCTAAAATAAAACATATGGTTTTAGGTCTGTGTAACGCGGAGTTGCCATATTATAAGGGGCCAAAGTTTTTTGTAAAAAAATTTTCGAACCGCCATAACTTTAAAACCAGTGAACAGATTTTAAAACACCATAGGACTTTTTTGTACAGAATTTCTCAAACTTTGAAACTGTGTATCGTAAAAATTTTTAAAATTAATATTTCCTAGCAAAAAAAGAATTTTTTTTTTAATTTTTAACAATTTATGCCCCTTCGAATTTTTTCGAAAATATCTTAAAATTTTCCTTATTTCATCACCTTTTTATCCCCTAAAGGGAATTTTGGGACAGCAATATTTGTATGAGCTACAAATAAAAAACCAACTCAGAACATGATGAAAAATCATTTATTTATGCACTATTATTATCAGAATTTAGCGTAGCCCAGGATTAACGACGTGGACGTAGCAGACATTTAATCCCTTTTTGTTTTTTTTATTTTTTAATATTTTTTAATATTTTTTTTTAATTTTTTGTATTTTAAAATTTTCATTTTTTTTGTTTTTGCTTTTTTTTTAATTATTACGTAGATTAGATTCAAGTTGATACCGGCCGAGTAGTTCCTGAGATATGGTTTACGCGCCCATTTTCCATTTTGTAAAAAAAAGCTGAGTGTAGCTTCCATCTGCCATTTCTTATGTGAAATTTAGTGTTTCGGACGTTTTGAGTTAACCCACTTTTAGTAATTTTCAACCTAACCTTTGAATGGGAGGTGGGCGTGGTTATTATCCGATTTCTGTCATTTTTGGACTGTATAAGGAAATGATTAAAAAAAACGACTGCAGAAAGTTTGGTTTATATAGCCCTATTGGTTTGCGAGATATATACAAAAAACCGATTTGGGGGCGGTGTCACGCCCACTTCCCCAAAAAAATTACATCCATATATGCCCCCTCATAGTGCGATCCTTTATATTAAATTTTATTTCCATAGCTTTATTTATGGCTTAGTTATTGCACTTTATGTGTTTTCGGTTTTCGCCATTTTGTGGACGTGGCGGTGGTCCGATTTTTCTCATTTTCGAAAGCAACCTTCCTATGGTGCCAAGAAATAAGTGTGCCTAGTTTCATCAAGATATCTTAATTTTTACTCAAGTTACAGCTTGCACAGACGGACGGACGGACGGACGGACAGACAGACATTCGGATTTGAACTCCACTCTTCACCCTGAGCACTTTTGTATATAACCCTATATCTAACTCGTTTAGTTTTGGGTGTTACAAACAACCGTTATGTGAACAAAACTATAATACTCTCTTTAGCAACTTTTGTTGCGAGAGTATAAAAAAATACTGAAAATAATGCAATTGAGAAGAAAGTCAATTATTTACCTTAAATTATTTAGAATATAAAATATTTAAAAACTTAAGTAGTGTCACATCAGCAGCATGATAGTCATGCACACATCAACACTGCCATGGTTTGAGTTGGACAGGCTTAAGGAAGTATGCCCCAAATGTTTTTTAAAAACCAATGGCTATGGTTGATTGCGCGATGTCATGTGCGTCACATGACCTATGTACTTGCCAGAAAAATAATATACAAATGGCAACAATAACAAATTTATACAATAACAAGAGTACGCATAAATTGTGGAATCTGCTGACAGAATCAGTAATATTATATATACAATAAAAAGTAAAATCAAACCAGTTGTCGCTTCAAAATATTAATGAGACCTGCCGAAAAGCATAAATACCATTCGAATGTTGGGTAAATAAAATAATATTCGTTTGCCTGTTCACGCTCGAGCTGCATGGCGTATACGCAACTTTTAAAAAATCGAATTTTTAAGTTTCGTATACAACGTTGTGTGCCATATTCTACTGTGTCCGCAGACTAAATATATAATTTATACTTTTTCATTTCAAATTTAATTTTTCTAATTTCTAATTGCTATAATTTAATTTTGTTTTACTACTACACACTATAATCGGAACGGAGCTACAGTTTTAATATAAACTTTTTTAATGTTACCTTGCTGGGAAATGTTTCAAACTAAAATGTTAAACCTTTTTGCAAACAGTTGTAATACGCACTAAAATGCGAAATTCATTATTAGTGCTGAACATAGAGTTTATGCTTTCGTAATTTAATAGCGAATGCTCTCACTTTTTTTATAAAACGAAGTTATTTTCATATAGCATACATTGATGGTTCGCATTAAACAAAAATTTATAGTATTTATAAAAATTAATTACACTTAATTGAACAAACTTAATTTTAACAATTGTATGTATGTGATTGGCGTTCAACCGTTTAGCCGGTTATAGCCGAATCGATGAGAGCGCGCCACTCCTCTCTTTCCTTCGTAGCCGCTGTCTCTTTATTCGCTGAACTACGTCAATGTCGTCGTATAACTCGTACAGCTCATTGTTCCATCGTCTGAGTTATTCGCCGGGAAACAACTTCACGAAGGTCTATATGTTTTGTAACTTATTGTCAATGCTGTCAGTTCTTCTTTTTATTTGTGTTTTATGTGTCTGTGTGCTAAAAATAGTAGTTTTTATCTGGGGTTGGATGTGTCATTAAAACAGAATGATGACACTGTTGAAGAGAACCAAAACTACGGTGCGAGTACAGGTATCGATTTTAAAGTTTATTTAAAAATAAGAGTAACATGTCATGGATTTGAAATTAAAATCTTTCAGAAACTTTAAACAAATAAAACCAGTTTTAATATACCCAAAATTTCATAAACTAGTCGTAATCAAAAACAAAATTATTGTGAATGAATATGAATAGTGAAAGTATTCACCCAATTGTGCCCATTTTTGGCACAGAGGAAAAGGAAAACTTCTCATCTGAATGTCTTTAGAATTCCTGTCTCAGGTATTAATGTTATTCACATTCTGTATTTGGGGACTTGAAAACTTACTATCCGATTTGGCGATTTATTGACGGTGGCAGTATTTGCACAAGGTTCTGTTCTGACATCTTCACAAGTGCTTAAAGCATATTTTGTGAAGTAAATGAATCAGATGTAATTCAAATTTGTTGTAGTGTGTGGGAAGTAAGGATAGTTGTGAACCGATTTTGCAATAAAATTTAGCGTAGCCTGTTTGGAACTATGTGAAGAAACAGGGGTTTAGCATCAAAATTGCAATTATTTTTGTGAATCATCATCATTATTTTGTTAATTTTTAAACAAAGGGATCACCCTCTCTTTAAGTAATTTATGTTACAACTGATGGCAAAACTCATAGAAATGCTCGTATAAAGTTAAATTTATTTGTTTCCTATATCGCAGTTAATTGGATTGCATATACACTCACATCTATGTGTAAATAAGTAAACATTTCAATACCAAAATCTTTATGTCACTTCTCTGGGAAGTTGTTTGCATAAATGGTGAAATACAACCATTTCACTTGCATAAGTTTGTTTTTATTCGACCGTTTTTTGATTTTGGTGTACTTATTATCCGTTGTGTACTAGTAAATATGTATATGTTTAGTATGCATTCATTCTTTGTAAATTTCCTTTTTTGTTTTCGCAAATGAAGGTTGCATATTCAGTCCGGATGCTTTTATGATTTGAGTGGATGCTTTTAAATAATTGCATCTCTCCCTGACGGACCATCCACATATATTTTTCCCTTTTTAGCTTTTGTCAACCTCTTCTACACTTTTCTGCGTGTGTCACTTTTCCCTTCTTTTACTTTCACGACTGACTACTATTTGTCCGAATGTTTTTATAGCAATGACTATCTGATGCTTGTTTAATTTTTTTTTCCATATGTCGGAATGCGGTTAAAAAATGGCTGACAAAATGTTAATTAAACGTCCGTTGCATTTTCTGTATCATGACTAGTATAAATGTATTTCGAAACACTATACAAATTTAAATATGAGGTAACTTCTGGTAAAGGCGGCACAGTGACTGAATAGTTTTGGTTGTGGTTTTCGCAGGAAACTAAAATATAATAAGTTTATTCACGCAGTCGCCAAAAAAATTACTGTCTACAGAAACCTGACATTTGTATATGTATACCAGTGTAGTTGTTTTCCATTATAGTTGGAATACTTTTAAAATCTCATCACCAGTATTAAATAAATTCTATATTTTCCAGCAGCAATATATAAACAAAAATGAAAAAATATATAAACTGCAAAAAGAAGATATATAACCAAATACATATATAAAACCATACCATCCGGAAATTAAATGTATTTAGGTAATACAGTGCGTATGAGTAACATTTAATGTCGGACCACACTATGTGAGCACACAGTCCAATAAAAGCAAAATCAGAACTTCACTAGAACACTATCGAAAGTGTTTGCTATATGGTTCTGGGCGGGGTAGGGTCATGTAAGTATATCCTCAATACTTTTTTAATTACCGATTTCCATAAATAGAATAAGTGAGACTGTTTTTTGCTATGTCATGTGTGCAAATTAAGATTCTAACTAAATATTATTATTTTTTTTTTTCAAATATACTAATGCGGATTTTACTATTTGAAATTGTATATTGACTTATTCATAGACAACTCGCGGGAATACATACATATATAATACGTAAGTTTTAGGGGTGCTTTTAAAGCAAATGCTTACTATAAAGCTACCTGTAACGTTTAACACACAAAAATTTAACGCGTGAGTTAAGCAAAAAATATAACGGAAAAGAAAACGTTCTTGGTTGTTGTCATCTACTGCTACTCGTATAAAATATACTTTTTTATTGTTGGTCCCCAACTGTTTTACTGTTAATTGTTATGACTCCTACTGCTCTTCGCTACTATTTTTATTTCAATTGCATTGTTGTTGATCTAATGTGAAAAGCACACAAGTTTTTGCCAACATTTGTTGCTAATTAGTTTTAATTTATCTGGAGTGATTAATATGTTAGTTACTCGTACTCGCTGTTGTTTTTAGCTACATTATTTACACGCATACATTCGTGTTGCACGCCAAATTATATAAAGCATTATTTCATTCGTTTTGCTCGACGCGCATGCACATTTATCTCTAACATTGCTCAATACACACACTAACACACACTAAACAGGTGTTCGAGGGCATGTACATCATATATTTTTGTACTGCTTTAGCATTTATATATGTATAAATTTACAACCAATTGTGTGGGTAAATGTACATCATAATGGGAAAAATAATTGTAATTCGTGTTAAGTAGATTTTGGCTTGTAATTTTGTTAACCTAATATGAGTTTTTCATGCAGGTATGCGAAGATTGTGTTTTTTTTAATGGGGAAGGAAATGCTTTTTCAAAGTAAATTTGTACTCAAAGGTTTTTAACATAAACTAACAGTTTATAAAAAATTACACTGAAACTGTTAAGACTCATAAAATAAATTAAATTCGCACGAACATTAAGTTTTGGATGCTTTTCTGTAATGCTAACTGCATAACTATTAAAATGAATACATGTTCTTCGCGCTTAATTCTAACTTAGAACATACTGTTTATGAAAGCAATTGCTAACTATATCGTAAATAGTGTAACTATCTCTCATATAGTCATCATCATCCGGGTAACCAAATTGACTTTTCATAGGCTCCGTATTGATCAGACACATATGTATAATAGCCTTTGTCCACTTCCTTGAATTCACGAATTCTCAATATCGCAGCACGTTTTTTGTAATTATGTGATTACGCAAAGGTGAGCCATACTAATAAAAGAAATAATATGTATCACTTAAATGCGTGTCAAGTAAAATGTTTTCATGCCAAGGCGTTATGAAAAGGTGAAACGTGGAAGTGGTGTGCGAGAACTTTTGAGGCGACAATAAGTACAAAGACTAGAAAAGTGTGTATGAATTGAAATTGAATATATTAAGAACTCCATAAAGCCCATGTCATCACAAGAAAAATGTAAGTCTATACATCTACGAACTGAATGATTAGCAAGGGATGAGGTGGTAGCGCCAAAAACTGATGCTATTGTCAAAGTGCTGGACTGCCTAAAGGGTTGAAATCCGACTGTCTGTCTTTCCATCCATCCGTGCAACGGATAACTTGAGTGAAAATTAAGATATCTTGACGAAGCTTGGTACACAAGTTCACACTGTGGGACGGTTGGTATTGAAAATGAACTAAATCGGACCACTGCCACGCACACAAAATGGCAAAAACCGAAAAAACATAAAGTGCCATAACTAAGCTATAAATAAAGCTAAATTCGGTACAAACGATCGCACTATGAAGAGGCATATCTGGATGAAATTTTTTTAGAAGTGTGGCATCGCCCTTCTTAATATCGACTATATGTATGTCTCTCAAATATTTTAAAGAAATTCAGAGGGAATATACATATTTCTTGGTCAGAACCTCACATAGCTCCCATATACCTAATATTAGGGTGTTCAAAATTTTAATGGACTTAATAACATACATATACCGAATATGTAGTTCAAATTGTATTTATTTTAATAAAAGTAAGGAAATAAATTGCTAGAGTATAAAATGATCGGTTACACCCGAACTTAGTATTGACAACACAGTAGTTTCCGAAATAACGAACACATTAATTGTCAGGTCTGTTCGTTACATCGAATTTTTCGTTAATCCGAGTACTCACTTAGAAGTATGTTTTTCTATAAAAATTAGTTAAATATCCGAAAATCGCAGTTTAATAAATTGGTTTATTCATTATTTGTTAAATATGAAAAACCATAACAAAACAATTCAAATCCAATAAATTCTTCCAAAATGAACCAAGTCTGACACTTATACTTGTATTTGGTGCTGATCAAAAATTTTAAGCTTTTTTATAAAATTCAAAATATTTTTATTTTGCACATTTCTTTTGAATTTTTTCAAGTTTTATTTTTAGTTCTGGTTCGATGTTATTTTTTTCTCTTTCCTCATATGCCTTCTTCACGTTGTTCTTTAAACCGAGTACTTACATTTCCCCTATGTTCGTTATTTAAGGTGCTTGTTCTTTATAAGCGGTTTTCGTTAAAACGAATATTCGTTATTTCGGAAAACTGCTGTATATTAAATGTCAATAAGATTTTTTTTCTGGCTCTTAAATTATCTTCGATTGGTATATGTATATCTTATATTTTATAAGTATAATATGCAGTATAGAGAGAAGCTGTGAACATAATCTACACCAAAATTAAACCTTGTTATTGGTATTATATTATACAGATATTTCTTTTTTCTTTACATGTGAAAATGTTTTTTTATTTAGTTACCTAATTTTTACTAAACGCCTTGCAAATAGCCGTTTTCGACGTATGAGTATGATCTTCTTTTCACATCAGGTGTTTATTAAGAAAATTTTTATATTTGCATCAAATATAGCAAAACCTTAAATACCAAAACAAAAATGAAATAAATAAAACTAAAAAAATAAAAAAAAATTATAAAAGCCCAATTTTGGTTCAGCATACACTGGTGAAAAGCTCTCCGCAAACAAACCAGCGCCTGTGCCACGCTTCAATGGATGCATTTAGCTTACTCTACTCACAGCTGCCAGATGCAAACGCATTAATATAGCCACGAAACGAGGTGGTATAAACTAGCAGCGAGTGTTGCATTCCACCATTGATATGCGCGCAGCACAGATGAATGGGATGCCGTGTTAAGCAAAGCAAACAAAACAATCATGCTACTTGCAGATTCAACCATATAAATGGTACCGAATGCAACTACAAAACGGAAATGCACAATACGTATGTGCGATGCAGCGAGCAACCCATATTGTTAATTTTAAATTTTTCAGAAATTCCCTGTCACACCTGCTACACACGCAGTCAAAACAAAACCACGAGAACGAGAAATGTTTTAGGCAGTTGAGTAGAAGCTTCTAGTTGCATAAGCAAACTTTTAGTGTGAAATATGACGTGTTGCTTGCATTTGATATGGTTGCGCAGTTTTGCTCTTGTGCACATGAGCTGCTTCAATATCTGTGTTGCTTCATTACAGTTCAAACTAAAGCGGTTTTAAATAAAATATGTATAAAATTAGATTTTCACGGTGTCGTTATAACTGACTAAATTAAGTAAAAAGTCTCAAATGTGGTTAGTATTTTATTAAGGCAGTAGTCTGCTTTACAGGTTTCAAAAAATCGATTTTTTTGTTTTGTTTTAAATCTCTTCCTAAACTATCAAAGAATATGTCTTTAAAATTCCAGAGGCCAATTCGACATACTCGTATTTTCGAAGCTAGAGCAGTTTTGGTGGCCGAGCGTCGAGCAGATGCGAATGCTCAGGCAGATCTTTAAAATGCGTTTTCTCGAGTTTTCATTTTCACAAGTGTTAGAAAACGGTGCCGGCGATAGCAAAAAGAATATATGTCCGATCGAAAAAAAAACAAAGTGATCTAGATTCAGTATTAAATTATCTTCTATTTGAACTAAAAAAGTTGAACAAAAGTATTATTTAAACTACTTTTTTTGCAACTTAAAGTCATTTTTTTTTCTTAAAAAACTGATTTTTTTTCAAACTTCGAAAAAATTTTGAACTTTAAGACTTCTTCGGTAATTTTTAGTTCATATTTTGAAAAAATGTCAATATTTTTTAATAATAAATATTGTTTTTTAAGCCTTAAATATAGTACACTATCGTCTTAAAATTCCGTTTACCGCAATCATTGCCTTACTTTAAAAAAAATTGCTAAAAAACGCTTTTTTTCGGCTTCTAAAACAGAATATCAAAATTTGAAACACATCAATCCGAGTAATATTCTAAGAGATATATCTTTTATTCTGGCCATCAGCCACGTCACTACGAATGTAAACTTTAAACGCATTTATCTCAAAACTCACTTTTTCCAGTCGGTGGACACGATATGTTGAAAAGTTATGAAACTATTTTGTTTAAATTTTGAACACATCTTTGGAATAACATTATATATTTAATGAGCGAAGGATTTTTTTATTTTTATTATAACTATTTTTTCGAACTAATATGTGCCGAAAATTTTAATACAGAAGTGAGTTTTTGGTTTAAGTTATGTCAAAATTTCAAATACTTTTTTTTTAGTTTAGGTATCTAAGTTGAGGTATCTAAGTATAACCTATATGTATATTTGTAATAATTTGGAGTTAAGTATGTGATGGCTAGGAACTGAATGTATTTGGAGTTGAGTATGTGATGGCAAGTAAGGATTGGCTAAGTTCGGGTGCAACCGAACATTGTATACTCTCGCAATTTATTGATATATTTTTATTAAGATAACACACAATTTGACGCAATTTGAAAATCCTATATATCCTATATGAGAGCTAGGAGAAGTTATGACCCGACTTTAACCATTTCTGGTACAGAGACACACTATTAGAAGAAAAATATTTCCTCTGAATTAAATTAAGATATCTGAGGGATTTACCGAAATTTTTGGTAAAAAATTACCATGGGGCACTGAATTCTTCATATTCGATATTCGGGGCTTTGAAAAGTTATAGTGCGGTTTCGACAATTTTTGGACTGTATTAAAAAGTGGCTAAAAGAAATGACTGCAGAAAGTTTGGTTTATATAGCTTTAATGATTTACGAGATATATACAAAAAAGCTATTTGGGGCAGGTCCCGCCCGCTTTCCCAAAAAAAAAATACATTTAAATATGCCCCTTGCTAGGGCGATCCTTTGTTCCAAATTTTATAAGTTTCACACGGATTTCGGATTTTGACTCGTCTCGTCACCCTGATCATTTTGAAATATGTAGTATATAACCTTATATCTAACTCGTTTAGTTTTATGACTTACAAACAACCGTTATGTAAACAAAACTATAATACTCTCTTAGCAACTTTTGTTTGCGAGAGTATAAAAATACAAGCAACGAATAAAAGAAAATAAACAATAATAAATACCAGATGCCACAATGACAGCCACAGCTGTTACAATACAGGAAAAAACGAAATTTTTACAAAGTTTAGTACATATGTATATACTATAATACACCAAAAGTTTTAAAAGTCAGAAACAAATGTGAAAACTTTTACTTCACCTATTTGAGCAGATTTATTTATTGTTTCAGATTTCATAGTAGGTACTTAAATGTATGCTATAGAGGTATTTTGTAAAACAAAATTAAATATATCGAATGTATATGTGTGATATATAATATATGAAAGCAGAAACAGAACCAGAATTATAACAGAAACAGAGGAAAACACGAAATACGTAACAACATAATAAAGAATGTTATATATATGTATTCCTGCTTACATTGATACTATTGTAACAGGGAATGAAAACAAACAAACGAAAATTCGCAATAAGTCCTTATTATTGTCGTAAACTGTTAAAAATAAATGAAAATTTGTTTTCACAAGTACAAAAGTTAGACAGAAAGCAGCGAAGTATAACAAATGCGTAAAGATATTAAAGAAAGGAGAAGAAGCTGTTGCATCGATGAAGCAGTTGCTGACAAGTAGCTCTCCGCTAAGGGGTGTTTGGCATAGTAGGAACCATTGTTTAGACAGAAAATATAATTTTTTAGAGACAGAAGCACCGCTACCTTTTCGCTAATTTGCTTTGAAATAAAGTACTTTAAATTGCTGAGAAGGACTGAAATATATTGAACGTAAAAATTCTTGATTTCTTAAATCATTTCAGACAGACTTTACAGCCTTATGAATTCGGTAGGATTCAAAATTCTCGGAATATTTGTGCGTGCTAAATGAAAACAGATAATTCAACCCCGGACAAGCACATAAGAAATCATTGAATCACGGGCCAACAGCAATGCCAGCAGTAATTCTGATGTTAATTTCGTGAATTTCGGTGTGCAGTAAATAAAATCAACTCATCCTGATAACTTTGCCGTAGCGCGCCTGATTGATGAATTATTTTTTTCTTTTCTTATTCTTTTAAATTGTCTTTGTGATCCCCATATGGCTTCCTGTATTTTTATAGCAATATCATTAGTGAGGTGTCCCATTGCTAACTGAAAAATTAAATATTTAAGTTGGTATTACCAACAGCGTTGGCATTGCAAAGCTTAAATTTTATTTTCAATATAGACTTTGTGTCTATAAGTAAGCATTTAATGTATAAGAAAGCATGAATGTATATATATATATATATATATGTAGATAAATACAACCTAAGTCTGATTTTTTTGGTTTCTCCACACAATTTGTATAAATGCCTGGCGAGCATTGTTTGTATGCAGTTAGTATGATATCCCCGCAATTTCCTCACCACAAGAAACCTGATTTACCTCCTCACCACAAATACAAATACAAATACACGCTTTCCTGCTCAGTGTTTTGCTGCTTAAATTTTTAAGTAGAAAAAGGAAAATCGCTTTGATTTATTACTTAATCGTGGACAAAATATTACACTGATGCTGCCTTCTTCTCTTTGCTTATTTTCATTTCAATATATCTCCCATATATTCCCGCCTGCTAATGCATCTCAAATGCTTCATATTGCAAATTGTGCTAGTTTGTAAATTTTTTATTTTATTTTGTCGGTGCCAAAGGTGCTTGTTAAAAATTGGGCAGACAAGCGAACGCAGGAGTGAAAAGTCACATTTATCATCATATTTTATATTCACAAATTTAAAATTATTTTCCAGCAATTTAAATTGTATTATTTATATCTTGTTTGCACTGTCTAATATTATATTCTATAATTGGTTCTTTAGTGGGGATATGTACGAAGCAGGGCATGTTGCAGTCAAATATTAGCTATATTCACTTTATACTGAAACTTCTCTTCTCCGCAGACAGTGCAGTGTGTGAACTCTTAACATGTTACGTTTTTCCTTGACCTTTGTGAACACAAGTTATTTCATTTCAGCCAACGCATTTCTCTTTTTATCACCATGTCAACAGCTGGACGTCAATGAAAGTTACGGAGCAAATTAAATAATTTTATTTTAACTGAGTAGACGAATGGTCGAAGAGACTGGTCTGCATGGATATGTATATAAGTTTATATAATCAAAAATTTATGAGTGAGCAACTCTTTAAACTCTCAGATATTAAGCAATTTTATGGCAGTCAAGTGTATTAATTGTAATTTGGTTGCAGTCGCATGTGGGGATAGCAAAATCTGGCAGAAAAATGAACAATACAACGCATGTTTGAAATATTTCACGGTAATCTAAGTTCTGGGAAAAGTGGATGGAAAAGTGTTGGTACAATAACTTCGCGGTTACAATATTGTTAACGCGTTTTTGTTAAAATTAAAATGAAAAACTTCAAATTATTCCAAGAAAAGCTTGACAAAAATATACCCAATTTATTGAAATAAAATATTTTTTATTTAATTTAAATATAATTTTTATGTTACAGTTATTATTTTGTATGACAATATTGACTTACACACATTAAAAGCAGACGTACGTCTAAAGATTTGCCTTTTGGGCAAATGGCAAACGAGTTTATTATCAAAAGGAAAGTTTTCTTACTATTAAAAGTCGTATCTCCTTTTTATCCGTTCGATAAATGATTCTGCGCTGGTTTCGAGTCTAACATTGTTGGTGTTGTTGATGCTGGTCCCTAAGTATACGAAACTACCTACCATCAACGTTATGACTGTCAACAGTGGAGTGGGAGTAAAGATGCGATTGCGCTGACTGTTTGTTTGATGACAGGAGATATTTCGACTTGTCCTCATTCACTTCCAGTTTCCTCATTCACCTTCAGATCAGTTTTAACTTTTACAAATTTCAAATATCATTTCTTAACCACCTAACTACTTCGAAATTAGTTGGTAATACTCGCCCAGCTCGAAACTTTAACATTGAAATGTTATCAACAATGGTGACTGTCTGCCTTTACTGGTGTATTTGAAAAAGTCGGTGTGATGGCATAGATTTTTCATTGGTTTGTGATTTTAAATTAATTTTTTGGAATTTTAGTGTTTAGAAATTTTAAAACATATGCTTCTTCGTTACTACACTTTATCTAAAATGCGTGGCCATACAAACACTTGGGCATGTTGAACATCTGTTGTTGTCGCTGCATATGAAAAAGGAACTGGTAATGAAATATTAATTAAGAGTAAGATTAGATTACTCATAAAAATTTAAAATAATTTTAAAGAAATGGCAAACAAAATTGATGTATCTTATTAAACTAAGTAAATACTATCCGTGTGGCCTTAAAAAATATATTTACGATTTCGGTCTAATTGACTTATATTGAGTATACTCATCAGTGCTAATAAGCCAATCTAATAAGAAATGCAAATTATCTACATCGTTAGACAAACTGAATATGTTTACAATCTTGTTATTGATTTGGAATGTAAATAAAACCAAATAATTGGCTTTATGCCCAAACAAAAAAATACCTGTGATTTTCCATACATAACTGCACACAAATGACAAAATAAAACTATATTATTTTTTTATAAACGCTCGTGTGAGCATTCATTAAAATTTTGTAGTTGACTTCACTTGTCACCAACATGTGTCAGACGTTTTTTTTGTAAAAAAAAACAATTACAATATTATGTCTTAAGCATACATTGGTATATGTATATAATATATAATAATAATTGGTAGATTCAAATATATCTTTGTATATTATTATAATTGCTCTTGCTGGTGATACTGGCAAGAACGACTCAGCTGTTTATGATATTACGGTTGCGTGATGCGGTTGCCACTGACAATTTGGAATTTATTAGAAAAACTAAATTTTCACTCAATTAAATTTTAATTGGCCGCTTGTTATTCCAATTATTGAAATTTAAAATAACAAACAGTGTCATTTATGTGAGCAAATGATGTTCCACTCCAAAACTTTCTGAAAAATATTCAGCAAGAACAGGACATAAGTGCTACCTCTCTCCCACTTAGTTTTTCCTTCGCTTAACACTTTTTCTTTAATTGAATAGCCTTTTCGCACAGCCAAATTAATTGATCAATTAAAATTTTAATTGAGAAACCAGTTTTTGCTTTTCGCACTGCCGCGCAGTGATCGCACTCGATAATCGATCAGCTATTATAAATTCTTGTTTTCGCAGACAAAGAACGTATATATAGGTAATTACAAATTAATTGCATTTCATTTTCAACTCGATTATAATTCGTATTTTTTTTATGGTAAATCGATTTAAAACAGTGTTTTAATAAAGCAAAGGTAGGTTAATTGATCAATTAGGATAGAACTTGTTATTGACCAGATTATTGTTTGACTGAATGTGGAGTTGTGTGTAGTAGCAATAAGAAATTTAATTTGACAAAATATTACAATTTTATGTGTTATTTTCTAATGTTATTGATTATAATAAGGAGAGTTATGTATGAATATTGGAATATTAAAAACAGTCATGCCATTCAAAAACAAACATGATAGTAATAGTACATATTATATTTCAACATTAAAATAATCTTTTTGGCTGTTTCACATTTTTTCGCATTCATGATTACAATAAATAATAAATATATTTGAACGGTTCTGCTCTTGGCATATAAGCGACCCCTTAAATTATCTGAGCCATTGATCTTTCATTTCACTTTCACTTTCACTTCCACTTCCCTTTCTTTTCATTTCATTCATTGCCATTCATTGTCCGAATAATGTGATGTTTGTTTTCATAACTGATTACTAGCATTATTTCCATTTGAACAATTTTATCTGAGGGACTGCATATGTCAATCTGATTTTTTGTTATTTTTTTGTCTTATCTCACCTTCTATAGTAATTTATTCAGAGATTGTATTCATTTGTTCAACTCTGCTACGTCAACAGTATTCTTTCTTTTAGGTACTTATGTTTCTATTATTATGGTTTGTGTTTATCGTAGCATTTGGGTTATTGTTTTTATTTCAAGACTTTTTTGGTAAAATAAGATAAGTCTTAAAGTGTACATTCACAATGCTTTCCTATTCCTCTTCTTAGCACTACCAAAGCTGAGAAATATTTTTCATTTCTTATGAATTGTGCCATGACTTGTCTAGCTATTGTTATGTTGTTATGGTTTTACTTAATATCTTACTGACATTTTGATGGTCAGCAATAATGTCCTACTGTCAGTTGTAGTAGTATTTTAGAAGATTCGCTATAAAAATCAAACCTTCTTTTTGCTTTCACTATTATATTTTTTATATTTCATTACTACAATAACGCATAATTTATGAATTGTTATCGCATTAATAAATTTATATTTTCTTACGCAGGAGGAAAAAAGTTTTATCAATTTTTGGGTGCCCCAGCACATTTAGTGAAAATTTATTAATTTGAAGATAAACTCTAACAGAATATACAAATAAAAATAGGGATAGAATATAAAAAACAGTGGGGCACATACAATTAAGGATTTACGGACACATTTACGGAGCAGAGCGAAAATCGAAATGTGTATAACAAATACGAAGGAGTATAACAAATTGGAGGATGGGATCATGTGTAGAAGTTCACGCAAGTGAGGAAAGTTTTTGATTGTCATTCACTTGGGAGTGGCCAGAAACGATTCTTCTCCACATGGTTCAAGCAGCTCACGACTTCCGGTTTTAGACCAAGTATCCTCTGGGTAGCCAACAGACATCCGTTTGAAGGCGAGCTAAAGTGAGAAGGCGAAGCCCGCTTATACGGTTGTGCGTAGGGCTTGGGACCCACCACATAAAAACACCCCCCAATGAAAAATCTACGAAAGCCTCGGATGAGACAATTTCGATTCGGCTATAACCGGCTAAACGGTTGCAACGCCAATCACATACATACACATAACAAATACGAGTAGTGAAATTTTGAGTTCACTAAAACATGATGTAGGAAAGTAAAGATTTGTCAAACGGATGGATTTTAGAAAGGGATTTGCTGTTCGCGAAGATAGTTTCAATAACGAATAGTATGGGTATGTATGAAGGCCACTTACCTAGCAATTCGTAAAGATCTTTGAGGCGTCCTCTTTGATTTAAGTACTTATTATGAAATGGAGTCATTCTGTCATACTACAATAATAATATCGACTCTTCTGATTTTTTTTTATAGAATCAAGTATTTTTAGCGAAAAAATGGTTTCTGTTTCATAATGAACAGTACAGCTGCAAAAATGGTGTTTAGAAGATAAATGATCTGAGTTTAGGCTTTTCATAATTATTTTTTTGAAGTTAGCTAGGACAAACGCATATTTGTGTATTTTTTAGGGATCTATAACTTATAACGATATATATTCTTATAACGATATGTAATAAAGAAATTATATATTTGATTACCAAATGCCTACAGCCTCCCCTCATAGATTTGTATAGCAATACGAATGTTTGAAATGATAAAGTGTTTTAAAATTCTTCTTCTTCTTGAACCGCTTACGCGGTTATAGCCGAGTCCAAAACAGCGCACCACGTATCCCTTCTTCTGGCAGTTTGTCGCCAATTGGTTATACCAAGCGAAGCCAGGTCCCTCTCCACCTGGTCCTTCCATCGGAGTGGAGGTCTCCCTCTTCCACGGCTTCCACCAGCGGGTACTGCATCGAATACTTTCAGAGCTGGAGCACTTTCATCCATTCGAACAACATGACCTAGCCAGCGTAGCCGCTGTTTTTTTATTCGCTGGACTATGTCTATGTCGTCGAATAACATATACAGCTCATCGTTCCATCGTCTGCGGTATTCGCCGTTGCCAATGTTTAAGGGACCATAAATCTTCCGCAAAACCTTTCTCTCGAAAACTCCTAGTGCCGTCTCACTAAAATTCAGTTGTGGTAAATAACTGGAAAACGCTAATTCCGCAGCAACTACGAAATGAATATAAAAATAGTGAAATATTAACAAGCAACAACCGTGCTACCACAAAAGGAGTGTGTAAATTATTTTAGGTTGAATATTCCAGACCGAAAAGCGCAACCAAAATCAAGTGTTGATTGTATTGTGGAGTAGGGACAATGGAATATTTCCTTGAACAAGAAAAGGCGGAGCAAAACTGGTGTAAGAAATTAATTGGAATGCAAAACTGCAGATAAAATGGGAAAATTTTAAAATAAACTATTGCAGTGAGGATCTCGCTGTTATTGGAGGGCACGTACTAAATGCGGCGGTAAAGCTTGATTTAAGGATTATGGTTTAAGCACCATTTACGCCATGCATATTGATTAAAAGAAAGTGATTTGCGAATGCAAGTAACTCTGGTAGATGAGAAAAAGGAAATGTGTGCAAAGTGGTGCAGTGCAGATTGGGGAATTAATAATTCAATAAGAGTGAGTACAGAGAGTTTAGCAACACAAAGGTGAACACAAGAGCTGAGCAAAATAAATATAAAGTGTTTTAAAAATGAATCAGTAGTTTTAGTTTTTTTAAAAAAAAAAAAAATTATTCATTCATCTACAATAATGTTGTCGAATTCACAATAATTCCCATTTCATATTATGCACTTATCCCAGCACTCCTTTCAACCGTGGAAAGTATAAAATATCCATATTCACATCTTTATATACTTCAGCCAGATTTTTTATATCATAGTAAAAGTCATTAAGAATGATATGGAGTACCAAACTCTAAATTTTCAAATCAAATCATTTTAAGTGCTACTGTTCTGATTAATGCTTATATTTTATTACTTGCACATAGTACTTTAAAACATTTTTCTCTTTCATCTGAAGGCCAACGAGAATAACATATGTGCAAGTGCCATATGGTATTCAAACAAATGTTATACAAATTGCAGTTTGTTAGAAATACACATCATCCTAACCAAATATATATTTTATACTGGTAAAATACGTATACATGTGTAGTCACTCACACTATATAGAACTGAAGATATTACGTAGTACCCATTTTGAGTGTGAGTGACTATATATATTTATATAAGTACACTATATAGACATTTTAGTAAATGAATTTTTGCTTACAATAACATTGGAAAATTAAAAAAAAAAAACTTCAGTTGTAATAAAATTTTATATTGGTCGAATTTCGCAAAAATATGCTCTGCAAAAAGTCATTACTGTATTGAAATTGAAAGTAATTGAAATCAGGCAGTGAATTCGTGTACACTTTATTTCAGTCTTTGAAATTGAAATTATATTTTCTAAAGTTTAGGATTTATTTTCAACAAAAATTATAGTACTTAGGCATTTAACATGTTTGTGACTGTAAAGGAGAAAAGTGTGTTTAAAATGAACAATGCAAGTGCATTCAAAAACAAAAACATTCATAAATCAAAGAAACACTTTCCATGATCTAGAATATAATTGAATAGAATTGAGATTTCCAGTTATTGTAAAGCGTCATATATGCGCTTGACTGCCTTACCATTTGCCAGACAGTTAATACTTGCATGTGTTCATCATTCAGTATTCTCTCAGTATTAATCCTAACACTACAAATGTATTGTAGTATTTGACTATATAGTGACTGGATAGCTACTGGGAAGTATTTACTCGTATATCTAAAGCTATGGCGTATAATCTCTAGGCACCTGAAATAAATAAAGAAGTATGATAGGGTTAAATTTGAGAACATTAGCGTACAGAGTTTACTGAATTAATATTTCTGCAGTAGAGGTTTTAACGGGACGGAGGCAGCCTTGGCATTAATCCACCAGCCATTTCTGTAGAGTGTCAACCGTACAAACTCAGGTGGCGGAATACCACGACCACCAGCCCAGGTAACAACCAAATCCAATCAGAAATTTCAAAATCGTAGTCCGTGTCGGTCCAGGGTCATAGTCAGTGAGGAGCTTCAAAAAAGCCGTGGAGGCCGCAGGTCATTTAGTGATACCCAGGATGCACCACTAGGAGGCGACCCGCTCTACATCCCAAAATAGGAGGGTTAACTTTCACATTGTTCCAGCATTTCATGTATGTGAAACTAGAACTGTTGATAGAAAGGGAGCAGGCGGTTATGTTGGTGTCGATTAAACTACCATTAAATATGCAATTACACAAATCATATTAGTTGAATATAATTTCGTTGCATTTTTTGTGGCGGTTTGACATGATTCATAAGTCATGGCGTAGAGCGCCCAATTGAGCAGTGGATATAATCGTATATGTGATACTATAATATATAATGAAAATATAGTGAAAACAGCAAAAGGGTTTGTACAATTAAGTTGTGATAACTTGAATGCTTTTGTCGAACTGTACTGTTAAATTACGTGAACAATAACAAGTTAGTATGAAAGTACTTTCTTGAGTTCCCAAAAGTAGGCAACGTTTCGAACAATGTGAAAGCTAATACCATGTGTCTACTTAAAAAAAATTTATATACCAAATCTTTTTTTAATCTATAAAACAAAAAAAATCTTTACTAAGCAAAACATTACTTTAATACAAATTACAGAGCTCACAAAGTATGCATGCTTTTACACACAAAGTCAATTTGGTTTAGTGCAACATATTATAAACTTCTCCAAATGTCAAAAAGTACAAAGCTCGACCGTAAAATAAATTTTGCATTTGTATAAATTGCTTGTGCTCCCCTTTTTTTATAAGCAATACCTTTCAAATGCTGACAGCATGTTGCCGAGCTTTCATCCACCAATATATTGTTTCCTTTCCAGCATTAACATTAACAATTTCAAAGCATATTCAAAGCATATTTCAATGCATATTATTTTCGCGTGCATATTATTTTCGGCAGCAACGTGCCAGTGACACACGCATGCACCCCTTTCTTTGGAACATATTCATACAATAAAATCTATGATATTTCCTTTCCTACAAATATTTACATGTGGCTAAAATTGATGTCATATATTCGGAGAGTAAAAACGATTAGTTTCCACATTGCTATTTGTCATAAATAAATGTATATTTTTAATACTTTTCTGCGCGCCAACACACCGCAATAGCAAGAGGAAAGCTTTTTAATCAAATAAAGAAATAATTTAGTATTTTGTGTTGTTGTAATGTAATTGAAAAACGTCAAGTACATAACGCATTTTGGATTATCAATAACAAATAAAAGCTATGAAAACAATAACAAAGAGACACATTTAAGAAAATTACATATTTTCAAAAGACTCACAAACCCATTATCAACAAAATATTTCTGTTCTTTGAGAAATATAATCAAAATAAAATGTTTCATCTTGACTTTTGAACGTTCGTTATATGATTATATAAAAAACGCCAAGTAACGTTAAGACTTTCAACTCTTGTCTCGGTTATGTTAGTTGGCTTACTGGTTCTCGCAGCTGCCAAAATTGCGGCCACAAACGTAGTGCTTTCGTATTCTACTTTCTCAGCATATTTTTTTGCATAATGTTTTACAATTTGAAGCAGTCACATACTGTCACGTCTATATTGATATATTCTTCGGTTAGTTGAACTTTGAAAGTGTTTGCATAACTCAAGAGAAGTGGAGATTATAAAAATGTTTTATTTTTTTTTTAAACAGAACAAAGACAATATTTCGTTGCATGCTGTTAGGCGCCAACGTGCCTGCCAACAGTCTCATAAATACAAACGCATGTTAGAATAAAATGATTTGCATTTCGTTATTGAATTTTTCTACAATTTATTGTCAGCTGGCGTCGCGGCATAAATATTAAAAAAGGGTATTGGAAAATTTTTTCAAATTTTTTTCCCCTTAAAAATCCAAATCATTCTTGCTTCGTTCTTATAAGAAATATTTTTGTTCCTTTAGAATTCGCAATAAATCCACACATTTGCAGTAAGATGAAATAAAAGTGTATAAGGAAACTTTTTCCTTATTTCATTTCCTTTTATTTTACTACAGCTTTAACGAAATAATCGCACACCACAGCGTATGAGTAATATTTTCATTTAGCTGTTTTTAAATTTTTTGCGATCACAGCTCAGTGAATTGCAATTACTACTGTGATTGAACTAATACTAAAAGGGCTTAAGTGCCTAAAATATGGTAGTTGGCAGCTGACGTGTAGGTCTAATATTTAATAGTCTTAGTATAAGAGTATCTCTTTAGGTTTCTTTCTTGTTACTCTTGTTGTAACTTCACTTCATTAATTTGCCAATAATGCCCTAAGTTTATCCCGTTACTGAGTGCCAAAGTTCAACAAACGCAACAATAAAGATTTTATAAATTTACGAGACGCCACATACATTACGTTTACTGTACGTTTACTCTACGTTTTTGTGGTTTTGTAAAGTAGTAAATATTAGCAAGAAAGATTACCTGCCTTTATATCTTCTGCTGCAAATTAAAATACGTTTAAGCCGTCGTAAAATGAAATTTGACACGATATAAAATGACGCAACAATCCAAAAATTTCCAAGAAGCTTTTACAACAACAACTACAAAAGCAGATGTCCTTGGAAATGATGGCGACCATAAGAGAAACCAAAATATATCCAGTGGACGCACAGACGCATGAACAGATTTATTTACAAATGTATATATCTAATTAACTTTCTAATCTAAACAAACCTACTCCAAAACAAGGTTTAAGGCTGACATACGGTTCCAATTATTAAAAAATATGTGCCTTGGCAAGGCATAAGTCTAAAACCATATAAGGGGTGTTTGGTAGTTTTCAGAGCTTTACAAATTTTGGTATTAAAGTTAGTTCAGAGGTTTTGTATATAAGCTCTATAATGAAAAACAATTTAAATAAAAATAGGAAATATTTTATTAGTACCGTATATTTAAGTAGTTCTACAGCTTCTGGTATATAAGTTATCTATATAGTGACACAAGTAATTGTGACAATAGTAATCAACAAAACTTCAACAAGGGTATAGATTTGGAGTCGAAGAAGAACAGAGTGTTATGACTTGAAATTGTTGGATGAGGCAAATATGAATATACTGAAATGTGTAATTTAGTAGGTGTACGTAATTGAATCTGTTAGTTGAGTAATGTAATAATTTATTTAGTTAAGAAATATATCGGATCTATTTTAAATGTTGAATACAGAAGTACTTTAACTGGGAATAGTTATAAGGTATCTACATTATCAACTTTTTATACATAAATAGTCCCCGATATACATACAATACGTTATTGCTGCTGTTGTCTTTTGGTGTTTAAATAAAATACCATGTCTTATAGATGGCAATAACTAATATTTAATTGCAAGTAAGGAAAGGCTAAGTTCGGGTGCAACCGAATATTTTATTGTCTCGCAATTTATTGATACATTTTTATTGAGATAACACACAATTTTACCCATATATTCGGTATAAAGTCCAATAGAAGAACGAAAATCATCATAAATGGTATATAGGCTGAGGTAATTCCTGAGCCGATTAAACTCATTTTCATCACCAACATGCATTATATCTCATTAAATTCGGCTAAGAATTTCATAGATTAGCCGATTTATAAGCTATTAAGCCCATCGTATTTTTGAAAATCCTATAATTAGCTATATGAGAGCTCGGGGAAGTTATGACCCGATTTTAACCATTTCTGATACAGAGACAAACTATTAGAAGAAAAACATTTCCTCTGAATTAAATTAAGATATATATAACATGAATGGTAGGATACACTACTCCATTCACTAGTTGTAGTGGTGCAAATGGTAGAACTGGTAGTTGTAGAAATTGTTGAACTTAAATTACCGTAACAAAAGCAAGGATTGCTTTGGAAATTGTACTAAACACAAGGTGAATAGACTCAAGTTACAAGTAGTTAAAACTTTAAATATTAGAGCAAAGACCATATTTGGAAAACATAGGTATATACATACATAGCCGAGAGTATACAGTGTCACATAAGCGGCATAAGCATGAATTGAAAGCATTTGGTATTGTTTTTGCCTTATGCCGACGACTCAAAAGTTGGTCGGTTGGTTTTCATATTTCAATATTGGCAAATGCATTGCCTCCTCACAACCATACGTACCAACTTATATATGTATATACATATGTATATCGTATATATACCGTCCCTCGTAAGAAGCAATTACAGAAAAGGAGCTATGGAGTTTTAGCATTTGCCGTAATACATTTCATTCAGACATTGAGCATTAATTCCATGCTTGTATATACTTGCAGTTGAAGCGCTCGTAGGTGCAGATGCCAACATCAATATGATTATGTGTCTGTACATACATGTTATTTAAAATATAATGGCGTTGACTGCAATGAGCTGTGAAACGGTGTTACACATACATATATATGCACCTGGAAATACATACATACTTACAAAATTAGTTGAGCTCGCATGCTTGTGTTTCCACTGCAGCTGCTTCAATGCAGGAGCGAAGTGAGATTATTTTATTTCTACGGCAGTTGTTGAAGGTTGAATGTCGACTAAGTTTCTCCACCGAAAAGTGGAAGCAAACCCAAAACAAAAAATGTAGATTTTGCAACTCAATTTTTGAGACGATGAAAGGATTTCTGTGTTTTAGTAAATTAGTTGGTTGGTTGTCTTTGACACCCGTGAGGCAAACAAGTTGGGATAGCCACTAGCAATAATAGGACGGCACTTTGCACAAACAGGTGAAAGAGGCAATGTAAAATTGGTATCTAGTAGTTTGAAAGTGGAGAACACAAGAGGAAACTCTGTGGTAAAAACTGTTACATTTTATTTGTATAGAACAAAAAAGAGCATTAACCATTTTAATCGAAATCAGTCGCTTATACATTTTTATACTCTCGCAACAAAAGTTGCTAAGAGAGTATTATAGTTTTGTTCACATAACGGTTGTTTGTAACAGCTAAAACTAAAAGAGTGAGATATGGAGTCATATCTACCAAAGTGATCAGGGTGACGAGTAGATTTGAAATCCGGATGTCCGTCTGTCTGTCTGTCCGCCTGTGCAAGCTGTAACTTGCTTAGGATATCTTGACGAAACTTGGCACAAATATACCTTGAGACCGTGAGAGGGTTGCTTTCGAAAATGGGCGGAAACGCACCATCGCCACGCCCACAAAATAGCGAAAACCAAAAACACATAAAGTGTCATAACTAAGCCATAAATGAAGTTATAAAAGTAAAATTTGGATTAAAGGATCGCACTAGGAAAGGGCATATTTGGGTGTAATTTTTTTGGGGAAGTGGGCGTAGCCCCGCCCACAAATCTGTTATTTGTATTTAAATCGCAAACCAATAAAGCTATATAAACCAAACTGCAGTCGGTTATATTATGTACACCAACACACCATGAAAATAGTTGAAATCGGATAATAACCACGGCCACCTCCCATACAAAGGTTAGGTTGAAAATTACTGAAAGTGGGTTAATTCACTAACGAAAAACGTCAGAAACACTAAATTTTACAAAAAAAAAAAATAGCAGAAGGAAGCTGCACTCAGAAAAACCATATTTCAGGAACTATTCGACAGATTTCAATGAAATTCAGTACATAATATTTATTTGACACCCTGATAACACGGATAAAAAATGGGCGAAATCGGTCCACAACCACGACTACATTTCTCATAACTCTATTTTGAATTCCATCTTATTACTTCTCTTTATGATATAAACATAAAGAACCAATGAAGATAGCGGAATAAAACTTTACACAAATAGTGCATATTATCTCTGGCTTCACTTGTGAAAAAATTATCGAAAACGAACTATATCTTTTCAAGGCCCCAGATATCGCACATGTTGAAATTTTAATCGAATATATGGGTAAATCTCCCAGATAATTTAATGTAATTCAGAGGAAAATGTTTTCTTCTAAGAGTGTGTCTCTGTTCCAAAAATTATTAAAATCGGGTCATAACATATCCCATATATCTAATTATAGATTTTTCAAAAATGTCTTCTCCTAGCTCCCATATACCTAATTAAAGGTTTTTCAAAAATACGGTGGGTTTTATTCCGCATATATGCATTGGTTAATATGTGAGATATTTTAGCCAAAGTACCTTGCTGGTGAAAATGAATGAAATCGGTTCAGGAATTACCTCAGCCCTCATATACTATATATGGTGATTTCCATTTTTATATTGGACTTTATACCGAATTTATTGGTTAATTTGTATGTTACCTTAATAAAATTTGTTCAATAAATTGCGAGAGTATAAAATGTTCGGTTGCACCCGAACTTAGACTTTCCTTACTTGCATATTTTAATGACTCTATTAGATTATGTTATTTATATAAATCTGTTGTTTTGAATGGTTCTGTGCTTGAAGTTGGAAGAACTTTGATATATTATTATAGTAGGTTAGATTAGGTTGGGAGACAGATCCTCGCGGCGATGTGACTCGTGATTTGCCAAACAAATTTTCATTTCCTCTTCGTCTAGGAGCAACTCTTGTCCCTAGTTCTTCTCTAGAAATAAACACCAACTGATACTCTCCTTACTCCCTCCACAATGCTTGGCCGGTACGTACCCATAAAAGTAGTCAGAATTGCCATTTTCTAAAAAATCAGAACGCAAAATTTCCAAACATACAGAGACTCACACATGTGCTCACACGAAAATATCGTAAGATTTTAGTATGAAAACCAACATACAAATAAGTACGTGCATGCTTTACGCATGTCATACAGATGGGTGCTTTGATAAGCGTATGGCATCCACATATCTGCACATAGGACGTTGGCACGCTTCAAACATTTCAAGTTAACTAATAGCTTTACATTTTAACTAGAAATTTTAATATTTTACAAAATTGCTTCGAACCACAACATACATTTTTCATTTAATTCATATTTATTTCATTTGAAATTTTGACTTTTGTTTCTTGTAGCATATATGTATGTATGTATTTCAAAGTGTGTGTGTATTTATTTAATGTCGTAGTGGCAGTATCAAAAATATCTACTTTCGTAGAATGGGAAAAATAAAACACACAAGGATTAATACTGACCCCACTTGCAAGTGTAAATGCAAATCAGCCCCAGATAGTGTAAAGATGCAAATGTTGAGCAAATATAGAAAAACTGAAAATATTTCTTTTAATACAATAGTCATAAATGTTGTATGAGTAACATCCACTTTCGTTTTTCTGGCCTGTTAAAAGAAATAACGAGAAATTTAGAATTTCACGGAATTAGAAAGTCAAATTTTTCCAATCTTATTATATTGATATATAGGTTAGACGTGTCTTTATGAGCTTGATGAGTTTCGATCGTAAAAAGTTCACACTTCGTTGCTTTTTCGAGAATTCTGGGCCATAACCAATAAACAATAATTGTTTTTTACATACCATCAATCTTTTAACATCTCTAATAAATTTTGGGTTTTATTACTAGCTGACTCAGATTGGGTAAAAGCAAATGTACAAAGTTAATATATAGGACAATATATACAGACATATTACCAAACAGCACGCCCGAGCGTATGTTAACTTCTTCTTTCGCCATATCAACCACAGAGTAGCCAGTGCAATTTCATTACTCTTGAGGCAAAAGTAGTTATAGAAGGTGTGTGCGCATTAACTTTTTATAAATATCATATACTCGTATATATGTATTTATATTTTATGTATACATATGGATGTGTTTCTAAGACTTGTGGCATACGCTTTTGGCTAGAGCTTAATTTAACTACTACACTACTTTAACATGGGCAACTATATATGTTGTGAATTATATACCATCTAAAATACGTAGTAATTATATTGCTAGGCAAATTGAAGTCTATTTCACTTCTTCATTCAAATGCATTTCGTCTCTGTTAGTATCTTCCATTTGAATAATTTCGTATTTTCAGTTTAAATAAAATTTCGCATGCTTACTCATATGTACATATGTATATAAATCTGAGTTCTTGTATAAGTTCATAAATACTGACATTGTCTTGTATTAGATTGCTTCTGTAACTCTCATACATTTATTCATATATATATTTGTTTATACAATTGATGGATTTAAATTTGTATGCTACTATTTGTATGCCTTTATAAACTAAATATGTATATACATTTCTCTTGGTGGTACTTTATAGTCTATTAAACACAATTCAAGCATAAATAAATAAATATTTACTCTTTCAATGTGCGAGTGAATGGTGCAGATAAAATGTTTACCATATTTGATGGGTTTCTCAAATTTAATAAATAAGTAAATTTGTGTATTTTAAAGCTGAAGTTCTTAAATTTGATCTTCACAATTAAAGAGTTTATTTTTTTAATTTTAAATTGTAATGATATATAGGGCTTACTACCATATTTCTTGGGTTTCTCAAATTTAATAAATAAGTAAATTTGTGTATTTTAAAGCTGAAGTTCTTAAATTTGATCTTCACAATTAAAGAGTTTATTTTTAAAATTTTAAATTGTAATGATATATAAGGCTTACTACACATGTATAATTAAATCGATATTCTTGCTTTTATAGGACATAATAATGATTTTTTCTATAATTTCCATGTAATTGCAATTATATCTAATATTCAGCTTACAAAGATAATTTAATTTACAGGGCGTATACACAAAAAATGTAAAATTGTAAAGTGTGAAATTTATGGCCTTAATTTAAAATTATTTGTTATATAAATTACTTATTATTTTGTTGTATAAAAGACGGTGGTAGAAAAATAATTTAAAGCTCATAATCATATATACAATTTTGCTTAACTTCCATCAATTTAAATATGATCACTTTGATTACATTAACTAAAGTGTTGTAGCTATTCTTGTCATTTTGACAAATCATTGAATTAATTCTGAAAAACTTTAAAGCCAAATTTACAATATATTTTAATTTTAATAAATTTATATTACATATACACCAACAAACCTAAATTTGCTGCAAACTATTACTCTGAGCTGTAAGTGTGTATATATATGGAAGATACGCTGGCCTCGTGTCACACCGGAATTCGTAATTGTAATCATTACATTGCATCGCAATCAACTGAAACCAACGCAACCATAATGAAACCTCAAAACCCACCGCAAAAATCATACTATTCAAATGATTACCTCAAATACGTGAGAATGTATTTCTGAACTGACAAAAATTGTTACACATTGATCAAGTGCGTGTGTTTACCATTTAAAGAGTTACTGTGAAAAGTTTGTAATTTTATTTAACTCACCAAAATGGTTGCCAATATGATACTCTGACTGCCCTATCACTATCATGGTCGAATTCATGCGTTATCTATTACTACCAACATCACCTTCACCATCGCTTGTCCACTGCCAACTGCTGTTAAACCAAATTGACGCATTTAGCAATGAAATTTGTGGTATTCATTTCCGTTTTATTTGCATTATGTACTTGTTATAGGTTTCCATTGTTTTAGCTCTCACTGTATTGTTATGATTCTCACTGTCGCTTTCGCGTTCACATCGATCGCACTCTGTTCAGCTGTACCGCAGCAGTGGTAAATTTGTTGTTTTTTACATTGCACAGCGAAAAATTTGATTTGTTGCGAGTATATTTTATTATATTTGTCGTTTTTATGGCTGGTTGTCGTTAGATCAAAATAATTGACATCGTAACTAACCAAATGAACGAACCGTTATGTGGACAAAACTATAATAATCTCGTAGAAACTTTGTTGCGAGAGTATAATAAAGTTAAATAAATAAATTGCGAGAGTATAAAATTTTCGGTTACTCCCGAACTTAGCCCTTCCTTACTTGTTTATATTATATAATACACAATTTGACACACATATTCGTCATATAACGGGTGATTTTTTTGAGGTTAGGATTTTCATGCATTAGTATTTGACAGATCACGTGGGATTTCAGACATGGTGTCAAAGAGAAAGATGCTCAGTATGCTTTGACATTTCATCGTGAATAGACTTACTAACGAGCAACGCTTGCAAATCATTGAATTTTATTACCAAAATCAGTGTTCGGTTCGAAATGTTTTTATCGACAAATTTTGTTCAGCGATGAGGCTCATTTCTGGTTGAATGGCTACGTAAATAAGCAAAATTGCCGCATTTGGGGTGAAGAGCAACCAGAAGCCGTTCAAGAACTGCCCATGCATCCCGAAAAATGCACTGTTTGGTGTGGTTTGTACGCTGGTGGAATCATTGGACCGTATTTTTTCAAAGATGCTGTTGGACGCAACGTTACGGTGAATGGCGATCGCTATCGTTCGATGCTAACAAACTTTTTGTTGCCAAAAATGGAAGAACTGAACTTGGTTGACATGTGGTTTCAACAAGATGGCGCTACATGCCACACAGCTCGCGATTCTATGGCCATTTTGAGGGAAAACCATAATATTAGGTTAGAAGCACCGAGGTCCTCGTGTTCGATATATGGGGCCTTAAAAACCTATGGTCCGATTTCGGCGATTTTTAGAATGGGGCTGCCACACTATAAACATAGTATTTGTGCAAAGTTCTGCACCGATATCTTCACTAGTGCTTACTTTATATATTGTAAAGTAAACGATTCAGATCGTCTTCAAAGTTCTGGTGTATAGGAAGTAGGCGTGGTTGTGAAGAGGTTTGGCCTATTTTCACAACATATCATTAAGATGTAAGGAACCTATTGCAAACCAAGTTTCATTGAAATCGGTCGAGTAGTTCCAGAGATATGGTTTTTGACCCATAAGTGGGCCACGCCACGCCCATTTTTCATTTTTTAAAAAAAATCTGAGTGCAGCTTCCATCTGCCATTTTTTATGTGAAATTTAGTGTTTCTGACGTTTTTCGTTTTTCAACCTAACCTTTGTATGGGAGAAGGGCGTGGTTATTATCCGATTTCTTTCATTTTTGGACTGTATTAGGAAGTGGCTAAAAAAAACGACTGCAGAAAGTTTGGTTTATATAGCTCTATTGGTTTCCGAGATATGTACAAAAACCCTCCCCAAAAAATTACATCTAAATATGCCCCTTCATAGTGCGATCCTTCATACCAAATTTAATTTTCATAGCTTCATTTATGGTTTAGTTAGGACACTTTATATGTTTTCGGTTTTCACCATTTTGTGGGCGTGGCAGTGGTCCGATTTTGCTCATTTTAGAAAGCAACTTTCCAATGGTGCCAAAAAATAAGTAAGTAAAATAATAAGTAAAATACTCAATTTTATAATTGGCTGTGTTGCTGCTCACAAGAAGTGAAATGAAGATAAAGGGACAACAAGTGTACACAAATATTTAAATACGGATGTTATACATACAAACTAAAACAAAATTTACGCATTATAAGATAAGCTAAACAAAAATGTAAACTTAAACAAGTAAAGAAAGGCTAATTTCGGGTGCAACCAAACATTTTATACTCTCGCAATTTATTGCTATATATTTATTAAGAAAACAGACAATTTGACCCATATATTCGGCATAAATATATAAGCTATTAAGCTCATCGTATTTTTGAAAATCCTATAATTAGGTATTCCCATATATTCATATATAAGGGAAGTTATGACCCGATTTTAACCTTTTCTGGTACAGAGACACACTATTAGTAGAAAAATATTTCCTCTGAATTAAATTAAGATACCTGAGAGATTTACCGAAATTTTCGGTGAAAAGTTACCATGGGGCGCTGAGTTCTTCATATTCGATATCCGGGGATTGAAAAGTTATAGTCCGATTTCGACAAATTTTTCACAAGTGATGACACAGATCATATACAGTATTTGTGTAAAGTTTTATTTTGTTATTTTCATTGGTTCCTTATGTATATATTATAAAGTGAAGGAATAAGATGGAATTCGAAAAGGAGTTATATGGGAAGTTTTCGTGGTTATGAACCGATTTCGTCCATTTTCCACACGTGTCATCAGGTTGTCAAGAAAATATTATATACTGAATTTCATTGAAAGCTGTCGAGTAGATTCTGAGATATGGTTTTTGACCCTTAAGTGGGCGAAGCCACGCCCATTTTCCATTTTGTAAAAAAATCTCAGTGCAGCGTCCTTCTGTTATTATTTCTATGAAATTTAGTATTTCTGACGATTTTCGTTAGTGAGTTAACTTACTTTTAGTAATTGTTAACCTAACCTTTGTATGGGAGGTGGGCGTGGTTATTATCCGATTTCAACTATTTTCATGGTGTGTGGTGAAGCGCTTAAGAAAATTTACTGTAGAAAATTTGGTTTATACAGCTTTATCAGTTTGCGAGATACATACAATTAACCGATTTTGTGGCGGGGCCACGACCACTTCCCCAAAAAAATTACATCCAAATATGCCCCATCTCCGTGCGATCCTTTATTCCAAATTTTACTTTTATAACTTTATTTATGGCTTAGTTATGACACTTTATAGGTTTTTGGTTTTCGTCATTTTGTGGGCGTGGCAATGGTCCGATTTTGCCCATTTTCGAAAGCAACCTCCTCAGAGTGCCAAGTGTTTCAAGTTTCGTTAAGATATCTCAATTTTTACTCAAGTTATCCGTTGTACGGACAGACGGACGGACGGACGGACGGACGGACGGACGGACGGACGGACAGACAGACATTCGGATTTTGTCTCGTCTCGTCACCCTGATCATTTTAATATTTATAACCCTATATCTAACTCGTTTAGTTTTATGACTTACAAACAACCGTTATTTGAACAAAACTATAATACTGTTGTTGTCGCTGCATATGAAAAAGGAACTGGTAATGAAATATTAATTAAGATTAAGATTAGATACTCATTACTCTCTTAGCAACTTTTGTTGCAAGAATATAAAAAAAATATACACGAAAGCATTTACCGTCGTTGCATTTTTCTTATTCACTGTCGACTGGCGGCAACAAACAACTAAAAACTAGAGTAAAAGTGCGTTTACGGGAGACAAAAATCAGGCGTACCAGTAAAAGGGGGTAATTGCCGCTTATCATGCAGTTTTTGTTTGTGAGTGCGTATATAAAGTTGTAAGAGCGACTAATTGTAAACATTCACCATGGATAATAACTAAGAATGTGAGTGAATAAGTGGAAAGTAGTTATGGAAGATGAATACAGAAGGGGTAAATGAAAGGCAAGGGGGAAGATGTTATGCTGATACTTTCTCATATTTTTCAAAATTCAAAATATTTTCAAAATTTTATTGCACATATATTGTGTAAGCTTTCCAATAACTGATTGGCTTTTTGTCTTACGTCTAAAAAGTGTTGTTAATAGAAAACTGAAATTTTATTTCAATTAGTAACAACAAAAGATTATACTCAAACCAAGGCCTGGTCATAATTTTTACACAACATTAGTTAAATTTATGCAAGGGGTAAAAATGCTGCGTATACGCCATGTAGCACTTAAACTAAGAACATAATATCATGATATTTATTTATTATATTAAACAATTCTCAATTTATTACTTTAAGATAACTGCTAACATCATAAGCGTTTACTGGTATATCATGTATCATGAAAATTAGCAACAGTATTTAAATTCACAAAACAGCACTTTAATAGTGCATATACATTTTTTGTGTTGTGGAATTTTTTTTAAAAGGACACTTATTAACTTGAGAAACTTAATTTGAAAACAATAAGTAAATAAGCTTAAACTTTGTAAACTTCGGCAATATTTTATGCACAAATGTAGACTTGAGTGTGTAGAGTATTAACACGTACTATCATGAAAAAATACTCGTATGTAGTGTAGATAAATACAAACTTTATAAGTGTAAAGCAACGATTGTGTTGCTTTAGCTAGGGAAACAGCTACAAACTACAACTTCTCAAGCTAGATTTTTAAATAATGACTAGGTTAAGGTTCCCGTTATTTGACCTATCATTTCAAAATGTAAGGTCGTTGAATTTTAGGTGCTGATTTCTATCAAATTAAAATTTTAGAAATCTCGACCAAATAATTTATTTTACTGAACCGGTATTTATTAAGCCACATTTCAAATGTATGTAGCGCAACATACAACAGAAATTAGAAAAACAGGAAAACATAAAATTCCCTTTAGCGTCGGTCTTATTTACATAATATGGCAAAACATTTCTGCTCAACACTTGGTATACTACTTCTCTTTCAGAGCTAGAGATGGCTCACAATATATACCGTTTTATTGACATTTGTTCTTAACAAAAGCTTTTCGATTCTTGGACTCTGTTTTGTTTAACATGCGCTCGCCTGTCAATCGCGCGATTAAATAAGAAAATAACGCAGTGCATTAAATGCGACGCGAAGTCCTTAGAGTAAAGGTGACTTTGAAGTTGAGAATGATTCATTTAGCTACTGTGTTAATAGTAGTCGTTTGGTCGTGGAACGTGAAAGAAATGTATTAATATATTTTCACTGCAAAAATTATATAAATTGAAAGTGTATTTTACGTATTTAATATCTCTAAGGTACTAATGATATGAATATACGCCTACTTCACACGTTTGCTTCTTCTTCTTCTTGACTGGCGTAGACACCGCTTATGCGGTTATAGCCGAGTCCACAACAGCACGCCACGCATCTCTCCTTTTGGCAGTTTGGCGCCAATTGGTAATACCAAGTGAAGACAGGTCCTTCTCCACCTGGTCCTTCCATGGGAGTGGAGGTCTCCCTCTCCCTCGGCTTCCATCAGCGGGTACATTGGAGGATAAAGTCATATGTAGAAATTCACGTAAGTGAGGAAAGTCTCTGACTGCCATTCACTTAGGAGTGGCCAGGAACGATTCTTTTGCATGTGGCTCAAGCAGCTCACGACTTCCGGTCTTAGACCAAGTATTCTCTGGGTAGCCAACAGACATCCGTTTGGAGGCGAGCAAAAGTGAGAAGGCGAATCCCGCTTATGCGGTTGTGCGTGGGGTTTGGGACCCACCACATAAAAACGAATAACTAATGAATAGGAAGCAACACGTTTGCTTCACTTATATTTAATTTTGATGTACATGGTACAGATATTGTAGTTATACTTAGACTGCAACATATTCACATATTTTAAAATAGTTTGGATAGTTAATATATAACAACCTTCTTTTCTGTCTTTAGTATAGGAACGGAATATGAAAAATTTTATATTTTACACTAATATGTGAAAAAAATTTGATTCAATGAAGACCCAAAACACAAAATAAATTTTAGGAAAATATTTCTGCACAAAAATATACTTTCTATGAACTGGTAGTTAAGTTCCGTATCTATTCATAAATGTAAGAGTACATGTGTAGAATATGTGCTGTTGTGCTAATAAATAAATAAAATTGTGCAAATATTTTTCTTCCTGATAGTAAACTGATGCTGATATCTATTGCTTTAACTGAATTTCATTGTGGCTGAATCTTGGGAACTTCTTGTGCTTAATATCATAAAAATAAATTTTGAATATCAATAGAGCATGAAGAATGAGTGTTAATTAGGAAAGTCAGAGCTAAATATTTTGAATTTTCTTTTGACAAGAAATTTAATGATGGCGTGCTTTATGTATTTTAAAAATAGTTTTAATTTTTTTTATATTTTTCATATATTTTCTGTAAACTCATGTCTGGACAAAACCGGGCACAACAAGAGACACTGATGAGTGCTCTCAGACTTGGACTCAGACTCAGTCTTGGCTGCTTATCGACGTCGAACCTTCCTTTCTTTTGTCGGTGGGCGCTCTTTGCTGCACAGAGGTGGGTGCGTATCTTTGCATGGTCCAAGTCAATATTTGGTCCATGGAGCGTACGCATGTCTAAAACACTGTATACATTATATATCTTCCGTCCATCACAACATGATCGATATTATTGCCTGTGTTTCGATCAGGAGACAGCCATGTTGCTTGGTGAATTTTCTTATGCTGGAATCTGGTACTACAGACGACCATATTTTGGGCCCCAGCGAAGTCGATCAGCCTTAGGCCGTTTGGCGATGTTTCGTCAAGGCTGAATTTACCTACTGTTGTGCCAAAGACACCTTCATTACCCACACTAGCGTTGAAATCGCCAAGCACGATTTTGACATCGTGGCGGGGGCAGCGCTCATGGGTGCGTTATAGGCGCTAATAGAAAGTATTTTTGGTCAGATCATCCTTCTCTTCCGTTGGGGGTGGACGCAAATAAGCGATATGTTGAATAACCTCGCTTTGATGCGGATTGTGGCTAGCCGTTTATCCACCGTGGTGAATGCCAGGACTCGACGACGGAGTCTCTCTCCCACCACAAATCCAACACCAAATTTGCGCTCCTTTATATGACCGCTGTAGTAGATGTGACAAGGAGCCACCTTCTTCCGTCCTTGTCCCGTTCATCCCACTTCTTGGATGGCGGTGATGTCAGCCTTTAGTCGTATGAGGACATCAACCAACACATGCCCTCAAATCATAAACCTTAAAACGTTTGTAGGGGTCGTCAACAAAAGAGGGGTTTCTTATTCGAGGCTTGCGTCGATTTTTCATTGGTACTTCGTTTTTATGTGGTGACGGCTGTTTTTTAGCTACCCAGAGGATACTTGGTCTAAAAGCAGAAGTTGTGAGCTGCTTGAACCATGTGGAGAATAATCGTTTCTGGCCAATCAAATCTAAATGACAATCAAAAATTTTCCTTGATCCCATCCTACTTTCTAAAAGCTTTTACCGTTATATAATTTCATCTCTTTTAATTTTCATTATGGTGCAATGAAGTGCAATTTGTTGCTGTCAGACAACTTTAGATTAGTCTAGCTTTCTCATTTAGACAATCTCAAATTATTTCTTGCTTTATATTTTAAAACTTTAATCCCTCTGAAACGTTACTAACGTGTATATAGGTATAATAGTAGACAACACTAACAAATTAAGAAAGGAAATTAAGAAAACGAGTTGATTTAAATTAGAAAAGTTTTCGGGGAATTGTTGGCATTGCGCTGTGGAAAGTGCATTGCATTTGTCGTTGTCGTAAGGAAATATTTTCTCAACGCGCAACTTAAATTTTATTACTTTCTCGGCATAACTTTTTTGTTTATTTGCACTTTCCATTTCTTGTAATTTCACGGTGGAGCTTTAAAAAATTTAACCTGAATATGTTTTTTCGAACATCTCGTTGCACAGTGTGAGATTTAGTCAATCTAGCATCTCGAAATTAAAAAAAAAAATGTTTTCGTAACTCGCTCATATTTTTTTTACGTGAGAAGATACCCCAATTGTTACGAAAACAAACACAAAAGAGAATAAAAAAATGTTACTGGCGTGATAACATCTATCAAACACGTGCAATTGCATAGCATGCTACAATTGATTTGCAAGCTTGCATTGATCACAAAAGTTTGAGTGGTCAGGTCGAAGTTGTGAGTGGTTTTTTTGGCCTAAAATATTTTTTGTATTGAAGGTTATTACTTAAACTTAAATTTTTTGTTTTATACAATATTTATTTTTGCACTCAAGTATTTTGAAAAAATTGTTTTATAACCACCTGAAAGGTAAGACAAATTATAAAATTTTCAAATATTTGATAGACTAGAACTTCCAAGTCCCACGGAGTTCCGTGGTGGGAATGCCAGCAGAATCTTTGTTAATGTGCCTAAAACAAATTTAAAAAATAAAATCCTGCCCATTTTTTGCCTTTTTTTAGTATGAGTGAAATATCGCGAGAGAAGCTATTTTGGATTTGGTTAAGCAAGGTGAAAAGCGAAAAAACAGAAGCGGTCGAAAAGCACGTTTTATCAATTTTTGGACTAGATGTTGACGATACCAAAGTTAAAGATCGTATGAAAAAGCTTTGCTTCCAATTTCAAACGCGATGGAGCAAATCTCACCGTGATTAAGCAAGATTTATGCTTGACGATGCTATTTGGCCAAGTTCAAAAATTTCTGCTGTTGATTTTGCTCTTGATCACGCACCATCAGCTTCAAAACAAATACCTCAACGCGGAAGACGAGAAAAAGAGTTTGCTGAAAGTGCTTCGAGTACACAAAAACGGAAATGCAAAGAGTTAATATCAAATGTAGCTTCGGAACAATTAACTATGGCTACCGCAATGTATCTGAGATCCTGTGGAAAAAGAGACTCAGCAAATATTAATATCTTGTTTTGAATATTTTCAATTCTTTTAAGAACTTTCGTTGAATGTTTTAGTTTTTCGTTTTTATTATGTTTTAGATATCAATAAATTTAACATTGAAACAACGTTAGCTTTTTATTTTTCTCATTTGCAAAGAATCATCGAAAACTAAAGTACGAAACTTGAAGAAGTTTATAGAAATGGTTGTATGTGGGTGCTTATATCAATATATCGACAAGTTTTAGTTAGAAGAGAAAAAAAGAAGAAATTTTGAATGTAAATGTGTAAAAAAAATTGTCCCCAATTAGTGTTTTTGAGGATAGTTCGGAACTAGTCCCCTTTGACACTAGTTGTAACTAGTTGTCTTTCACCATATTGAAGCTTATAATCTCCTTAACGATCATGCCAAATTTCAAGTTCATATCTCTACAACTTTATATAAAAATTAATTTTGAGATGCTAGATTGACTAAATCTCACACTGTGCGTTGTCAAGTATTATTTAGCTCTTTAAGCTGCATGAACTAGCAATTCTACTCATCTGAGCGCCTAATTTTGAGCTAAACATATCTCATAAATTTTATTATACGCTAACTTTTTTTTCTTGCATTACCTAACAACAAAATACTTTTTTATTTAATTTGAACATTAAACATTATAAAATACGCAGAATTACAAAATCTAATCAAACACTAGTCACATGCCCATCCCATATATGAATCAAAAAAAAAGCAGCGAAAAAATCAAACCAAATATAATCGCTTATTACTGTTATTATTGTCATAGCTTTTGGCAATAAAGCCATGTTATAAATCAAAATTTATTATGCGCCAACCAGCCAAAAAAATGCTTTCAATTGTAAAGCTTTTAACGGCTTTGCATATTTGCCGACGCGCTTTACACTTCATCAAATTCAATCCACAACTACATAATCGTTTTCATAAATCCTTTGTCCGTATTCGCGACAAATTATTACTCTTCGGTCTACTGCTTTGCACAACCAGCTCAATATTCTGGCCGACATATTTGAGTAGGTTGAAATTGGTCAGTAGCCGGTTGCTTACATGTGCAGATATACAAACAATTACAATGTGCGAACTTGGCTGTGCGCCAAGTTGTGAATGAAAAAAATGTTTTTTCTTCTTTTTTCATTTGCCAGTTTGTGAATGTGTAATTGATACCGACAACAATCATATGTGAATATTTGTGTGGGGGAGAAGATTCAATTAAAAAGTCTGTGGGTAGCTCAGTGATAAATTGTCTTAATTATTACTGAATTTAATTATTTATGTGAAGTTTATGACATATTTTCAAAGGAATTAAGTTAAGTTGCTGTGCTTTCAATATGTGGTCGAAGTTGGTGGTCTGGAAGTTGGAGCTTTGGCAGCCTTAAATCTACAACTGAAAAAGGATTCTGAGAAAAATAACTATGAAATTAAAATCGATAAAATTAAATTTCAGAATAATAAAAACTGAAGAAAGTATGATAGGCCAAATTTTCATTAGACATATATATTTTGCCACGAATAATCGACAATAGACCCTCGAGATAGATTTGAGTCAAATTCAATTAATTTAAGTTCCTTGTGTGAACAAGTGAGGTTTATTGAGCGCAAACTTGCTGAAATAAAATGGAAAAACATTTTGTAATTCCTTGATCAAATAGTAATATCATTTATATATGCATAAGTGTGTGTGTTCAAATAAAATGTCAGTTATTAGAAGTTTGCCCATTTGCTTGCCACATTTGCGGTGAACCGCAAACAATTTGACGATTGGAAAAGTTGCAGAGATTTTTATGCAAAAACCTTTTAAAAAGTTGCAAACATACATACATATGTTCATTCATGCCTTGTCAACAAACACCTTTGTAAAGACAAACAAATAAGGAAAGGCTAAGTTCGGGTGCAACCGAACATTTTATACTCTCCCAATTTATTGATATATTTTTATTAAGATAGCACACAATTTGACCCAATTTGAAAATCCTATAATTAGGTATATGAGAGCTAGGGGAAGTTACACTATTAGAAGAAAAATATTTCCCCTAAATTAAATTAAGATACCTGAGAGATTTACCGAAATTTTCAGTGAAAAATTACCATGGGGCTCTGAATTCTTCACATTCGATATTCGGGGCTTTGAAAAGTTATAGTCCGATTTCGACAATGTTTCCACAAGTGATGTTACAGCTCAAATACAGTATTTGTGTAAAGCTTTAAAGTCGCTATCTTCATTGGTTCCTTATGTATATATTATAAAGTGAAGGATTAAGATGTAGTTCAAAATTGAGTTAGATGGGAAGTTGTCATGGTTGTGAACCGTTTTCATCCATTTCCCACAAGTGTCATCAGGGTGTCAATGAAATGTTATATACCGAATTTCATTCGAATCTGTCGAGTAGTTCTTGAGATATGGCTTTTGACCCATAAGTGGGCGATGCCACGCCCATTTTCAATTTTGTAAAAAAATCTGAGTGCAGCACCCTTTTGCAATTTTTTCTGTAAAATTTAGTATTTCTGACGTTTTTCGTTAGTGAGATAACCCACTTTTAGTAATTTTCAACCTTACCTTTGTATGGGAGGTGGTTATAATCCGATTTCTTTCATTTTTGGTATGTGTTAAGAAGTGGCTAAAAGAAGCAACTGTAGAAAGTGTGGTTTATATAGCTTTTTTTGTTTGCTAGATATATGCAAATAACCGATTTGGGGGCGGGGCCACGCCCACTTCCCCAAAAAAATTGCATCCAAATATGCCCCTTTCTAGTGCGATCCTTTGTATAAAATTTTACTTTTATAACTTTATTTATGGCTTAATTATGACACTTTATGTGTTTTTGGTGACCATTTTGTGGGCGTGGCAGTGGTCTGATTTTGCCCATTTTCGAAAGCAACCCTCTCACGGTCCCAAGGAACATGTGTTCCAAGTTTCATCAAGATATCTCAATTTTTACTCAAGTTATCCGTTGCACGGACGGACAGACGGACAGTCGGACGGGCGGACAGACAGACATTCGAATTTTGACTCGTCTCGTCACCCTGATCATTTTGATATACACAACCCTATACATAACTCGTTAAGTTTTATGACTTACAAAGAACCGTTATGTGAACAAAACTATAATACTCTCTTAGCAACTTTTGTTGCGAGAGTATAAAAAGTGTTGAATATATTTGCTAACTTTCTATTAAATTGGAAGAATTTCAGTCAACCATGATTTAGAATTTTAGTTTCGGCAAAATATAAAATAACTATATAATACATATAATTAAAGGTATGTTATATATCTGTTAAATCCTATAATAATTAAATTCTAGGTGTGTCGAATCCACGCTCAGTTACGCCCGACCGGCACGAGGGCAACATATTTTCCTCTGTGCAGGTTGAAGGAGAGCCTCGTTAGCGGTAACAGTGGGTGCGGCTGTCACTTGAAAAGGAGAGGTTTTATCTTCACTTCACTTCCCTTAATATATATGTACATCATCTTTCCAAAACTAAAATAATCAACAATTGTCAACAAAATTTTGAAAATTTCAAATTGATTTAATTTATTAATTTCAAAGTTATGGCTGTCAACAGCGATGTGAGAGCCAATACGTGAATGCTCTGACTGTTTGTTTGATGACTATTTCGTCTTGTCCTCAATCTTCGCTTCTGTATCCAGTCTCGATAAAGCAGAACTAGCAGCGCGTTTGTTACGGCTGTCGAAATCATAGTAGCAATTGTACACTTTTGTAAAATATTGTATCGAGTCTATTTCGCACAGTGACTCTTATGATCAAGTTCAAGAAGTCACACGATAAAGAGTCCAATAAGCATTATGAACCATATACCTTGGTGATAAAAACTCATTCCGATTCTATTTATGCTAGCAAATAAGCGATTTCTATTTCGATTAACCCAAAACTAAATAAAAATTTAGCGTAATTCATAAAAATTAAACAACATATGTGAACGTGTGAAATGTGTGTATGCAACTATTGCTTCGGCAAATGCAACATTTCAACCACACATTTGTTCATCGAACAAACTGAAACAATTGCCGTGCAATTTCAATACAATTCAATTCACTTCGTTGTTAACACCTTAGATTCAATTGTGCCGACTGTCCATCTTTCTATTTGCCAACTGTAAGAATGATATTCAAATGAAGTGCATGTAAATTGCTAATACGAACATGTAGCAATGTTCAGCAATAAAAATAGTTGCATACAATTGCTTTTCAATAGTGTACGCGATAACAATGTTAATAGTAATACAAACAACACCCATAAAATTACACCAATGTAAATGTATGCGTGTGCGGAAATTGCAAACTAGTAAATAATAATTCACAGTAAGTTTGATGATGATGAAAGAAAAGCGGAGATAACTTCGACGATTACAAATTCTTTTTATAGTTTTAAGATTTTTTGAAAATAACACATTTGTAGTTTTTCACAATAGTAAAAGGTAAATTCTGTTAGTTTAAGTATAACGATTACATATAATGTCTAAGCTATCGCCATTTTTGCCGGCCACTGGTAGACCGCGAGCATATAACTGGGTCACTAGGAGTCTTGAAAGCCGGGTACTATACACTATGAGTAACTTGATCTCCATATTTATATATTTTATAACACACAAAAAAATAAAAAAATTGTTTTGGAAAACAAGTAGGAAGTGCTCGCGGTTAAAATTTTATAGCATTTCGAAGTGCATTTTGCCTTACAGATCTGAAAAGGGATTAGGGCAAATATTTAGGCATAATTTTACATTGAGTAAGTAATTGTCTTTCAGCTTTATACTTGTTTTAATTGCTCAATCTCCTTGGTATTGTTGTAAATGTAATATTTCTATTCACAATTGTATGTTTGTAGTATAAATAAGTCTAATATTCCGCTCATTTCTAAAGGACACCAACGCGTTACGAAGCAAGTGCTAATTATTGTAGCACAAATAACAATTACTATAATTAATAGAAGCCAAACACAGCGAGTGGCCAACAGCAAAATGGTTAGAGTATCCGGAAGGCAAGTGGCGCCTTTCATGGACACTTCCCTTTTTCTTTCAATTTTACGCACTGCGGTAGCTAAAATGGTTCTATACATGGCCGCGGAATATCTAAACAATTAAAGTGAAGGAAATCGTAAAGTAGTGAAAAGCTATTGTGATTTAACAAATTTGGATAGTAGCTCTTTAATTTCTACACCCAAGAAGATGTGATTTAAAAGTCTGACACAGTAAATACTTATTAAATGTCAAAGCGAATATGTGCATGGATATAATACAACTCACAGTAGGAATATAGGAATATATCAGCATATTTATGACATTCAGAATTAAGACTTGGTATGATAAAATGATATTTGTACATATCAAAGCCATATGTAATATTCAAAACTTTATATTTGCATCTGTGGTAGAGTGATTCGTGGTTTGTTTTTTTACACTGTGTATATAGCAGTGTGCATTTGTGTATATGTGGCAATGTATCTACTTTGTTGTTGTTTTTAATGTGTGGGTACTCAACTCGCTGTAGAAATATCCATGTTTTCGAAATTTCTCGTTTAACCCCCCTGGTATATCAATATCTATAACTTTAGCTCATTTTACGTTAAGCCGCAAATAAGCAATAAAACAAATATTGTAAACAAATCTGTCAATACATCCGTGGTGGTTGAATTTGAGCTCACTATTATGAAGAGGATGGGATCATGTGTAGAAGTTCACGCACGTGAGGAAAGTTTTTGATTGTCATTCACTTGGGAGTGGCCAGAAACGATTCTTCTCCACATGGTTCAAGCAGCTCACGACTTCCGGTTTTAGACCAAGTATCCTCTGGGTAGCCAACAGACATCCGTTTGAAGGCGAGCTAAAGTGAGAAGGCGAATCCCGCTTATGCGGTTGTGCGTAGGGCTTGGGACCCACCACATAAAAATGAAGTACCAATGAAAAATCTACGAAAGCCTCGGATGAGACACCCCCCTTTTGATGACGACCCCTGCAAACGTTTTAAGGATAATGATATAAGGGCATGCACCTGGAATGTCCGGACCCTTAATTGGGAAGGTGCCTCTGCCCAGCTGGTTGATTTCCTCATACGACTCAAGGCTGACATCACCGCCATCCAAGAAGTGCGATGGACGGGACAAGGACGGAAGAAGGTGGGTCCGTGTGAAATCTACTACAGCGGCCATATAAAGGAGCGCAAATTTGGTGTTGGATTTGTGGTGGGAGAGAGACTCCGTCGCAGAGTCCTGGCATTCACCCCGGTGGATGAACGTCTAGCCTCAATCCGCATCAAAGCGAGGTTCTTCAACATATCGCTGATTTGCGCCCACGCCCCAACGGAAGAGAAGGACGATGTAACCAAAGATGCTTTCTATGAGCGCCTAGAACGCACCTATGAGCGCTGCCCCCGCCACGATGTAAAAGTCGTGCTTGGCGATTTTAACGCCAGGGTGGGTAAAGAAGGTGTCTTTGGCACAACAGGCGGAAAATTCAGCCTCCATGACGAAACATCGCCAAACGGCCTGAGGCTGATCGACTTCGCTGGGGCCCGAAATATGGTCGCTTGTAGTACCAGATTCCAGCATAAGAAAATACATCAAGCTACTTGGCTGTCTCCTGATCGAAACACGTGGAACCCAATCGATCACGTTGTGATAGACGGAAGACATTTCTCCTGTGTTTTAGACGTGCGTACGCTCCGAGGACCAAATATAGACTCGGACCATTATCTGGTCGCAGCGAAGATACGCACCCGCCTCTGTGCAGCAAAGAATGCCCGTCAACAAACACAAGGAATGTTCGACGTCGAAAAGCTGCAATCGCAACAGACAGCCACGAAATACTCTACTCGACTTGCTGGTACGATGAGGAGTGCCGTCTCGCAGCGGAGAGAAAACAGACTGCCTACCTCGCAACGTTGCAAACGACCACAACACGTGCGGGATGGGATAGATACCGAGAGCTGAAGAGGGAAGCGAGACGCATTTGCAGACAAAAAAAGAAAGAGGCCGAAATGCGTGAGTACGAAGAGCTTGAGAAGCTGGCAGACAGAGGGAATGCTCGAAAATTTTATGAAAAAATGAAGCGACTTAACGAAGGTTTCAAGACCGGAGCATCCACATGTAGAGACCAAGGTGGTAATCTGGTAACCGATGTCCAGGGCATACTGGGATTATGGAGGGAACACTTCTCCGACCTGCTGAATGGCAGTGAGAGTACAACACCAGGAGATGGCGAACCCGATCCCCCAATCGATGACGATGGAAGAGATGTTCCATTACCCGACCATGAAGAAATTCGAATAGCAATTACCCGCTTGAAGAACAACAAAGCAGCGGGGGCCGATAGATTACCGGCAGAACTATTCAAATACGGCGGCGAAGAACTGATAAGGTGCATGCATCAGCTTCTTTGCAGAATATGGTCGGAAGAAAGCATGCCTGACGATTGGAATCTCAGTGTGCTCTGCCCAATCCATAAAAAGGGAGATCCCACAATCTGCGCCAATTACCGTGGGATCAGCTGCCTAAATATCGCATACAAGGTTCTATCGAGCGTACTGTGTGAAAGACTAAAGCCCACCGTCAACAAACTGATTGGACCTTATCAGTGTGGCTTTAGACCTGGAAAATCGACAACTGACCAGATATTCAACATGCGCCAAATTTTGGAGAATACCCGTGAAAAGAGGATCGACACACACCACCTTTTTCTTGATTTTAAAGCTGCTTTCGACAGCACGAAAAGGAGTTGCCTTTACGCCGCGATGTCTGAATTTGGTATCCCCGCAAAACTAGTACGGCTGTGTAAATTGACGTTGAGCAACACCAAAAGCTCCGTCATGATTGGGAAGGACCTCTCCGAGTCGTTCGATACCAAACGAGGTTTCAGACAAGGTGACACACTATCGTGCGACTTCTTTAACCTGACGCTGGAAAAAATTATAAGAGCTGCAGAGCTAAACCGAGAAGGTACAATCTTCTACAAGAGTGTACAGCTCCTGGCGTACGCCGATGATATTGATATCAGCGGAAGCAACAACCGCGCCGTTTGTTCTGCTTTTTCCCGCATGGATAAGGAGGCGAAGCGAATGGGTCTGGAGGTGAATGAGGACAAGACGAAATATCTCCTGTCATCAAACAAACAGTCGGCGCATTCGCGTCCTGGCTCCCACGTTACTGTTGACAGTCATAACTTCGAGGTCGCAGATAATTTCGTATACCTGGGAACCAGCATCAACAACACGAACAATGTCAGCCTCGAAATCCAGCGCAGAATAACTCTTGCCAACAGGTGCAACTTTGGACTGAGTAGGCAATTGAACAGCCAAAATCAAGCTCTGCAAGTCGCTTATCATTTCCGTCCTGCTTTACGGTGCAGAAGCTTGGACGATGTCAACATCAGATGAGACGACGCTAGGAGTTTTCGAGAGGAAAATTTTGCGTAAGATTTATGGTCCTCAGAGCAACGGCGAATACCGCAGACGATGGAACGATGAGCTGTACGAGTTATACGACGACATTGACATGGTTCAGCGAATAAAAAGACAGCGGCTACGCTGGCTAGGTCCGAATGGACGAAAACACTCCAGCCCTGAAAGTGTTCGATGCAGTACCCGCCGGAGGAAGCCGAGGAAGGGGAAGGCCTCCACTCCGTTGGAGGGACCAGGTGGAGAGCGACCTGGTTACACTTGGGATCTCCAACTGGCGCCGAACTGCGAAGGAGAGAGAGAGGTGGCGCACTATCGTCGATTCGGCTATAACCGGCTAAACGGTTGCAACGCCAATCACATACATTATGAAGATATGTAAATGATGGACTTTTGTGATGGATATAAAACCGTAAGTTTTCTATTTGCATGCATATATATTTTTTCAGTTTCGGAAGTAGCGTGTAACACATATTTTTCCGAAAATGTTCCAGTCAAGGCAGGAAATATCAATCTTTCACGAATTGAGTAGTAAGTATTTATAATATAAATTTTATATGTTCAGCCATGTTGCTTCATACTCATATTTGAGTGCATCAATCGATAGTCTGTCTGACATACATCTTCGCGTTATTATAATTGGCCTTTCAAGTTCTAAATGTAGGTTAACCTAAAAAGCTAAATTTGCCGTCAACCGGTCTGGTCACATATCACAAATGCGATTAATTTTTGGAAACTGAAAGCAAGGAAATTGAAAATCCCTATTTCGCTTATCACTACTTATCACTCATCATTAGCTTTATCGACGTTGATGCTAGGAACTGTAATATAGTTGATAGTCATAGCTACCGCCAATTTCATTTTAACAACAACAGCACGTGAACCTGGCATTAACACAGAGTTGGCAGTAATCGGCAGTTAACAATTGCCTTAAGTCGAACATTGGCTTTAGAATAGTGCATACTTAGAAAAACCAATTTCCCGTTCGAGCTTTTGAAGATATGTTACCATATGTAAAGTGAATAGGTAAACGTTTTTTTAAAGCCAGAGGTTTTCGTTATTATCCAATCACCCTTGGTTGAATGAGTTATTCTTAGTTTTAATATTTTATTATTGCACCCTCAGTTGCACCGTTTTCTTCTTCAAAACTCTTTTCTGCATTATTTTAAAAGAAAATAGCGAAAACTAAAACATATATTAATTGTACTAGAAAGCATTTTAACGGTTTAAAGAGCATATGTGAGGATAACTATAACATACTTGGATCTAAAACCATCGCTGTATAATAATGGAATGAAACTTAATTTATTTTTTGACAAGCCAAGTTAGACTGAAAATCATATAAAGTTTGAATCAGTAAAAAAAGAAGCATGAAACATGATTCAACGCACACTGATGAGATTCAGTATCAGTAGAATCAAAATTTTACACATTTCGATTTGTTGCCACAGAAAAAAATGTTTTACATTTCATACCTTGCATCTTGATTTGCTTCGTTGTACGCGCTTCAAAGTATGCTCAGCGCACAAATAATGCGATATCTTATTCATGACATGTTCCGTACAAAGTTTTCGCATTTTTTAAGTAAAATCTTGTTTGTGTTCAAAGGTGGCTAAGTTTCTTCAACTACTAAAGCTTTAACAACCAAACTTTCTAGAGTCGTTACAATTACATTAACAAAAAGGTACGGACGGGATGCACTCAAATTGGTATACACAAATTTAAATGGATGTGGCTCTGCCCACTTATGAATCAAAAACCATACATCCGAAATTACTCGACCAATTTTAATGAAATTTGGTTCGTGACATCTCAATGATATGTTATGAAAAGCGGTTCACAACCACGCCTACTTAATACATACCAGAACTGTGAAACCGATCTGAATCGTTTATCTTTCATGATATAAAGTAGGCACTAATGAACATATCGGAACAGAACTTTGCACAAATACTACATTTAAAGTGGGGCATCGCCCTTCTAAAAATCGTCGAAATGGGACCATAAGTTTTTAAGGCGCCATATATCGAACATGAGGATCTCAGTGCTTCTAATACATTTTTTACCGAAAATATAGGTAAGTCTCTCAGATATTTAGAAGAAATTAATATTTTTCTTTTATTAATATGACTCCGTACCAAAAATGAGTTAAATCGTGTTATAACTTTACCTAGCTCCCATATACCTATTATTAGGGTTTTCAAACTTTCAATGGATATTATACCATACATACGCCGAATATGTGAGTCAAATTGTGCGCTAAATTGTTCTATGTCCAGGAAAAAAGTAGATTTACTGAATTGTGTTCGATTGATGCTGGAGTTCTAATGCTAGTGGAGTTCTAATCACTAGTGAAGCCCCTTCTTCTTTGCGAAGAACTCCGACAGCCACTTTTCACAAGCCTCTTTTGAGTTCAATTTTACACCAACAAGGGCGTTCGCCATAGACAGGAACAGGTGGCTATCACTTGGCGCTATATCCGGGCAATATGGTGGATACGACAAAACCTCCCATCCGAGCTCCCGTAGCTTCTGACGAATCATCAACGAAGTGTGTGGTCTGGCGTTGTCCTCTTGGAACACTACACCCTTCCTGTTGGCCAATTCTGGCCGCTTCTGGTCGATCGCCTGCTTTAAGCGGTACAGTTGTTCGCAGTAGATGGTAGAATTAAGCGTTTGGCCATATGAGAGCAGCTCATAGGGGATGATTCTCTTCCAATCCCACCAAACATACCGCACAACCTTCCAGGTCGTCAATCTCGGCTTGGTCACTGTTGGGAACGATTCACCGGCCTTCGAAATTCAAAAAAAGGCGGATATTTGCCAACCTAATATTTCCGAAAAATGGTTAAAGAATTGGAAATTATAGGTAAATACACAGAAATCTAAATTAAGGACTGAGAAATGTCCCCCTGTAATATAAAATGGCTCTACAACACCAGAAAGTGAAACTGTCAAAAACCTGGCCTTTATGTGGGCAAACGACTTCAAAAACACATATAAAAGAGAAAACGAAGCAACTCAAATTTAAAACTAAAATAATGTACTGTATTTTAGGTCAGCGATCACAACTTGAAAATAGAGTACAATTTTACAAATCAATTCTAAAACGGGTATGGACGTATGTAACGCAGTTATGGGGTAAGGCGAGTACATGTGATATTGAAATTCTCCAAAGATATCAATCGAAAACTTTAAGAAGCATTGTGAGTTCCAAGGAGCAATATAAGCAACTTCGAAATCCACAAAGACTTTAATATACGTTTTGTTAATTACAGACGCATATTTTGGATCTTTTTAGTAGTTTTAAGAATATTTTTTAGCAAATAATGTAATTGAAGAATATATTGATTAGTCTCAATGGAGATCAGTCAATTATGTCACAATTACTGAATTTAAGTATATTGCATTTAAGATCCAAATACACGTAAAGCCTTTAAGCTCCCTACTACTTAATTAGCTGTGTAAATATCGGTAGTACTGGTGCAGCACAAAACTTTATGATTTAAATGTTGTCAAGCAATTAGCATTTCCTGAATTATTTTCTCAAATATGCGATACTGGAAGTGTTGAGAGTTTGACATTTAAAAGTGAGTGAGAAAAGTTTACTTCGCTTTCATTGGTGATGGGGTAGATAGAACGCTTAACGGATTTAAAAATAACCAACATGAATTTAATAAATTTAAATTCATATCATATCATTTTTATTCTCTTGCAACAAAGTTGGTAAAGAGAGTATTATAGTTTTGTCCACATAACGGTTGGTTGTAAGTCCTAAAACTAAACGAGTTAGATATAGGGTTATATATATCAAAATGATCAGGGTGACGAGAAAAGTTCAAATCCGGATGTCTATCTGTCCGTCCGTCCGTGCAAGCTGTAACTTGAGTAAAAATTGAGATATCTTGATGAAACTTGGCACACTTATTTCTTGGCACCATAAGAAGGTTAACCCATTCAGAACCAATGTGACGTAGCCGTCACGACAGCATAGCCCTTCTTTATTTGCCGTAAAAAAAAAATGGGTAATGAAAATTTAATTTAAAATGCAACATAATCTCTTCTTAAGCGGTACTATCAAGTTTGCGTCAGTTGCAATTAAGTTTTGCTTGTGAGTATATGCTTTGGCGTTAGTTTGGTTTTGTGTGTATATCGAAAACAAGAAAAATGACGATAAGAGCAAAGGGCAAAAAGTAAGTATATATATATTTTTTACTTGCGTGCAACTAAAAAAAATAATATATGTAGTATTACTAAAAAATATGTGTAGACAAATGTGCGAAATAAAAACTTACAAGTTATTGTGTTTTACTAGTGTCTGATTAAGTTTTTTATTGCTGTGACGTAAACGTTACGTTGGTCCAAATACCCTGGTAGTACATATATTGATTTATTAGGGGAAAACTGATTGTTTTTTAGGGGAAAACCGTTGCGTTTTGGATACAAGATGTGGTGTCTCAATACGTCCCAAGGATACCTTGCAAATTTTTAGATGTACCAAGGCATTAATCCATGTATACCAGAAGAATATCCAAAAATATATGGAAAGAACCCTGCGCCATTGTTTTCCATGCTTGATGATCTAAATGACGAAAAAAGGCAATTGCCCTATTGCATATATTTTGATAATTTATTTACTTTAGTTTGTGTCTTGCTCGGTTTGAAAGAGCGGGGCTACGATGGCACTGGAACAATGCGAGAAATTATGATTCCTAGGTCTTGCCCTTTGCCTGATAAAAAGGCTCTAAAAAAGAAACAACGTGGATACATAAAGAGCATAAAACTGGAAGGTGCAGAAATATACATAACCAAATGGACTGACAACTCTGTTGTTACTGTAGCTTCAACGATTTACGGAAAAAATCCTGTGTCCAAGATCTGTCGATATTCACGATAACAACGCCGAAAAATCGACGTTCCCCGGCCATATGCGGACGCCATGTACAATGCTTCAATGGGAGGTACAGATCGAATGGATTAGAACGTAAATGTTTACAGAATTGCCGCTAGGGGCAAAAAATGGTGGTGGTCTATATTTACGTGGCTTATAGACGTTTCAATTCAAAATGGTTGGATTCTGCATCGGAAAAGCGATTCAGGCATGACGAAAATTGATTTTCGTCGATCAATTTCCAGACACTATTGTGGTAATCTTGGCGTTAGAAAGCCACCTGGAGGTTTTCGAAGACCGAAAAATGAAGCTGAATGTGCGAACGAAAGATACGATGGCATCGATCACTTTGTGGAGGTAGTTCCTGGTAATAAACGTCGACGTTGGCAAGGTCATAATTGCAATACAGTGCGCATAACGATGTGTGTCGTTTTATAAATGTTAACTAATCTTTGCTAAATTTTTTATTCTTCTTTACTTAATCTTGAAATATGAATTTTCCTTTTTTATTTAAGTGAAATGTAAAATACAAAATAAAAATGTATGAGGACCAACGTGACGTATACGTCACAGGCTCCTGGCACGCCCCCTGTGAACATTTAGTTTTTTTCTTTTCAGATTTTAATTTAGCAGCTCAAAATTAGTATATCCTACAAATTTCAATATTTTATGTAAATTTTAAGCGTTCTGTCCTTAATGGGTTAAGTTCGAAAATGGGCATAATCGGACCACTGCCACGCCCACAAAATGGCGAAAACCGAAAACACTTAAAAGGCCATAACTAAGCTATAAATAAAGCTATGGAAGTAAAATTTGGTATGTAGGATGACACTATGAAGTGGCATATGTTGATGTAATTTTTTTGGAGAAGTGGGCGTAGCCCCGCTCCCTACTAAGTTTTTTGTACATATCTGGCAAACTGCTAAATTTTTTTTTAGGTACTACCTTATACAGTCCAAAAATGGAGAAAATCGGATTATAACCACGCCTACCTCCCATACAAAGGTTATGTTGAAAACTACTAAAAGTGGGTTAACTCACTAACAAAAAACGCCAGAAACACTAAATTTCACATATGAAATGGCAGATGGAAGCTGCACTCATATCTTTTTACAAAATGGAAAATGGGCGTGGCATTGCCCACTTATGGGTCAAAAACCATATCTCAAGAAGTACTCGACCGATTTCAATGAATCTTGGTTTGTAATAGTTTCCTTACACCCCAATGATATGTTGTGAAAATAACAAATCGCTTCACAACCACGCCTACTTTCTATATACCAGAACTTTGAAGATGATCTGAATCGTTTACTTTACAATATATAAAGTAAGCACTAGTGAAGATATCGATGCAGAACTTTGCACAAATACTACGTTTATAGTGTGGCAGCCCCATTCTTAAAATCGCCGAAATCGGACCATAGGTTTTCAAGGCCCCATATATCGAACATGAGGACCTCGGTGCTTCTAACCTAATATTGGGGGTTTCCTATTCAATGGACTTTATACAATATATATGACGAATATGTGGGTCAAATTGTGTATAATATAATATTAATAAAGTTGTTAAATAATTAATTTTACAGCGGGTAGAGTTCCAATATGATCTTACTTTATTTGACGGTTTGACCGTATAGCTTGACATCCGAAAAGAGAAGGACTAGTGCATGTATGTCCTGCACTATTTATAGTAGTTTGTAGGAATTTAAAATACCGTAACATTGCATTCGCGTAAACAAATAGCATAGCAAACAGAAGTGGATGGTAAAAGAAAGAAAACAAAGTAAGCTAAGATAAGGCATTGCCAGATAGGAATTATAACAATTAGGAATAAACTTAAATATTAGGAATAAAATTAAATATTAGGAATAAAATTAAAAGTATTAATCTTAAACATCCTGCCCGGTCGAGTCTACCGACTCGAAATCCTCGTTCTCTAGCAAGAGACACAATTTCTGGACAGCTCGGTTCATGTATCCTTTAGAGGTTCTCAACGTGACATTGCGGACAGCTCCATCAGCTCCAGGATGTACTGATATGACTCGACCAAGACACCAATGCGAAGGAGGCATGTTCTCTTGTTTAACTAGAACGATATCCTTCACCCTTATGTTCGGTGTGCGTCGCTGCCACTTGTTCCGTCTCTGCAAGATGGTGAGATACTCCTCACTCCACCTATCCCAAAATCTTTGATGAAGTTGACGTATCCATTGCCACTGTTTCAATCGTTTGGAAGGAACTTGTTGAATATCTGGTTCAGGGACCGCCAGGAGCGGCGACCCAATCAGGAAATCGCCTGGCGTTAAGGCAAGTTTGTCCTCAGGATCGTCGTACAGTGGTGTAATCGGACGAGAATTGAGACAAGCTTCGATTCTAACGGCCAATGTTTGCAGTTGACTATACCACATGACTTGTGTACCCACGCAGCGTATCAAGTGATGCTTAGCGGACTTCACCGCAGCCTCCCAGATACCTCCTTGATGTGGAGCACTGGGGGTGATGAAATGCCAATGTGTGCCTGTGTCAGCTAAGAACCGCTGATTATTCTCACTCTGCCATGCTGCAAGATCTTCCTTCAAGAGTCGGTTAGCTCCAACAAAGGCTGTCCCGTTGTCACTATATAAATCACGACAAGGACCGCGTCTGCTGAGGTACGGCTATGTGTGGTTTCGAAGATCTGCTCGCATTCGTTCTCTTGCGAATCGCCAGCAACCGTTATGTCTTCCATTTGCCAAAACTTACTCACCAGTTCTTCTAAATGGTGATCCTCTCTCTCTACTAACGTGGTGAGTGTGAGCAATGATTCCTTCGAAGTATGAGACACTGCTGCTGGGCCAAACACCACCCATCCAAGGCGGGTACGCTGGGCAAAAGGTTCGTCTGGTCCTCCACCGATGACCTCCCCTTGTATGAGTCGACCCCACACGTCCGCGCCGATAAGAATGTCGATTGTTCCAGACGTACCAAACTGGTCGTCCGCCAAAGCTAAGCCTTTCAAGTATGGCCATTGGTTCATGTCAATCTTCACTGCTGGAGTCGGAGAAGTAATGGACGATAAAACCAAGGCATCAATTCGCATCTCAAAATTAGTTGTTGTTGATCTCAGAGTGAAGGTCACACTGCCGTTCACTTGAGTACTAATGGCAGAACCTACTCCTTCTACCATTACGTTACATTTTCGTCGATATAGTTGCAAACAGTTAGCTAGTCGGTCCGTTACGAAGCTAACCTGTGATCCAGGATCACATAATACCCGGGCCACTCGCTGCACCGATGCGTCTCCAATGGCATATACACGCGCTGTTGCTAAAAGAGTGATCGGCTTTGGGTTGACAACGAGGGACCTGGCGGGTGCTGCTAGTCATGCTGTTGAGGTTGTCTGCACCTCAGCAGGCACGTTATTAGATACTGGTGAAGTAATTGAAGATCCAAGCGTTGACGCATTATTGACCTTAGCTCGGCATAAGATTGTGTTGTGCTTGCGACCACAATTTCGGCAATTACCTGAGGAACACTGCCTTAGCGAATGTCCAGCACGTAGGCATTTGTAACACAATTGCAATCTCCTAATCGCCTCAAATCGTTGCTCTAGATTGAGAGCCAACACTGTAGGACACTTAGCGATTCGATGTGGTAAGCTGCAATGAGCACACAACGCTGCATCTGTAGTCGCGACATGCGCCCTCACTGGCCGTTGTTGCCGACACACCATTAACGCAGTCGATGGTTCCGAAGACAGGCTATGAGCACGTTTTTCGAGAAACTTCAATAGATCTTCTAACTGTGGTATGTCTGTAGGAGAGCACGTCATACACCAATCCCTTTTGGTTACAGCTGGAAGCTTAGTCACCACGATTGGTACAGCTATTGCATCCCAGTGATGTATAGGAATATCCATCACCCGCAGAGCACGCAGTGACTCATGAACCGTGTCCACAATTGACAGCAACGATTGTGATGACTCCAGGGTAGCTGCCTTAAGGTTAAGAAAACGGGATACGTGTAGTTCCGCTAGCTGCTTTTTGTTGTCGTAACGTTCCTTCAGAGCATTCCACACCTCTTGATAGCCACCCGAGTAGATTCCTCCAATTAAGGGAACAGAGGCTACATTGACTGCCTGACGAAGTTTGCCCAACTTAAATGCTTCCGGGTATGCCGAGTGATGAACCAGTGTTTCAAACGCATCTTTGAACGCTAACCACTTGCACATGTCTCCATCGAATGACGGAATAGCTAACGGATCTAACTTAAGATCAACCAAGTGGCCATCCAGCGATGATATGGGGCAATCGCGCGCACCATCGGTGACATTGGATTCGACCTTTGACGATGAGATTAACCGATTAAGTTTACTGCATACTTCCTTGTAAAGCTCCTCTACTGTTTCCCAAAGCGCATCGTGTGAACCCATCTCGGTGGGCGTAGCTCCTCCAACCAGATGATTGTGATTCTCCACGAATCGCTCGAAGTGTGTTTCAACTGATCTGAGTTCTTGTTGAAGATGAAAAACATACAGATCGTCCATGACGCCGTCAGACACACGTGCGTGTATGCGCTTTATAGAATTCACCGCAGATGTACGCCAGTTTAATTCCGCCATGAAAATCACTCAATTAACACAAACAAAATTTAAATATTTGTCCTCACAGGAGGCACCAAAAAATGTTAAATAATTAATTTTACAGCGGGTAGAGTTCCAATATGATCTTACTTTATTTGACGGTTTGACCGTATAGCTTGACATCCGAAAAGAGAAGGACTAGTGCATGCATGTCCTGCACTATTTATAGTAGTTTGTAGGAATTTAAAATACCGTAACATTGCATTCGCGTAAACAAATAGCATAGCAAACAGAAGTGGATGGTAAAAGAAAGAAAACAAAGTAAGCTAAGATAAGGCATTGCCAGATAGGAATTATAACAATTATTATTATAAACTTAAATATTAGGAATAAAATTAAATATTAGGAATAAAATTAAAAGTATTAATCTTAAACAAAAGTTAAATAAACAAATTGCGAAAGTATAAAATGTTCGGTTACACCCGAACTTAGCCCTTCCTTACTTGTTATATAATTAATTGAAAATGTGAGACTTCTGATGTTGGAATAAACTAGGTATTTAATTAATTATTTATAGATTATTTTCCACTCAACTTAAGATTTTCATACTGTGTTGTATCATTAACTTGCTTGTAAATTCTCCAAGCCACTTTGATGTAATTTGTAGTGAAAAATTTTCAGTCAAAAAATTTTCAAATCAGAAATTTTATTTTTACTTACATATATATATTGTCGAGAAGTTTTACACATTTATTTCATATCGCACTAGAAATACCAAAAAATGCTTAACATTCACTATTTCCGCTTTTATTTAGTCGCTGTTTTGATGTGGCCTTATATTTTCACCAACGCTTATTATTATTGTGATAAGCAGGATAAATTATGTGGTGATAAGAAGCATTTTATGTGTGATCCGGATGCTGTGGTGAGTAACTTGTATATTTTTATTACATGATTAATCCAGTAACCTCTCTTATAAGCCTAGCGAAGAGGAATTTCTTGGACTTTTGCCATTGACAGGGTCGATTAAGCGACTTTATCTGGATCGCCACAATGAATATCGCAACAAATTAGCTGGAGGTGACCAAGAATTCGAAGGCGGTGGAAAATTTCCTAAAGCCACACGCATGCGTGAAATGATATGGGATGACGAGTTAGCGTATCTAGCGGGAATCCATGCGAAGCGTTGTCATTTAAAGCGCGCTGATTGCCACGCTACTGCACGGTTCCCATCCTCTGGTCAAAACCATTTTGTGAAGTATTTTTATGAAAAGCCAAAGAAAGTGATTGATAAGCTTTTGCAGTCGTTAGATTCTTGGTGGCAGGAAAGTCAATATATAGAGGATGGCAATGCGATGGTAGACGAATTTCCGATAGGGTGAGTGTAAAGAATTTAATTTAATAAATTTATGGATATAACGTACTAGTTTTAATTTTTACCTATGTAAGAGTGAACTTGACTGCAGCAGCCCAGTTCTCTACAATTGCATACGAACATGCAGCTTTTGTCGGTTGTGGTTTGTCGATATGTCAAAACCGTTCAGAAAAGCCTTATTGCGTACATGTTACCTGTTATTACTCAGCCACTAATGTAAATGGTACTTTTACGTACAAGAAAGGCAATTCCTCAGCGTCCGAATGTGATCATTATGAGAGCGTTCCAAGTCATAAATATGCAAATCTATGTAAAAATTCTGGCAAAATTTTTATAAATTAAGATGATGAATAAATTTTTGAATTGTCTACTGACAAATAATATTAACCTTAACAAGTTTCTGGTTGTTGTAATTATGTCATAGGGTTCGGAGGGTTGAAATGATGTGGGAGTTTGAGATAAAGACTTTTGTCTTATGTTAATTTATGCTGGTATTGTCACTTGGAGAATTCGCCAAGTATAGGCAAATGAACCGGCAAAACTTAATATTATATTTGCTATTATCACTGGCGAATGTAGAAAATTCGTTTCGACTGTCGAACGTTTTTATGTTACGCCAGTTCAATTCAATAAAAAAAAGGTACCTGGAGTCCCTAAGCGCGGAAGAAGTTATACTTCTTAGTGATATTCCAAGAAATGCATATCATTTTGTGTGAAAGAAAACTGGCGAAAGGGAAAGGATAAAAATATGGTGGAGTGTCCAACACTTTTTTATATTCACGTTTTATAAATTTATTATGCACATTTTATAAAGAAAGTCCAAATCAATTATCATTTTTGGGTTCTGACGGATTGATATCTATAATATTTACAATTGGATTATGATAACTAAAATACGATATGAAATGTCTTACATCTATTTTATCTATATTTCTCGCGAATACCGCATCAATAGTCGTACCTCCTTTTGTCGTAGGATCATTTCTTCCATTGATCAATTCTAATGAAAATTTCTCTCTGAAGTATGCCAGTAATTGTTCAGCTTCAGGCAATGAGAAATTTACATTGAAATCTCCTGCAAGAAGTACCGATAATATCTGCAAAAGCTTGCGAACCTGCAAATGACAACGGTAATAAAGCTCTACCGATGTACAATTTTATATCTTTCATCTATGAATTTGGTGATATATAAATGGCAATTAAATTCAATTTTTTACTGTTATGATTATTGCTAGGGTTCATTTTGCATTCTACCGCATACAAATCGCCAATTCTTGTTAATGTTGATATCGTCACATCAGCATCTATGCGTACGGAGCCTTTATATCTAAATGAGGAGTGAGAATATGACATTTGTCCTGCTCATTGTGATAAATAGCAACGCCTGAATTTCTTGTTTCATTTACAAATGCGGACACATGTGAATAAGTCACCAACCAAAAATTGAAACATTGTTCTACAAAAATAAGAATTGCTCAAATACAGTGGTCGGCACTGCTTGGCACAATTGTGTCGATTAAGATCACACGTACACTTACGCTCTATCGTTCAGTTGTTGTCGAACCGGTAACGAGTAAACATCGCGCATGGTTATGGCGCTTTGCATAAGTGCCCTGCGCGAAATACCTACTTTTATGAATGTCGTTTTATGTTATGTATTATATTTATGGATTAAGCTATTTAAAGACAGAAAAGTTAATGCTTTTGTGATCTTATATATTTTTTTAAATAATAAAATAACTAAAATGAATAAATTAGTACAAAAATTCATGTTTTATGACAATATTCAAAACATTCTCAAAATGGATGGTTACAGAGTTCTCACTGGGTATCCTTTATTTCGTGCTCACCTACACAGCCACAATTCCTCTCGTGCCGACCACTGCTCAAATAGCATAAGCATGGCAAGTGCTTTAAGTTCTCTGCTTTACCCTCATTCACTCTGTTGATGAACACACATATTTCTTGGCATCATAGGAAGGTTGCTTTCGAAAATGAGCAAAATCGGACCACTGCCACGCCCACAAAATGGAGAAAACCGAAAACATATAAAGTGCCATAACTAAGCCATAAATAAAGCTATGGAAATAAAATTTGGTACGAAGGATCGCCCTATGAAGGGGCATATTTGGATGGAATTTTTTTGGGGAAGTGGGCGTGGCCCCGCCCCCTACTAAGTTTTTTGTACATATCTCGCAAACCAATAGAGCTATATAAACCAAACTTTCTGCAGCCGTTTTTTTAGCCACTTCCTAATACAGTCCAAAAATGAAAGAAATCGGATAATAACCACGCCCACTTCCCATACAAAAGTTAGGTTGAAAATTACTAAAAATGGGTTAACTCATTAACGAAAAACGTCAGAAACACTAAATTTCATATAAGAAATGGCAGATGGAAGCTGCACTCAGATTTTTTTACAAAATGGAAAATGGGCGTGGCGTCGCCCACTTATGGGTCAAAAACCATATCTCAGGAACTACTCGACCGATTTAAATTAAACTTGGTTTGTAATAGTTTCCTTACATCCCAATGACATGTTGTGAAAATAGGCCAAATCGGTTCACAACCACGCCTACTTCCTATATACCAGAACAGAAGACAATCTGAATCGTTTACTTTACACTATATAAAGTAAGTACTAGTGAAGATATCGGTGCAGAACTTTGCACAAATACTATGTTAATAGTGTGGCAGCCCCGTTCTAAAAATCGCCGAAATCGGACCATAGCTTTTTAAGGCCCCATATATCGAACACGAGGACCTCGGTGCTTCTAACCTAATATTATGGTTTCCAACTTTCAATGCGAAATATGGTCGGAAGAAAGCATGCCCGACGATTGGAATCTCAGTGTACTCTGCCCAATCCACAAAAAGGGAGACCCCACAATCTGCGCCAACTATCGTGGGATAAGCCTCCTTAACATCGCTTATAAGGTTCTATCGAGCGTACTGTGTGAAAGACTAAAGCCCACCGTCAACAAACTGATTGGACCTTATCAGTGTGGCTTTAGACCTGGAAAATCAACAACTGACCAGATATTCACCATGCGCCAAATCTTGGAGAAGACCCGTGAAAAAAGGATCGACACACACCATCTATTTGTCGACTTTAAAGCTGCTTTCGACAGCACGAAAAGGAGCTGCCTTTATGCCGCGATGTCTGAATTTGGTATCCCCGCAAAACTAATACGGCTGTGTAAGTTGACGTTGAGCAACACCAAAAGCTCCGTCAGGATCGGGAAGGACCTCTCCGAGCCGTTCGATACCAAACGAGGTTTCAGACAAGGTGACTCGCTATCGTGCGACTTCTTTAACTTGATGCTGGAGAAAATTATAAGAGCTGCAGAGCTAAATAGAGAAGGTACAATCTTCTACAAGAATGTACAGCTCCTGGCGTACGCCGATGATATTGATATCATCGGAAACAACACCCGCGCCGTTAGTTCTGCTTTTTCCCGCCTGGATAAGGAAGCGAAGCGAATGGGTCTGGTGGTGAACGAGGACAAGACGAAATATCTCCTGTCATCAAACAAACAGTCAGCGCATTCGCGTCTTGGCTCCCACGTCACTGTTGACAGTCATAACTTTGAAGTTGTAGATAATTTCGTATACCTAGGAACCAACATTAACACCGATAATAATGTCAGCCTTGAAATCCAACGCAGAATCACTCTTGCCAACAGGTGCTACTATGGACTGAGTAGGCAATTGAAAAGTAAAGTCCTCTCTCGACGAACAAAAACTAAACTCTACAAGTCCCTCATCATTCCCGTCCTACTTTATGGTGCAGAAGCGTGGACGGTGTCAACATCCGATGAGACGGCACTAGGAGTTTTCGAGAGAAAGGTTTTGCGGAAGATTTACGGTCCCTTAAACATTGGCAACGGCGAATACCGCAGAAGATGGAATGATGAGCTGTATGTGTTGTTCGACGACATAGACATAGTCCAGCGAATAAAAAGACAGCGGCTACGCTGGCTGGGTCATGTTGTTCGAATGGATGAAAGTGCCCCAGCTCTGAAAGTTTTCGATGCAGTACCCGCTGGTGGAAGCCGAGGAAGAGGGAGACCTCCACTCCGGTGGAAGGACCAGGTGGAGAAGGACCTGTCTTCACTTGGTATTACCAATTGGCGCCAAACCGCCAAAATGAGAGATGCGTGGCGCACTGTTGTGGACTCGGCTATAACCGCGTAAGCGGTTTCTACGCCAGTTAAGAAGAAGAAGAACTTTCAATGGACTTTATACAATATATATGACGAATATGTGGGTCAAATTGTGTATTATATAATATAAATAAAGTTAAATAAATAAATTGCGAGAGTATAAAATGTTCGGTTACACCCGAACTTAGCCCTTCCTTACTTGTTTTCAAATTAAATTGCGCTTATTTTTGACTTTATAAAATAATACACAAGAAAGGACAAAAACGTATTAATTCCCTCAGCTATTAATATAAGGGCATACGATTACTACTTTAAAACAACTACTAACTCTCTTATGATAAATAATATTACATACATCATTTAAATTCCAACAAAATTTGTTTTCACTGACGATATCGATATGATAATCGGCGAAGGCCAAAGCCAAAGGACAGCATACTCCTATCTTGTGCCTACTCTTACTTTTGTGAGCAATTTGCAATGGAAATATTACGAGCAAAGAAATTACCACCCTTATTGAATGCTAGATACACACTTGAGAGCCTCTACAAACGGCACTAAAGGATAACAGGCAGCGAAAAGCAAAGTGGTTAAGAGTGGCATTAAAGATCAACTTCTCCAATGGATACTTCCAATTTAGAAGTCGCTGTTTAGAGCACCACTTAGTCAACAAAATGACAAAGTGCATATAAATGAAGGAAATGTAATAGGTATAAAGAAAAATTATGATATTCGTAGTTATGTATAACATGAGTTTCAACTGACAAAAAAATTGCATTTAAAATTTATTGTAGATGTATTACTAAAGTATTCGAATATTTGGTTAACGAGTTAAATATTTTCCGTACAAATTTATAAACAGCCCACTTAAATTTAAAATTTTCTGCTACAAAAACAAATATTTATCTGTATTTAAAATTTGAGTTGGTTTAGCTTTTCAAGCTAAATACACATATGTACATCTGTAAAAAGTAGAAATATTCTTGTATAATATATAAAACCACTATACGTAAATCTCTTCATTTATCATTTTACTCGTATGAAAACCCATACATATGTATGTAAATAGCATGACAATTGTTTCTCTAAAAATGCACACAATTGTAAAAGGCTACAAATAACTCACAGATTGTGTTGACAGGCTTTTTTACAAAATGGAAAATGGGCGTGGCATCGCCCACTTATGGGTCAAAAACCATATATCAGGAACTACTCGACAGATTTCAATGAAACTTGGTTTGTAATATACCGAATATATATTCTTGACACCCTGATAACACGGACAAAAAATGGGCGAAATCGGTTCACAACCACGACTACTTTCCTTATAACTCAAGTTTGAATTCCATCTTATTCCCTCACTTTATAATATATACATAAGGAACCAATGAAGATAGCGGAATAAAACTTTATATAAATAGTGTATATCATCTCTGGCTTCATTTGTGAAAAAATTGTCGAAAACTTATTATATAATTATAGGTTTTTTAAAAACACAGTGGGCTTTATTCCGCATATACATATGTATTGGTTAATATGTGAGATATCTTAGCAAAATTAAGTGAGCGTATATTGGATATAGTGTACCTTGCTGGTGAAAATGAATGAAATCGGTTCAGGAATTACCTCAGCCCTCATATACTATATAAGCTGATTTTCGTTATTCTATTAAACTTTATGCCGAATTTATGGCAAATAAAATTTCTTTAATAACTTGCGAGAGTATAAAATGTTCGGTTTTTTTTTGATGATGCCACCGCAGAGTCAACAATGTCAGCCACAATCACAACAGTTTACATCCTGGCAACAACCAACGAGCAAATGCAGATTTTACATAAATCATTTATGAAACTTGATAAACGAAAATTCAGAATTTCTTAATCCTTCTAACCTTCAGAAATGTATATATAGAAAATTTCCTTACTGAATTATTGTTAATATTAAATATAAAATGTATTTTGATTATTATGCAAATATTCATTTCGCCTGCAATATTGAACGATTTCAATACTACTTTCTATTAAATTTTGAGTCACGTGTGAAGGTTCGCATCTCAGGAGCAACATATGTATCGTCAGCCAGCACGTGTAAGGACGTCAGCTTTGATTGGAGAAGTGTATACATAAAAGTTCCGCTGAAGTCGATACAAACTGGTCAACTAGTTCCATCTCGTAGTGTACTTTTCGTTTCCAACAAAGCAAAACTAAAAGGAAAAATAAATTGGTTTTGAAAAGCTTGACTAAAAATATTTATGAGAAAATACTCAAATCCTTTCCTGATTTCTTGAAAATATTGTACCAAAATCTGCCCATCACAAATTTGTTACAGATATCTATGGTTAGCAGCCGGTTCTGTTTCTTTGCTCAGGGGGTGCGATAAATGCAAAATTAACACGATAATAGTAGAAATCGCAGCTAGGAATTTATACCATCCAATGGACAATACTGGAAATGTACAACCTGAAAAAATATGTTGAATGAACTGTACTACAGTATCTACTCTAAATTTCCAGAATGAAAATGAAGAAATGTTAAGTTCTAAAAATAAAATTACTCATCAACACAGTCTTTTTCATAAAGACCGAATGCCCGTCCCTCCGTCCCTTAATACTTTTCAAACTGCCAGGAACAAATGCCAGATATAATCGGAAGCCGAGAAGAATTAATATAATATTTGGCATTAGGTATAAGTTCTTTGAAATATAGCTATACCTATTTAAAGAAATATGAATTTTTGGTAGAAACTTTTACATTAGATGTTTCAAAGGCATTTCTATGATTTATACACACGGCTTCCAATTAAAATTATGGTTTCGCATTTTATCTAATAGAATTCTCCAATTAACCAAAAATGTTGTCTTGAATGCCTTAATTGGTAATCCTTTTCGGTCACTCTCACATTAGCTAAATTAGTTAGGCCAACATAGTTTTGAACATTATGCAATAGAAAATAGTATGTAGATTCAATTATTTGCAAATCGAAATCTTTCGATTTCATTTTCAACAAGAACTTATTAATTAACAGAAGCTTGCAATTCACACACTGGTCAGCCGCAATATCAGCTTAAATTTTGAGCAAAGTGATTTTGGTTCTTAGTCAGCATGTATACAGCTTGCATAGTTGAACACCTAAGTGTATGTTTTGTTGTATATATTTGGGTATGTGTGTGTATTTATTTCGGTTCAACTCCATTACAATTGGTGCCATATGAATTATTAAATACTTATAGGTTGTTGTCAGCTAAGAAACTGTAGAGAAAATTTTGAAGGACATTGGGTATTTACCATTATTATTGCTAAGTATTATCTCTGTTACTTCTCCGTTTTGTAATTGCTTGAGTTGCAAGCCTACATTGAGCAACATGAGTAAAGCTTACCCTTTTGAAAATGTTATGTGATACATCTCACACATACATAGTGACGAAAAACATTTGAGGGATATGTTACTCGTGCATTTCGTTCGCACACAAAGCGCTTTGTTACCTAATTTGTTCCAACAGCCATCAAAAATAAATAAATGCCCTTTGTAGAAGCTTGCTTTATATCTGTAGTCACAAGCTACAAGTTAATTCCATTGCACCCCAGTTTGCACAACCCTCCTTTGCTTTACCAATGTTCACCTGAAAAATTCCATGGCATGAGGATTACTTTGGTATCACATTTCTAGAATATTCTCCTATAGTCGATAGTTGTGGAGACGCAGTCTGATAAAGTTGCGTTAACTTACTAATAAAAAACATCAGGACCACTAAATTTTACAGAAGAAATAGCAGAAGGAGCTTCCTCAGATTTACAAAATGAAAAACGGCCATGGCATCGCCCACTTATGGGTCAAAAACCATATCTCAGTAACTACTAGACAGATTTCAATGAAATTTGGTGTATAATACTTTCCTAACAAGCTGATGATACGTGTGAAAAATGGATGAATCACGACCACTTTCCATATAATTCAATTTTTAATTCCATCTTCTTCCTTCACTTTATAATATATACATAAGGAACCAATGAAGATAGTGGAATAAAACTTTACACAAATAGTGCATATCATCTCTGGATTCACTTCTGAAAAAATTGTCGAAGACGGACTGTAACTTTTCTTCAAGGCCCCAGATATCGAACATGATGAACTCAGCGCTTAAGGGTAAAGTTTCACCGAAAATATCTGCAAATCTCTCAGATAATTTAATGTAATTCAGAGGAAATTGTTTCTTGTAATAGTGTGTCTCTGTTCCAAAAATTATTAAAATCCCATATACCTAATTATAGGTTTTCCAAAAATACGGTAGGCTGAATTCGTCATATATGTATTGGTTAATATGTGAGATATCTTAGCAAAATTAAGTGAGCGTATAGTCTTAGATATAGGGCCTCATGCATAAAACGTGAGCTTGAGCTCGGACTCGATTTTTTGAGTAAAAGGTGCTTGTCGTATGCATAATAAAATTTGATGTGTTTGCTTTTACTCGCTGTTTCCGTTTGATCTCATCTTGCTCAGTTTGAACGAAGTTAGATGAGCTAGTGCTCATTTTCATATGCATAAAAACAAGCTTCTGCTTTCTTTTGTGAGCTCTTGTTCAAATTTTGTTGAGGCTGCCTTATAGTTGACTCGCATACACTAAAAAGGAATTATGGCTGAATATTTTGTGTCACAAAGAAATACAAAATTTTACTAACAGCGAAAAAAAAATTTAACAAGTGAGGATAAAAAACTACATAGGTTTGTATTCTTAATTCTTAAGTTTTTTATATATAATTAATAATAAACTGATAAATATATAGGTTTCAAGATAGTAGCATCTGCTGGTTGGCTAATAATTTTTTTGAGGAGTCAGAAGAAACACTTGGTGGTGCCCTCAGCAACATTGATAAAATTCGACTATATTTAAGATTTTGTGCAGATCCTGGATTCCAAAATAGTATAGCCACAGATATTGGAGTTCATCAGTCAACTGTGTCGTGAGCTATTGCGCAAGTTGCGAAACTTATATCTCAAGCAAACGGGTGGATAAAATTCCCGAAAGATGCAGATGAAATAAAAGATGCTCAAATGAAATGGAAATCAAATTATTGCTTTCCATTTGCAATTGGAGTGATTAATTGTACACATATAAAAGTTAAAAAGCCCACCCATCAAACCGATGAGTATATTTGTAGAAAAGGCTTCCACTCTATAAATGTGCAGTCAACTTGTGATGGAAAAGAACTTTTTACAAGCGATTTTGCTATAGAAGGGAACGTGTCATTATATATTAATTTATAGAAAATATTTAATTTTTTTTTTTGTTTATAAGAATAAAAAACTTAAATACAATTTACATTTTATACGAAAATAATATATTATTTTTAGGCATAATTAATTACATAATAATAAATTTTAAAATTATATATATTATAAATGTATTATTAGGGTAAGTATAATGCTTTATAATTCAATGTTCATAAATTCCTTTTTTAATATTTCTTATACAATTAATTTTGTTATTTATTATTTATTTAGATTTAGGTTTAAAAATATACATTTATTTCTCTTGACGCAATAACTTCAATAACAATTAGATGTTTGATCTCCTTTTGCTCAAGTAATTGCAATTGGTTTGAACTCATTTTTATGCATACCAAATTGAGCAACAGCTGTTGCTGTTTGATCGAACTCGACTTACGAGCAATTGCTCACATGCCTCAACTCAGCGCTTTTACTCGTTTTTATGCGTGAGGCCCATTGTGTACCTTGATGCTGAAAATGAATGAAATCGGAATTACCTCAGCCCTCAATCTATATATGACGATTTTCGTTGTTCTATTAAAATTTATACCGAATTTATGGGTACATTTCTATGTTATCTTCGATGAATTGCGAGGGTATAAAGTATTCGGTTGCACCCGAACTTAGCCGTTCCTTACTTGTTTACTCTGAAATTATTTGAAATTTATTTATTTAAATTTATTTGTTTGTTATTTGTTGTTACCATATTGCGTTGTACCTTAGTGATCGTCAAGAAAGAGTCATTGCAGGCAGTGGTAGAAAATATGCTTGCTTACAATATTTAATTAATAATATTAAAAATTATTAAGAGGAGTATAAAGAATATTAGCATATACATATAATGTCACATGGTTTTATAAGCAAACTGTGCAAAAGTGAGATACAAGTCCAGCATAGTTCTGTGAATATTTCAGTAATAAACTGCATCTATTGACATCGGATACACCACAGTGCGTATATGTAACACATAGTCGTACATAACCATATGAAGACATACATTCTGCAAAATATTGATAGTAGATATGTTTGTTTGAATAATTATCACTAGTTTTGCTTGTAGGGAAGCCAATATACTTAATAACATAACCATATTTAGATCTAAGTGTATATGTATAGTGATACAACAAAAGAACATTGGCCACCATAATGAAACCGTATCATATGTAGTTGGGTTAGAAAACTTTGCTTTAATTAGCACTACTTATAATATTGTTGATGCTAACTCATTTGGAACCAATAATAGCTAGGGTACGAGTAGATAACACGTAACTTAAACGAGTGCACACCGACATCTGCGCGAAAACATGGATGGGTGTAAAACATGGCAGTAAATTACATGATGTACACGTGACATACGTGTCGTATACGTAACCATGAAAAATAAGTAAGTATAAGACGAGTGTTAACAAGCGAGCTAACAAAACAACTAAGATCTATCGTGAACAGTAGTAAACATAGTATTGTAATAATATTATAATCAAAATTAATTTTTGTATCTGATATTTTCATATATTAAATTTGATTACTCTGTTAAATAAAAAAATGTTAACTATTTAACATTTTAAATAAATCCATTGGAAACACTTTCTTTAGTACGCAATTTCCATTTAGATAAACCTTCTTGTTGTATAAATATCTGGAAAAATAAATATTTTTCGATAAAAAAATTATATGCTAATTTATTTATACTTCAAGAAAGAGAATTACATTAAATCGCTGGTAACATTTTTTAAATTCATGAACCTTCAAATATAATAATTATATTTAGTTATTAAATTGTACTTTTTATTGCTTTTTAAAAGCATAACCAGGATGTGTGCTGTCATTCCCGGTAACCGTATCAAGTTTACATGCTTTAGACAATTTTATTGATCCTGTTGTTACTGCGGTTATCACGCTGTCAACTGTTGACAAGTACAAATTCAGTTCGTGGGCCAATGTTTTTATATGAAGTTTAACACATTTCTCAATATATGCCATTTGGAAGCGATTTTGCCTTTTCATTGTATTCATACATATATTTATTTACATACCTATATTCACATCGAACTGTTTTTTTTTAGGTATCTAAGGATTGAGTTGTGTGTATATGTCAAATGGTATTTACTCATACCCTTGTCAGACGACATGTAAACGAAAATATACACAGGATTAACATTAATCGTATGCAATGGTGTTTATATTGTTGTTATTGACACTTTAATACACAAATACCAATGATTACTCTCTGTGATAACCGCCATCTTAATCTTAATACCAGCGACTTTGGCGATAAATACGTTAATTATCGTTTCTCCTAAGATAAGCGGTCTTAACTTATTTCTTAGGCCCACATCCGATAGTAAGATAACTCTGATTAATTAATCTGATTATACCTAAACCTTCAATGCATCCCTGAAAGAGAAAAAAATATACAAAGATCAATAATTTTACAAGTATCAAGTTGTAAAACAAGCACTATTAAGAATGCTATAGGTACCCCTGAATTTATTTTTAAATTATCGGCATATTAACATTTTGGTTAACTTTTGCCAAAAGTCTGGGTGCTAACGTTACCTATTCCGATGTTCTGTATCACGTATCATATTCATTCATAGTTTGTGTTTTACCTATTTTCCTCTTTCTTATAACTGCACATCTATTTTAATTTCTATAATTAATATTTTACTTAGTATTGTACTTCCCATGGGTTGACGTACCAAATGTGTTGATAGAACCCTGAGTGTGCTTCCATACCATGCAACAAATACAACCTTCATCAATCCCGTATCAAATGGGCAAATATTTTCGCATAACTAAATATGAAAAAGGCCATTAATAAGCTTTTCAGCTCTTTTTCTTCTCATTTCTTCTGGGCGGCATTCGTCGATGTTCTTACTGGTACCGCTTCCGAATGATAATTCTGTGCTTTAGTAAAACAAATTAGGGTTGTAATTAGCTAAATGATGACAAATAGAAGGACATGTAGCATCATTTTGTAGCATGTACCATTAATGGACAAACCAACAAAACAAGAAGAAAAAGTAAAAATAGGTCCAAGCACTCCTAAAGGACACCAACTTGCAGTCAAGGAATTATAACAATTATTAAAATGCAACCTAGTCACAGTGGGTGCGAAATGTCGACAAAAGCAACACAGAAAGTGACATTAACAGGAGTCAGAATAATGTTTGCCTAACGTGGTAAGTGTAAAAGGCAGGCAAGTAAGGTGACTTCCCGAGCAGATTTACTAATCGGAAGACCGTTGTAAAGGAAATAATATATGAATGGTATGTTGTGGATATTCCGTATCATTATTTCGCAATAATATTTTTGCGAGTTAAATTTTAGCAAAATTCAAATGATATATTATTTCTGTATGTATGCTCACATTAACCTGAGAGGTTGTAGTATGTTTACACAGGGCGTATGAGTAATCGGCAAACCAAGTGTTGTGCACTATCGGAGATTGAGATACATTAATTACTCTGTACTATATTGTCGTTGTGGTGTTTTCAAGTGATTTTCATTCATTATTTGAGTTAAGCTAATATATGAGTTTAATAAATTTTGTTGCGATCTAACATTTTCCAAAAATACTTACTTTCATTTGAGTTGTCTTGACTAGTTTGCCAACGCAGCTTCAATGACAGATTTGATAACCAAAGAGGATATGCTCCCAGCCCAAAAGCGTTATCAATATTTAAGCTTTGTCTGCCTGAACTATCGACAGGCGTTGCAACCGTCGTTAGCTGTTTATAAAAATTTGTTCAGTAGTTGTTTTTTTCTTTATTTGTGTATGCGTCTCTATTAAACGTTTCTTTGATTAATTAAGAGAAATCGCCACTAAACATGTTAAAATACATTTAAAACAAGTAATGAAAGGCTAAGTTCGGGTTTTATTTAAATTTATTAATATAACTTTATAATGAAATTTAGGGATTCTGGTGGTTGTCCTTACTGAATTAGAGCATTTTTAGTAGTTTTCAAGATAGCCTTTGTATGGGAGGAGGGCGTGGTTATAATCAGATTTCCTTCATTTTTAGACTGTATAAGGTTTTACCTAAAAGAAACGACTCTAGAAAGTTTCCTTGATATAGCTTTAGTAGTTTACGAGATATGTACAAAAAACTTAGTAAGGGGCGGGGCCAAGCCCACTTCTCCAAAAAAAAATTACTTTTACGAAATTTTACTACCATAGCTTTATTTTGGGCTTAGCACTTACATCTTCCAAGTTTCACCAGGATATCTCAAATTTTACTCATGTTACAGCTTGCACAGACGGACAGACAGACATACGAATTTGAGCTTTACTCGTCACCCTCATCATTTTGATTTATATAACCCTATATCTAACTCGTTTAGTTTTAGGACTTACAACCAACCGTTATGTGAACAAAACTATAGTACTCTCTTTAGCAACTTTTGTTGCGAGAGTATAAAAATATAGACTTAGCAGTTTAGCAAATTCTTTCAGAATATACATGAATATATATAATTATTAGGTCTACAACTTTGCTTCCGCGGTTTTTTTTTGTAAATTTAGGGCTTTTTTCACTTCGAACAGCCTCATCATACGTATCCGAAAACATTCGATGAGCCTCAGACGCACTTTTCTTGGAATTAAAAAAGAAAAGCATTCGGCTCAAGTGACATTTTTAATTGAGAATAAGTTTGGGATGCAAACAGATCTCTACAAATATTTTGTTGGGTTAATGTTGACACAAATGTCCAAGACCGATATAAAAAATCGATTTAATCGACCAGTGCTTGACCCCACAGACATTTATTGGAAAACGGCTGAAGCAAAGTTGTAAACCTAATCCCTACTAATATTATAAATGGGAATGTAAGTTTTTTTTGTTACGCTTTCACGCAAAAACTACTAAACCGATCATCATGAAACTTTGTACATATACTCTTAAAGGTACTAGAAGCAACATAGGGTACTTTATATTAAAAAAAAAATTTACGAAAGGTAAAACAATTGTTTCTCAAAAAATCGTCAAATGCAAAGTGTATTCAACAAAGTGAACCAGGTATATGACATATCACAATTTTTTACCCGAATGTGACATGTTTGTTGCCATTGATTTAACCCATACATTTATTCAAAAATTCAAATTTCGAAATTCAAAACAACAAATTTCAAACCAAAAAAAAAAAAATATTTTTTAAATGAATAAAAGAAAATGCCGAATACTTTCTGCTTAGGCAAAACAACTCATGGAAGCAATTTACTAAGGTTTTGTGCTCCAACTGACAAATTGAAAACAATTTTATCAATATATATTATATTGTTAAAGTTAAAAAAGGCGGGTTAATGTAAACAAATACATGTATTGTTTACTATTTTATTGTCAAAAGCGGGTATGTCAAATACTTAGTTCACTTTGTTGAATACACTTTGGTCAAATGTAGCTACTTCAGTAATGAAGTTTTACAATCATGAAGTTTCAACCCTGAATACTGTAATACCGTCCCATTGTATGGCGGTAACGAAAATATCTAATTTAATTGAATATAGTTTCAACTGTTTATAATATTTCTATATTTATTGTGACTTTCTTCTGTCGTTACATGTAGTATAAAACTATTCCAATTTTTGAGGTTATCCGTAATTTTTGTGGTTAGCTGTTACTTTATTAATTTAGATCTTACTCGCTGATGTTAATTTTTACTCTGCTTTTTTTTAAATGCCTCGAAAGCGGAAATCTGGTCTATCCAAAAATTCATTCAAATCAAGAAACTTCGGCTCACGCAGAGCTGAGAAGACAACAACAAGCAGAGCGACAAAGAGTTTTGGGAGCAGCTGAAACGCCTCTTCAGGCACGAGTTCGTTTAGAAAGACATGCTGCACTGCAGACAACTAGAAGAGCGATAGAAACACCAGAATAATCGGTAGTGGTGGACTCTTCTTTCTCGATGCACCAGGAGTAACTGGAAAAACGTTTTTACTTAACTTATTATTAATGTCCGTCAGAAAAGACCAAAAAGTAGCAGTTGCCGTAGCTTCGTCAGGTATTGCCGTGATGCTATTAAACGGCGGTCGTTCGGCACATTCCGTTTTAAAATTACCATTGAATTTGGCATAGGAATATTCGCCCATTTGTAATTTTAGTAAAAATAGTTCACGAGGTAGAGTGCTGCGAGAATGCAAGCTTTTAGCAACAACATTTGTATAGTGATCAGTGGTTGTGTGCAAGAGCAATATTAGCACCAAGAAATGAAATCGTTAATAGGATCAACACTGACATTTTAAAGGAGGTTCAGGGAGAAATGAAGAATATATTTGTCAATGGATACAATTATAGATATGGAACTAAGTAGTTCATATCCTGTGGAGTTTTTAAATTCACTTGAACTATCGGGTGTACCGTCACATAAACTTAAATTGAAACTAAGCATATATTAAAGTGTTGAAACTTCTGTCTGTAGTAATTTTTAAAAATTGTTGATCTCAGCCAAACAATCAAATTTAGTTATCATATTGACTCATTTCTATTATTATACCCTTACCCTTTATCTCTCATACTTATTTAATACCTCCACTGCGGGCGAAGCCGCGGGTAAAAAGCTAGTACTATATACAAGTATATGAGCACGACGTGTTATTTCTAAAGAAACGATGGAACCAAAACACATACCAACATTTATATTGACACGAAACTTGTGACTTTTTAGTGTAAAACCCATATAGAAATAAAATTGTATGTGCATTAGGGTGGCCCTTATTTTCCAAAGTATTCCGATTCTCGATCGCACCCCCTAGAAATATGCGAATAGCCCAAAAACTAGTATATACAAAGTTTTGGGTCAATCAAAAAAGGTTTAGAGGTTGCGCAAGGAGCTTGAAATCCTGAAAAATTAAGAATCTTTGCCATTTTTATGTCTCCATATTTCAAAGCCACACTATCTGGTTTCCATACCGTAATAAGATCTGTATTTTATTACCTTTCCAAAATTACCACAATCTTAATAATCGGTCGATTGATGATAGAGTTACAGAAATACAAATATGAAAGTAAATTTAATGTGGTGCATTCTCAAGCGTCGCATGCTCGTGATATAACGTTATAACGGTTCTTATGTTATTCTTATTATCTTATTACGGTATGGAAAACCAGTAAGGGATAATGTGACTTTGAAATATGGAAGTCTGAGACATAAAAATGACAAAAATACTTATTTTTTTCAGGATTTCAAGCTCCTTGCGCAACCTCTAAACCTTTTTTGATTGACCTAAAACTTTGTATATACTAGTTTTTGGGCTATTCGCATATGTCTAGGGGGTGCGATCGAGAATCCAGAAAAATTTTGTATCCTCCATACAACTAAGGGCCATCCTAATGTGCATGTGTTGGTATTAAATAGTTTGAGGTTGGCATGCACGTTCAATCATTTCACGTTGAACATTTCATTCATTTCAAGTTAATTAAAAGCTTTGCATTTTAATTAGAAATTTAACTATTCCTCACAACTACTTGAAACTATTTTCGATTTAATTCTATTACATTGCATTTGCGTAAAAAGTTTTCTGGGTAAAACTGCAACACTGCAGTAGTTTTATTTCTCAAACTTTTTTCAATATGTGATGTGCAAATTGCAAAAGTTGGAAATTTTTATAATTTTGATAAATTCATCTATGTTAAAAATTCAGTAAATATTTTTTTTAATTGCCTCTTAGTAACAGGATTAAATATATATATGATTTCCTGACGTTATTGGTTTTTAATGTTCATTTATTACAATATTAATTTTTCAAATATGTTTGAGTTGCGGTAAAGTTATCCAAATATCAAAGTCAAAAAGAAATACGGAGAAAGTCAAAATGATTTCCCTAAAAATCACAAATAGTATCACTAATTCAATGTAATTATTTTTCAACTGGTTACTACTACATATACCTAATAAATAGATTTATAAATTTACAATAAAATTCGAATTTAAGTTAAAACAACAATTTTTAGCATATATCTGTATACAAATAAGCTGGTTACCTTTTGGTGCGAAAAAGATATTTAAACGTGCGGAAAAAGTTATACTTACAGTTCGGCCTCGATTATCCGTCGAGACCAGAAGCAGTACATATACGAGGGCTGCTATATATATTTCTGGCCTAGACAACACTAAGTGTTGCCAGGTGCAATCTGACATTTCCATTGGAAAGTTTGACATTTTTTAGCATGACATCACTCAGAACGTTTTGTCATTTAATCGTGAATTGTTTTATTTACAGGGAATTAAAAAATTCATCTCGGCCAAAAAATGGAATTATCTCGTGAACATTTTCGTGCGATAATTTTTCACAACATTTCGACGTGGATTATCGCGACAAGAGTGTATCGATGAAGCATCATCCTATAGCACTGTGAAAAACTGGTACAACGAATTCAATCGTGGCCGACGCTCGCTCAAAGACGAATTCCGTGAAGGTCGTCCAAAAACAGCCGTTGTGCCAGAAAACATCGATGCCGTACGTGAACTGATAATGCAAGACCGTCATGTAACCTTCAGATAGAGGCATGCCTATGCATTTCTCCCACCAGCATACATTCGATATTGCATGAACACCTGGCCGTAAAAAAGGTTTGTTCTCGTTGGATCCCGCACAATTTGACAAATGCTCAAAAAACGGCTCGTGTGGATTGGTGTAGAAAAATACGATCGCGGTGCTTAAAAAGACTTTTAACGGGTTAGGATTTTCATGCATTAGTATTTGACAGATCACGTGGGATTTCAGACATGGTGTCAAAGAGAAAGATGCTCAGTATGCTTTGACATTTCATCATGAATAGACTTACTAACGAGCAACGCTTGCAAATCATTGAATTTTATTACCAAAATCAGTGTTCGGTTCGAAATGTGTTTCGCGCTTTACGTCCGATTTATGGTCTACATAATCGACCAAGTGAGCAAACAATTAATGCGATTGTGACCAAGTTTCGCACTCAGTTTACTTTATTGGACATTAAACCAACCACACGAATGCGTACAGTGCGTACAGAAGAGAATATTGCGTCTGTTTCTGAGAGTGTGGCTGAAGACCGTGAAATGTCGATTCGTCGCCGTTCGCAGCAATTGGGTTTGTGTTATTCGACCACATGGAAGATTTTACGCAAAGATCTTGGTGTAAAACCGTATAAAATACAGCTCGTGCAAGACCTGAAGCCGAACGATCTGCCACAACGTCGAATTTTCAGTGAATGGGCCCTAGAAAAGTTGGCAGAAAATCCGCTTTTTTATCGACAAATTTTGTTCAGCGATGAGGCTCATTTCTGGTTGAATGGCTACGTAAATAAGCAAAATTGCCGCATTTGGGGTGAAGAGCAACCAGAAGCCGTTCAAGAACTGCCCATGCATCCCGAAAAATGCACTGTTTGGTGTGGTTTGTACGCTGGTGGAATCATTGGACCGTATTTTTTCAAAGATGCTGTTGGACGCAACGTTACGGTGAATGGCGATCGCTATCGTTCGATGCTAACAAACTTTTTGTTGCCAAAAATGGAAGAACTGAACTTGGTTGACATGTGGTTTCAACAAGATGGCGCTACATGCCACACAGCTCGCGATTCTATGGCCATTTTGAGGGAAAACTTCGGAGAACAATTCATCTCAAGAAATGGACCCGTAAGTTGGCCACCAAGATCATGCGATTTAACGCCTTTAGACTATTTTTTGTGGGGCTACGTCAAGTCTAAAGTCTACAGAAATAAGCCAGCAACTATTCCAGCTTTGGAAGACAACATTTCCGAAGAAATTCGGGCTATTCCGGCCGAAATGCTCGAAAAAGTTGCCCAAAATTGGACTTTCCGAATGGACCACCTAAGACGCAGCCGCGGTCAACATTTAAATGAAATTATCTTCAAAAAGTAAATGTCATGAACCAATCTAACGTTTCAAATAAAGAACCGATGAGATTTTGCAAATTTTATGCGTTTTTTTTTTTTAAAAAGTTATCAAGCTCTTAAAAAATCACCCTTTATAAGATCGTCACAGGTGACGAATCATGGATCTATGCGTATGAGCCCGAAACACAACAGCAATCGACCGCAAAACTGTTCATGTGGCGACTGTTCCGTTCGAGCAACGTAGGACGGTCAATTCTGAGTGGTACACTACCATTTGTTTGACTTAAGTCTTCGGAGAAATTCGAAAAACAAACAAGAGAAGACGAATCATTGTGCACCATGACAATGCGAGCTCTCACACATAGGCTCAAACCAGCGCCTTTTTGACCGGCTAAAATGTCGAATTGATGGGTCATCCGCCGTACAGCCCTGACTTGGCACCCAATGACTTCTTTTTATTCCCACACATCAAGAAAATAATGCGTGGTCAACGATTTTCGTCGCCAGAAGATGCTGTTGAAGCATTCAAAAACCATGTTTTGGAGGTGTCTCAATCGGAGTGGAAAAAGTGCTTCGAAAATTGGTTTGAGCGCATGCAAAAGTGTATAAATCTTGATGGAGAATATTTTGAAAAACAATTAAACCATTTTCGTTGATAAATATACCTATTTTCACTATTAGGCCAGAAATATATATAGCAGCCCTCGCAATTTTCGTGGTTTTGCGTTCTCTGCTTGATTTATTTACACTATCATTTTCATATACGTATACAGGCTTGTGAGAGCGTGTACTTCCTATTCCAAAAAATCGGAGCAAACAATTTAAAAACATAGCAAACAAAAAACAATTGACCTATCTTTGGCCATCACGGTTAATCAGGGTTACCGGTTAATGGGTTTACAAGAAATATCAACAAACTTCTAACAAGCCTTTGTAAAAATAATACTGCTTCTAGATGAAGGAAGGAATTGAAGCAGCGGTACGCAGTATTGTGATAAAATTTAGAGAGATATGAGGAAATGTAAGCTGTGAAAGTGGCGTATCCGCCGCTAAAATCGTTATAGCTAGGCTACCAAGCATATGGGTTTTGATATATTCATGTATGATTATAGAGGTGTAAATCACGTCCAAAATACTTTAAAGACAAGACAACACTGAGACTATAGCATTATAATAGGCGTTAGACTTAAGTAAAGCTAAATATTTTGCCAGTGTCCATAATACGATTGTATCATGAATATGCAGATAAAAAAGAAAAAAGTGAAGTCCCCAAAGAGCAAAAGATATTAAAAATATCGCCGGTTCACAAGCTTAGATACTTATCTCTCCCTAAATACAATAAACGGAAAAAACGAAGTTTAAGTGAAATACTAAATACAGTGCTTAATAACCTACGAAAATCTCCGAGAAAGAATACATGTTCTACATAAACTCTGCAGTTGAAGCACCTCATACAATTGTGCACAGTATATAGGGAAAGAACGGGTAAAATGTCTCCTGTACAGCGGACTAACTGTAGAACAAAGAGACGCGAACAAGGTGTGGAAATAATTTGGCAACAAAGCAACAAAATCTACGTGAAAGCAAAATTCTAAATTCACTCGCCGATGGTTGGGAAATCGCCCAAAAGCGTGGATTGAGAGACCCCAGTTGTACCCAATAAATTTAGTCGAGGTGCAAAAAATAAATTCACTATACTCCTCATTGTGTACCGCGCAAAAACTAACAAATCTAACTTCCTATGAAGGTGTACTATGCATAAGTTTCTACGTAAGTGAGCGTTTTAAAGCTCTTTGAAATAATGGTGTAGTATAAACAGAAACTGAATGCAAAAAATGCAAAGAATATCTTGAACGGCATATTACAAAAATATTCCTACAAGTACTGTCAAAACAGCTCAAAAATAATGCTGGAAACTATGAGGCAAATACCGATAGTGAATTGCTGTGGAAGCCTTGCTGAATTTGTGACTGTTTGATCAGTTTGTTTCAGTTCAGAAAATCAGTTTTTGTAAAAATACGTATGTGTCACCAGCAATAGATTTGATCTTGACTGACCAATTTCAGAATATGTTATTTATTTATTTTATTTAGCTTCAATGTTGTTGGAAAGCGGTATGGAGACTACGTCACGTTATGTGGTGGTGAGCCACATGCTACAGATTTCAATGTTTCGTTGAAGCCCTCTCATATTACCATAGCTGTGCTGGTTGGATAATTTCGGATATCGGGAGGCAAAGCCTAATACAAATGTGGAAAAAGCAACAGATAAGTTAAAAGGTCAGATGAAATGGTGCAAACAAGAGAGGCACAACGTTGAAATGTTGAAATTTGCCAAAAGGCAGATTGATGTGACGAGCAGGTACCCAACACCATGACAGGTGAAAGGATTTTAATTTTATGTTTATTATTTATATGTATATAATTTTTAGTTGGTTGGTTGTTGACGTTGCAAGAGCACAGGAATATTATAATAATCTTCGAAGTTGATTTCCGAAATGCTTATTTTGTGCGAATAGCTACAACAAATGTGATAAAGTGAAAGGATGAGAAAATACAAACCAGAGAAAACAAGTTTTGCTCATTACTTGTTAGTTAATTAACATTGGTTGACAATTTCTCTGCAAGCGATCTACTAGTTAACTATAAAATTAATTAATGGGTTTTCAATTATATACTCATATCAGTTGTAAAAAAATATAAAGAATTTTTTGCAATTCGAACTAAAACGCTAGTTTTGAATTAATTTATATTAATTTATTATTTTGATTTAAAGTAATTAACACTTAGTTCCGAGAATTAAAAAATTTACTTTACACTCTACCATCTAATGCGCTTATGCCGATCTGTTGGCTTTTTGGCTCTTTGCTAACTGATCTTCTGATTGCTCCCGTTTCTCCAAATCGACCAATCAGAATTCGCCACGATAGCAATAATCGCGTATGTAATTAGGATATACGTAAGTTATTAGGAAAAACGTAACTAATTAGGATTACGTTAATGATGCTGCCATATCGTTCGTAACATCAGTAATGTAGTATAATATAAAAAAGTTACTTATAAATCAGGCAGGTTCTGCAATCCGAGTGAAAGTGAAAATTATAAAAAAATTTAAGGAAATTCGAAATTCAGTACACCAAATATCGGATTGAAAGTGGATTTGCTTGAATTTCACTCTGAATAACAGAACCTGCCTGAATGTTGTAAATAATTTCACTGCATTAAATGTATCCACAACTTTAAACTTGGACACATTTTACATTAAATTGTGTCGCACCTGCAGCATGACCGTCAACGTCTAGCCAAAACGGCAGCATGCAACCAGTGCCATGGTATAAGAGTGAACATACGAAAACATGCCAACAAGCGTATTGCTACTGTGCGATGGCTATGAAATTATGTCCCCAATGGTGGAAGCAAAATTATTGTATGCAATGTCATGTGCGCCACATGACCTACTAGAAGCATAAAAAAACGAAAGAAGTCGAAACAAATTTATGCAATACCAAACATGCACATGCATTTTTAAATTCGTTGATAGCACCAGTTCTGATAATATATGCACAATAAATTGAAAAATTAAAACCACTATCGCTTTAAAATATTAATGCGATCAATCAATAGTCATGAAAATTCCAATCGATAGTGCAACTAAGGAAATGCATTTTTCGCAGTTTCTTATAAGGGTCTTGTGGTGTTGGTCTTGCGGTTTTAACCACGAAAAGCCAGTCGGTCACTTAGCCGTCGTATAGCAAGTCAAACAAATAAAGTAATTCTCATACAGATTTCGAAACCGAAAAAAAAAACAAAAACACTGCGTCCTATGTCTACTCTGTAAGTGTGTAGCAGCAAAGTTTGATGTCCTGTAAGTGACATTTGAATCGAGCCATAACATTTCTATATGTGCATACAATGTCGACGACCAAACACATTCTGAAGTTGTCTATAAAAATGTCAGACAAGAGCACAAAAGGTAAACATACATACCGATATATATTTATTATTTTCGTTTATTTTAGTTACAGTATTTATTTAGTTAAGGCATGTATGCATATAATAAATATAATAGAGGAGCAAACCATCCTGCAATGAATGCATATGGATTGTATACATTAAGCCGACGAAATGCTGACGCTAATAATGATGATTTAATCCAAAATGATATGCGATTGTTGCTGTGAAAATCCTGTTGCAAACGAAAAGAAGCCATGGGATTCAAATCCACTGCAGTTGTGTAAGTATAGTCTGATTTGTTTGTTGCTATTGGAAAGTATTTCATGGAACTACACAGAACTTCAATATGAATTTAAACGTGGCCCGGTGTATACACTTAAAGCTAAAAAAGAAATCACAGTTGTTGGCAAACAGAATAACAGAAAGCGGACACTTGTTGCTGCAAATAAAAAAAAATCTAGAAAATGTCACTGCCAAAAAGTTCAGTTTCAATATCCTTATACCAAAACGAACTGGAAAAGTCCTTTTAGCATAGCCACACTTGCTTTCAATAACAAACGCTGCTCTGTGCAACTAATATCAGCATACATAGATAATAAAAGCCTACATGTATGCTTCGATATTCGGCATAAAACGATGCAACCTACTCTCCTCAATTTGAACATCTTTCTGCCATGTTAAGTCAATTTGAATTTTAATGTATCGTACAGTTTGGGCGACGGAGAATACCTACATATATTCATTTACCTACATGCTTTTAAAAAATAAAATATACTTTTTTGTCATTGAAGGGTTCCTATAACTCAAGGCAGTCACCACATTTTATTCTATTTATACATTTTTCCAGAATTTCGTTTATTATACTCATTTGCCGCTGTGACGCGTACATCTCTCTTGGGTTCGTTCATATTTTATGTGGTCGTTGCCCTCTTTATTTTACGTTTTAATATTGTTATCATTGCTTCTTCTTTTGATCACTGCTGGTTTCGCAAAATTTATAGTGCACTTTTGCTGCCAGGTTTATACACTTCTGCTTACCGTTTTAATTTGCATAAATATGCACACATGTTTGGCAAGGACATTTATGATATAAATAGCCGAAAGGAAACGCTTTTGAAAATAATGTATCTTTACTTTTATATGGATAGATATTAAAGTCTAAGTTTTCAACTTTAAAGATGTATGTGATTGGCGTTGCAACCGTTTAGCCGGTTATAGCCGAATCGACGATAGTGCGCCACCTGTCTCTCTCCTTCGCAGTTCGGCGCCAGTTGGAGATCCCAAGTGTAACCACGTCGCTCTCCACCTGGTCCCTCCAACGGAGTGGAGGCCTTCCCCTTCCTCGGCTTCCTCCGGCGGGTACTGCATCGAACACTTTCAGGGCTGGAGTGTTTACGTCCATTCGGACAACATGACCTAGCCAGCGTAGCCGCTGTCTTTTTATTCGCTGAACTATGTCAATGTCGTCGTATAACTCGTACAGCTCATCGTTCCATCGTCTGCGGTATTCGCCGTTGCCAATGCTCTGAGAACCATAAATCTTGCGCAAAAACTCGAAAACTCCTAGTGTCGTCTCATCTGATGTTGACATCGTCCAAGCTTCTGCACCGTAAAGCAGGACGGGAATGATAAGCGACTTGTAGAGCTTGATTTTGGTTCGTCGAGAGAGGACTTTACTGTTCAATTGCCTACTCAGTCCAAAGTAGCACCTGTTGGCAAGAGTTATTCTGCGCTGGATTTCGAGGCTGACATTGTTCGTGTTGTTGATGCTGGTTCCCAGGTATACGAAATTATCTACGACCTCGAAGTTATGACTGTCAACAGTGACGTGGGAGCCAAGACGCGAATGCGCCGACTGTTTGTTTGATGACAGGAGATATTTCGTCTTGTCCTCATTCACCTCCAGACCCATTCGCTTCGCCTCCTTATCCATGCGGTAAAAAGCAGAACAAACGGCGCGGTTGTTGCTTCCGATGATATCAATATCATCGGCGTACGCCAGGAGCTGTACACTCTTGTAGAAGATTGTACCTTCTCCGTTTAGCTCTGCAGCTCTTATAATTTTTTCCAGCATCAGGTTAAAGAAGTCGCACGATAGTGAGTCACCTTGTCTGAAACCTCGTTTGGTATCGAACGGCTCGGAGAGGTCCTTCCCAATCATGACGGAGCTTTTGGTGTTGCTCAACGTCAATTTACACAGCCGTATTAGTTTTGCGGGGATACCAAATTCAGACATCGCGGCGTAAAGGCAACTCCTTTTCGTGCTGTCGAAAGCAGCTTTAAAATCGACAAAAAGGTGGTGTGTGTCGATCCTCTTTTCTCGGGTCTTTTCCAAGATTTGGCGCATGGTGAATATCTGGTCAGTTGTCGATTTTCCAGGTCTAAAGCCACACTGATAAGGTCCAATCAGTTTGTTTACGGTGGGCTTTAGTCTTTCACACCATACGCTCGATAGAACCTTGTATGCGATATTTAGGAGGCTGATCCCACGGTAATTGGCGCAGATTGTGGGATCTCCCTTTTTATGGATTGGGCAGAGCACACTGAGATTCCAATCGTCAGGCATGCTTTCTTGCGACCATATTCTGCAAAGAAGCTGATGCATGCACCTTATCAGTTCTTCGCCGCCGTATTTGAATAGTTCTGCCGGTAATCTATCGGCCCCCGCTGCTTTGTTGTTCTTCAAGCGGGTAATTGCTATTCGAATTTCTTCATGGTCGGGTAATGGAACATCTATTCCATCGTCATCGATGGGGGAATCGGGTTTGCCATCTCCTGGTGTTGTACTCTCACTGCCATTCAGCAGGTCGGAGAAGTGTTCCCTCCATAATCCCAGTATGCCCTGGACATCGGTTACCAGATTACCACCTTGGTCTCTACATGAGGATGCTCCGGTCTTGAAACCTTCGTTAAGTCGCTTCATTTTTTCATAAAATTTTCGAGCATTCCCTCTGTCTGCCAGCTTCTCAAGCTCTTCGTACTCACGCATTTCGGCCTCTTTCTTTTTTTGTCTGCAAATGCGTCTCGCTTCCCTCTTCAGCTCTCGGTATCTATCCCATCCTGCACGTGTTGTGGTCGTTTGCAATGTTGCGAGGTAGGCAGTCTGTTTTCTCTCCGCTGCGAGACGGCACTCCTCATCGTACCAGCTTGTTTTTTGTCGTTGCCGAAAACCAATTGTTTCGGCTGCAGCGGTACGCAGTGAGTTTGAGATGCCGTTCCACAGTTCCCTTATACCGAGATGCTGATGAGTGCTCTCAGAGAGCAGGAGTGCAAGTCGAGTAGAGTATTTCGTGGCTGTCTGTTGCGATTGCAGCTTTTCGACGTCGAACCTTCCTTGTGTTTGTTGACGGGCATTCTTTGCTGCACAGAGGCGGGTGCGTATCTTCGCTGCGACCAGATAATGGTCCGAGTCTATATTTGGTCCTCGGAGCGTACGCACGTCTAAAACACAGGAGACATGTCTTCCGTCTATCACAACGTGATCGATTTGGTTCCGCGTGTTTCGATCAGGAGACAGCCAAGTAGCTTGATGTATTTTCTTATGCTGGAATCTGGTACTACAGACGACCATATTTCGGGCCCCAGCGAAGTCGATCAGCCTCAGGCCGTTTGGCGATGTTTCGTCATGGAGGCTGAATTTTCCGACTGTTGTGCCAAAGACACCTTCTTTACCCACCCTGGCGTTAAAATCACCAAGCACGACTTTTACATCGTGGCGGGGGCAGCGCTCATAGGTGCGTTCTAGGCGCTCATAGAAAGCATCTTTGGTCACATCGTCCTTCTCTTCCGTTGGGGCGTGGGTGCAAATCAGCGATATGTTGAAGAACCTCGCTTTGATGCGGATTGTGGCTAGACGTTCATCCACCGGGGTGAATGCCAGGACTCTGCGACGGAGTCTCTCTCCCACCACAAATCCAACACCAAATTTGCGCTCCTTTATATGGCCGCTGTAGTAGATGTCACAAGGACCCACCTTCTTCCGTCCTTGTCCCGTCCATCGCACTTCTTGGATGGCGGTGATGTCAGCCTTAAGTCGTATGAGGACATCAACCAGCTGGGCAGAGGCACCTTCCCAATTAAGGGTCCGGACATTCCAGGTGCATGCCCTTATATCATTATCCTTAAAACGTTTGCAGGGGTCGTCATCAAAAGGGGGGTGTCTCATCCGAGGCTTTCGTAGATTTTTCATTGGGGGGTGTTTTTATGTGGTGGGTCCCAAACCCTACGCACAACCGCATAAGCGGGCTTCGCCTTCTCACTTTAGCTCGCCTTCAAACGGATGTCTGTTGGCTACCCAGAGGATACTTGGTCTAAAACCGGAAGTAGTGAGCTGCTTGAACCATGTGGAGAAGAATCGTTTCTGGCCACTCCCAAGTGAGTGACAATCAAAAACTTTCCTCACTTGCGTGAACTTCTACACATGATCCCATCCTCCAACTTTAAAGATAGCGTTCTTTTTTATTATGATCTCATAATAAGAATACTGATTTAAAATTAGTTTATGATAATATAAAGAAGCTGCGTCTGGGCACTGCATTCATACTCATTATAAGCAGGGCAACGTACAATTGTCCTATATGGTGTGGCTACGGTCGAGCAAATTTAATTCTACGTTTATATATAATATCTAGTCTTCCAGCATACATTATGTTAAAAAAGGCACATATATGTATTTTATAATTAAAAAATACATATAAATAAAATACTATGAAATACGTGTTGAAATGTACTTCCGAATATTAAATTTAATCAAACTTAAATAAAGATTTGTTAAATGCAGCAATATTAATTAATAAAAGATATTTTAATAATAAAAGTCAATAATGAGGTGCAACTTACATATAAAAGTTATATTTTAATAAGAAATATAATATTCAACTGACGCACCTTATAATTTCAGAATCTAAAGTACAACAAGTTTTAATTAGGAAAAAATACTAGTCAGTCCTCAATGTCAACTTTAAAGTTCAGAAGTTAATCGTTTGGGATTTACACTCATTAATAAACGATTTTATTTTATTTACGAAACGAAACAAACACTTTTAATGAATAACACACCACGCATTTACTATCACTTTTACCATTCCACTAATTGAACGTGTGATACACAAAGTGCGAATAAATAAATTTAGTATACAATGGATATTAACAACAGGAGTGCAATACTAATGTTATTTGCAAATTGCCTAATCGCCTAAAAGCATGCTATGTTTCTATTAGTTTAATTACAGACCAACGCAAACAAATCGGCATTGAATATATATAGATATTGATAGAAAATATAAACTGTAAACATGTGGAGTAAAAACAAATATTTTTTTTACAGAACTTTAGATTGCTGTTTTAATTTACGCTTGATGATAATCAAGTAAACGTGAAATTATTGCTGTTCATACCATCTGTTTTAGTATAGTATATATTTGAGTATAAATGTTTTTGTAACTTGTGACATTTATGGCTTTAAAATGCTGAATTATATGCAGTAATGTAAACATTTCGTAGGCATTGTAAAATCAATAAATATATGATGTTTGCTTGTGGCCTCAGTATACGAACATGTTTTATATTATTTATACAGACATATTCACATATTAAATATGTATATGGTAACGTTATAAATACAAATAAATATATTAAATCTATATATTTATTTTCGCAGCATGGCATATTCAATTCAAGTGCCTTAAAATGCCTAATCAATAACACACAAATTAATTGCATTGAAAATAAACATATTGAATAAAATTAATAGTATGAATAAGGCGGAATAACGCCGAGACTTATCAGTGCACATTCAGGAATTATTGAAATTGATACTTGTGGAATGTGAGTACGAATATTATACATATTAATACATATTAGCCATAATAAGTGAATTTAAAATCACAAAGAAAACGCATTGACAAACTTCTACATAGCTATAACACAATTACATTACTCCTACACCAACTCAACATGATTTTGTTATTCGGTCTTTCGATTTAAAAATTGTAACAGTTGACTGCAGAGGTTATGAATAATAATTAACAATGTCTTAATTAAAACAGTTGTCTGTGAAATGTGATATGTTACCAGGAGGAGTCGATAAAAAAATAACAAATATTAGGAAGGAAACTGATTTTCCTTACACAACAGTGATAATCCATACATCTACTACCACTAATATAATTATTAAAAGCTGGTAAATACGTAAGCGACATTCTACATTAATGACAAACAAAACACTAGTTAGATGCGCTTAAACCCCGTCGTCAAAGTGTTGGTGGTGTAACTGTGGAAATACGGTTACTGCAACCCGCAACCCGCAACCCACAACCCGCAACCCGAAGACACAACATAAAGCATAAAAATATATATAAAGGATACTAACACAGATAACGTTGTGGAAAACAGAGCAATAGTAAGAGAAATAGCATTCGAGAGATTCAAGAAAACTAAACAGAAATAGCAAAATATTGCTGCTAGGACTGATTATAAGGGCCATAGCAGTAGCAATACAATACACACTTAAGACTTCAATGGCATACTTATATATGCATGTAGTGCTGTGTACGTGTTTGTATTCAGTATTCCTTCATTCCTTGCCCTGTAATAGAGTTTGAAAAAGGAAGCAACTATGCGATGTGTTTGTGACTACTTCAGGCATTGGCGTATACGGATGGTGATTAAGCAATAACTTTCCATTATGTAATCTAGCATAATATTTTATACGCTTTTAAAAATATTTTTTGCGATTTAAGAAGAATTTCTTTTAAAAATTCGAAACTCAGTTTATTAGATACTTTCGTCTTGCCACGGCGTATACGTAACAATTAAATTATATGTACGAATTATCTTCTATTCTTCTACGTATTAATATTAGATTGGAGGTGATTCGTAAACCAATGAATATTTCCTCTTCTAATATACGGATGAAGTATTTAGATAAAATATTTACATTATTTCTTGAGTTGAACTTTAAAACTCAAAATTTACATTCTTCAAACGGAATATTTTATCGGTAGTCGCAGAGCAAACTTTTAACTAGTCGCAACGCATAACTACTTTTACCGTTGCTTTAACTTAATCCACACAAATAGATTCATTCCGATAAACACTTTGTTTTTTGTTAAAAAAATAATTTAAAAAGTTTTGTTCGATTTCTTTTGCCTGTAATCTTAAATGTGTTCACCAACAATTCTCATATTTCTTAATTTCAATTTCAACAAGTTAGTTAGTTATATACTCGTCATTTTAAGCGATGTTCGGCATCCACTTACACATATTTAAGCGCGGTCAATTTGATTACATTAACAACATTGTTCAGCTACCAGCCGGCTAGTCATTTTAATAGACCATTGAAATTCCTATAGGACATTTTTCAAGCAAAAGTTTAAATAAATATTAATTTTAATCAACCACCGCTAAACACACAAACTTACGCCTTCGCATTCATACATTCATATCAACATATAGCAAACTTTTTTTGTTATTTTACTATATTCATTTTAACGCAAAATTTTGCATATACCTATATTATACCGCAATAGTCATAGTACATATATATACATATCTAACTGACTATAATGCCCTCATGCCACAACGGAATTCGTAATTTTCATTATTTCATTTTTAACTTTTTCGTTTTTGTTCGGATAGACGCTAAAGCGTTCAAGTGTATTGTAATTATATTGATTTGTCCTGTGGAGACAGCAAAAACCGGTGGAATAGTATAACAAATAATTCACTCCTGAAAAAGAGCACTGAAATATAAATTCAGAAATGAATGTAGGATAATGTGTTGCACAATGGTTTCCGTTTTATCTCACGATTAAAATAACTAAATAAATTTAATAATATTCAGGGAAATGCTTGTTGTTGTAATGTTTATCCTATTATTATTTGTGGTAGTGTTGAAGGCATTATTTTCAATAATGCACTTTTTTCAGATAAAAAAAGGCAGCGAATAAGAAGACCATGAACTTTTCAGTCTTTGTCGTCCCCTTTGAACAAACTATTTATATTTTTATTGAGCTGGGAACTATGAGCGAACGTTGTTTTCATTACTTTAATCCAACCAACCACAAAAACCAAATCAATGCTTAAAATGTATTTAGCAAAGCGCGACCCTGCTTCCGCATAGTAAACAAACCATGGTCACCAAATTCGGTGTTCGTGTCGCGGTCGAAATTATTTGAGTTAATCCACTGTTTAGCTATGTTTGATTCTACTTTTATTGCTAATCGAACATGTTTGTTCGATGGATCATATTTTATCTATAGATCTTTCTGTAACTCTAAGTGCATTCATATAAGTAAATGAATATATTTATGTAAATAACTACCAATGACAACGAAACTAATTTTCCCCGTTTGAACTTAATATGACTACACTAACTAAATGTGTCAATATTCTTCATTACTTTCTCCTACTGCCAAATAAATCACATTCATATCGTCCATCAACTTCAAGTCACAATGAAAACGAACTTAAGAACACCGGAAATACATGGACAATAGAGGTGAGTTAAATAAACGATAAACTTTTTAGCTCGTTGATCGTAGCTAATGTAAGCAACGCCAAACATAAAGCGACCAACTAAAGTTAAGTATAACAAATGAACAATAAGCAGAAATTATAGAGATAAGGAAAGTGTGGAAAACAACAAATGTGTTAATGGTTAAGTGCTAAGTAAACAAAAGAATATATATTATATATAGGAATGGGTTGGTTGCTATATAACAACAATTGCATAGCTATTGTACCAAAATATTTTGAATACGGAATATAAGTAAATATGTATATACTTACAAACGAAAACAGCGCACAATAAACTAAAAAAAAATGAAAAAAGCATGAAAGCATAATTAAAGCGGAACTGTTTGCCATCATGTTGTTGTATACATTTTCATCTTCTCGTTTGCGTCTAATCGCAAACAAGAACAAGAGGTAAGGAAAATAATTTGAGGTTGATGCGATAGAAAGAAAAGCAAACGAACCATTAAAAGGCAGTAATTGCCGCTTAACGTGCGGTAAAAACTGTTTTTTATGTGCGTGACAAGCGTAGTCAAATGTCACCGCGAAAGCGTATACTAAAGCACGAAACTTAATTAAGGGATATGCTGTTATGTATGATATGGATAGGTAAGTGTCAGGTGTATAATCTATACTAAATATATAAAATCGCTTATATGAAAAATGTTTGTAACGGCTAATCTCCTAAAGTTCTGAAGCGATTTTTATAATTTTTTTTTTTTTAATAAAGCATTTGCTCTAGGCTCGCGAGTGGCATACTTATTTTTTTAATTTTCCGAAATCAAATCCTTTTTCTTTCGGGTTGAAGTTTTTGAAAAATCAAAAATATTGCAAGCATAAGGTTTTTCGTTCACCAAACGCAGTCTACAGCGAAGCGCGCTTTGTGTGTGTGCGTGTGCTCTTTATCATTTGCGGCACGCACTCTCTCTCTCTTCCATCTCTGCACATCTTTTCCAGCATAACGTAATGAAGTAAGGTACATACATATGTATGCACTCTCTCTCTTCCATCTCTCGCATTGTTTACGACATAACTTATTGAAGTAAAGTACAAAGCAAAAAAGTTTGCATATACAGTGTCAACTATATTTACTCTGTTTTACAGTTACTTATTTTGCAGCAACACACCGTTGCTTGAACTGCTTTTCTTATTGTCTTTGTACTTTTTTCTAACAAAACACATCTATCTTCTTCTTCTATATAAATAAAAATGGATCTTCGAAATGTATGTACGCCCATAACTTTCGAACCATTGCACCAAATCCGATGATTCTTGGTTTTATGAATTATTTATTGTTAGGACAAGGTTTGTATGTTGGAAAATTATAGAAAATTAAACAGTGAAGTATTAGAAAACGCATTTAAGAAAAATTAATTAAAAATTAATCGCAAAATGTGTTGCTAAGCGCATATCTCGAGAACAGCTGAACCGATTTCGCTAATTCTTTTTTTGCAATATTCCTTGAAGTATAAGGTCCTGAAAAAGTCTAAAATCCACACTTTTTTAAATTCTCATACAAACAATTTCTAATCTATAACAAAGTTATGTTATATAACGCGATCATAAAACCGATTTGGATGTACGGCATTCAACTATGGGGTACGACCTGTGCAACCAATATCGATATAATTCAGAGATTTCAATCAAAAATGCTAAGAACAATCAAGTGCTCACCATGGTACATGCGTAATGAAAATATCCACAAAGATCTTGGTATTCTCATGGTAAAGAAAGAAGTAGAGAACAGCAGACACAAATATTTATCCAAACTCCGAGATCATCCAAACCCATTGGCTAACGCTTTAGTACATTCTTGCAATCAATCACGTCTAAAAAGAAGAGACGTTTCTCCAAAACAACTCAATCACTTGGTTGAGCTTGTCTAGTTTTAATTAGAATTAACATTTTATAACTTATTGTTAGGCTCCAAAGAGCAGATTCAATAAATAAACAAATATTGAAAAAAAAAATGTAGGGACATTCCTGGAATAATAGAATTAAAGACAATTTTATAGAACATTTTAAAAATATTTTAAAATAGAAAACATAGTTCTTGCCTTGATTGAAAATCTTCACAATAATCTATTAATAAAATAACTAAATAATTTTATAGTATCAGAAATAGGTCTAATTAATGTGAATATTGGAAATATCTGTCAACGTGTCTTCCGAAAACTTCCAATTGTTTAAAATGATTAGAAAAATAATGGTAACTTTAAAACCTTATTATAAGAAATCGAACTAGTTTTCATGGGAAGCATCTAATACTTTTCCACATATATACTCACATTTCGCAAACTATACATTTTATGTTAACATTCCGTTTGCGCGTGCAACACCGCGGTTGTTGTGCGTTGCATTTATGTGCCTTCTAGGTGTCATGTCAAGCAGCATTACGGTGAATTCGAGTGCTCACGCTAACCAAAATGCACAAATGTATATGTATGTACTATTATAAACAGTTCTTTTTTAGCTAAAAGCTCCAGTTATCATTGTTAGATCATTTCTTTTTATGTGTACCAGTAATACCCCAGGATTCCTCCATCACTTTTGAGTATCACCGTAAAATTTTATAATTTTAATAACCTAACATACCGCTATTTCTTGCACTTTTATTCTCTCTGCCATCCTCTGCGAAATTTTGCCTTGCTACACACACACCAACAAATACTTTATGCATTATGCAGTGTTCAATTACCTACATTGCAATGCAAGCGCAAAGGTCACTCTCCACCTGTTCTTTCCAATTGAATTGAGGCCTTCCTCTTTCACGGCTTCCACCGGCGGGTAGTGCATCCAACACTTTCAGAGTTGGAGTGTTTTCATCCATTCGGATAACATGACATAGCCAGCGTAGCCTCTGTCTTTTTATTACCTGAACTGACAATGTCGTCGTATAAATCGTACAGCTCATCGTTCCATCGTCTGCGGTATTCACCGTTGCTAATGTTTAAGGCATTATAAATCTGTCGCAAAACCTTTCTTTCGAAAACTCCTAATGCCGTCTCATCGGATGTTGACATCGTCCACACTTCTGCACCATAAAATTAGACGGGAATGATGAGGGCCTTGTAGAGTTTGGTTTTGTTCCTCGAGTGAGAACTTTACTTTTCAATTGCCTACTCAGTCCAAAGTAGCACCTGTTGGCAGGTATGATCCTGCACTGGATTTCATGGCTGACATTGTTGGTGTTGTTGATGTTGGTCCACAGGTAGATAAAATTATGTACGACCTCAAATATATGACTGTCAAAAGTGACGTGGGAGCCAATATGCGAATGCGCTCACTGTTTTATGACAGTAAGCTTCGCTTACTTATCCAGTCTGGAAAAAGCAGAACTGTCGGCGTGGTTGCTACTTCCAATGATATCGATAACATCGGCGTACGCCAGCAGCTGTACACTCTTATAGAAGATTGTACCTTCTCTATTTAGCTCTGCAGCTCATATTATTTTTTCCAGCAATAGATTGAAGAAGTCGCACGATAGTGAGTCGCCCTGAAGACCAGTTTGGTTTCTAATGGCTCGGATAGGTCCTTCCTGATCCAGAGGTACTATCATATGTGCGAATGATATTGCTCAATACTTTAAATAGTAGTAGTAAGGAAACAAGCCTGTTTTGTCAAATAACAAATGCTGCTTGGCATTTCAAATTTCAGTGATGAATATGCGTTATATATTCTTATACGCATTCAGTACTATATTTTGTTCTCTCACAACAACTATATGCACATACTCAACTCCACTTTACGTGTGTTTGTGTTTTATAAAACCTAGAAGTAAGAACCAAACAAAAAAAGGATGTCCGAAGTTTTAATGACTTGTTCTGCAAATTGAATCACGTTTAAGTCATCGCAAAGTGAAAGATAACACCCTAACGACATTAAATGGCACAACAACAACTGCAACATTTATATAAAATATTTAAAGTCAATAGGTCACCGAGGTTGGTGCAGTAACCAGCAATTCATTGCATGACGCAGGATGCAGCAACAAATCCTGTGTAGCTAGTATTAAGGGCGCTGACGTCTTTAAGACAAACTAGCAAGTAAAAATGCTGAGTTGCTCACACACACAAGAGTGAGTACTTCAAAAGCACATATAGCAAATGTCAACAGCTTGAATCTGACATCGCTCTATTAGCAAGATATAATGCAATGTATATAAATGTAAAAGCTATTGGAATTCTTGTGTTCAGCCCTATCTTTTTGAGTACGTGTTTATTAAACTAACAAATCATATGCTGGCCAAATTGGCTATTTTGTTGACATGACCTATACTTATAACTTACTATTAATGCCAAATTAAATAAAAATAAATACTAGTTTATACCTTAATTTAGAATATGAATAAATGAAAGTCATGGCTTGAAGTTTCTTATCTTTCAAGTTTCAAAGTGACAATGTAACTCAAACACCATGTGCAACATACGTGGTTTGTTCGAAAAATAAAGGGCATTGTAAAATTATAAATATTACGGGTTCGAAGAGTTTTAAAGGCGACAACCATATCGATATGCGAGACAATGTTAGCAACATACAATTTATATACAAACATAGAAGACAGCAGTGATAACTAAATGCTAACTAAACCAGGAAATATTGGATTTATAGTGCAGGTTCAATTTATGTTTTGGTGTTGTTCTTGAGAGACTACTTCAAAGTTGGCCGTTTGTTTCAATGCATAAAATTGATATTGCTATTGTGTAACGTTTAAGTGTAGAAATGCATTTAGTAATAAATGTGTTGATGTGTGTTTGAAGAAGACATGAGCGTTCGATCATCGCACGTAGAACGCTTCATACATTTCAAGTTAATTAAGGCTTTGCATTTTAATCCGAAATTTAAATATTCCACACACCCAGTTCTAACGATATATTTCCGATTTAATTCAATTATATTTCATTTGCGGAAACAGTTTTCCGTTATATTTCTCAATTTTTAGTAAATTTCCAAAGTATTTGTATGGAAATTTCTGTATTAATCAAAATTTATAGTTTTCTATGCAATCATATTGATTAAAATTCTTTTTAATTGGCTCTTATTTAGGGAATAAAATATTTATTCAATATCCTAAAATTTGGGTTGTTTAAAAGAACATTCTCCACTTATTAGAGTTAATAATAAATAGTAAAAAACATGATATTGGTTGAATAAAAATTTTAATTGTGTTGTGTATAAAATTCACAATATTTAGCTTTAATTAAATTATTATTTTTTAACTAATCACTGTAACAGATACATATATTAAATATAATTCCACATTTACCATAAAATTATTATTTTTGGCTGAAAACAACAATCATTGTTCCGTGTAAGCCTGTTCATTATGAAATGGCAAACCAAGTTGAGTATAAATCATCCTGATATATTGACAACCTCCAATTAAGTCGTCTAACCAAAATGATGGTGATCAAAGTATTTGATCTAATATTATCTAAAAGAAATAAGAAATATTGGTGTACCATACACTTCTATTAACATTAGCAAGCATTAAGACCAGCCGTCACAAATTTATTTTTGTACATAAATATATGTACATAAGTAGTAGTTGCACACCTTTAATTTGCCTCCATTTTGATTAAACAAATTTAACTATTATCATTTTCAGCATACTCCATTGATTCCATATAAACTATGTATAAATTAATTACGATTCTTCTCTGTCGCATTGCTGAGATGCCGAACCTTCTTGAAAGTCAATGCAATCATAATATAATAACGGGTGATTTTTTTGAGGTTAGGATTTTCATGCATTAGTATTTGACAGATCACGTGGGATTTCAGACATGGTGTCAAAGAGAAAGATGCTCAGTATGCTTTGACATTTCATCATGAATAGACTTACTAACGAGCAACGCTTGCAAATCATTGAATTTTATTACCAAAATCAGTGTTCGGTTCGAAATGTGTTTATCGACAAATTTTGTTCAGCGATGAGGCTCATTTCTGGTTGAATGGCTACGTAAATAAGCAAAATTGCCGCATTTGGGGTGAAGAGCAACCAGAAGCCGTTCAAGAACTGCCCATGCATCCCGAAAAATGCACTGTTTGGTGTGGTTTGTACGCTGGTGGAATCATTGGACCGTATTTTTTCAAAGATGCTGTTGGACGCAACGTTACGGTGAATGGCGATCGCTATCGTTCGATGCTAACAAACTTTTTGTTGCCAAAAATGGAAGAACTGAACTTGGTTGACATGTGGTTTCAACAAGATGGCGCTACATGCCACACAGCTCGCGATTCTATGGCCATTTTGAGGGAAAACTTCGGAGAACAATTCATCTCAAGAAATGGACCCGTAAGTTGGCCACCAAGATCATGCGATTTAACGCCTTTAGACTATTTTTTGTGGGGCTACGTCAAGTCTAAAGTCTACAGAAATAAGCCAGCAACTATTCCAGCTTTGGAAGACAACATTTCCGAAGAAATTCGGGCTATTCCGGCCGAAATGCTCGAAAAAGTTGCCCAAAATTGGACTTTCCGAATGGACCACCTAAGACGCAGCCGCGGTCAACATTTAAATGAAATTATCTTCAAAAAGTAAATGTCATGAACCAATCTAACGTTTCAAATAAAGAACCGATGAGATTTTGCAAATTTTATGCGTTTTTTTTTTTTTAAAAGTTATCAAGCTCTTAAAAAATCACCCTTTATTACACAAAACAACTACAGGTAGTGCTGTAGGAACTTGTTGATGAACTTACTTTTTAGCGCAGGGTGCCGGAATAAATAAAAGGTCTCAGATTAAATGTATAGACAGTTCACAGTGGTTTATTAAAGACTTTATGTAATACATGTTAGTTCAAAAGAGCACGTAACAGAAAAACGTTATTGTTATAAAGGGGAATAATCATTATTACAGCTATCCGTGGTTGACAGATTTTCCAACAGAAATAATACGGAAGAATTTTAATATAATAACAAAAATATGAAATAAATTCAAAACAAATTCTTTTCATGGAGTTTATACATAATACCTTTATGCTATATCTTTAAATTCTTTGTAAATGGTACATTTTCGAATCACGGCACTACAGGTATCCGTTAGATATTTTAGAACAACATGTTCAGGAAGTTTTAACCAGTTGGCCAGTTAGATTTTTTTCGCAGAATACGTTCGATGTCGCTTCGGATCCACATGGTGAAGCTAAAAGCCCAAGAGAGAAGAAAAATGGGTAGTTAATAGCATGACTTCAGTGTTATTTAATATATTGTATTTATAGGTGAAAATTGTATTTACAGTGTAAAAAGTGAGCATTAGTGCCAGTTGACGCTAAAATTCTGCTTGTTGTACTAACAATTTAACCCACACCAAAAATTTTCAATGAAAACAAGTGTCCTTTTAAAAAATTAATGCAAACGACAGAATTCCAGATGTTAGTGCAGTTACGCATATGTTTACGGCTTAAATGATGGTTGAAACGGATGCAGAAATAACATGAATTAATTCTTTGGATTGTATTCCGCGGACATACATAACATATAGCCTTATAATTAATGTTCCGACGTGATGTTGTATAGCTGTCGTTCAAATTTCTCTACTTATTTGAAATATACTCGAATGCGAAAAAATACTTTCGAAATAGTACCTAAATAGTTGGAGTTATTATTTCTAGTACAACTTTTTACCAGTTTCTCAATTATCAAAAGCAATATGTTGGCGAATAAAATGGTATAATAGTTGTGGAAAAAATTTTGCTTTAATTGCTAGCACTTACAATACCGGCATAACATAGTAGTAGAGCTCACACGCCTGACCTGAATTAAACCGATATGAGTATGCATATGATAACGTACGTGAATATATGTAAGTTTTGCGGGTACTTTAGAAACAAATGAGAGTAAAGGTCTCAGCATTTAAAGTTAACGTACATCATATTGGCAAAGTATGTTAATGCTGTTTATACTAGCTAGCCATATCACAATTCAAAATTGTGTATACCGACTTCCAACATCCAGGTAAACAACTTGACTCTTCATCGGATCCGTATTGATTTGACACATGTGTCAGCCGTTGTCCGCATCACGAATACGCAATATCCAAGCACGTTTCGCCGCATGAGTTATGCACATTCGATGGTTTTTCGTCATTACGTGATTTTGTATCGACGCGTAGCCACGCAATCTAGGCAGCGGATGAAATAATTATATAGCATCGTAGGTATGAGTGTATGCGTACGAGTCAACCCGTTCGGCACAATCCATTCGTTTTCATATTACCTTTTAGTATGGTACACCACACACATGCTCATTCATTAATTTATTTGTATAAAAGCATTTTCATTTTTATTGGTGAGTAAAGGTAAATGGGCGATGTTAGTTTGTTTATTTATCCATTTCACGTGCCGGTAGTTCTATTGAATTTTCCATGCAAGCACAAGCGTAAAAGGAAATAGAAATATTGATATATACATATGTGAGTGTATTTATAAATCTTAATATTTGCTTGATTGCTTTTGGGCTTGTTGGGTCGCGCATAAATTAGTTAATGTTGGGTTCAATTGCTATTTTGATGTTGGATATAATAATGGAGTTGAACGAGTTTATTAAAATGAATGTGCTATTTTTGGTGTACCAATTGATATGCTGCTATATGTAAACAGACATAGGTATTTATATAGAAATGTGTATACAATTCTTTCAATACACTTTTTCTTTTGGATTGTTTGCGTGATATTATTAGTTCTCCTACAAATACACGTTTGTATAGGGTTAATTTTAAGTTTAAAATACACATAACAATCAAAGTGTTAAGTAAGTTAAGTTTTTCGCATTGCGGCAATAATAATAATCATAACAAAATTACGCTTGGCACTATCGAATAAGAGAATGATTTGTTGATATCATGACAAGTTGAAATCACTAAAATGTGTTATGAGAATTTGAAAGGTATAAGTAGTGAGTCGCCCTTGCGGGGAAAAAATCACGAAGCCAAGAAAAGTATGTGTGAAATAAAATGGTAATAGGTACCAAAGATATTAGGAAACTCAAAATGCCTATATCATCGCAAAACACACACACACCCGCGAATTCTTCAATTAGCACTGTGTTGCTATTTTTGAGTACTTACTTTGCATGTCTACAGATTATCGCCTCTTAACCCACTAGTATTGTGACATTTTGTAAAATTTCACCAAATATTGGTAAATCTAAAAGTAAATGAGAAAAGTAAGTATATTGTTAATTAAAAGCATACATTTCGGCACTTAACCACAACGAGACATTATTATTTCACTATTCTGTATATTATTAAACATGTTGGGAATTATTCACATTTTAATTAAATACATATTTTTAAACCATTTTAGTGTCTTTATTTATTAAAATTGATTTATTTATAAATTTGCATTAACACAAATACTGAAAGTAAATTGATTTGAAGCTTAATACACCTAAATTTTTAGCATAATAAACAGTATGACGAAGCTGTAAATGTGACACGCATAAGATTTCATTCCGTGACTATTAAGGCTCCAGTACAATGTTAAGCTCTGTATTTTGAAAACTAATACTCTAAAATTTGGTAAAGAGAAGGCGGAATTTGTGTATGTAAGGCAGTGTCACCGCTTGAAAGGTCTCTAGTCCATTGTATGGTTTGCGAGATTCTGAAAAAGCGATGCTGGAAGTGGAAGAGCTGACGATAAGAGGGAAAGCAATTTACAAAAGCAAAAATGCTGGCGATAAAACTAAATGCATTCTTTAGTGTGCGATTGTCGGTGCGAAAACACTTACTAAGGGCAAATATTTTATAAAGTAAGGAAGATGTGTATAGTATGTGTGTGTTCACTGTTTCTGCTATCAAATATTTACTTGTGGTTTCTCGTTTTGATGAGTAAAATTATTGATGTGGTTTTGCATTGAGTTCTTTGATTATATAATTTAAACCTGATGTTTAAAACTTCCACCTGCTTTTCACATAACACCATTTGGAATTTACGGCATTTTTAATAGAATTTTGTGGAAACAGTTTCTTAAGAATACCCAGATATGCGTTATTCTCAACACTTGAAGGTTAGAATTAGAACTCCACAAGTTGTTCAAAAAGTTCGGTTAATTTACTCAGATATTAAAAAGTAACGAAAGTAAGTAAATCATTGACAAATATTCGTCTTAATAATATTTTCGAAACATTAAAGCATCCACAAATTTGTTTACTCATTATCATCGTCAGCAAGGCAAATGCCACATTAACATGAGCTACTTGCTAACTGTGTCAAGTTTACATGCCTTGGGAGATTCCTTTATATGTTGTTTTTGTTATTACTGATGTTATCTCGCTGACAACCGCTGATACGTGTCAAGTTAACTTGTGTGGCATTATTTACTTTAGCTACTTGGCAGACGGCGTGTGAACGATAATAGGCACTGGTTTAAGTTTTGTGTCTGTGTTGTTTCCACTTCACTTTTTATGTACCTAACTTATAACTAACTAATAAATATTACATTAATTGATGTAAAAGTAGTAAAATTGTTGTGTAATCTTTTTAATGCAAACAAGGAAGTAAAACAAGAAAATATATTCTATGTCAAGCATAAGAATGTGGAAATCCGAAAAGAGGAAAGAAATGTGGATGCATTTTCGATATTCATTTGACTATTGTGGAGTTGAAACAATTTCAATAATATAGGAATATAAATAGCACTCGATCAGCGAACTTCAATTCGGACTGTGCGGTGATGTACTTTTAATTAAATAAATAAATACATCCTAAAGTGACATTAACCCTTCTGCACAAATTGGGTCAAAATGACCCAAATTTAAGAAACAAACGCGTATTACCATGCCTTAGGATGGCTAATTGCTTATAAAACCATTTTGATATCCTCAGTCTGAGTCTTATGATGAGTTGGACGTACACATTTTTTTTCCAGGACGAGCAGTCTTTTTACATAATTTTTTAAAAACTTTTCGTACGCGTATACAATTTGTGGGTCATTTTGACCACCAAGAAAATTTATGCTTATATGTGACTAAACAGAAAAAGCGTGCTAGTGCTTCGTCATTCGGCAGAGACTAGGGATGATCAGAAAAAGAAACCAGAAAGAATACATCACTATAATGCGACTAAAGCAGGTGTTGATGCGCTGGACCAATTAGTAGCTGGCCAGTTATATTGACCGAACTTAATCCCGAATGGAACAGAACTAAAAACTTTAAGCGGCGATTATTTTAGACTTGGCCACATCTTTGGTAACCTCGCACATTGCACGCCGAAAGCGAATGCCCTATGGTCCTTCTGCAAAAAGAGTTGTGGAAAACATCCAGGAAGCAGTTGCAGCAGACACTCCCAGTTTATCCACGGTCGTGCAGCCTCAAGATTCTACTTTATGCTTAAACTGTGAGAAAAATGTGTTTTCACAAATATTTAGAAAAATGTGTTTTCACAAATATTTAGCGGACACAAAAGTTGTACAGAAAACAACGAAGCATGAAAAATGCGTATTGGTGGTAAAAGAAGAAGAAGAACCTACTGAGCAGATGAAGCAGTTCTACTTAAGTAGCTATATTAAGGGGCGTTTTGTACAATGGAAAGGCCATTGTTTATATAAAATATGGATTTTTGAGACAGAACAACCGCAACCTTTTCGCTAATTCTACTAAAGAGAATAAACTGAATGTAAGACGTCTAGATGTAATTCAGTTCAGCTCGTCTATATGTTTTTCTTCCTTATGAATCCGCAAGAATATCAAATTCTATAAATATTTATATCGATGGCTTAATATAGAAAAGGCGTATCTACACTTTTCGTTACTTTTCAGGAGAAGGAAAAAACTGAATAAAATCTTAAAAACTTAAGAAGTAAAAAACATTTCTATTGCAATTTTTATTCAAAACCGGTAACAAATTCAATTGTGGTATAATTTTGTTATTATTTTTAATTTCTTTGAAGTTATTTGAGATACGGCTTTATGTTGTTATTGTAACTTCGAATGAGTTAGGGCTTTTTATCTCGTTATTTACGACCATAGCCCACTAATTGTTTAAGGGGAGGAGTATTTGACAGTGTTCTACCAGAATAAATTAAAAACGCGAATTCGAAAAAAATTTAGATACGCCTTTTCTATATTAAGCTGACGTGGAGTATACGTAACCATAAATGGAATATTAGGTATAGTTGTACCATATTATACATTTGAATCCAAGCTAAAACTTGTATTCCCATTTAAAGTGGGTGTTCATGCATTTTATGAGTATACAAAAAAAAATATATAGATCCAATTCCTCCTCCTTTGCCCGACTGAATGGTATCCTGGCAATTTCCCTCTCCACAAAAAAGTTTATGTTGGCCAACACACCCAGATATGTACAATGCTTCCTAGCTCGGCCTTTTGAAGCTTAAATTTTTTGGTGTAGAAAAAATAAAATCACTTTGATTTATTACCTTATAATGTAGAAAATATTGCACGTAGCTGTTTTTGGTTTTTTGTGTTGATTCATCAATTAAAAGTTGTTTAAATTTTATAAGTGAAATTGAAAGAATACAAGCTAGAGTGCGCCACAGCTGCACCTTCACCGCCATCACATGGCCCCGGGCAGAAGCTGTTGTTGCAATTAAGAATGAAATTTCAGACATTTACTTTTACGTTTTATTCGCATTATTTGTGTTGATGGTGTTCTAATATTGGCAGTGGTTGTCTCTGTTGTTGTTCTAGTTATTCTAGTTTTTCTCCCTAATATCGCTTTGGCGAACATTGTTTGCCTCATGGAAAATTATATTTGATTAAATTCATTTCGCGGCTATGAATAAAGCGCTACAGAGCCCGTATCGGGGCTCTATACATCATTGAAAGGTCTTGACATAACCTACAAAATGGCGCTAAACATGATTAGTTTGGATATTGCGTTCAACAGTAATAGACGTTTAAACATGGATATCACTAACGCCGAAATTTGCGCTAATTTAAAGTTTTCCTTCGTTAAAGACAAATCCGCTAGAGAAACGTTCCTTGAGATTAATGGTGTTTTTGGGGATGGTACTCTACCACTTCGAACTGCGGAGGAATCGTTTCGACGATTCAGAGCGAGTGAAAACGACACCATGGATAAGCCAGCCGGCGGAAGACCTGTGACGACGAATACCGATCAAATCATGGAAAACATCGAGTTAGACCGGCATGTGGCATTTCGTGACATCCTCCTGGGCGGAGTTAGTCAACAAACCATTTTAACCCATCTGCGGAAGACTGGATACATTAATAGATTATAGATAGATTAAAAACAAAGGACCAATAATAAATAGCGCAACTTTTATGATAACAGTGGTACAAATGTACATAAGCGTATATTCCCGCTTGAACATAAATATTTTGCAGCAGCTTTACGGTTGAGCTCAGTGCAACACTGAAGAAATAATACAATAAAATATTTAGTTAATTAGAGTAACAGTTGTGCAAAGTTAAGTAGCATCCAAGGAGAGGCAAAGCAAATATATTCAGATAAGTTTTATACACATTCATATGCTTTTTAGCACGCTAAAATACTGCATTTAAGTAGAGGAAGCTGCTTAGTGGGTACCATAGTTTGAACTTATGTACTCAGCTTTTTCGCAGCTGCTTGCTGGTTTGCTTCTGTTGGAAGTGGAAAACTTTTTAAACTATTAATTTCAAGCCTGAAAGCGTGGCTATAGTTGGCTTGCACTACGGTAGGCGGCATCGCGGCAGAAAAGTCAGAAGTTGATTCGACGCATTATGCTCTCTAAGTTAGAGGCTTCACTTTTGCCTCTTTCGCTTTCAACTTCTTTCGCTTCGATCTATTGTAGTCAAAAAGTATCGTTTAAATCATAAACTAGATCGCTGATAGCAATATTTTCTTGGTGTATTGGTGGAGGAAGGGATCATGTGTAGAAGTTCACGTAAGTGAGGAAAGTTTCTGATAGCCATTCACTTGGGAGTGGCCAGAAACGATTCTTCTCCACATGGTTCAAAAAGCTCACGACTTCCGGTTTTAGGTCAAGTATCCTCTGGGTAGCCAACAAACAACCGTTGGGAGGCGAGCTATAGTAAGAAGGCGAATAAGATTCTATCGAGCGTACCACGGTCAACAAACTCATTGGACCTTATCAGTGTGACTTTAGACCTGGAATTTGACCAGATATCATCTATTTCTTTCCATTTTTATTTTATCAAACTGAATATATTATGAAATATTAAAATTAATTTCTCGTTCTCATTTCTCGTTCTCTTTTCCACTCTACTTTTTGAGAATACTAGAAGGCGGCATGCAAACAATTTTTATTTCGTGTTTGCATTTTATCACATCATGTGTTCATTTTTACGGAGGTATATACTTTTGTAGTGGTCGTCATCAAAATTGGGGTCTCTCATCCGAGGCTGTTTTGTTCTTTTCATTGGGGGGGGTGTTTTTATGTGGTGGGTCCCAAACCCTACGCACAACCCCGAAGCGTGTTTCGCCTTCTCACTTTAGCTCGCCTCCAAACGGATGTCTGTTGGCTACCCAGAGGATACTTGGTCTAAGACCGGAAGACTCGCAGTGGAGAGAAAACACACTGCCTACCTCGCAATGTTGCGATCGACCGCAACATGAGCGGGATGGGAAAGATACCGAGAGCTGAAGAGGGAAGCGAGACGCATCTGCAGACAAAAAAAGAAAGAGGCCGAAATGCGTGAGTATGAAGAGCTTGACAAGCTGGCCGACAGGGGTAATGCACGAAAATTTTACGAAAAGATCCGGCGACTAACTGAAGGTTTCAAGACCGGAGCACACTCCTGTAGGACCCCCAGAGGTGATCTAGTTATTGATGACCAGAGTATACTGAGTTTGTGGAGGGAAGACTTCTCCAGCCAGCTGAATGGCAGTGAAAGTACAACAACAGGAGATGGCGAACCCGATTCCCCAATCGACGAAGATGGAGCAGATGTTTCATTGCCTGACCGTGAAGAAATTCGAATAGCAATTACCCGCTTGAAGAACAATAAGGCGGCGGGGGCCGATGGATTACCGGCCGAGCTATTCAAATACGGCGGCGAAGAGCTGATAATGTGCCTGCATCAGCATCTTTGCAGAATATGGTCGGAAGAAAGCATGCCTGACGATTGGAATTTCAGTGTACTCTGCCCAATACACAAAAAGGGAGACCCCACAATTTGCGCCAATTACCGTGGGATAAGCCTCCTCAATATCGCGTATAAGGTTCTGTCGAGCGTAATGTGTGAAAGACTAAAGCCCACCGTCAACAAACTGATTGGGCCTTATCAGTGTGGCCTTAGACCTGGAAAATCAACAACAGACCAGATATTCACCATGCGCCAAATTTTGGAGAAGACCCGTGAAAATAGGATCGACACACACCATCTCTTTGTCGACTTTAAAGCTGCTTTCGACAGCACGAAAAGGAGTTGCCTTTATGCCGCGATGTCTGAATTTGGTATCCCCGCAAAACTAATACGGCTGTGTAAACTGACGTTGAGCAACACCTAACGCTCCGTCAGGATCGGGAAGGACCTCTCCGAGCCGTTCGATACCAGACGAGGTTTCAGACAAGGTGACTCACTATCGTGCGACTTCTTTAACTTGATGCTGGAAAAAATTATAAGAGCTGGAGAGCTAATAGAGAAGGTACAATCTTCTACAAGAGTGTACAGCTACTGGCGTACGCCGATGATATCGATATTATTGGAAACAACACCCTCGCCGTTAGTTCTGCTTTTTCCAGACTGGATAAAGAAGCGAAGAGTATGGGTCTGGTGGTGAACGAGGACAAGACGAAAAATCTCCTGTCATCAAACAAACAGTCAGTGCATTCGCGTCTTGGCTCTCACGTCACTGTTGACAGTCATAACTTTAAAGTTGTAGATAATTTCGTCTACCTGGGAACCAGCATTAACAGCAATAACAATGTCAGCCTGGAAATTCCACACAGAATTACTCGTGCCAACAGGTGCTACTATGGACTAAGTAGGCAATTGAAAAGTAAAGTCCTCTCTCGACGAACAAAAACCAAACTCTACAAGTCCCTCATCATTCCCGTCCTACTTTACGGTGCAGAAGCGTGGACGATGTCAACATCCGATGAGACGGCACTAGGAGTTTTCGAGAGAAAGGTTTTGCGGAAGATTTATGGTCCCTTAAACATTGGCAACGGCGAATACCGCAGACGATGGAACGATGAGCTGTATGTGTTATTCGACGACATAGACATAGTCCAGCGAATAAAAAAACAGCGGCTACGCTGGCTAGGTCATGTTGTTCAAATGGATGAAAGCGCTCCAGCTCTGAAAGTATTCGATGCAGTACCCGCTGGTGGAATCCGAGGAAGAGGGAGACCTCCACTCCGATGGAAGGACCAGGTGGAGAGGGACCTGGCTTCGCTTGGTATAACCAATTGGCGCCAAACTGCCAGATACTGCCAAACTGGGATACGTGGTCTACGCCAGTCAAGAAGAATAAGATACACTTTTGTGAATCATATTAACTTTTTTTATGGCAGTTTTTTCATTTTCAATTCAAATAATAAAACTTCTTAAGCAGTGAATACACTTGCAGACTTGTATGCATACCGGGTCGCAAGTCAGTTCACTGTACACTTATGCGACAAGTTGTTCATACATCAATTCGTTGCAACCTTTAAAGTGAGCGGACGTTATGGCATCGGATGATGCAAATGAGGCGCTGCTTGTAATTTCGGGATGCGCTGAAAATGAAAAGCAAAAAACCGAAAGCAACGCTTTTGGTGCGAACATATTTTTAAAGATTTTACTGATTTCTCTCCTGTAGGAGTTTCATAAGCCTTTAAGGGTTGTTTTATTTAAATTTTTATTGAAAAATTTCGAAAACTCAGCCGTTGGTACTTCATCTCCGATCATGTGTCCAAAAAAGGCTCTTGCCGTGGACATTATAACTCACTATTAAAATCAAAAAACCAAAAATATTTCGACAGTAAATGGATAAATCTTGTTAATGATCGAAGGAAAAAAATTATATTAAAATTTAGATTTTTTACAGATTTTTAACAAAAAAAAACTAAAATTTTCGGCTTATTTTGGCTCAAAAAATATTTGTAATAAAAAAATATATATAATCCTTAGTTCATTAACTACATAATGTTATTGCAAAGAAATGTGCAAAATTTGAACAAAATCGCTTCATAAATTTTCGAAATATCGTGTCGCGCCATGATACGTATACAACCTTCCACTGCAAAAATGAAGCATGAATGAGATCGGTCTGCGTATCACACAATACACTTTGCTACCCGTCGCAACGACGATCAGAAAAATTGAAACATTTCAATTCTGTGCATACTTGCATGCAGACCTAAAATTTGGTGTACAGACCAGGCTTTACACGATGCGACGGTATGGCATACATGACATGTAGGACAGACAAGTCTGCAAGTGTATTCACTGCTTTAAGTGCAAACAATTGTCGCGACTATGTGTCAGTGAATAATTTAAAGCTTTTTAGGATCTGAAGCTATTAAAAATGCTGATATTTCTCCTACTAACGTCAGAAAAAAACTCTAGCGAAAGTTTTTCCAACAGGTTAAGGGAAAGGTATGCAAGTACAACAATATGAGAAAGTTTAGCTTGTTTTCTTGTGAATGGAGAAGCCCTCCACTGATTAAATATCAGTCTTAATATTTGCAGCTTCTTGACTTTAAAAAACTCATCTACTGAACCTAAAGTCTAAGTTTTCGATGGAATAAAATGGAACATATCACTATTTCTAAAAATCTCTTTGATAAAAAAAAATAGGTCACAATTATTTGAAATATGCTAGAAGATGTTTAAAATTGAACTGAATAAACATATTCACCATTGAAAAAAACAACTCAGCATAAGCAACATATATGCTACTTTGAGTTACTCTGAATATGAAGAAAGTTTTTTTGCACACAAATAAAAACAATAATTATTCTTTTGAGGAAAACCATCGGATGAAACAAGTATTAAAATGAACGAAGCGAAACGTTATGCGATACGGATAGTGGTCAGTTGGTAGCCAAAAAAGTTGTATTGGCTGCAAGCGATAGTTTGCGTATACTCATGAAATACACAAAAAATTAGTCCAAATAAATTTAAATTTCATTGAAATAAGCGCTTCTCAGTTTTGGGGGCAATTTTCAGCATTAAGAGTTTTCCTTATAACTGCAAACTCGCGGAAACTAACTGGATGACTTGCGTGAAACTTTTGTGTCACTTCTTGATGTTGCCAACAAATAAATTGCAACTTGTTGGACCAATATTGTATTTCTATGAAGTTATGTTGCACCAGGAATTTCAGCAGTTAAAGTAGTACTTTGAAATTAATTTTGTTTGCTCCAAAGAATCGCGAATTTTATAATATAGGAATGATGGTGAACGGGTTAATAATTAATACAACGCTATAATATTATACAAACGCTCTGCTAAACGCAAGCACTTTCATTTGTGCATTTACACATTATTTTATAGTAATATTCTTCTTTTTTAAAGTTTCCACTTCTCATAAAATTGTATTTTAATTAGGAAGGTCAATTTCCCTCTATTAGTAATGAAAGTAATTGTACGGAATATAGAATAATAAACACTCGAAGATTTTGGCCAGACTTGATCACATATAATATTTTTGACTTTATAGCGAAATTTCACTTTTATTATTCATATGAGACAACAATAACAAACTACCACGGTATTTACATTTACATTAGCTGTTTAAGCATATACATGTAACATAATCAAATCTGACGTTATACGTTCCACCAACAGACATTTTTCTACCTTCAACTTTGAACTAAGGCACTCTGACCGAAATCATGCTTATATTCATAATAATAGAAGTTCATGCGGAAGGTTAAGCAGACCTTCGAAATAAAAAAATCATTACCGTTACACAACCGTTAAAACCGATTTCCGAAATTGAACTAAACCAATTTGTTAACGAAGCGCACAATAATACATGTGAATCAGACTAGCGAAGTCATCGTATGGTCCGGAGACAACTACGTTTGTTAACGAAAAAGGTAAACTAATAACAATAGCGCTGCTTAACGAAACATCGAAAGACGTAAACGAAGCGTCATCTCATACTATAATTGTTTACAGCTTTGTAAGTGTATGTGTACGGGAGCAATGTCATTTCGTCAACACACAAGTGACGAATGAAATTTGTCAAAAACCGTTTAGTGAAACAAAATCACGAAGTTGATGCTTCGAAAGCCGAGATGTCCTCAACAATTGGCAAGCACTCGTCGGATTCGTTCCTGAGGACAATGATTTTTGGTAAATGTAGTTGTATGTAAGTGAATGTAATTGTTTGACAATAGAGAATATGTTCGAAATAATAAAGATCATAGAAATAGTTTTCGTTCCGAAAAAAGACTGACAAACGATTTATACAGAGATACTTACTTTATACTTGTAAGAGTAAAGGCAACAAGAAATGAGTGTACAGTATTTTCGAAAGGCTCTTTCATATGTATTTAGCTAAAATTCTTCTCTTCTATTTTCCTAAGTTTAACATTGTCCTACAAGTACACAGCCTAAGAGAGTTAAACAAGCGAGAATAATGTGACATTATCAATGGACCAGCACTTTCTACAATTTTTGAAATTTATCTCACTGTTATGGCATCTTTATAAGACCTCAATGATACATCGTTTATATATGTCAGAATAATGATAATCAATTTGTTTAAGTTGTTTATGTCTCGCACCGGTATTGAGCAGAACAGAGCATATGTTCGAAAAATGAGAGAGCATGTAGAGAGTTTAGCATCAATAGGAACAGAATATTTTACGACTTATGTAGATATTTCATATAAGAGTTAAATAATCGAGAAATAAATAAACATAAGAAGAGTAATTCCGAAAAAGCCTTCGAACTTGTCTTACTAATATCAGAGAACGTACATTATTGTTAAAGATCTCTGCTATTGTCTCTGTTCCTAATGTTTGTGAATACTATAAATCTCTCTTCCCACCATCTCTAATTTTTATTTAACTATTCGAAGAATTGCATTCAGAAATTTATATACACATTTATATGAGTAAACAATTTTAATGTAGGTCAGTTTTGTTTACCATCATTTTGAGTGACTATTATATAATATAATTCAATGTGTGAGAGACTGCATAAATTCGCCAAAAATTAACTTCATCTTCGAAACTTGAACTCAACAATAAGAGTTTTTAATATATGTGTACTCGGGTGAGTAAAACGTATTCTTCAACTCAACATCAGTGAATATTACTAACTGAGTGAGTAATCGAGATTTTGCAAAAGAGTAATACCGCAAATGAATCTGAGTGTCTTTGTGAGTTTGAGTGAGCAGGTAACTGCAATTCTAAAGCAATAAGCCATATAAATGAAGAACAATTCGTCACGTATTTAATGCCTAGATACGTATCTAATTATTTTTGATCAATGAATCGGTAGTTGAACATACTTCATACTCATATGCTCATAACTACCGCACTCATACCTGTAGAGTCCACATTTGCAATCGCGTTTTCGAAGTGTGAGTAGATGTTTGACTTTTTGCTTTCATCAATTTTGTTGTTTACATATGTTTGTGCGTATGGATGTGTTGCAGCGGTTTTTATATTTACGATGCCATTATTTTCCGCACTCATTGTCGCCTGTCTTGTGTATTTAAAGACACTCACACACACTGAATGCGGCTAATAAAGATTACAATGCAATGCAATTGAATATTTATGTGCTTTGCAGTTAAACTGCGGCAAAAGTTTACAAACGACCAAACACATTTTGCGTACGAAGTATAAGTACAGGTACAGCTTTGCCGCCGATTTTATTGCTAATGTCAAAGAACTGACAAAGTAAATGTTGTGATACAGTAAAGTATTTTATAGTAATTTAGAGTTTTCGTGTTGGCAACGATTTCACCATAATTTTACTAATCTCTTAAAAATAAGTAGCAAATCTTCTTTGTGAATTTTTAACAAAAATCTAATTAGACTTAATTTCGGAGAACTCGAAGCTTGAAACATTTATTTAAAGAAAATATCTTTACAAAACTTTAATAATATCAAATATAGCATAAGTATGTATCTTAGCTTAACCCTCTAATGACTAAAGGCAACATTGGGAAGGAAAGGGTTAATCATAATGTGTATAAGACTTCAGGTATTTCGAAGGAGCAAGAATTTCATTTATTTCTTTTTATTGACTATTTTTGCGAATAAAATATCTGCTTAGTAGATGTTTCCTCCAATAGTCTGAATTAAACTGTTAATTATTAAGAAGAAACTCTGACACAATTCTGAGATATTTAATCCGACTTGTTCAAAGACAATTCGTGTTAGACACTGCTGTGTCAAGTTCCTTGTTATAATGCTTCTTCAATAAATAAAGAATTTACAATTACCACTTACGTAGTATGTTGGAATCATGTCATGCAATCATAAATAATCCTATATAGATTTGAATGACAACTGTTAAAATACTGTCAGTGAAATTCCATAAACGTTAGCGAATTCAATTCAGATGAAAGGTTATTTCCTTGAAGTGAATGACATTTTGACTAGCATAATTTCTCAAAGGTTGAGTAGCAGTAAGATTGAGGGAGAAAATAATATATTATGCTTACGCTTATTCTAAATTCAAGAACAAAATTTACAAATTAACATTAAACTATTCCATAAACTCCACTTTTTGACTTATGTAAGTGAAATTTTTTACTTGTAATACACGCGCACAGGAAACCAGTAATAACTAACAGTCTGTGCTTCCAATGTTAATAATATAACATATTTCCAGCTTTTTATTTTTTACTTGCATGAGATGTTCGTCATTTGTTATCAACCTAATCATTTTTGTAGTCAAGATTACACTATAAGTAGTTCACTCCTAATAAACGATTAAGTGATAAAAAAACTATTGTTGTTTTCAGCTTTTATTTTCGTAAATCATATTTAGGAATACAAACAAAATGCTTTCTATTGTTAATGATATTCTCACATTTTTTAAGAATTGATGTAAATTTAAGCATAAATAAATCTTTATTTGACTCAAACAAAACCACCGAGAAGTTTACAAGAATTACTATTTAATTTAAAATATTTTAATATAAAATATACTATAGAATTTCTTAAATCAAGTATAGTTTGACCTCTTCATAATCACCATTCAATTTATTTATAATAGCATAAGATTTTCACTTGAAAAACCACTGCTTTAAAAGTATTAGCTTATGGTTACAACATAGTTTTCTTTCATATTACTAGCTTGAAACTGTTTAATTATGTGGATCCTCACAATACTGTTGCTATTGCTGTAAGTGTATTTGCTATTGTTGAGGTTTAGTTTAAGTAAGCTCGCTTATAGATTATGTGGTTTTGTAATTAAAATACCTGCAGATGAAGGGAAAATGTATTCTACATGTATACAATAAGATGTTAGAATGTAGCGGTATAGCGTTAATAGTTGGTAAAAAAATAATGTAAAAATAATAATGTGAAATAAATTATATGCGTAGCGCATATCGTTGTGTTTGAAAGGACGAATGTTACTCATACGCCATGTCCAATAGAAATAATATGCTAAAAATGTAGCTCAAATGAAAAAAATTTAAGAAATAAATTATTGGTCAATATGGTGGAAATTACATAATTAAAGAAATTATAATTAAAATATGCATATATTGGTCAAAAATCTCAATGGCCCGATACAAATAGATTTTTCTTTATCAAATTTATGTCGCATGGAATAATGGTGAAGCATACGTACGCATACGACTACATCATACAAGAATCATGGATACCATAAAACGTTTACTTTCTCACCATTTTTAATGAGTTTTTGCTTTCTCCTGACTTTTGTAAAATGTACTTATCCAAAGGAGTGCTAAGGATTTATTTAACGTTTCATAC